>NC_063364.1:11133933-11330774 GCF_021869965.1 Rhincodon typus | reverse complement strand
GACCTACCCCGTCCCTAACTCCCCACCTACATTCACCTTTACTGGCTCCAAACCCGCCTCTTTGACCTGTCTGTTTCCTCTCCACCTATCTTCTCCTTTATCCATCTTCTATCCGCCTCCCCCTCTCTGCCTATTTATTTCAGAATTCCCTTCCCCTCCCCCATTTCTGAAGAAGGGTCTCGACCCTAAGCATCAGCTTTCCTGCTCCTCTGATGCTGCTTGGCCTGCTGTGTTCATCCAGCTGTACACCTTGTTATGACAAATCATGCTGCTCTGTTTACAGCACCATTGATAGCCAGTGTCACCTGATTCATGGAATAGGGTTCTCGTCATATATTATTTTATAATTGATTTTGTTCTGCAGATATTGAAGTTGCTGTGATTTACCATTTCTGTGAAATCTCCTCTTAAAAAGGCACATAACTTGGTATAACCCTATCTGAAATGGCTCATTTTAAGAATATGACCCCTTTATGACCAACTATCTTAAACTGCAATTTGTATAGTGAATGCTGGTATTTAATGCATTTTTAAAATCCAAAATTCACTAAAATGCATTATGTATTTGCTTAGCAAACTCAGTGCACATATGATGCAAAAGGATTTTGGTTAAATCTTGCCAGTGGTGGAAACATTTGAGCCAAAGCTTATTACAGTCACTTGACTGAAAGTTCACAGCAAAATGTTTTCAAGCCTGTGACTAGAAAGGCTTTAGGCTTCAAATCATATTGAAGAGAGCAGTTGAAATGAATTACAAGGTGATAACTGTTACACAAAACAAACATGAGAGAGGGACTTTCTCGTGGCACTCACTTTTCTTGTTATATTAGTTTTAAGATTCCTCCTAAAAATGGAGGCAGTGATGTGTGACATTAAACAAAGAACATTATTGATTTTATCATCTTAGCTCTTGAGTTATATCATATTTCATGCCAGGACTTGTTGTATCTTGAACATTTTTTAGCAGTAAATTAGAGAAAAAACAAACTTTTGTACTTACTGGTTGGAATTTTACATCCTCCTCACTCTTTCCACTGTCCAGGAAGTGAACTTTGCAGATGGGGTGGGCAGGATGTTCAAAACATAAAATCAGGTGCCATGGCAGTGCCAGGATGCCTGCTATATACTTGCCTCTCGTGGTGTTTTGGTTGTGGTAAAGGTAGCCCAGTAACTCCTTGGGCCAATGAAAGCCATCACGTTCAGTTAATGGCCTTATTCTGTCAATACTGGTTCTGCATTTTCTCTATACAGTGGCTCAGTGGTTAACATTGCTGCCTCACAGCACCAGGGACTTGGGTTCAGATTCCACCTTTGGGTGACTATCTGTATGGAGTTTGCTCATTCTCCCTGTGCCTGCCTGGCTTTCCCCTGGGTGCTCCTCCCACAGTCCAAAGATGTGCAGGTTAGGTGGATTGGCCACTCTAAATTGCGCCATAGTGTCCAGGGATGTGTAGGTTGGGTGGAATAGCCATGAGAAATGCAGGGTCACAGGGACAGGGTGGGTTGGTCTTCAGAAGGTCGGTGTGGACTCAATGAGTTGAATGACCTGCTTCCACACTATAAGCATTCTTTCAATGTTGGGGAGGTCCAACTGGCAATTTTATTCTGGGCTGAGGTGGGATGCCTCCTGTTTGTATCTGGTGCCCAACAAAGGACATCTCCCCCCATTTTCTCCTGAATGTATCCATGGTCCTGTCTTTCCCAGTCACTTGTCTCTCCCCCACCACCACCCTCCTTCTCCATGCTGCGATCTGCCTGCATCACCCTGCCAAAACAGCCCACGCTCTTCTTCATCCAAATTCCTGGCTCCCAGGCACGCGGGGCTGCCGCAGTTCCAGTAGTGACCCCTGTTCCTGCTGAAACTGGAGAACCCGTCTCAAGCCAATAAATGGCCTGGCAGTTATTTTATCAACTGCTGAGGTAGGCTAGCCCTTTTAAGCTGGAGAGATGGAGCTGAGCCAACATAGTCAAGAATTGGCGAGAGTGCATTAAGTAGACTTTCAAAGTCGTTTCTGTTTATCACAAATTCACTGTTCAAAAGTGAACAAAACCACAGTGAATCAAACCATTCAATCCAACATGTCTGTAGGATGTTTGTGGTCCACGGAGACTTCTATGCTCCCTACATCATGTGCTTCTGATCGTGTGATTTCTGACCTTGTCCACCCCAGTCCAACACCAGCACTTCCACATCATGTGCTTGTAGCGTATCTTTCTATTCCTTTCTCCCTCATGTATTACCTAAGTTCCCTTTAAACAAATCTCTAGTGCTTAACCCAAGTATGCCACATGATCACAAATTTGATATTTTGACCATTATCTGGGTAACCATGTTTCCCAATGAATTCCTCATTGAGTTTATTGTGAAAACATTATCTTTAAGTCAATGCAATCGACCTGCTTCATAATTTAGAAAACCTCTTTTCTAAATCAAGCTGAATGCCTCTTGCAGTTTCCTGCACTTTGGGTTTGGCCCTTCCAATTCTGAGCAATTTTTATACCGATATTCAGTTATTATTATTGTACTTGATGGTTCTAAAGTACAGAGGAGGTAGGCAAACAAAGGAGCGGTTTATTTCACTGCTTCTTCAGTTCTGAAGGTGTCAGGTCACTGGGACCTAGAAATTATTGTTAATGATATCAGCAAATGAATGCTTAGCAGGTTCATGTGACATTCCTTTCTCCACTTCTTTAAAGAGGTGATAAACCATTTGAAATTAAGGTGGAACCACTAATCCCACTAACAGTAATACCTTGGCCTGTACAGCTGAAATGTGTTTGCTCCAAACACTCAATTAATATTTACTTCAATATGTGCCATGACATTAAGTGTGTTGTTGATGGAAACCAAAGAATTACCTTGAAATTGCAAATATGATTTAGGAACATTTTAATGACTTAATTGTGCTTTTAATAGCTATTAAGAATATTATTTGAATTTATGGATTCAAGTATGGTGTCCCTTGACTTTCAGATGCCTGTCTTGATAGCTTTAAGCAATATGATGCAAATTAAACTCTCTGTTTAGGAAACGTGAATTTTTGTTCTAATTAAGCCAATGATTTCTAATCAATTGCAGATCCCAATTAATGGAAAGTTTTATTAATACCTTCACTTCTGTTCTCATGTTTTAATGGCCCTGGTAAGCTCTTTAAAACGACACTAAAACAGTCAAATGCTGTTAATTTTTTTTCCCTGGATATTGAAAATAAACAGTAAGGTTCCAATGTGTTCAGCATCTGCTGGATTTGTGTACCATGGGGAGGTATCACTTCACTGGCCAGATGCATGCTGATAATAATCTCAACAGGAAAGAATGGGAAGAGTGTTTTTGCCCCTTTACTCGACTTATTTATGAGTGACCCAGTAATGTGCTGGTGACCTTGAGAAGTTTAGTTGAAGCTGGAATGATATGCTGCCACTTGCAGTCTTATTTGCAACGACTGATGAACACTTGCTGTTGGAACCTGAAGCAGTGTGTGCATGTGCTTGTGAAGGGGCTAGATGTTATATTCCAATCAGTTGGGGGGGCGGGGGCTTGGTGTTGGGCAGCTATACTCCACTGACTGTATTATATTTTAATCTTAATCTTTGAGCTTGATATTTGGAACCATAAGTGCCTCTGCCTAATTTGTAAGTTTTTCATTTTTTTTCAGCCAAGCACCTTTCAAAATAGCCACGCCATAAGAAAAACAGCGGCTTAAAGAAAAGAGGACTGTACAGATGTGTTCAAATGCAGCAGAGGTAAAGTGTCACTGCTCTGGTTATACAATTGATGTAAGTTTCATCGTGTCTTTTGGATTAGATTTTGCAGTACAAAAAAGGTGCCCATTTTCTTGTTTATCTGTGCCCGCTCCTCCCCTGCCTCAAATCAAACTATAAAAGATTCAACTGAAAATGGACCTCTTTTAAAGCAAAACATTTTGAAAAGCATTAAATTTTTAGGAAGCCCAGAGGGGTGCTTCAGATTGGTGCTGTGGGCACTCAGGATGCTGTTAGATTTTAACATCTGTGCCCTGACTACATGCACTGTTGAGTTTATGGTACTGAAAGCAGTGGAAAGCTTTAACATGTGATTTCTGACAGTATGAGCTTGGTGAAATCTGACATTAATGCTTTTGCTGAACTGAACATTTCACTATAGGCAAGCTTTTTTTTGAGTGATTTTCATTGGGATTTGGCTCAAGAATAGTTCTTGATGTCTTAAGTGAATTTAACTCACATTATCGATCTATTTATCAATGGATTTAAAACACATGGCAAAAACCAGGTCAAAATTCAAACCTGACAGTGATCCTGCACTCCTGTTCTGTTGGCCCATTTGGGTAGTATTGCATGAAACACTACAACTCTGTGGTGTACACTGATACAGAAATTTATATAAAAAAAGCTATTTCAAATGAAAATAAATGACAACAATGATTACTTATTAACTGTAACCATACTGCTCTTTTGTTTGAATGTGGGTAAAACCCTATTTTTAATCATTGTTTTCACCATTTTTTTTGTAAAGTGGCAGCCTGGGGATTAAGCCTACCTTGACTTTTCTTTCATCTTTTGAGGGGCTTGCATATTGTTGGATGTTGCCCATTCCTAATTGCTTTTGAACTGAATGGCCAATCCACAGGGCATTAACAGTCAACCCTCTCATTGAACTGAATCCAAGCTGGCTGAGGGTGGCAGGACGTACCACACTTTCTTTTGCAATAGTGAGTTACACAGCGCTGTGAGATTTAGATGTCCAGCAGCAAAGCCAGACTCTATGGTAGTTGCTGTGAAAGGTTTTGTCTGTATGTTAAGTGTGGGGTTGCCCTGCAGCTGGTTCAGGAGTCAGGTTCCAGTTGGGTGATGTATAAGTAATGAAGTGTTAAAGGAAAGTTGGTGATGTTGGTGGTGGAAGTGCTAGGATCAGCTGTGGGTGGCAGTGAGTGAGGTGTCAGTTTTGGGGACGAGAGTGTTATCAGATTCTGCGGATTCATACAAGGAGAATATCTGAGCAGGTATCAGCTTGGGGGATTATGGGCATTATCGTTGGACTATTAATCCAGAGACCCAGGTAATGCTCTGGGGACTTGGGTTCGAATCCTACCATGGTACATTGTTAAAAAAAACTGAAATTAAGAGGTTAATGATGACCATGAATCCATTGTCAATTGTTGGCAAAAGATCTGGTTCACTAATGTCCTTTAGGGAAGGAAATCTGCTATCCTCAACTGGTCTGGTCTATGTGTGACTCCAGACCCACAGCAATGTGGTTGACTCTAACTGCCCACTGGGCAATTAGATATGTGCAGTAAGTGCTGGCCTGGTCAGCGATGTCCTCAACCCATGAATGAATGAAAAGAAATTCCATGGTCGGGGGGAGATTAGGGCATGCAATATTGTTGAGTCTGGGGTCTCTGGATGTGGTGGTTGTCAGGGATCTGGGAGGGTGTATGTGTTTAGTATGGGTGGTGTAGTAAATTGTTGATGGGGGTACACAGGTGTCAGCTTAATGGTTACCCAAGAGTTGGACAAGGTTTTTAATCATCCTACTTTTCCTGGGCCACTATTAACCTAACAGGGGTGGAATTCTCTGATGTTAAAGATTTTGTTTCAGAGACCATACTTGCCCTTCAAAATCTTCAATTTCCCAGCCAATTTCCACACAATCAGCTGTGTCTGAGTTTCCACAGGGTCCCACTATGCGACTCCATTCTGTACTGCTCCATTGACTATCCTGCCATTGGAATATCTGGATCTAGGTTTCAAATCCAGATTTAATTAAATGAATTTAAACTCCATTAGTTTATCCATGCATGGGATTTGAACCAGTGACCAACAGCATTAGCCTGAATTAGTATTAAAATAAAAGTAAAATGTTGTAGATGCTGAAAACCTGACATAAACGCAGCAGAAATTGAGGCTTGCTACAGTGTTCCGTTGAAACTCAGCACAAAGTGGAGAAACAATACCTCATTTTCTGGTTGGGCATTTTATAACCTCAAGGATTCAATATTAATTTCCACAACTTCAGAGCATGCCTTTGTCCTCCATTTTTATTACATCTCCCACCATCCCCCCACCATGTTTTGTTTGTATTGTATTGGCTTTGATCTTAGCAGAGTGGACTCATTTTCTCCTTTTCACATTGAAATAACTGCACAGAGGCTGGTATCCTGTCACCAAGTCACCCTTTATTTATATGTACACAGTACACTGGCTATGGCCATCCAGCTTAGAGTCAGTCCCTGAAGTGAGGAGACTCTAAATTCCTTGTTTATATCTGTCAGCCAAGGTTCCCTGTTTTGCCCAGGTTAACAGCCCCAATCAAGGATCTCATAGTCAATAACATCCACCTAGTTCCAATCACTGCACACATCTAACGTTTACACCTATTTTTCATAACTGTTTTTCCTTTACCACCACCATCACTGCCTTTAACTTTTACTTTAGTTACCCTCACAACCTGCTCCACTTCTTCCTCCTTCCCCTCTCTGTATAACCCAAGAAGTCACCATTTTCCAACCCTTTTCAGAACCAAAGAGTCACACTGGACTCGAAATATTAACTCTACTTTCATCTCTACAGATGCAGTTAGATCTGCTGAATTTCTCCTGAAATTTCTGTTTTTGCTTCTGGATTACTATTCCAGTTAACCAATATGAAAATTATCTCAATTTGCAAGTAGGTTAAAAAATACTCTTAAGTGAAAGGAGCAAATGAATCAGTTTTTTCAGCAGGAAGAAATGTTAATCTACATTCCTCAGTAACTTCCAAAAGTTTCTGTGGTATACTCCATCAACATGATGGCCATCTTAAAGCATTTTACCAGGTTAAGGACTTTATATATATGAAATTTGTTGTCACACACCAATCAGGACTCTGCACAATTGAAATTACATTTGAGTATGTGTGTGAACCTGATGTACATGAACATAATAGTTAATGCGGGTAAATTTCACCTACATTCACGCTGGCTGCAACATGTACAGCAAGTGATATGTGCTTTTGTTATACTACTGCCTTATTCTGAATCAAACATGTTTCATGTCTTCACACTTTCGGAGAATAACCTGAGGTAGTGCCAGGACGTGCAGGCTGATGAACAGTCTGTGGCTTGAACATTCTGCTGCCACCAGAATCTCCTTTATAACAGCTGATAGGGCAGTTGGTCTTATTCAGACTGATGAGACGCAAGCACCTTACCATACCTTTGATTTCCACTTGCAAAGATTCTCTTAAATGCGATTTGAATGTGACACTATCTGTGGCAGGAGTGCTACCATTAGGCAAAATCTCATTCCATTGAACATAGTTGAAAAGGTGCAAAATGTGAGCAAATTGTACAACAATGACTAACAGCTACAAGACACATGTCACAAATGTTCTGAAGAGGGATCGCTGGACCCGAAACGTTAATTCTGCTTTCTCTCCACAGATGCTGCTAGACCTGCTGAATGTTTCCAGCAATTTTTGTTTTCGTTTCTGATTTCCAGCATCTGCTGTTCTTTGTTTTTTTTTGCCAAAAATATCTGTTTGATACATGAGCAGGGGTATAAACATGATTCAAGGACTTCTACCTGCAGAAGGGAAAAGCAAAGGATTACTGGTGAAGTAAAATTTTATTTGTATTGTAAAAGCCAAATCATTTCCATTCCAACTTGGAGACGGTAAGGACTACAGATGCTGGAAGCTAGAGTCAATAAATGTGGAGCTGGAAAAGGACAGCAGGTCAGACAGCATCTGAGGATCAGGGCAGTCAACGTTTCAGGCTGAAACCCTTCGTCAGGGCTGGGGAGGGGGAGGGGATCCCAGAAATAAATAGGGGGGGGGGGGTGGGGGCTGGGGGGAGGGTAGGTAGGATGGAGATAGATGGATGCAGGTACGAGGTTATTGTGGTTAACGGATAGCTGAGTCAGAAGATGGACAGGTTGAGGGTGGAGAGATTTTGAAGCTGGTGAAGTGAATATTCAAGCCATTGGGCTGTAAGCTCCAAAGTGAAATATTGGGTGGTGTTGCTCTAATTTATGTTTGGCCTCACTCTGACAGTGGAGGAGGCCAAGGATGGACATATCACCAGGGGAGTGGGAGGGGCAATTAAAATGGATGGCAACTGGAAGGTCGGGTTGGTTGGTGCATGCAGAGCGCAGGTGCTCTATGCACCGGTCTCCAAGTCTGTGTTTGGTCTCCCCAGTATAGAGGAGTTCACATCAGGAGCAATGGATACAGTAGACAAGGTTAGGCGCAGTGCAATCTCTGCCGACTTTGGAAGGATTGTTTGGGGCCCTGGACAGAGGTGAGAGGGGAAGTATAGGGGCAGGTGTAGCACCTTCTGCAGTCACTGGGCAAGGTACCAGGTGTGGTGGAGTGGTTGGTGGGGAGTGTAGAACTGACAGGGAGTCGCGGAATGAATGGTCCCTGCGGAAATCGGACAGGGGTGGGGAGGAAATATCTTTTTGATAGTGGGGTCTGATTGTAGGTGGTGGAAATGTCGGATGCTGATGCATTATATACGGAGGTTGGTGGGGTGGTATGTTAAGACTAAGGGGTCTCTATACTTATTGTTGTTGGAGGGAAGAGGGTTTGAGGGCAGATGCGCAGGAAATGGCGGATATGCGGTTGAGGGCATCCTTAATAAAAGAGGAGGGGAAACTATGGTCCCTAAAGTAGGAGGATATCTGGGAAGTCCTACAGCATAACACCCCATTCTGGGAGGAGATGCAGCAGGGGCGGATAGCATTTTTGCAGGAAGGTTGGTGAGAGGAGGTGTATTTGAAGTAATTGTGCGAGTAAGTGGGTTTGAAATGGATGTCAATGGTGAGTCAGTTACCAGAGATGGAGACAGAGAGGTCCAGGAAGGGAGGGAGGTGTCGGAAAATCATCTTGGTTGTTGATATATCACTGTTTCTTTGTTTTGAGTCCATATGCACAATCATTTGGACTTCTTAAACATACAATTTACTTATATAAACATATTTCTTTTTTACGTGCAGCAAAATATTTAGTCATAGTTTTTAGTCATGCAGAGATGTGGGACTTTAGTAACATGGAGAGATCCAAGATGCTGGGACTTTTCTTCTGTGAGCAGAGAAGGCTAAAGAGAGATTTGTTAAAGGTGCTCAAAACCAGGAAGGACTTTGGTGAAGTAAGTAGAGAGAAACTGTTTCCACCAACAGAATGATCAGTGACCAAAGGACACAAGTAATTGGCAAAAGTATAAACGTTAAAACAAATAGATGCACTAAGTTGCCATTATCTGGAACATATTGTCTGAAAGGGTGGTGAACATCAATGCATCATAATGTTCAAAATGGAATAAAATAAACATTGAAAGGGAGGATTTGCAGCAGATTGGAGAAAGGGCAAGGGTGGAGCTACTAGGAAAGCATGTCAAATAGTCAGCAAAAACAGAATCCATTCCTGGTGCAGGATCATTCTCTGGCACCTGCTTGATATGTATTCTTGTTCAATAGCCCTTGGCTTGGTGTAGTGCAATTAAAGATGGGGTCTGCATCACACATGTATTACACGGAACAACAAGCGTCTTTAGGAAATATTACAATTCACGTTCACTTGTGAAATGTCAGGTAAGGTATAGTCAGCAAGAAGATTTTAAACAATTGGGTTCTTTTGCAATGTGACTAATTGACCTCCTATGGAATGCAGATGACATTTTTTATTCATTTGGGGATGTAGGCTTCTCTGGCTGGGTTAGCTTTTATTGTTCATCCCTATTTGTCTTTGAGTAGGTAGTCGTGAGCTGCTTTATTGAACAGCTATTGGGAGGGAATTCTAGGATTTTAACCCAACGACAATGAAGGAACAGCGTTATCTCTAAGTTAGGATGATGACTGACTTGGAGAGGAACTTGGAAGGGATGGTTTTCCCATGTATTTGCTGCCATTGGCCTTTTAAATGTAAGTCATAGGTTTGGAAGATACTGTCTAAGGAACCTCAGTTAGTTCCTGCAGTGCATCTTGCGGATAGTACACACTACTGGTACTGTGCATCAGTGATGAGGAGGTTGAATGTTTGTGGATGTGAGGCCAATCAAGCAGGCTGCTTTGTCCTGGGTGGTGTCACACTTCTTGAGTGTTGTTGGAGTTGCACCCATACAGGCAAGTGGGGATTACTCTATCACACTCCTGACTTGCACATTGTAGGTGGTGGACAGGCTTTGGGGAGTCAGGAGATGAGTTACTTGCTGTAGGATTCCTAGACTCTTACCTGCTCCTGTGGCCACAGTATTTACGTGATTAGTTCGGTTCAGTTTCTGGACAATGGTAACTGCCAGGATGCTGATCATGGAGGATTCAGTGATTGTAATGCTACTGAAAGTCAAGGCCAATGGTCACATTCTCTCACATTGGTGATGATCGTGGCCTGGCACTTGTGTGGTCCAAATGTCACTAGCCACTTGATTCAGCAGCTGATGTGAGGTAGTTGTGGTGGCAGTATGCAGTAATCAGCAGGAGGTTTCCTTGCCTACATTTGGCCTGATACTATCTAATTCATGGGGTCTGGTGTCGATATGAGGATTCTCTCCTTCTTGCATACAATTGTGCTGCCACCTCTGCTGTACTCTGTATTTGGACATACACAGGGATGGTGATGGTGATATTAGTAATGTATAATTCTGTGGCTATGTCTGTGAGAGAGGTCTCCCAATTTTGACACTAGCCCAAAAATGCCAGAAAGGAGGATTTTTCAGGGTCAAGAGGGCTGGGTTTGCTGATACAGTGCCTAGGTGGTCTGTCTGGTTTCACTCCTTTGAGACTTTTTAGCAGCTTGATACAACTGAGTACTTTACTAGGTTATTTGCGAAGGCGCTTCAGAGTCAGCAACATTAGTGTGGGTCTGCATTTATAATCTGTGGTAGGATTTGAACCCAAATTACCAAAATCACCAGCCCAACAACAATGTCACTGTACCATCACCATCCCCTTTTTGATTTTTTATGTATTAAATTTCCTAAAGCTATCCTCCAGGCATGCTCTTTTATTAAAACCTAGCCCAAAAAGAAAGCTGTCTAAAAAAAATTGCAAACTACTCATTAGTTAATATTGTGCCATTGCTGTTCTCATTTTGTTTCAGTTTTGCATTATATTCTGCAGTCTTAACTCTTCTTGAACAGCTTTCAGACTTTGAACCTCAGTCTTAATGTACATTTCCATTTTTACTTTGTTTGAAAATACATCTTTGTAATTTAGCTACGTTGTAATATAATAACCCAATGTTTATGCTGTGTTCCTTATAATAGTTATCAAAGACAATTGTACTGGTTATTAGATAGTTGTCATTTCTATTGTCCACAACATGGACAAGTTTTATTTCAAACTACAATTAATTGACAGAAACCAACAATTACGACAGCAAATCTGTATCAAAACTTTATTGTTTACTGAAGCATTAAAACCCTGGAGTCTTCCACCCTAAAGGCTTTTTACCTTGATGGATAGTTGAAGGCCTGCAGGATTAAGTATTAGAGAACCATGTTGCATCCTGGGGGAGGATTACATTTCCCTGCAAGATCTGATCAAGCTCTGGCCTTGAGTAACAGAGTTCTTTTAAAAGAAATCATTCTTGGTGCAGAATTTAAAGAGTCTGAACAGTTTGACAAACTGCTTCCTTTTCCTTGCCATGGCATCATTCTAGATGTGCCCTGAGTCCATTAATTGCTGTTGCTTCTGATTTAAGGCTGCTGCTTATTACCAAGCATTCATTAAAAAAAAAATCCACACCACATGTTGTGCTTTTTGTCTATCTTGTAGGCGCAGCTTCCACAAGATGTTGCTATAAGCAAGTACTTCAAGAAAAAAACAATGCACATTCGACAAAAATACCATTTGGAAATAAGATGAGCATTAAGTCAATTGTCATCAAAGGTTCCATTCCTTAAATATTAGATTAAAGATTGACAGTCATCTGTTTTGAGGGGTTATCTTTTGTAACTCTATCTCTTCTGTTTTTTATTCATGGATTTGTAATAAAATGTAAAGTCCATTATATTTCATTGAATTTAATTCCAGAATGCTGAAAGAATGGAAGAAATACTTACACTTATCTTTTTTCAAGTACAGTGTACCCTAAATTGTTCTTAAGCCAATGAAGCACAGTTAACATGTTGTCACCATTGGAATGTAAGAGATGGAGCAACCGATTTGCATATAGTAAATTCTTACAAACTGCAAAGAGCTCATTCCCAGCTCCTCTGTTTTAGCAATGTTGGTTGAGTAATAAATTTTCACCAGACTACTAAATGGAGCACCCTTTCAAAATAGTGCTGTGGGATTTTGTTTCCTATATCCACCTAAGAAAAGCAGCTAAGGCTTTAGTTAAACATCTTATCTGAAGACAGCAGCTCTGACAGTGCAGCATTTGCTCGACATTGCATTGGAGCGTCATCTGAGATGCTGTAAATGTTGTAGATCATCAGCAACTGAATTCTTTAAGATTTAGAGGCTTCTCTCTTTAAACTAATCACCTCGGTTCAGACTAGTTTCATCACATGGGCAGTTGTCTTTAATGATGTTACTGCAAGAATTTGATTGACTTAAAAACAGAGACCATTACCTTTAGTCTAAAAGAGGATGACACAGCTTTACTGGTCTAGAGTTTGAAGTGATAGCTGGTCATATTAAGCTAAAATATTTTGTATTTCTTTTTGGTAATGATTGGAAATAATGGAATGCTATTTAGGTAATTATTGTAATTTCACATAAGCCAATCATTAGAGTTAAACCCTAACCATGACACTTAACATTTACAGTGATTCAGGGATTTGGAATAAATGGACATGGTTACAACATATATTTACAAAACACAATTGATGTTGAAGAATATCCTACGTTCATAGGGGCATCTATGCAAGATTTAAGGAAGAGATTGCAGCAGGGTGAGATGTGCAATCATTTGAAAACATTTTAAGTTCTACATGTATATTGATAATACCCAGCTCTATCTCACCTCCGTCTCTCCAGATCCCATGATTGTTCATACATTTTCAAACTGCTTGTCTAACATCCAGTACTGGATGAGCAGGAATTCAAAGGCTCATCCTTTGAACAGAGCTTGTCTTCAGAGCTCATCACAAGCTCTGTTCATAGCTGTCAATGCTGGAAATCTGGAATAAATAACAAAAATAAATACTGGAAATATTCAGTAGGCCAGGCAGCCAGGACAATGTGGTGGCACAGTTTAATGAATGTATGGATGAGCCATTCAGACAAGCTGTCATGGCCTCAGTAGTTATATGGTAGCATCTGCTGATAGATTGTTTCAAGAGCAACTCCAGGCACTAATACTTGTTTACTTTTTTATTCATTCAGGGTGCAGTTAGGAATTAATCACTCTCTGAGAGAAATTGTTTTCTCTTCCTTGTTAGTCTTTCTGTCTGAAGTTTCCCTGACTGTTCAGGTATGACATTCCATGGCCCACACAGGACTCAGCTAGACAGTCACTGATTTTATACTCTTGGCTTTCACAGTTCTCTTTCTAAAAAACCATGTGTAGTATATAGTCACAATGCAATACATGTATGTTGTGTATTGGCTAAACTGAATAACGATGGCAGATTTGCTAAAGGACATTAGTGAACCTGATGGGTTTTTTTAGTGATAATCAGCAGTTCGTTACATGATTGCCATTGGGGCACATTTTTAAATTCAAGGTTTTACTTGAATTCAACTTCTACCACAGAAGGAATTTGAATACATGGTCCCAGAAGGTCGCCATGGTGGCTCAGTGATTAGCACTGCTGCCGCACAACGCCAGGGACCTGGGTTTGATTCCACCCTAGTGTGACTGTCTGTGTGGAGTTTGTACCTTTCTCCTGTGTCTGTGTGGGTTTCCTCTGGGTGTTCCAGTTTCCTCTCACAGTCCAAAGATGTGCAGGTTAGGTCAATAGGCTATGTAGGGTTACAGGGACAGTGTAGTGAGGTGTGGGATGCTGTTTGGAGGGTCAGTGTGGACTCAATGGGATGAATTGCCTGCTTCCACACTGTCAGGATTCTAACCTGGGGCTCTAGATCACTAATCAAATGATATAACCATTACACTACCACATTTTAGTTCACTATTCATGTATATTTGTTAATAAAGTCTGTCTAACAACATAACTAGATGACTATAGTAATAAATATAGGTAAGAAAGTCTAAAGTAGCACATGGAAGTCTGTCCTGAGAATGTATGAAGAACCAAAGAATCATTCCTAAAACAGAGAGAAAGAAAAGCATAAATTCTGTTCCTCTTTTCACAGATGCTACTTGGCCTGGTGAATAAATTCCGCACTTTTTGTGCCACGGCAAAAGTTCAGAACCCTGAAGTACATATGAACACATTGAATTTTTAATTCCAACATGACTTTTTAGAAAGAGGACTGTGAAAGCCAAGAATGTAAAATGAGTGACTGTCTAGCAGAGTCCTGTGTGGGCCATGGAGTGTGACACCTGAACAGAGTCAGGGAAACTTCAGACAGAAAGACTAACAAGGAAGAGATAATGAGAAGCTTACCACCACCCTCCTCTCAATAGGATCCCATCTTCTACAGTCATATTTATATTTTATGCATCCAAGGATACAGAAAAATGTGCTCAAAAACTGACTGCACAGAACATTGGTCTATGTGTGCTCATGGACTGTTATACCAGTGAATGGATGAATATGGTATGAAGGTCACAGTTGGAGAATAGCATTAAACAGCCCTGCAATGCAGGTGAAACAAGAAAAAAGACTTTCCCAATTTGATTGCTGCCAGCCAGTCACCATTGAAAGGAACTAGGATGAAAGAATGTCAGTCAAACTGTAACAAGTCAGGGATTTTGAAACTGATTGTCCACCTACCAACGTCAACACTTCTTGTACCACTCAATGTGACAGCGTATAAGAAGGATAGTATTAAATTGGGGAAAGTTCAGAAAAGATTTATCAGGATAGTGCTGGAACTGGAGGGTTTGTGTTGTAAGGAGAGGCTGGACAGGTTGATACATTTTTTACCGGAGTGTAGGAGGTTGGGGGGTAACCTTATAAAGGTTTATAAAATCATGAAGGGGATAGATAAGGTGAATAGCAAAGATCTTATCCCTAGGGTGAGGGAGTTCAAACTAGGGAGCATATTTTTAAGGAGAGAGGAGAAAGATTTCAAAGAGATCTGAGGGGCAACTATTACACACAGAAGATGGTTCATATGTGGAATGAGCTGCCAGACAAAGTGATAGATGCAAAAACAGTTATAACATTTGAGAAAAAACATTTGGAAAGATGCATGAAAAGGAAATGTTTAGAGGGATATGGACCAAATACAGCCTATTTAGTTTGGGAAACTTCGTCGGCATGGTATAGTTGGACTGAAGGCTCTGTTTCTGTGCTGCATGATTCAATGACTCTATGTTCAACTCTGTACTTTTCACAAACAACTCAGAGACTGGCATGTATATATCTCTTTTTCTAATTTCTTTTTATGGACTCACTTCTTCATCCTCATCTGTGAGTGGTTTGTATTTTTAATCCTGCATACGCCCAATAATCTTTCATCCCTCTGGTAAACAATACTCTATCTACCTCTGCGTTAAAAATATTAAAAGATTTTGCATCCACTGCTGTTTGAAGAAGGGAATTTCAAAGACTCAACTCTCTGAGAGAAATTCTTTTCTCATCTCTGTCCTAAATGGGCACCTCCTGATGATTACAAGAGAAAACATCCTTTCAACATCCACCCAGCCAGGTCCCCTAAGAATCTCAATGACCAGTATTGTACACAAAACTCCAGGTACAGTCTCACTAATTCACTGTATAATTGAAGCATAATCTCTCTATTCTTACATTTAATTTCCCCTACAATAAAACATAATATTCTATTAGCTTTTCTGATTACTTGTTGTACTTGCATACTAACATTCTGCAATTCATGTTCTAGGACATTCAGATCTCTCTGCATCTCAGGGCTCTGCAACCTCACACCATTTAGCTAATATGCTTATTTTTTATTATTTCTGTCAAAATAAGACAAATTAACTTTCCCACATGGGGCTCTGTTCGCCAGATCTTTGCTCATTCACTTAATCGTTCTCTATCTCTTTGTCAGCTCCTTATGTTCTCTTCACAGCTCACTTTCCTACCTATCATTATGTCATCAGCAAATTTAGCTGCCATATCTTCTGTCACTTTATCCAAATCTTTGATATAAATTGTAAAAAGTTGAGGCCCCAGCACTGACCTCTGTGGCAAGCCACTCATGATGGCTTCCCACCCTGAAAAAGCCCCAGTTATTCCTACTCTTGGCTTCCTGTTAGTCAGCCAATCTTCTAAAAATGTCAATATGTTACCCTTATAGTATGACCTTTTACTGCTGTCAAAAAATTTTGATGTGGCACCTTATCATAGAATCCCTACAGTGTGGAAACAAGTGCACACCAACCATCAGAGTATCCCCCCAGAACCATCCCTCTGTAACCCAACTAATCTACACATTCCTCAACACTACGGGCAATTTAGCATGGCCAATCCACCTAATCTGCACATCTTTGGACTTTGGGAGGAAACCGGAGCACCCGGAGGAAACCCACACAGACACAGGGAGAATGTGCAAACTCCACACAGACTGTCGCCCGAGGGTGGAATCGAATCTGGGTCCCTGGTGCTGGGAGGCAGCAGTGCTAACCACTGAGCCACTGTGCTGCAAATGCTTTCTGGAAATCCATGTACAATACATCCACTGGTTCTGCTTAAACCCATCATCAAATTGCAGCCTTAAAACATCTCCAGCTCATCTATTAGTGACAACCTGACCTATATCTTTGTTTCTTCTGATCTTGACTATTCCAATTTGTATTTGATTCATCTCCAACACCTTGCCTTACGTAAGCTTAAATTCATCTAAAGGCAATGATACATGTGACAACATCACTGTAATTTGGTGCAAATCGCATATTGAACCTGTGGCTTTCCTGATTATTAAGTTCAACTCTAAGTATTAGAGATGGCTTTTGCTCTTTGTTTGATTACCGCTTGTAATTTGAGCAAAAGCAACTGGCTCCACTCATTACCTCTGCATCTTCAATTGTCAGAAAACTAATATGTTAAGGTTTCAGAGGCAAGAAGGCAGAGATTGGGCAATAAAGAACACTGCAAATTGCTGGATTTTTTTTCCTGTCTGATGTAAAATACAAGGATTAAGTCATTAGCTTTTTTTTTATCTTGCGTTAACCTTTTCCAGTAGCCGGGAAGAGCAATCCTGTGATTAAATGTCATAGGCGACATATTGGCAACAGCAGGTCATGACCACCTTCTCAATCTAGTGTGAGACAAACATGTGACTTTGCCAGTGATGCTGAAATCCCTTGGCAGAATAAAGAAAATACTTTCAACATTGAAGATTTCAAGGAGAAAAATACAGGGTTTTAATAATGATATGCCATTAAGAAACCACTAATGCTTCCAAAGTTGCTAAGATTGATTAGGGGATTTGGAAACGTACATTGCTGTTTAATTGACTTGAGGAACTTAAGCATCGCCGGCTGGCAGGTATTTATTGCCTGTCCCTAGGTACCTTTGGACTGAGTGGCATGCTAGAGAGCAGTTGGGAGTCAACCATGCTGCTATTAGTTTGGAGTCACTTGTAGGCCAGACCAGGTAGGGATGACAAATTTCCTTCCCTGAAGGACATCAGTGATGGGTTTTTCTTGACAGTGGTTTCATGGTCATCGATAAATTCTCAATTCCAGAATATATTTTAATTTACTGAATTTAATTTCTGCTCTCTGCTGTGGTGAGATTCAAACCCAGGTCCCCAGAACATCAGCTGAGTTTCCAGATTAAGGGTCTAGCAACAATGCCAATTAGCCATCACCTTCCTTAACTTAATAGAGTTTTTTGAGGAAGTAACCAAAAAGATTGATGAGGCCAGAGCGGTAGACAATGTTTACGTGGACTTCAGTAAGACCTTTGACAAGGTTCTGCATGGTAGGCTAATTAGTAAAGTTAGATCACATAGGATTCAGTGTGAGTTTGTCAATTGGATACAAAATTGGCTTGATGATAAGAGACAGAGTGTGGTGGTGAAGGGTTGTTTTTGAGACTAGAGGTCTGTGTCCTGTGGTACTCTGCAGGGATTGGTACCAGGTCCACTTTTGTTTGTCATTTATATGAACAATTTGGATGAGAATTCAGGAGGCATGATTAGTAAGTTTGCAGATAACACCAAAATTGGTGATATAGTGGACAGTGAAGAAGGTTATCTAAGATTACAAAGAAATCTTGATTAATTTAGTCAATAAGCTCTGGATTGGCAGATGGAGTTTAATTTGGATAAATGTGAGGTGTTGTATTTTGGTGAAACAATCAAAGGCAGGACATATACGATTAATGACAGAGCTGTGGCTAGTGCTGTAGAACAGGGAGATCTGGGGGTTCAGGTACATAATTCCTTTGAAAATTGCATCATATCTAGACAGGGCAGTTATGAAGGCATTTAGCACACTTGTCTTCATTGCTCAGACATTTGACTATAGGAGATGGAATATCGTGTTGAGATTGTACAGGATGTTGGTGAGGCCTTTTTTGGAGTATTGTGCACCGTTCTGGTTGCCCTGCTAGAGGAAGGATGTTATTAGATTGCAGAAGGTTCAGACAAGACTTACCAGGATGTTGCCAGGAATGGAACCTTTGAGTTATTAAAATAGGCTGGATAGGCTGGGACTTTTTTTAACTGAAAGCATGGGAGGTTGAGGGGTGACTTTATTGAGGTTTATAAAATCATGAGGGGCATAGATAAGGTGAAGAGCAAGGGTCGCCAAGCTGGTTTCTTGTTTTGCAGATGTTTCATTACCATGCTTGGTAACATCCTCAGTGCAGCCTCCGATGAAGCGTCGGTGTGTTTTCCCGCCTGGTTTTTAAACTCTGGGGTCCGTTGAGATGGATTGCCTCACTTCCGGTTTTCCTTCGTAGTGGAATGTATATGGGGTCGAGTTCAATGTGTTTATTAATTGCATGCTTCGTGGAGTGCCATGCTTCCGGGAATTCTCGCGCTTGTCTCTGCCTAGCCTGTCCCAGGATCTTGGTGTTGTCCCAGTCGAAGTGGTGGTTTTCCTTGTCCATGTGGATTGAGAGGAGTGAGTATTGGTCGTGTCTTTTTGTAGCCAGTAACTAACAACAAGAGTACATGAACACTAACTGGCTACAAAAAGACACGACCAATACTCACTCATCTCAATCCACATGGACAAGGAGAACCACCACTTCGACTGGGACAACACCAAGATCCTGGGACAGGCTAGGCAGGGACAAGCGCGAGAATTCCCGGAAGCATGGCACTCCACGAAGCATGCAATTAATAAACACATTGAACTCGACCCCATATACATTCCACTACGAAGGAAAACCGGAAGTGAGGCAATCCATCTCAACGGACACCAGAGTTTAAAAACCAGGCGGGAAAACACACCGACGCTTCATCGGAGGCTGCACTGAGGATGTTACCAAGCATAGTAACGAAACGTGTGTGAAAGAAGAAACCAGCTCGGCGAGCCAACCAACCTCAACAACCTCAATACCCACAACCCGAGCTACAAATCTACTCCAAAACCTTAGGAAGGGTCTTTACCCTAGGGTGGATGAATTCAAAACTAGGGGGCATGTTTTTAAGGGGAGAGGAGAAAGATTTAAAAAAGGACGTGCAGTGCAGTGTTTTACCCAGAGAGTGGTTTGTATGTGAAATGAACTGACAGAGGAAGTGGTAGATGTGGGCACAGTTACACCATTTAAAAGACATTTGGATAAGTTCATGAATAGAAAAGATTTGGAGCGATATAAGCCAAACGCAGGCAAATGAGATGAGTTTGGTTTGGGAATATGGTTGGCACGGACTAGTTGGACCGAAGGGTCTATTTCAATGCTGTATGACACTATGACTCAATGAATCTATGCTACATGCTCTCTAATGTGACAGTTTTGGTGCACAATGTATTCAGAGGCTCTGGAGGGAGCTCAGTATTCAAGGGGTTAAGATACGTACAATAAATTTGCCATGCCCTTATATAAAAGTTTACTAAAACTGGTTTCACTCCCAGCTGGAAATCTCGAAACAACAATAGAAAAGCTTGGAGGAAATAATAAAAAAAAAGTATCTTTATTCAACCCAGATGTTCCAGTTCCTTTTCCAAAAAGTCCTTTCTTTTTTCAAACTTAGTGCCATTTTCTACAAGGAAGTAGAACAATTGCATTATTTTCCTTCGTATTTGTCTAGATCATTTAATTATATACTGAAGTAAAAATGGACTTCAGCAGTTACCCTACTGCTTTCAAATAAATTACCTTTAAAGTTCAGAATAACTTAAATTGGTTTATGTTTTCTTGAAGCAAGTTTTCTGAATGTTGACAAAATTTAAAAATCTCCTTTCAAGAGAGGTCTCCATCTCTTGCCTTATTTGCATCGACTTCTTGATGCATTGTCCACATGGGATCCTTTATCTCTGTAGGAGAAACTTTTATGAACAGCTCCAATTCACAGCAGCTGCAAAATAACAAGACATACCTCGTCAAACACCAAAGGTCTTCAAATCCTCACCTGATGAAACATAACAGAACAGAGATTTTGGGCTGGTCTTGTTAGAGATGGAGCTGAAAGAAGCTTATTTGGAAATTCAGATTGATGGATTCCAATTGAACGTTATCTGGCTTTTTATCCCCCCTGTCTGTGTGAACCAAAAAGACAAATTTGAACTTCCTTCTCTTTAATTTTCTCCACTACGGACAATAAATGTGGAAATCATTCCCTGATTCTTTTGAAATAATTATAGTAATAAATTCTAAATAAAATGAAATTTGGTCTCATTTGAAACCTACTGACAACATGAAGCACTATCAGGCACACCTCAGATGTAGTACTAAGGTCGTCTGTAATTCCTCTGACAACATTGCAGCTCTGTGTGAGACTGGGAAATTACTGCCATTTAGTGCTGATTTTGAGCATCGCTTTATGCTTTAAGAGAGCAGCAGTTAGAAACTATACTGCAAGCATTGAAGTCTTGGAACCTCACCAGCAGTCAGAGATTTTAATAGGATGTACTGTTGACATCACTTGGTTTCTCTAAGTTTCAAATTACTATCTAGTATGCGCCGAACATAAGGAGATAGGCATTATTTTATGAAGCTGCTTCAGCTGGGGCACGGTGCCCAGTTTTTCTTCCCATGTTTCATGCCCTATATAAATAGTTGCCTTACAGCTGTGCACATGAACTGTATAAACAGATGCCATTAGGTATTTCATTGATTCTCAGCTTATCAGTACGTCTGGCCTGCTCCATTTTGGCTTCCTACCCTCTTGTCTCTTTATATTTGGGATACAAATAGAGTTATGAGCACAGACCAGCAGAAATGAGCCACCTACAAACCAGTGGTCACAGCCAAAGAGTCCACTTGTTGGCTCATCATCTTTGTTCATCTAACAAAGATAAAAGACATTACTTTTTCCTTACATCTACATTGCTTCCAGCATAAATGCAATTCCTGCCAAGAAACCAGTGTATTCCTTTAGCACAAAGCCTGTAATTAAACTGTATCTGGGATTCATAAATCATAAATGCGAATATGAACTCATGTAAAATGTGCAATTTTCTTCATTTGATAAGAGAGCTAGACTACTTGATTTACTCCATGCTGGGGTTTGATCCCAGAAATATCTGGCGTACAGGCAAGAATTTTACCCACAGAGTTAAACTGATTCCATTTTTGCCTTCTGAGCCTTTAAAATGTAGGTAGATGCAAACAGAAACTTGTGACTACTTACAACTTTTAATGCAGAAGAAAGTGCCAAAGTGACACTCACAGAGGTGAGGAAAACAAATGCTTGGATAATGGGGGAGAAATGAAAAGTGGCACCTAAAGCCATGACCCTAATCACACCACTTGCCTGTGAGATACTCTTTAAATTAATGGCATTTGTGAAGACATTCTTGTGCTTCCCTTTCATGTTAATATGGTGGAAACAGGTATCGACTCAGATGTACATCACAAGTGACGAAAATGAAAAGAATAATAATTTTAAAAGTCCCTACTCTATTGTTGTAGCATTTCTCAGAAGATAGCCGTCACTCCTGTTACACTTCTTAGGAAAGTAATAGCAGGATTTTTATAATGATGTGCACAGTGTCTCATGCTGTACAGATGCTGTGCCTTATGTCAAATGATCCAAATTGTATAAAATCTGTGTAATTGCAACTTAACTCAAAGGATCTCCTTTGATCCATTCAGGTTCAGCTTAACTCTGTGGATAGAATTCTTGTCTGCATGCCAGATATTTCTGGGATCAAACCCCAGAATGGAGTAGATCATGTAGTCTAGCTCTCTTGTCAATGCTGTGCTGAGGTAGAGCTGTGCTATTGGAATAATCATCTTTCAGATGAGACATTAAGCCAATTACAAGCAACATGCTTAGGTGCGCCTAAGAGATTCCATGATGTTATTTAAAGAGCAGCAAGAAGATTGCTGTCTGTTTGCCTTTAGCTTATCAAACCCAGTCTAGAAGGTTGCATCAACACTGATTTACATTACAGGGTCCCTACCTCTTGCAAAAGCTCATTTCTGCCCCAGTCTGAAACGAGTTCAGTTCTCTTTCGCAAAAATTCTCAGTATTCACCATAGAAACTGTCAACCATTTTGAATCATAGAATCCTCCAGGACAGAAGAGACCATTTGGCCCATTGTATCAGCACTGGCTATTTTGAAATAGCATTTGTTCTCAGTACCACATTCCTGATTTTTGCACAGAACCCTGTGAGCTCCTTATCCTCCCATACCTTCCTTACTCTGTTTTAAAATCAGCATTCACCATCTTTTCAGGGAGAGCATTCAGATTCTGAAAGTCATTGAAACCACTTGCCCTTATTTCCCCTGTAGATCATTGGCTGATGATTTAATCTCTATGATCTCTGGTTGTTGATTTACTCAACTTGTTCCATCAAAAGCTCTCAATTATCATGGAAACCACGGTCCTCTGTGCAAGGAAAACTATACAGCATCCAACCTGGTTCTGTTCTCCAATAAAACGCAATCATACCCATCATTAGCTGTACCTGACAATTTAAGTTCATCTTCAAACTTTTGACAACATGGGCTGAATCATGCCAAAAATCCACTAAGTATCATAATTTGGTGAGCTTAATAGAGGGTTTCTCTCCACAAGGCCTAGTCTTCTTTTTAAATTTGTTCATAGGATGTGGGTGTCACTGACTAACCAACATTTATTGCCCATCTGTAATTGCCCAGATAGCAATTAAGAGTCAGTCACATTGCTGTAAGTCTGAAGTCGCATGTAGCACTGACAAGGTAAAGACAGCAGATATCCTGCCCTAAATGGCATTAGTGAACAAGAAAGTGTGTCCTTGGAAACTTGCCTCATTAACCATGCATCACACCTCTGTGCCACCTAAACCATCCTATATTTCCACGCTCCACAAGGTACCAGGACTCCCCAAAATTACTGGAGCTAGCACCATATGTGAAAAAAGTCATTATGCTGTCAAAGTGGACTTATTCTGCACAGTTTGATTCATTTGTTCTGGAATGAGCAAGTAAAGGAAAATTGGTGTCCTTGGTTTGTAGGCTTGGACCAGGAGATCCAAGTGGAGACAGTGGTGCGGTATAGAACCATTGTCATCTTCCAGGACCAGCAGAGAAGCCCACAACACCAGATACTACCAGCCTCGCCTGAGGTTACTGCCCAGGCCAGTGCAGTCTCTACAGTCTGGAGAAACGGCCATCAGTGTAGGAAGAAGGTCACTCCAGCAGTGTGACCAGACCAGACATCAGACACTTACTGTCTTTCTGCCATAGCGTGGTTATGGTCTACCAGCCTCACTGTTGTGTGTAACATCTTCCTTCACTGGCTCTCACCCACCCAAACCCACACACACAATGAACCCTGCATGGCCTTTGTGCCTTCTAATTACTCACTCGGGATAACGGACCACATTTCCCTGAACTGCATCAGCACTAACAGCTGTCCAACCCACTTTCATCTCACTCAACCCCTCCTTTTGTCTCATTCCAGGAGTAAACACCCCAAAGAGAGAGCCATACCAGCTGGTGGTGTGTCCAACGGTGAACTCCTCGCCGCCTACGAAAAGAGGATCCTGACCCAGACCGGCAAGGACTGGGACCAGTCCTGTGAAGATGGCAAAGTTTTTGTGTAAGAAACAAACAGGAAATACTGTAGTTGCTGTCCTAGTCTCTCATTGCTGCCTCTAAATGTGTTCTTTGCACAGTGAAGCTTCAACCTCCTCCCTGGCAACGCATTCTCTCTTTTGTCTCTTGCAGGCACAAGTAGCATCGTCATAGCCTCTGTGATCAAGAGGCTATGCTGACAAGACATCTCCTCCTCCACCTCTGAGGAAGAGTCCACTGATCTCTCAGAGGAAACACCAACAGGGCTACCTGCTGCACCCTCCACCAGTTTAGACACTGATCCCTTGGTGGGTACTTTATCTACATTTCAGTCGTTGGCATGTCCTGATGGCCATGTGACAGCCACATCTCCACAGCTGGCTGATGAAGAAAAGTCTCGGATTGATGGCACTCAGCAGAGCACATCGGGATTCTGTTTAGCCTCAGGCAATAGGGTCGCCCCTGGAGTTGACATTAACAACTTCATTGATGTGTACAATCAGACACAGTAACAGCAGCAGGTTTCTTGAAGGCACTGGGTAACCTGACACAAAGGACGCACCAATGTGCCTGGGACCTTACTGCCTCTGTCATGTAAGTGTCTGGCTGCCTCCATGGATAAGATAGTTGCTGCCATGGAGAACCATAAGCAGCAGTCTCAGAGTTTCCTGGATGCTTGCGCAGACCTGCACTCCATCACTCTAACCAATAGTGCTCACCACCAACAGGGCGTCAGAGGAGGAGGGACCTTGACTTCACTCAGTGCCTCTTCCTCACAACAGGGCATGGCAGTGCCAGTAGGTCTGCAGTCAGATGAAGAAACACATATAGACTATTCCAGAAGTCTCCAGAGGTGGCTCCACCCAAGTCTTCCTTCCTCAAACCTGTGGAAGGTTAACAAAAACAGGAGTTGCTGGGAATGCTCAGCAGTTCTGGCAGCATCTGTGAAGAGAAATCAGAGTTAATGTTTCAGGTCCGGCAACACTTTCCCTGAACTGATGGTAGCAAGGAAAATGTTGGTTTATATGCAGAAGATAGGGTGGAGGGAGAAGGTCAGGAGTAAATGATAGGTGGGGACAGAGCCCAGAGAGAGAGAAGAAAGGTTGGACAGACAAAGGAGTAGATAACAATCTGGCTGGGAGAGTGATTAGCTGTTAATGGAGACTGTTAGTGGCTAACAATAGGTAGTGTGTGATGTCAGACTATGTGATAGCAAGGCCTGGTAGGGGGCTGGGACATGGGAGAGTTTGGGCCCTAAAATTATTGAACTCAATATTGAGTCCGGAGGGCTGCAGGGTCCCCAAGCAGAAAATGAGGTGCTATTCTTCCAGCTTGCACCAAACTTCGCTGGAACACTGCAACAAGCCTGAGATAGAGATACTGGCCCTATTGCTGTTGCTGGAGGGAAGAGAGGGGGTGAGGGCGTAAGTGCGGGAGATGGGTCAGAGCTGAGTGAGGGCCCTGCTGACAATGGTGCTGAGGAATCCTCAGTGAGGAAGAAGGTGGACATTTCAGAGGCTCCCTTGTCGAAGTTGGCCCCATTGGAATATATGCGATAGAGGCAGAGAAACTGAGAGAATGGAATGGAGTCTTTACAGGAAGTAGGGTGTGAGGATGTATAGTCCAGGTAGCTGTGGGAGTCAGTGGGTTTGTAATGGATATTAGTGGCCAGTCTATCCCCTGAAATGGAAACAGAGATGTCGAGGAAGGGAAGGGTGGAGTCAAAGATAGGCCAGGTGAAAGTAAGGGCAGACTGGAAATTGGAAACAAAATCGACGATTTTTCCAATCCCGGATGAGACAGGGAAGCAGCACTGATGATATCATCAATATATCGGAGAAAGAGTTGTGGGTGGGGGCTGGAATAGGACTGGAACAAGAAATGTTCCACGTGCCCCACAAAGAGACAGATGTGACTGGCGCCCATGCGTGTACCCATGGTCACCCCTCTGACATGAAGAAAATGAGAGGAGTCAAAAGAGAAGTTGTGCAGGGTGAGGATGAGCTCAGCCAAGCGGAGGAGGGTGGTGGTGGGTGGGGCTGGTTCCGGCCTTTGCTCCAGGAAGAAGCAGAGAGCCCTTAGACCATCCTGGCCAGGGGTGGGGGGGAGGGATGGGTAAAGGGATTGCACGTCCATGGTAAAGAGGAGGTGGCTGGAGCCTGCAAACTGGAAATTCCGAAACTAGTGTAAAGTTTCAGAGGAATTGAGGATGTAAGTGGGCAGTGATTGGACTAGGGGACAAAAGACTGAGTCAAGGTTGGAAGACATGAGTTCTGTGGGGCAGGAGCAGACAGAAATAATGGGTCTGTCCAGACAGTCCTGTTCGTGGATTTTTGGAAAGAGGTAGAGCGAGCTGTGCGGGGCTGGGGGACTATCAGCTTGGAGGCAGTGGAGGGGAGATCACCAGATGAAATGAGGTCAGCGACCATAGTTGATACAAATGGCCTGATGTCCTATAGTTCAGGGTGAGATAGGACGATGTATCTGAGAGCTGGCGCTCAGCCTCTGCAATGTAGAGGATGGTTAAACTGAAGAGAGTGCACCTGCCTCTCATCGTATCTGGGCACTCTGGATACAAACACCCCCAGCAACACCAAAACAAAACTTCACAGCCAGTAGGATCCTCTAAAATTGCTCCCTCTACCTATCTGCAGAGTCCAGGACAGCACCAAGGCACAGTGGGAAGTAAAAAGACTTTCTGTGAGCGTATAAGTGCATGGGTGACACATCATTGTAAAGATGGTTTCCCATTTGTAAATATATATTGATTGTTCACCAACATCTGTGTGTGAGTAAATGTCCATCCACTAACAACAGCGATATTGAAGGTACAGAGTCTAGCCATCCTTCGTGCTGCATAAGGTTATATGGCCCAAGGAGTGAAGTGAGCAACCCTTGTATCATGTGCAGGCTATGGGTCTTTGGAAGGTGCTTGTCACCTTGGCAACCATATTGCATCTTTGAAGACCACAATCCATATCTTGCACCATTCATGGGATTAATTCCTGCTGTTGCGTGATGTGGTCAGGAGTGCAAGGGGTCAGGATTTGTGCACCAGTAGGTTAGTGCTTAAGATTCACATATAGCATGTCACACTCACAAATGTCTTTCACCTGTATTGTATGGGTGTGTGTGTAATGCTGTCACCTTTTGAAGGACCTCACATTGCTTCAAATGAAGACTCCTTCATTACAGAGGGGAACATTAACCCCACCCACTCTGGGTATAATGGCAGCCATTTTCATCTCCATTGCTCTCTTGTTATTTAACAGCACAATCGGGGAGAAACAGTCGCCCCTCAAGCAGTGAGTCTCAGGCTCAGCCTCTTACTATCAGTGAATCCCCAAATGTTCCTTTCTTGGTAGCCTGCCCCATGAACTCCATCAACTTTGAACTTCACATGTTCCCACCCAACCTGTCTATGTAAATCTTCATATTCCTGCCGCACCCAGCCCAGCTCCAGGCATATGGAGAAAATATGGCAGTTATAGTAGTCCACTGTCCTCCTAGTGTTGCTGACTATTGATAACACCCACCTCGTGCATTACTGCTTCTCCTTCAATCCTCTAATATTTGCCCCCCTTATGTATTGTGTTGATCCTCTTTCACTATTTTAATAGCCCCATCTCCATCGCAGCATGCTATCTCTGATCCTCACAATTGACTTATCTAGTTATCGAGTCATATAGCATGGAAACAGGCCCTTCAGCCCAACTTGTCCATGCTGACCAGGTTTCCTAAACTGAACTAGTCCCATTCACGTATGTTTGACCCATATCCCTCTAAACCCTTCCTTTTTATGTACCTACCCAATTGTCTTTTAGATGTTGTAATTATATCTTCCTCTCCCACTTCCTCTGGCAGCTCATTTCATACACATACAACTCTCAGCGTGAAAAAGTTGCCCCTCGGGTCCCTTTTAAATCTTTCCCCTCTCAACTTCCCCATCTTTCAGTGGCCCCTGATGAGCTAGTCTTGACTTTGAGTGGATGGACCCCCAGGATATATTAATGTGTATCCCATTGATGGATTAGACAGGCACCACTGAAAGATGTGTGTCCAGACTCCTGATTGATCTCTGTGCAGCTCCCCAACTTACTGCCTGCCACTCCCTGGACACATTACGCTAGTCCCACAGGCTGACCATGGCCTGGACTGGAGAAGTACAGATCCCCTTACCCTAACCACTGCAAGTGGCTGACTGTCCAACCCCCAGGAGTTACCTTGACATTCTGCGCTGGGACCATGTGACTGAATGGTGTCTTCCTTGACTTCGCTGAGGACAACTCCCCTTACCTTCTGAGACCTATTTATTTGCTTTAAGCACATGCAATGTGTTCCCATCATGGAGTGCTGGCATATGGTGACTTAACTGATCATTACTGGAAGGGATGACGAGTTTCCTGACTTTGTGGCCATGCTAAAAGGCAAGGTAAGATAGAAATAGTGTGATACTTTAACCTCAGATTGAGGATTCAAAGCGCACAAAGACAGGTTAGGGATACGATGAGTACCCAAATAGTCACAAAGTAATGAGTTCTCAGAGAGCAAACGAGCATCCTTGAGATGCAGTCTGGTCTAATCTGCAAGATGGGTGTCTATCCCTGGCAAAACGTATTGGCACCAGCATTCCAATGAGAGGTGTCAGTGCACGTTAAAGTGAAACATCAATCTGCAGAACTGGATTGTAGGTGGATCGGAGGTGGCTGTGATGATGCAGTGAGATTGAAATGTGCTGGATGTCAATGTCCATGTGCATAGTCACTGTCCGTGGAGTGTGGCCTGAGATATTGGTCCCTGGTAACCAAGAAGGAAATTCAGTGGTGCAAGCAGGGAGCTGAGCAGGTATCAATTCTGACAGTTATGTCAGGAATTATTGCTGTTGGTTTCCATCCAGTGGGTGAGAGAATGGCAAACTGCATATCAATGAGATGACAATAGGTAATAATGTGATGTTAATACATATTAAGAGATGCAAATAGGACTCTCGCTGCTCACTAGTGAGAATTACATCTCGCCATCCAACACTTGGTAAGAAAATGGGACATCTTACTCTCTATGTTTATAATCTCCTCACTGGCCATCTCACGCAATTTTTACAACTTTCTTGCAAATACCCACATCATTTTGTTGCTACAGCATGGGGAGGTGATGGCCTAGTGGTATTATCGCTGGACTGTTAATCCAGTGACCCAGATAACATCTAAGCACCCGGGTTCCACGGTAGACGGTGGAATTTGAATTCAATAAATATCTGGAATGAAGAATCTAATGATAACCGTGAACCCATTGTCGATTGTCAGGAAAAACCCATGCTTCACCAATGTCCTTTAGGGAAGGAAACTGCCATCCTTGTCTGATCTGGCCCACATGTGACTCCAGACCCACAGCAATGTGGTTGACTCTTAACTGCCCTCTGGGTAATTAAGGATGGGCATTAAATGCTGCCTGGCCAGCGACGCCCTCATCCCCTGAATGAATAAAGGAAAAAAAAAAGATTCTACACCATATCCCCTAATTCCTGAGTCCAAGGATCCAATCTTGACAGGAATGTATTATATATGTGAGGGGATAGTGTGCAGCAGCACATTTCGTTTTAAATATTTATCCTTGGGATAGGGCGTGTCAGGCAAGACCAGCATTTATTTTCAATTCTTAAGTGTCCTTGAACAGATGGTGATGAGCTACCTACAAGCGAGTAACTTGCTAGGCCATTTCAGAGGGCAGTTAAGAATTGACCACTGTGTTGCGTGTCAGGACTCAAAAGTAAGCTAAATCAGATAACGATTTCCACTCCTAAAGGGTATTAGTTAATCAGATGGATTTTTAACCCATGATAATCATTATCTACAGGTTCCAAAGTTGTTAATTAATTGAGTTTCAGTACTCCTAGCTGCCCTGGGTGGATTTGAATTCATCTCCTGGGGATGTTACTCAAAGCCTCATGATTGCTAATCTGGCAACTTCAACAGTAGGCTACAGCAGCTGGAAGGTCAGATTTCCCTGCAGCTTTGGCTCTGTTGGATGTGTGGAACTTTTGCTGTAGGATCCCAGAAGTCAGTCTGATTGACAGGCCTCACTTCCTGTCAGGCAGGAGTTCACCCAGGAGAAGCTGCTAAAGCAGGTAGGGAAATAGCTATCCATCTTCAGAGCTTAGGGGTATCCAAAACCTTCTCCTGACTAGGTATCCAATCCCAAGGGGAGTCCAGTCCCCAACTCTGCAGGTCAAATCCCAGAGTGAGATCTAATCCCTAAATTTGGGAATTGCATAACGGAGGTGGAATCTGATGGATGGGACCTTGGTTGCTGGGGTGAGGAGGTTTGTAGAAGGTGTGAAGGAGGGGGGATGTCACTCCTACCCATCTGACCAGGCTTAAAGCCTAACTAGAGGGGTTAATTGTTCATTTGCTTCCTGGGAACAGGTTATCTCCAGCCCATGTACTACCTGTAATTGGGCAGATTGAAGCCAGGCTAGTGTAAGATTTCAGATTTTTAAAGCTCTAACACCTCACCCAACTCCAACTCACCCAGTTATGGAGGTTAGGAGTCATCCTGAATCATTTATGTAAGTGGTGAACAATATTGCAGCCAGCATAGATATAGCACACCATGTTTAATTTGTTACCAGCCTAAAAATCTTCTCTTAATATCTTTTTTCTGTTTTCTTTTGGTATCCGTTGTTTATCCAGTGTATCTGACCCCTGACTCCACTGCCTTGACTTCGGTCAATATGAGGCACTTTACTAACAATCAACTTTTAACATTAAGTTAAATCTTTAAATGAAACATGGAAGACGCTTGTGGCACAGTGATAAAGTCCCTACCTGTGAGCCAGAAGGCCAATCCCTACCTATTCTAAAAGAGTGTTATAACATCTCTTAATAGATTAATTAGGAAAAAGCTAAATTGAACATGGATATGGTTCTAACTCAGTGTCTGTGCCTGGGTTTTGATTGAGTTAAAATATAGATTTGTGCTCCATTTATTTTATGTTACATTCTTCTGCTTGCTTCTAACCTTTTCAGTTACTTCACCCCCTCTAATTTCCACTGACTATTAACATGCAATGAGAAATTATGAGATACCTAAAATATATAAATACTATATGACACCAGGATGGCAAAATCCACAGGTTCAGTTAGTTTTGCTTAGCTCATCTCCGCTACCACAATTATTTTAGCTATTGTGTTATGACAGAGCAGTAAAATATATGAAATAATAAGTATAAAGTGCCAGTGACAGTTATGACCTGTGGAGATTAGAGGACATGCAGTATCATCAACATTACTTCCAGGTCACAAAATAACTCATCAGATATTACTCATCGTACATCTGGTACAATAGTGTCTCAAAGTGCTTTGCTCTATTGCTGCTGACTTCAGGACCCGCTTGCTGCAATCCCATGCTGTCTCTGCTGACTCAGGACGTCTTTATCTGCGTTTCTTTCTGCATTTCTCTACTCCATCTTGATCTGCTTTTAACTGCTTTGTCTTTTGGGTCATGACCTCTTGTTTCTTGACTTCCCTGCAGTCTTTCTATCTCTCCCTCTTTCTTGATTTGATTTTGCGAGTCAGTGGGGGGTGGGGGTTGGGGGGGGGGCAAGAAATGAGGGAAAACGCAAATGAATGACTTTAAAAATGAATCTTTCACACACGCATGCAAACAATAAAATGCCAAAATCTTCAGGACAGGAATAACATAAGGAAAATTAAGAAAGATATTAAATAAACTGATGGGTTTAAACACCAAATTTAAAAAAAAACTGAGGAATAAATAAGAAAATAGACAATAAATTGGAATGAATGCACAAATAAAATGCTGACACAAAGCATTTACTGAGCAACAAGTGAAACTCAGAACAGAGGCAAAAAAATTAAAAGATCTATGATGGCAGGGGCAAGAAACATAAAGAAAGCTAAAGAAAAACAAAATGTGATAAATTTAGGGGGGAAAAAGTGCTGAGCTAATATTGAGCAGGGCCTAATCTACATGTTTCAAGAAGAACCCTTTTTGTGTCCTGCTCAGTTGCTGAAAAGAGTAGGATAAATGTGAAACATGGTGGGGTATGGCAGGAAGGCAGTGGGATTAGCGGAAGTAAATTAGTGAATTCAAATGTCTCCTATCTGGATTCTACCAGCAGAACTGGGAAGTTAAAATTGTAACTGGAGGATCTGCAGCTAATTCGACTGGTGGGAGATAGGCATGATTTTAACTTCATGCAAGTGACCAATGCATATATAATGGTTTGAATTTGCAACTTGTGAGAAATGGACTTGGACACTAACGCTTCCACTAAAAGAACTTCTATAATAATGTCCATTGGTTAAGAAAAAAAAACAAAAGGAAGAAATGTTCCTGAATTTGAAGATGAGTAATTGGGTGGATCAAATCTCCAATGCAAAGATGGTTGACGATTTAGGTACCAGTGATCATAATGTAATCACATTTGACACTAAAATGACGGTGAAGGTTATCAAATTCTGAACAAAACTGCCACATTTCTAGAACACTGACTTTATATGTTTGGGAATGCCTGACAACATTGTCTTTAAAAGTTTGAAATATGGCTGGGAGTTTGGAGAAACATCACAATTCCTTCAAGGTGCATGCAATGGAAAACAATGTGTATCTATGCAGACCTGTCAAGTTTAAAAGAAACTCCAAATTGGTGGAATAAGACACAGCAATAAGGAACTAGAATGGAATCTATGCAAAAAGACAGGGCAAGAGTATCAAAATGACAGAGAATATTTTCAAATTAAACTTGGCAAGAAACATGCCGGATAATTTTCTTTAAATTATACTAAGACAGAAGAAAACAAAGGAAGGTATAGGGCCACTGAAAGGAAAATCAGGTGAGAATATGATCCAGGCATGACAACTGTTTTTAAATAAATGTAAAAGTGCAAAGTTAGGAAGGTCTTGTGGTGCAGCGATAATGATCCTACCTTTGAACGAGAAGGCCTAGATTCACATTCCACCTCTTCTCGAGGTGTGTCATAACATGTTCAGACAGGTTGCTTTAAAAATATATACTTGGATACGTAGGCCATTTTTAAAGGGCTCTTGTGGCATGGTGGTAGTGTCCCTATCTTTGGCCTAGAAGGTCTGGATTCACGTCCCGCCTGCTCCAGAGATGTGTAATAACATCTCTGAACAGGTTGATTCAGAAATATCTAAAAGTGCGAAGTTTTTGTTTTTAACCTCAGCTTTTATCAAGCAGAAGCAGGTGACATACTTGACTCAAAAAAGAGAACAAAATGTGCTCAAGATATAAGGTGTGATATCATTGGCATTACTGCCATGGTTGCAACTAGCTGTAGAAGCTTAAAGTACGACAATGTCAGGCAGATATAATGCAAATAACGATTCTTAATGACATGGGGGATAAATTGCAAGAACCCCACTACAAATCTTCAAAAAAATCAATGAAAACATTTAATGTTTCAATCATTTTTTTCTTCTTCTAAACTCTAAAGAATATAGGTCTAATCTACCATTCTCCTTTCATAGGACAGTCATGCTGTCCCAGTCTGATGAACTTTTGTGGCATTTGAACAAGGATATATTAAATGGTCACTAGCAATTTGAAATATCATCATTAAGATATCATTGTTATGGCTGTGAACATTTATGGTTTGCAGAACACCAAAAGGAGATTGCAGCTATTGACTGCAAGAACACAAAAAGAAGCAACCAGAATGATTGAGAGAAAAGAGGGACTGGATTATGAAGAGTGATTATTTAAGATGGGCATGCTCTCACTAAAGAAGAGAAGATTGAAAGTTAATATGATTGCTATTTTTAGGGTTATAAACTAGATAATGTCAACCAGGACAATCTGTACATAATAACAGAAACAGATATAATGGGAGTTTAAATTCAAACCTAATCTCTAGAAAGATCAGTAAGCAAATGGTCAGTCTTTAGAGCAAGCTATGGAAAAGGATTGTATTAGTACATCTGAATACAAGTGAAAACATTTTGTTCAGTAATTAATAATTTGGGACATATTTATCAAGTGTAGCATTTTTGAGAGGAACCAGTAGCTTGGATCTATGGTTGTCAAACTCTCTAAACTTGGGACTGAAAACAAAAAGTGCTGGAAATCATAATGGGTCAGGCAGTATCCATGGAGAGAAAGCAAGCTAACATTTCAAGTCTCGATGACTCGTCATCACAGCTGATGTGAATTGTGGAGGGGTCCTTGGGGTTTTGTTCACCTCATGTCCACTTATTCGCATACGTATTGTGAGACTGTAATTAGACAAATGTTTCCATTATCATTGCATCATCACAACTGCTGTAATGATAGAAGGCAAACTAGATGGAAGTGAGTCTCTTTGCTGTTGCAATTCCCATGTTCCTAACATGTTAGCTATCTATTCCTTTAACGAAGTGGAACTCAGTTCAGTTCATTTGATACATCTTGGAAGAAATTAATTGCATGTATTCAGCAAGCAGTCCAAATGTTGTGAAAGGATCTCATATAGACCTGGGAGACATGGTAGCTCAGTGGCTAGCATTGCTACTTCACAGCACTAGGGACTTAGGTTCAATTCCAGCCTCAAGTGACTGTCTGTGTAGAGCTTGCACATTCTCCCTGTGTCGGTGTGGGTTCCCTCTGGGTGACTGGTTTCCTCCCACAATCCAAAGATGTGTGGGTTAGGTGAATTGGCATTGCTAAATTGCCTGTAGTGTGCAGGCTAGGTGGATTAGCCATGGGAAATGCAGGTTTTTAGGGTGGGGTATGAGTTAGGGTGGGATGCTCTTTGAAGGGTAGACTCAATGGGCTGAATAGTCTGTTTCCACACTGTAGGGATTCTATGAACTGCTCAAAAAGACATTTGAATGCTGCAAGGGAAGGAGCATTGATTCTTGTGGTGCACCTTGTATATTTCAACAATTAAAACTGCTATACCGTTATCCAGTCAAAAGATCCATGTCTTCTTGAAGACATGCTGATTTTTTAAAACTACTTTCCTTTAAGTCTGACACAGAAATTTGCAAGTGCGACAGTTTGGCACCGATCTCATTCCGTTTAAATTTCAATCAGCTACCAGATTGCCCAGTTGATGTTTACCTGACCAACCTGCACCAAAATGCTGCATTCCCTGTATCTGAGCTGAAGTCCAACCTTCTATTTGTTTCCTTGAGAATATATATTGTGGATATCTTTGTTTATTTCAAAAGACAAATGAGTATAATACTCTATTGTCAAGCCATAGTCTCACTGATCTGCGTCTTGAGTTATAGTTTAGCCAAGGGTGACTATTCCAGCTTGTAGTTCCTCAGACAGTTCAAACATCAGGCCAGGACAAATAGATGTTCACTGGCTTATCACAAACTTCATGCGGGAATTCTTCACGAGGCAATTCTGTTTCTTGTCTTCATTATTGACCTGATGGATGTCATCAAAAATGACATTGTTTGTTTTGCTGATGACATCACCTGCTGCAAAGCAGTTAATTCTGTGTCTGAAAGTTGAGTGTAGCTGCAGGGAGATATGAACAGAATTGGACAGAAAGCAGACTAATGTTATGTTATCTTCTGCACTGAGAAGAAGGAGTCATTCACCCTGTTACACAGCCAAACTGTGGTATTTCCCATCTAGCTCCAATTTTCCAAAAAAAAAAATCAGCTCATTTGAAAGATTCATCTCCTAACTACAGAATGGTAAAAAAAGAATGAATGGAAAAACTGGCACAGAAATGTGAAGAAAGATGCTTTATATCCATTAGCAGCAACCTATATGCTCGATGAAATCGAAATCTCCACAGCTTGACAAATCGGAGCCCAGTTTAGAAGCCCTGTCTTTTCTCAAGAACACATGGGCAGTTGTAGCAGTATCCTCCATATTCTGCATCAACAGTTGTGCAGAAAACCAACAATGCATCTTTGCTGTCCACCTGCACCACTTGAGGAACACACTGCCTGGCTGTATCATTCTGCATGGCTTTTTACCTTGGAAGATTGAAATAGAGTGAATCACCACTTGCTCAGGTAGGGCTGATGAAATATCCAGCCAATTATAGGAAATATGTTGCTTGATTGTTGATATCATTGTTCAACTTCTCACAGTGTCTGCTTGTTCCCACAGGAACTGCATACATTTGGTGCGATCTCTGTCCATTTCTTTTCAGCCACTCACTTCTTGCCTCCAACAAACAGATGTGAGAAAGAGATTGTTACCACATACAGCTTAGAATCAATATATACAAGCCACATTTGTCATTCAATACATCTGGATCTCATCAAATCTGTACAAATAAAGGAAGACAAAGGATAGAAATTGAATTTGGGAGGATTATTTTCTTTCATGGAATGCGGGTATCACTGGTATTTGTTGCCCAACCCCAACTGGCCTTGAGAGTAAAGGGCCACCAATTTAAGACTGTGTTGAGGAGGAATTTCTTCTCCCAGGGGCTTGTGAGCCTTTGGAACTCCTTGCCACAGAGAGCTGTGGGGACCGAGTCCTTGTGTATATTTAAGGCTACAATTGATGAGTCCTCTACTGATCAAGAACCTAAGGGTTAAGGGGAAAATGCAAGAAAGTGGACATGAGTGTGTCAGATCAGATTGATCCTATTGATTGATGGTACAAGTTCAAGGGGTGAACTTGAACAGCCTATTCTGCTTCCTATTTCTTGTGGTGTTATGGAGAGTAGTTGTGTCAAACATATTGTGGGTCTCGAGTCAGATACAGAACAGATAAAGCTGATAGATTTCCTTACATAAAATACATTGATGAACTAGGTGTTTTTTCACAACCATCGGTGGTCATGTCATGGTCACCACTACTGAGGCCAACATTTGGTTCCAATTTCTTTCTAAAGTTGAATATAAGCTCCACCAGTTTGGTGACGGGATTTGAACCCATGTCACAGAGTATTTTGTCTAAGCTGCTCAATTATTCGATCAATGACATTACCATTTCACCACCATCTCCGCTGCCCAATGCTTTGGCCGTCTAGCATGCTGCCCAATCTGATATTTAGCTCTATTGAAGTCAACAGATTGAATATCCGCTGGGCAGAGGGTCAGTGCAATATCATCTGCTTACTGATATTGCCTAATATTAATTTCTACCAGTGTTTTACAAATCACATCCTCCTTTAAAGGTTGTAAGAATGTCCAAAGTCCAAAGGTATGCAGGTTAGGTGGATTGGCCATGCAAAATGTAAGGTTACAGAGATAGGGTCAGGGGGTGCTGGGTCTGGACAGGATGCTCTTCAGAGGGTTGGTGCAGACTCGAGGGGCCGAACAGCCTCTTTCCATACCATAGGCATTCTATGAGTCTATAAACATCAGCACCTGAAGAGGGCCAGCTTGCAGTTATAGCTGCTGGAGTAGGATCAGGCATTCTAAAAAAGGTTTTGGCCTTATTGATTCAACTAAAACATTCCAAGAATGCGACTGATAGAGAGAGCCAATCCAGTCCTAAGAATGCACACCCTGTAGCTGAATGACAGGAGTTCAGTTTAATGGAAATCACTTGCCTCTACTGCATTTCCTCATGGCTCCATGCCCAGCCATGCAGTTAACAGTCCAAATGTACATACCTCTCATTCCCCTCCTCCATTCTTTTGCTCATTCTAATCAATATTGAAGAGAAAAGCAGCAAAGGTAAGTGATAAAGGGAAAGACAAAACAAAAATATACTTAAAACATCAGGGAGCTGCAGATTTTGCCAGGTTAGGAGGAACAACTTTTGATAAACAATTTGAATAATCTACCAGTCAGGGAGCCAAAACATTATTGTGCTTTCAAACTACAGCTGGATGTTGTAATGGGAGAATGAGTGTACAGGCATGAGATTAGTGGGGCCAACTTATCTTTTTTCAACCTTTTTTTCTCTGATATATGCCACATTTATCACATTTCTTTATGCTTGGAAGATTCTAGGTTTACGAGAACGGTATTATGATTTTAAGAAAATAAAAAATTTACTTGTATTTTGATGGCGCCTTTCAGGACCTTAGAAGAGTCACAGAAAATGAAGAAGTTCTTTATTACTGTAATCAGTGTTATAATGTAACGAATTGTCAATTTGTGCCCAGCAAGAGTCCATGAGCAGCATTGTGATATGAAACCAGATACAGCAAACATTTTATTATACAGCAGCAAAGGGACCAGGAGTGTGCTGGTTGATCAAATATTCCGGATAATCCAGAAGTTCACATAATCAATGTAAAAACACACACTAAGTAATAGAAACATCATACAGGGGGAATACACATCACTGTTATACTTTATTTACAGCATAAATCTCTTAAATAATAATGCAACTTTGCCTTACATAAAACTTATTGGCAGAGAGCCTTCTCACTCACACCATCAACTGACTATTCAGACATTATGGTAGAATACCAAATTTGAGGATAAATTGACTCAAAATTGAAATCACCTGTTGGTATTTCATGCGGCCTTTCGATTGAACAACAAGTCTTTTTATATTGAGGTAAATAAATTAAAAACTAATAATTGAGCAGAATAATACAGTAAACTTTGTGTATTTGAGGCATATAATTTTTGTCAGTTTATCTAGAATGCCAGCTCATAAAGTGCTGGTTAAAACAAAGTTTGCTGTAATTTATTTTAATTGAGGGATAAATATTGTCCATGACTTTCAGAAGCTTCCCTGCCTTTAATCTGCAGTTACTGATTTGCTCAATTGCACCCCTAGCTCAATATTGATAGCCTTGTCACTAATAAAATTAGTGAGGTTGTTGACTTGCTCACCGGGCTGGCTTGGTTTTGTTCAAACGTTTTGTCACCATGCTAGGTGACATCATCAGTGAAGCCACCAATGAAGTGATGTTATCCTACTTTGCTTGGAATTTATACGTCTGGTCTGTTGGGGTGAGGAGTATCATTTCCTGTTTTGATCTGTATGGGTTTATATGTGGGGTCCAATTCTATATGTTTGTCGATTGAAGTATGGGTGGAGAACCATACCTCTAGGAATTCCCGTGCATGTCTATGTTTGGCTTGGGCTAATATGGTTACTTTGTCCCAGTTAAACTGATGGCCTTCATTGTCTGAGTGTACAGATATTAAGGAGAGTTCATCGTGCCATTTTACGCCTAATTGATGTTTATGTATATTCTGATGGCTAGTTTCCTTCCTGTCTGTCCAAATTAATGTTTGTGGCAGTCGTTGCATGAGATTTTGTAAACCAAGTTTGTTCTGCATGTTGTGGGAATGGGGTCTTTAATTCTTGTAAGTGTTTGTCCTATTCATAGATAGAATAGAATAGGACCAACATGGTTTACAAAATACCATGCAATGACTGCCACAAACATTACATTGGAGAAACAGGAAGGAAATTAGCCATCAGAATACAGGAACATCAGCTAGCAGCAATACGGCACGATGAACTCTCCTTAATATCTGTACATTCAGACATTGAAGGCCATCAGTTTAACTAGGACAAAGTAACCATACAGTAGCCCAAAGCCAAACATAGACATGCACGGGAATTCCTAGAGGCATGGTTCTCCATTCATACTTCCATCAACTGATAGATAGAATTGGACCCCATATACAAGCCACACAGATCAAAACTGAAAATGACACTACTCACCATAACAGACTGGACAGTATAAATTCCAAGCGGAGTAGAATAACATTGCTTCATCGGAGGCTCCATTGATGGTGTCACCTCGCATGGTGACAAAATGTCAGCACAAAACAAGCCAGCTCGGCGAGCAAGTCAACAACCTCACCTATAGTCTGAGCTACAGATCTTTGCCAAAACTTTAAATAAAATTAGTACTCTCTCTCACTATGGCAATTTGTCCTAATGTGGCCCTCATTTCTACAACTTAAATTCAAGGGATGGAGACTTAAAATGATTAAGTGGACAACTGGTTCAGCCATTCATTGCCAGGTCTGACTGGACCAACAAAAGCACGATTAAGCCTGTTCTCATCCGCTAAAACTGCTCATTATTCCAGGATCATCCTGGAATGAAATGATTCACCCCTTTTCTTTGTTGCAAACCCTCTTCCTTACCCTCCCCTAGCTCCTGATCCCTCCCCTACAGCAATAAGTGAGGTGCTCATGGACCTCCATGTCACCAAGATCAATACTGTACAAACAGCAGTCTCTGTGCCACGCCCCACCTTTCCACAAGAAAATTGAGCCAAAGTTCCTCTAAACATGAAACAATGACAGAGAATGCTGAGAACCTCAGCAGGTCAGGCAGTGTCTGTGGAGAGAAAATCAGCATTAATATCTTGAGTCTGGTATGACTCTTCTTTAGCACAGCTTTTTTGCTTTTATTTCTCTAAAGATATTGTCCCCCATCATTGTCACCCTCCCAAATGTCCTAACATTTCTCCCAGCTTCCTTTATACACTCATGTTTCTCACAAGACCCACCTCCTGCTCCCTCATTCCTAATCCTGATGACCTACTTCTCCTCCCACGTCCTGTAGTATTTCCTGTGTTGCTGATAAATAATAAAAGGTAAGTAGTGTAGATTCAGTGCACTTGAAAATCTCATATGGATTTATTGAACAATTCAGATTACAATTTACCATTATAAATGACTATGTATGCAACTTCCAGCTAGCTTGCTTCTACTACACAAGGCAGTTGGACAGGCAGTTTCACTCATGGGAACTCATTTTTGCTCATTAATATATGCAGTTCTTAAACCTACGCATTTCTTAAAGTAATTAAAGTCAGTTGCCATGTTAACTAATGTTGTCAACAGTTTTGTTTCATCAGTTATTGTCCCTCTCCTTTGTTAAATTTGCTGTAAACTCCCTTTTCATATAAAACTGAACCTTGTGCCCACCGTCATTACAAACTGCACTCCCGTCTCAAACCTCCCTTTCCACTGTAAAATTCTTGAACAAAAACTCAGCAGGTCTGGCAGCATCTTTGAAGACAGATCAGAGTTAATGTTTCAGGTCGAGTGACCCTTCCTGTGTGTTTCTGATTTACGGCATCTGCAGTTCTTTTGTTTATTATCTAAAACTCTTGAACGTGTGTTTATCTCCCAAGTCTGTGTGCATCAATTCTAGAACTCCAAGTTTTAATACCCCCCCCCAGTCACTTTTCCAGCCTGCCTCACTTTTGAAATGGCTTTTATGAAAGTCACATGGATGTTTGCTCATCTGCCCGATGTGTCTCTTTATGGAGCATGATGTTTTAAAATGCTCCTGTGAAGAACCTCAGTATGATTTTATTACATTAAAGGCACAACATAAATTTTAGATACTATTGCTGTTGCTTTTCCTTGAATAATGCCTCGTGCATTTTTACAGTCACCCGTTCATTCAAAAGTCGACATCTTCAAGCATAGCAACATGAGTTAAGTCATTAAGAATTTCAACCTTACATGTAGCGTGTCAAAATTTATGTTCAGAGCCTTCTTTAAAGCAATTTGTTGTACAGAATTATCATCAGCTTTAACAGTTTGTCATTTACTTCTGCCACTTCACATTGTCTTTACTTAAATGAAATATCTTCAGAGTTCCTACTTGGAAAACACGAGATTCCAAGGAATTGGTTTAATCTGAAGAAAGGACTTTGAAGTGTGGATGGTTATAAATTAATTTTTTTCTAATTTTAAGATTTGTGTAGTACCTTTCATAATCTCAGGCCAGGCAATGTAATACTTTTAAAGTGTAGTTGCTGTCATAAGAAAGGGAGCAGTCAATTTAGTTTAGCTTCTTTGTTCATTTTAGCCAGTAAACCTAACACTTTCATCATTCATTCACGTCAAGAAAATTATTGTCAAAAGATGTCGACAGAGACTTAGACAGAAACAAAATGCTACCAATACTAATGAGAGTCCTTTATGACTTTGAATTTTTAAAGAAAGGGTAACAGAAAGTGAATTAAGTCTTAAATTTTCTGGTACATTGTCAATACCTTTTTCTTAATCATTGTAATAACTCAGTGACATTTTTTCAATATCACTACATTCGCACACCAATATAGCCACTGAAAGTAAGAAAATAATAGCTGCTGAGGTAGGTCGACCTTTACAATGGTCAATTTTACAGAGGCGCTGGTAGCTTTTTACATACTTTATAATGTTCAGAGCATTGCTTTACTGATGTTCCGGGAGATACTCTAAATTATGCAGTGATTTAATTGCAAACTAGTTTTCCATTCAAATATCTCTCAGGAATATTATATTCACTTGCACACTGGACTGCTAGTCTTCTCTGATCTATAAACGTTGCTTTCAGCACTTATCATCTTTCTGAATTCCAACTTACTCCACGTCAACATCCTGCCTGATACAGTTTCAGGGAAAGTACAATGATGTGGCCTCTTAAAATTGCGAAACCATTTTATGCAAAGAATAATCTTATAGGTTGAGTGCATTAGTAGTGACCTATTCTCCTTCTAGCCTTTCACCCTCCTTTTGTTCTTGAAGACATCAACCCATAAAGTTAGATGATAAAATGAAAACAGAAATTGTTGGAAAACTCAGCCAGCCTGTGGGAAGAAAGAAAAGTTATATTTCAAGTCTGGTGACTCTTCATCAAAACTTTTTTTTGCAGATACAGAGGCTGGTGGGGTGATAAGTGAGGACCAGAGGTATGCTGTTGGTGTTGTAGGAGGGAGGAGATGGGTGAGGGCAGAAGTGAAGGAGATAGGCTGGTAAAGGCAACCCTGTCAATCACAGCAAAGGGGAATCATAGAATCCCTACCATGTGGAAACAGGCCATTCGGCCCACCAAGTCCACACCACCCCTCAGAAGAGTATCCCACCCAGACCTATTCCCCTACCCTTTCCCTTTACCCTGGCATTTCCCATGTCGAATCCACCTAATTTACACATCCCCGGACACTATGGGCAATTTAGCCTGGACAATCCACCTAGCCTGCATATCTTTGGACTGTGGGAGGAAACCGGAGCACCCGGAGGAAACCCATGCAGACACGGAGAATGTGCAATCACCACACAGACAGCCACCCGAGGATGGAATCAAACCCAGGTGCCTGGCACTGTGAGGCAGCAGTGCCTAACCACTGAGAGGAAAAGCATGGAAATTTCAGAGGGTATTGCAATAAATCAAGGAAATTAACACAATTAATATACAGGAGAACAGTAGAATATTAAAATACGCTATTAGTTGGATTATCACTTTTAGACACTATCTTACCAACACACAGAAAACAACAGTGTTTAATTTTAGACTCTTAATGAGAATTCTTACTAATGGGGTCCCACTGCACTGTCGCCACCTTCCTTCCCCTCCCTGCTAGCTAGGTCGGAACTTTGGGGTCTTGAGTGTTTATGCTCACCACTCAGAATGCAGTTTTCAAGTACAACTGGCTGTTCCTGCTTACCGTACTGGGAGCCTGGATGAAGACTTCGGACTGTTTGGGTCTTTCAGTTTAGGTTGAGTCCACTGATGGGGTTAGGTGCATATTGGATCTATCAGTTAAGCACCTGGTTTTCTTTACTTTTGCTGGCTTGGCGAGCCCAGTTTTCACCTCAGGAGGTTGTGTCTGAGGACTTGTGGTATCGGTCGAGTTGGTTGTTGCTTTTGTTATTGGGTTTTAGTTCTGATGATCGTGATTGGTTGTTGAGGTTCTTGCCATTGGTGTTCTCGGTTCGGAAAGGCCCAGGTTTGGAAGCTCTTGTTCGGGTTCTCTGTTGGCTACCCCACCTCTCCGATGTCTTTTGTTCAGTTGAAGCCCTTGGTTCGGCTTCCCTGTTCCTGGTTCTCGGTTTGGCCTCTCGATTCGGCTTCTCTTGGGCCTTGCTTCGGAAGCTGCTTGTTGGGCAGAGAAGCTTGTGGAGAAGCTGGTCATGCAGAAGCTTGTTGTTGAAAATGGCCATAATCAGGTGAGTTCGGGGCTCTCACTTATACTGACCATGAGCCCTGTTATCTTCACTCAAATCTATAGTTTTTATTGAGTTCTTGATGTTCTTTTCTGAAGTTAATTGGCTTTCTGATGGCTTGAGTAAGTGTTAATGGGTTTTGATTGAGATTAAATGCCTGTAATTCTGTCAGCCCCAAACTGTCTGTTTTATGTATACAATGTGGAGCTGGAGGAACACAGCAGGCCAGGCAGCATCAGAGGAGCAGGAAAGCTGACATTCCGGGTCAGGACCCTTCTTCGGGAAGAGCTTCTGAAGAAGGGTCCCGACCCGAAACATCAACTTTCCTGCTCCTCTGATGCTGCCTGGCCAGCTGTGTTCCTCCAGCTCCACACTGTTATCTGACTCCAGCATCGGTAGTTCTTACTATCTCTGTCTATGTTGTGTAGCCTGAGGTGTAAAAGCTGTCTTGGGCGAGAGTCTTTTGGTTTCAGTTGATTGTTCTTTTAGACAGGAGGTGTAAATTGGGATTCCAGGTTGAACAATAGTCATAGACAGCAAGATCTCTGTTTTGCCGGCTGTGTTGTGTATTTCCCACAGAACTTAGTCCAGCTGCCCCTTTTAAAAGTCTTGAAAGTCCAGGGTTCTTGCCAAAAAATCCAGGGTTTTGACCATATGTTAAAGTACTGGGGATTTTTGTTCGATCTTACAGACGCTGTCAGGGGTGATCCCAGATGAGATGAGATTGGTGACAGACATGGACACAAGCGGCCCTGGTGTTTGACAGTGGGGTCGTGGTCCGGGGGAAACAGAGGAAGGTGTCCAAGAGTTGATGCTCAGCCTCTGCATAGTAGAGGTCAGTACACCAGACAACGGCCTTGTTAGCAGGCTCGGTGACAAAGTCAGGCTTGGGTTTTGGAGCATGAAGTGAGAGGGAGATAGCTTTGAATGGGTGAGGAGGTGTGCAAAGAAATTAGGGCACCCGATGTCACGTCAACAGTCCTCAATGAACAAGTCAAGTGCGGGTAAAAGGCAAGAGGGAATGGTCCAGACGGAAGGCAATGATTGGAGGCAGGTGAAGACATCTGTGGACTGGACTCAAAATGTTAACTCTGTTTTCTCCCCACACATACTGCTAGACCTGCTGAGTTTCACCAGCACTTTGTTTTCATTTCAGATCTTCAACATCCAGTTTTTTTTTGCGTTAGATTATGGCTCTGATTCTTCCCCAAGGTAACCTTCTTCACAAGCAAGCCACAATAGAATGCATTACAGGGCTAAGCTACCATAAGGACTGTCACAAGGCAAGAATATTCTGTTTTCCTTTATTTATTGTGTCTTTCTTGTGTAGATTGTACTTTCCAAAGGCAATAAAACATTTTAACCCTGCATTTTTGGACTGCACTGGTTTACTAAAGAATATTCTTATATACAGTACATGAAAATTCATGTTGCAAAAGCTCAATTTTATGATTTATCAATTGAATACAAAAGGTAACATTGCCATATTCCTGGCAGACTATAGGGCTGTTCTCCCATTAGAGGGAAATGACTGATGGAGGTTAAACCTGAGGGTTAGCATGTCTCAGGCAAGGGGAGAGGTTGAAAAGGAGAATCCTTCACAGTAACTTCAGCCAGTGTGGGAATTAAAGCCACACTGATGTTACTCTGCATCGTAAACTAGATGACCAACTGACTAAGTTAACCTTTATCCTTTATCAACTAAATATACCAAGATGAAAATATTCCTTTTGCACTTTGTGTCGTTACTTAGTAAATGCATTTGTGAAGTTATTCCCTGTTTATGAGATCTAACAAAATGACCGACTCTGTTACAATTTTGTTCCACGGTATGAAATAGTAGAAATCACCACAAATGATGAAAGGAAATATTTGCATTCATAAGATAGGTTATGACATTTGGATGACCATGACAATTTACGACCAAGAAAATACCTTGTGAAGAGTAGTCATCATTGTAATGTAAGAAGAATAACAGCCAATCTACACATAGTTAGCTCCTAAAAATACAGTTATGGCAAATATTGGAGGCAGGAGCTTAATTAAAGGGCTCATGTAAAGGAGTGTGGCGATTGCAATGTAGGGTTAGCTCATGCCCATTCACTGAAATGCAGGCACTATTCCATATCCATGTGTATTGGAACGATTGTGTGTAAGCAGTGTTCATCCTATTGTTTGCTGGCTTCACACAACATCTTCTCTTTTAAAGCAAAGGTGTGTTGGGTCTGGAATATGTTCTGGCAGTCATGCAGGAAGCAAGCCTGGGGGGCTTTGAAATTGTGGAAGGATAGTACAACATAAGAAAGAGTGAGCTCCAAGATTTTCAGGTACTGCTGGAGGTCTTGATGAGGAGGCGGAAAGGAGGAGAGATGCTCTTTATTCGTGATTGGCCAGGAGACCTTCCAGATAATTTGTCAAAAGGTAGTGGGAGCAGATAGTGGTGTGATCTATGCTAGGAGTCCAGTCCAAAGGATCTGGATGCAATGTCGCAAGGTATGAAACATCTTTGTGTGAATGGTGAAGGTCAGTGAGCACACTTTTAGTTGCCATATCCTAAAAACTACACCAGTAACCTCAGCCATTAGTAGATTCACCTGTCCCCTTTACTTGACTACAAACAATCTAGGATGGATGCCTAACATGTATGTGCTTCACTAAAACCTCATGCATAGACATCTGCATCTTCTAGCTTGCACACATGACTGACTATTTAACCAGGACCCTCATATCATGCAAAAAGATGGTACAACTTTTAGTGACCCACTTCCTTCTTTCTTACATGACAATGTGCCGTACAACCTGGGACAGAGGTGAGCAGGCACTCCTGAATGGGGGAAATTGTGCTGGCTATTATTCAAATGATGATAGCCAGTGGTTGGTTGCATTATTGAAGGTGCTAGCAGATATGGAGTGAGATTGAGCTGTATTTTTGCATGTGTTTTCATTGCAGACCAAGAGTTTAACTGCCAGGCCTTGATATTAAATGGCTTTACCATCACTGAATCCTCCACTCTCAACATCCTTAACTAGAAATTCTGGACAGATCACATAAGCACAGTGGCCACAAGAGCAGGTCAGAGGCTAGAAATACTGTGGTATGTAACTCCCCTCTTGACTCCCCAAAGCCTATCTACCATTTACAAGGCACAAGTCAGGAGAGTGATGGAATGCAGCTCCATCAACACACAAGAAGCTTGACGCTATCAAGGACAGAGTAGCCCTCTTGATGGATACCACGTCCATAAGAATCTGTTGCCCTCAGTAGCAGCAGTGTGTACCATATCCAAGATGCACTTCAGAAATTCAACGAAGAGCCTTTGACAGTACCTTCCAAATTCACAGTCACTTCCATCCAAAAGGATACGAGCAACAGATACATAACGCTGCCACCTGCAAGTTTCCCTCCAAGCCACTCATCATTCTGACTTGGAAATATATCACTGTTCTTTCACTGTGTGGGGCTGTGTTCCTCCAGCTCCACACGGTGTTATACTGTTCTTTCACTGTTGCTGGGTCAAAATCCCGGAATTCCTTCCCTAAGTGCATTGTGGGTCAACTTACAGCTCATGGACTGCAACGGTTCAAGAAAGCAGCTCACCACCACCTTCTCAAGAGCAGCTGGGGATGGGCAATATGTGCTGGTTAGCCAACAATGCCCACATCATATGAGTGAATCAAAAAAAGAACGTGTCTCATGAAGAGAAAAAGTGAGCCAGAGGCTCATCTTTGTCATATCATGAGGCCTGGGCCATTTTAATTCTGAATTTTATTTAGATTAATCAATGCTGTTTCCATTTCTGTCCCCATGACAATGATGTAGAAACCAGAGGGCAGGTATGAGATTTTGGGCCTGTCTTCCCTTCTGTGCATTAGCTTGCGATTATAACTGCAACACGAAAGCAAAGCAGATTCTCTCCACATTGTTGTTACTCTAATAATGTTTAAGTAGTTCATTCATTATTGGGGTGTGGGCATTGTTGGCAAGGCTAGCATTTATTGTGCATCCCTAAATTGTGCTTACAAATGTGGTGGTGGTCTTCCTCCTTGAATCGTTGCAGTCTTTGTGGTGAAGTTGCTTACTTGACACTCAAAGGTAATTAGTTACAGAATTATGATCGGAACACCAATAAACGTCCAAGATGGTATGATGCCTTTGGAGCTCACCACCAGGTGGTGAAGGCAATAATTCCTGGTACTAAATTGTGCCATAGGCCTTGGTGTGGAGAGACGTTGGGGGAGGTGAGAGCTGATGCCTGGACAGGAGAGACTCAAGGTGTCCTTGTGCATCACAAAGGAGCACTTTGATAAGCAAGTTAATTTTTAAGGAAATAAAAACCTAAGTGTTAGGTCTCTTCCATCCTTGCATTCATTTGGTAACACTTTGAGGGGTGTGTCCAGCCAGAAAGAGTTTAGGAACCTGAGATTAAATTTTTTTTGGTATCTTAATGATGTCATGGGCTTCTGATCATATATGAACAACCTTTCGCGCTGCCCAAAATGCATATGTCGAAACAGTAGTGGAGGAGTATAACGTGGACGTGTATCGCATTGTTTTGTCTTTAACACCATACACATACTGTTCTCACCAAGCAAGATATTAAATTTGGGACTGATATGTTCAGCATCAGTACAAAGCAATTTTAGCTTTGCAAGGGTGCTGACCTCATTGACTTTGAGTAATAGTACTGAAGAAGTCAAGATCCTAACATCACACCGAAGCAAAGAGGAACTATCAACGTCCAGTTAATTCCCTTTTTCCGTATTCAAGATACGTCCTGATTCCTCTTGATGCATTTTCACCATCACTTCCAAGTCACACATCATTCCATCTTGGACGTTTGTTGGTGTTCCGATCATAATTCTGTAACTAATTACCTTTGAGTGTCAAGTAAGCAACTTCACCACAAAGACTGCAACGATTCAAGGAGGAAGACCACCACCACATTTGTAAGCACAATTTAGGGATGCACAATAAACGCTAGCCTTGCCAACAATGCCCACACCCCAATAATGAATGAACTACTGAAACATTATTAGAGTAACAAGAATGTGGAGAGAATCTGCTTTGCTTTCGTGTTGCAGCTATAATCGCAAGTTAATGCGCAGCAGGGAAGATAGCTGTCTTAAGCTGCATAGTCTATGAAGCTCTACAGGTGCAGTAAATAGTATTGACATGGAGGGCATGTAAGTGACTTTAATGGGGTGTTATGAAGTGGCAGTACTCTTGCTTTTAGCATTACTTTAGTCAATTACAAAAGATGTTATTAGAAGCTGCTTGGTTAAGTAAATAAACAGTCCATGCAGGTCTTCAGGATTAGATTAAAACAATAACATGAAGGTTCTTTGGTAAGCTTTTAAATTGCTCATTGAAGGGGCAAAAGAGAAATTAAACAACAGAAAATATTAAAAGGGGAAATCATAGGATGAAAGCTTGTGTTCCTCAGCAGGCTCTCTGAGTTTGCGGGAGTGAAAGAGCACAGTGACACCTCAGCCATTGTGTTTCAAAAGCATTCTACAATTGGCACCTGTGCCCTCAAGCTAAGAGGTTTATGGGGAAGGTGGTGGTTGGGTGGAGGGGTAAGATCTGAAGAATTGTTAACATAATTTGAACTCATAAATGTGCACGTAAGAGCTGGTCAGTTCCATAATATAATTGCCATCAAGACAAGTGAGCTAATGGGGAAAAAAAATATTAAAGATACTAAAATCTTGTAAACCATTTTTCTTACTGATTTATTGTTATTAAAAAGCTGCCATCATAAGAAACGAACAGATGGACACTTTTTTGGTCATAATCAGGTTAAAGGAAGGTTATCCTGTGAGAAAAGTCAACTTTACAATTTATACAGAGTCTTCTTAAACCACACCAGCAATTGTTTTACCATTTGCCTTTGATTTCTGTCAGAATAACCCATTTTGTTTGATTAGAAAACATGCCAATGCCTTGTTTTTAACTGCTGGCCAAATTCATTTATATTATCTCCCGGATAAAGACACTTTTCTGGGAACCTGATGTTCAGCCAGGATTCTATCCTGAGATTTCGGTAGGGGACAGAGTTCCTGCTTAGTAACCAAACCAGACGATGGTAAAAAGCAATACCAGGCACTTTGTTCGAACTGACTTTTTCTTGTGCGCTCTCTAGTGGGTCTGAGATTTCCCCTTCATGTTAAAGACAACACAGAGGCTGTGAGCTAATAAGTGGTTGCTATGCCTCCAGCGCTGTTTGTAGCTCCAGTTAATAGAAGCTTGTCCTTCTGGTGACAGTAGGATGATGGCACATGACTGTCTTTCAGAATGGATTCAAATGAGTTGACAGCTGTACTCTCCCATATGGATGGTACAGTTATCTGTGCAGGTGTTACCTGTCAGCATAATGTAGAGCTGGGCAGGTAGCTGGTCTGGAGTGGCCAAGGAGGACAGTAGGCAACTCACTTACATTGTAATACAATGCTTGCTTCTTGTCACTCTGAGTTAATATAACACTGCTGGAGATGTACGTAGTATTGATCCATTACTCCCCAAAGCCAAGTATGCCACTTGTTGAGGCAGAAGCCTGTTTTCAATATTCTTTCATTGAAAGAAATTCAGGGTAACGTGATTGAAACTAACTGATAAAAACAGCATTAGTGATTGTGTGTTTCATTTAAAAGCACTTAATTCCCCAGCCAGAAAGCCACAAGCTCATATCACATACCCATGATCTTGCCATGTAAGTCAGCACTGACTCCCAGTGCCAATACTGAGGGAATGCTGCAGTATCAGAGATGCAGATGTTGAATGAAACATTATACTTAGATTCTACCAACTCTCTTAGGTGCAGATAAAGAATTTAATAGTAGTATTTTAAAGAAGAGTAGGGGAGATGGATATTGACCAATATTTATCCCTCAACCACATCCTCTAAAGGTACAGATTATTGGGTCATTATTACATTGCTGTCTGTGCACAATTTGTTCACATCTAGGGGACTAGAGTATTGGATACAAAGGTCATGCTGCAGTCATACAAAACCCTGGTTAGGTACCACCTGGAGCACTGTGAGCAGATCTGGGCACCACCTCTTAGGAAGGATAGATTGGCCTTGTAGGGAGTACAATGTAGGTTTACACAAATGATACCTGGACTTCAGGGTTAAGTTAAGAGGAGAGTTTATACAATGAGGCCTGTCTTCTCTAGAATTTTAAAGGTTATGGGGTGACCTGATCAAAATCTTCAAGGTATTAACAGGAAACGACAGGGTAGGTTAAGATAAAATATTTCCACTTGTTGGGGATGCTAGAATTAGGGGGCATAACTTGAAACTTAGGGTCAGATCATTCAGGAGAGATGTTAGAAAGCACTTTTATACACAAAGGATGAGAGATGTTTCGAACTCTCTTCCACAAATGGCAGTAGATGCTGGATCAGTTGTTAGTTTTAAATCTGAACCAGATAAATTTTGTTAAACAAAATATATTAAAAAATATAGGCCCTAGGCCATATATGGAGTTAGGTCACAGATCAACCATTATTTCATTGAATGGTAGAACAGGCTCAAGGGGCTGAATGGCTCAATTCTGTTCCTATGTTCCCTATGATTTCCTACATTTCAACAGGTTTGATGTCGAAAAGAACAATTCAATGATTGCAAAGCATTTTATGATGTCTTGATTTGTAAAAGTTGCTGTATAAATTCAAATGTTTTTGTGACACAAAAAACAAATCTAGACTTTATTTGCCAAAAATATTTTGCCATCATTTTCAAATGCTATAAAATTGAAAAGACTTGCTTTGGATTTTTTCCAGAGTATTTTTCTTCTCTGCTACTGACACTAATGTTACAAATGTTTCAATACTGGGAATAGATCTGCAGTTTCTAATTTACTGTCTGGGCACTTCTTAAGGAACTGAACATTCTCAGAACACTTACTCTCCAATGCACGTGATCACCCATAAAACATATAAAAATATGTTTAATTCCATAAAAAGTTGCATTCTCACCAGGAATAATACTTCTGTGTGAGTAAGACTGTTTGTTGGTTGTGTCCGAGAATTAGTTTCTTTCACCATTCCACAGATCTGAGGGAGTTGTTTATCTGTAACCAATAACAACTTTTAAATAGGACTGGTGAAGTAACCAAAAATCCTCTGGCTTTTAAATTCATTTGTGAAATCTTATTAACTCCAGAAAGAATTGGTGAAGTGGAACTTCATAAAACCTCTGACTTAATTCCAAGTTTCTCAGGCTTTGTGCTAAATTTTCTGACCTATCCCCTCATGTTAGTGCTTGCTGATGTAAACTGGTGCCCGGTCCACCAACATAGTGTTCAAATTTGTACATCATGCTACCCAGTTCCTTTCTCTGCCACCTCCTACCACTAAAGACTCTTCATTATTCCAAACGCTAGCCCCCACTATCAGCATCCGAAGCTGTCTAAGTCTCAATGCTGAATATTCTTCCCTTGATTTCTCTTGCTCTCCACCTCATTCTCTGTTTCTCGTATATTCTTTGACACCTATCGCCGAGACTGCTTTTTGACCCCTGTCCAAACTTTGATATGGTACCAACTCTTTATCTAATTACATTCCTGTGAAGTACCTTGGGATATTTTATTCTGCCAAGGACACTATAGCATAACAAGTTAATGTTGTTATTCTGGACCACACCTTCCAGCCAGCTGGGCTGATGTACAAGTGAGAGAATTTCCTGTTGGGTAGATCGATCAGTAATTGTTGGGGATGGAAGTTCTTCAGTTTGAGTTTTCTGTTAAAGCTTTTTTTACAAATAGTTAAAATGTGAATACTTATGAACTTGAAACAAGCTATTTGAGATAGTCTATCCTGTGGACCACATTCAGTGAGTTAGCATCAGATATGGACCCCGTTCTTATCTGAACTACTAAGAAACATAGATATAATCTAACACAGGTATTAGTAGAGATTTCAGTGAAAGAATCACTCGTGATGATTAAACCCTACGTCAGTAAATATATGTAGGAGCAAATTACTACAGATGCTGGAAATTGTACTGTAAGCAAAAAGTGCTGGAAATCACAACGGTTCGGGCAACATTGATGGAGAGAGTAAGCTAACGTTTCAAATCGAGATGACTCTTCATCAGAGCCATTGAAGAGTCATCGAGATGAGAAATATTAGCTTGCTCCGTCTCCATGGATGCTGCCTGACCTATTGTGATTTCCAGCGCATTTCATCCATTCATCCTTTCACAACGAAAAATACCAAAATTTGCTATGTTAGTAAGAATCACATATAGAAAAAAGTACATCAAAGACTATGTGCAAGTGTCTACAACCACAGGTATGACCTCTCAAAAATAGCTGTCTAAAAACCAGTGTTGTCCAAAAACTGGGCATTTTTAGAACGTGTAATATGTCAATTCATTTTATTTTACTCAATTAAAATTAATGTGGCTGGATAATTTGGTCGGGCTCTGCATGTTGTCAGATGTGTTACCTGTTCCACTGCTTGCAAGTTAGTCTATACCCACATTCCAAGTGAACTTTGACCCCATCTTGCTTGGATTGTCCCAAATCAGCAACTGCCAAAATTACCCAACCTGAATTCTGTCAAAATCCAAAATCTGGCACAGTCTCAGTCCTTAGGCTGCTATGTTTGATATGGTGAAACTATCAATCAATTCATTCAGTTGAATGTGGATAGGCATCAGAGCAACAAGAGAGGAGCAAATTACTGCAGATGCTGGAATCTGTACTGAAAACAACTATTGCTGGAGATCACAGCAGGTCAGGCAGCATCCATGGAGAGACAGCATTCTAACGTTACAAGTCTGGATGACTCTTCTTCAGAGCTAAAGTATCATCACCTCAGCTCTGATGAAGAGTCATCTAGACCCGAAATGTTAACTTGCTCTCTCTCTCCATGGATGCTCTCTGACCCATTGTGTTCTCCAGCAATAGTTGTTTTCATTAGAGTATTGAGAATTGTCTAAATCCTTTGACCTGCTGCAGGGAAACAACACACGTCTCATAGTACCCAATTAAACACCGAACAAAGAAAATTACAGCATAGGAACAGGCCTTTTGGCCCTCCAAGCCTGCACTGATATGCTGCCTGTCACAATTAAAACCCCCTACCCTTCCTAGAACCGTATTCCTCTATTCCCATCCTAATCATGTATAAATAACAAAGAAATTAATCCTTACCCAAAAGGATAGCAGGTAACAATAAGAGTTGAGGGGACCTGTTTGCCCCCTTTTAACTGAATTTTTTTTTTAGCACAAGAGGCCAATTTGAATATGATCAGCTCCATCATCACTTATACTAATGAATTGACCGATTACAAGTTCCCAAATATATCATCAAAATGTGCCAACATGCATTGCACAATGTGTTAGTTTTGCCAAGACAATGCTACACGTAAGTCTGTGCTCAAATTTATGAGCATAAGCATATACCTAAAATCTCAGTGGATCAGTATAAGTAAACCAACTATTGTAATCAACTTGCGACAACAACAAAGCTTCACAAAGGGGACTGACAATTCTCCAAAATGAACCATTCTTTTACCAACTGATTTAATGCTCCATGCTTTACTTTATAATATGCTTCAATCACCTGCTTTGATCTACCCTTGGTAAATAAGAGATGGGACTGGCAGCCAATTGAAGCCACACAGGTGTGTCCTATTCTCCAGTAATTGACTGAATTTGGACTCGTTCAACTCATTTTGAAGAAATTTAAAGAAATTACAGCAGCAGGAGAAAGACAAGCAGCATTGGGCTTCAATTATTGAAGGCATGGTTGATGAATCGTGGAATAAATTGACTGCCCAAAGAATATGTGATGAGTACTCTATACTAGTCTCCTAGACAGACTCAATGGCAAAACTTCATGTATTGCTAGTTTTGTTAGCAGGGATACTTCAGGCAAATGGACTTCTGACTCAACATGAAACTTTTCAGATACTTATGCATATAGTTTAGGTCTTAACTTACCTATGTTTAAAATGCCATCTGTGTTTAAGGATATTTTATTTGATTCGGCCTGTGTTCTAATCATACCAGGGGAGAATTCAAATGGAAATCACAGTCTATGATTTTTCTGCTACTTTTGTCCTCACTTATGACTCCATAGTTTTGCAGCAGATATTTTCCCCATCAACCTGTTCAGAGATGTTATCACATACTTCTGAAACAGTTGGGACTTGAACACAGGCCTCCTGGCTCACAATAGCTTTTCTAGTAATGATGGATCTGTTCTTCAGCCTCTTCTGGAGTACTGTGTCCAGTTCTGGTCTCCCTGATTTGGAGAATTTTACTAAGCTGGAGAAGGTTCAGAAAAGTTTTACCAGGATGTTGCCGGGAATGGAGGGCTTGAGTTATAAGGACAGTCCGGGACTTCTATCACTGGAGGATAGGATGTTGAGGGATGACCTTGGAGAGGAGATGGCCTAGCGGTGTTATTGTTGGTAAAAGAATGGTTCAGTTTGGAGAATTGTCAGTCCCCTTTGTGAAGCTTTGTTGTTGTTGTTGTTGTTGCAAGTTGATTACAATAGTTGGTTTACTTATACTGATCCACTGAGATTTTAGGTATATGCTTATGCTCATAAATTTGAGCACAGACTTATGTGTAGCATTGTCTTGGCAAAACTAACACATTGTGCAATGCATGTTGGCACATTTTGATGATATATTTGGGAACTTGTAATCGGTCAATTCATTAGTATAAGTGATGATGGAGCTGATCATATTCAAATTGGCCTCGTGGTTAAAAAAAAATTCAGTTAAAAGGGGGAAAACAGGTCCCCTCAACTCTTATTGTTACCTGCTATCCTTTTGGGTAAGGATTAATTTCTTTGTTCTTTATACATGATTAGGATGGGAATAGAGGAATACGGTTCTAGGAAGGGTAGGGGGTTTTAGTTGTGATGGGCAGCATGTCAGTGCAGGCTTGGAGGGCCAAAGGGCCTGTTCCTATGCTGTAATTTTCTTTGTTCGGTGTTTAATTGGGTACTATGAGACGTGTGTTGTTTCCCTGCAGCAGGTCAAAGGATTTAGACAATTCTCAATACTCTAATGAAAACAACTATTGCTGGAGAACACAATGGGTCAGACAGCATCCGTGGAGAGAGACAGCAAGTTAATCCAGAGACCCAGATATCGTTCTGGGGGCTTGGGTTTGAAACCCACCGTGGCAGATAGTGGAATTTGAATTCAATAAATACCTGGAATTAAGAATCGAATGATGGCTGTGAATCCATTGTTGATTGTCAGAAAAACCCATCTGGTTCACTAATGCCCTTTAGGGAAGGAAACTGCCATCCTTATCTGGTTTGGATTACATGTGACTGCAGACCAACAGCAATGTGGTTGACTTTTAACAGCCCTCTGGGCAATTAGGGATGGGCAATAAATGCAGCTTAGCCAGTGACGCCCTTATCCCACGAATGAATGAATGAATGAATGAAGGAAACGTTTATAAAATCAGGAGGGGTATGAATAAGGTGAACGGCAGGTATATTTTTCTTAGTGTGGGGGATTTCAAGACTAGGGGGTATATTTTTAAGGTGAGAGGAGAAAGAGTTAAATAAAAACATGAGGGGTAACCCTCTTACAGAGAGAGTAGTTTGTGTATAGAATGAACTTCCAGAGGAAGTGGTATAGTTACAATGTTTAAAAGACATTTGGATAGGTGCGTGAATAAGAAATATTTTTGGAGGGATATGGGCCAAGCACTGGCAGGTGTGACTGGTTTAAGTTGGGATTATGTTCAGCATGGACTAGTTGGACCAAAGGGTCTGTTTCCATGCTGAATGAGTCTAATTGTGCAAAAGTGGCTTGAAGTAATATTTTCAGATTCGGTCTTCTGCTGTGAGACAAATTGCCTTTGCTTATCATATGTCTTCAGGAACTTGGCAAATGGGGCAATAGGCTCAAATCTGTGTTCAATCTGGTAGACGTACAAGATAACCAGTTTTAATGGTTCATTTATAACTAACAGCCCCTTACTAATAATTATGTAAAATATACACTTCTATTTTAAAATAATGATTAAGATACCACATAACAGATCAAATCAGGTTAAAGTCATTTGAAAATGCTTCTCAAGTTGGTGATAATTCTAGTTTGATCAGCGTTAGTTCTTTGGCTTTTATGTTTCAGTTTGCATTCCGCATTGGAAAAATTAATCACTGATAAATCTATTAATTATTAATACTGCTGTTTGGCTTGTGCCTGAATGTACTTGGATCTAGAGCCATTTTGATTTAATATTGAACATTTCCAGCAGTTAGTCAAGGCGAGTCAGTATTGGATCTTGGGTGCATCTTTCTGCTCTTTTTGCTAAGGTTAATTTGGAGAGTGAGGAGTTAAATGTTTCGTATTCCAAGTTCCTCGGGTCAAGGCCCTTTATGGTATTTATGTGAGCAGTGGTACAGGTGCAGCTGATAGTGAGTGGCAATGCAGACTGGGAGATAAAGAAGCAGGTGTGGAAAGGGCAGGACTGCACCCTGTACATAAGTGAAGGAACAAAATGTACTTGCACAAGGGAAGGAATTTGCAGTTTATTTAAAAAAGAAACAATGCTGGAACCGCCATTTTGTTTTAAAATGAATTTGGTTCAGTTTGCATACTCTGCCTCAAGGTTTTTTTTTAAACAAACATTTTCTCTGATCAAACCGCTGGGATTACTGAAATCAATTTTAAAACGCAACTAAATAATTTGCAATTTGTGTTGTTGAGAAACAATCCTGTGTAGTTTTTTTCAATATGATTTTTTGCCCTGTTTAGTTAAAACGTATGCACATCTCCTTGAACTTTAGACTTGAGCTGAGGGAGGAAAAGAGAATGTGTAAGTTTTTTTTTGTTTAGAATATCAAACACAATGAATCATTGTTCTTGATGGTTTATGAATAGATAAACACACAGGTTGCATTGTGTTAATTTCCGGATTTACAGCGCCTTACCTAATGATGATTCAGTTTGAATTGTGATTCCGCACTCATCTGGAATTCAGTTCAAAACCATACATTTCTGATTCAAATATGTTATATTGTTACTTGTAAACGAATAGGAGCTAATTTTTGGAGTGTAATCCACATTTTACTGCTGCCCGGCAGTCATGCTGAGTGATTGATATATCTGTCTACCAACCATACAGAATGCTCCAAGAACTACACTCAATGAAGCTACAACGTCTTGAGCTTAAGACCCAATCATTTCAAACTTGCAGGAATCAGGAAACTTAGCAAAATATAAAGGATAATAGCCATGCATAAATCATATTTAAAGTTTCATTTTAATGTAAAAATTTAACCAGCAGTCAGCCACATCTGTGGGAAGAGTAAATATGAACAAAGATTTTTTTTTCACTTACTCATGGTACATGGGTGTTGCTGGCTAGACCAGCATTTTTTGCAGATCTCTACTTGCTATTGCCTAGGTCGTGATGAGCTGCCTTAAACCACTGCAGTCCATTTCGTGTTGCTAAACTCACAATGCCATTAGGATGCGAGTTCCAGGAATTTTGTCACACCAACAGTAGTAACGACAATATATTTCCAAGTCAGGATGTGAGTAGCTTAGAGGGGAATTTGTAGGAAGCCACATTCCCATGTATCTGCTCTCCATGTCCCTCTGCATGGGAGTAATTGTGGCTTTGGAAGGTACTGTTCCAAAGAGCCTGTTAAATGAGTAATAATGACACATAGGAGAAGGCCGTTGTGCTTACGTTAGCTATTTGAAAGGACTATCCAATTGGATCCATTCCCCTAAGCTTTCTCTAAGTTGTTCTTCTGCAAACTATTCAGGCAGTATGTTTAAAATTGTAATGCATTCAGAAAAGATTTACAAGGATATTACCGTGACTGGAGGCTTCGAGTTATAAGGATAGACTGTGATAAGCTGGGACAATTTTCACTGGAGCGTAGGAGGTTGAGGTGTGACCTTATAGAGGTTTATAGAATTCATGAGGTGTAAAGATAAGATGAATGGTAGGTGTCTTTTCCTTAGGGTGGAGGAGTCCAAGACAAGGGGGTATATTTTTAAGGTGAGAGGAGAAAGGTATAAAAAAGACATGATGGGCAACATTTTTTCATGTATGGAATGAACTTCCAGAGGAGATGGTGGATGCAGCTACAGTTATAATGTTTAAAAGACATTTGGATAAGTACGTGAATAGGAAATGTTTGGAGGGATATGGGTCAAGCACAGACAGGTGGGACTAGTTTAATTTAGGATTATGGTCAGCATGAACTGGTTGGACTGAAGGATACATTTCTGTGCTGTATGACTCTATGACTCTCTGACTAACTGCTTAATTTCATTCTTCCCCATATCATGTCTAAAAGTTTAGTCAATTACTTTTAATAGGTTTAATGAAAGAAATGAAGAAATTCTTCCATTTATCCAGCATCTTTCATGAACGTGGAAATATTTTTGAGGTATGGTAACATGCAAAATTCTAACAGGGCTCAAATTGGTAGATGCCAGGAGAATATTTCCCCAGCTTGGGATAGTAGAACTGGGACTCACACAATAAAGCATCCACAAGTTAGGATGGAGATGAAGAACTATTTTTTACTCAAAAGGTTACAGGATTTTGGAATTCCCTATGTTTTAGAACTTTGGATGCTCAGTAGCTGAATATGTTCAAGACAAAGATGCACATATTTTGGAAACAATTGAATTTACGGATTAGTGTGGGTAGGTGCATTGGAGGTAGAAAATCAGCCATTATCATCAAGAATGGGACAGCAGAATAAAGGGCTGAATGGCCTCCATGTGCTTTTTTTTAAGGTTCTCACGAAAGATGCAGCTGATCTCTGCACGTAGACATGCCACAAGCAACAAATGTGATAATAACCAGCTAATCTATTTTATTGTTGTTGGTCGAGGGAAGAAATATTGGCAAATAAACTGAGGAGAACTCCAATGGATTTCTTTGAAACCATGCTTTGGGACGTTTGCATTGATCCGACAGGGCAGATGGGCCTTCAGTTTCAACATCACCTCAGAAAAACAGCATCTCTGACTTACAGCAATCCCATAGTGTTTAACCAGGAATGTCAATCTGCATTTTGTGCTCAAGTATCTGGTAGAACTTCAACCTACAGTCTTCATTTCACGCTTGCACCTGGTGTTACTTCATGTAACAGTTGGATTAAGTTTAAGATGACTATTTCCACATGCAGCACTCGACCGACTCCCACAGAATTGCAGTTGTTGTATGTGCAAAAATGTTGAGAACATCCTGCTTTAGGTCTTGACATTTAAAATATTGATTGAGGGGGCAGAACCTTATTCCAATTCTACCTTGACCTATTGCATTATGCATTGGAAATGCACCAAGTTGCTTTAATTATTCATTCAACCTGGTCAAGTAATTGGGGAAACAAGTAAAAGCAGAATAATATTACAGAAAAATACGACATGTTCATGAATAGTAAGTATGCAGAAAATTGCATCCCCATCTGCCATGTCCAATCCTGCTGAATTGAACCAGTTGTTGCTCGGAAGCCTTTATCCATCATAAGACCAAGAGTGCCACTTTTCAGGTACATGATTAACCTAAAGAGGAATTTCTCCCAAGGTGCATGAGAGGCTTAACTCCAATGTGGTTGATTGACAGAACATGCGTGTGAGCAATTGCAGATTACTTTTAAGGTTTGCTTGTCAAGAATGTGTTGTTCCCTAACGTCATCAACCTGAACAGGTCACCACAGAAATGATGACAAAGTGCAGTCTCGACCGACTTGGCATCTGTTGATCTTCCTGTGTCTCATTTATGGTCATTCTACCTGGAATGTCCATTAATGGCACAAACAGAGCTATGAGAAAACAAGTGCAGGTAAATGGGATCAGTATAGCTTGGTGTTTGTTGGTCAGCATAGACATGGTGAGCTGAAGCACCTGTTTCTATCCTTTTAAACTTCAAGTAAAGGCTGCCTTTACACTCTCATCACCAAACACTCCCAGGACAGCGACAGCACAGGGTTAGATACAGAGTAACGCTGCCTCTTCACTGTCCCCATCAAACACTCCAAGGATCAGGACAGAACAAGGTTAGCTACAGAGTAAGGCTGCCTGTACTCTTTTTAAACTGAAAGTAAAGCTCCCTCAACATTGCCTCCACCAAATGCTTGCAGAATAGGCACAACACAAGGTTAGATACAAAAGAAAGCTCTCCTTACTCTTTTTAAAACAGGAAGTCAAAAATAATAGTCGAACCACCCATGCTGGAGCACTGCATTAAAATAAAACACAAATTAACAGTTAGATGGAACCTTATATAAGAAAACAAAAAATTACTAAATTAATACATTGTCCAGTGTCTGTTTCTATTCTTTTTTTAAAGTTCTCTTGACATCAAACACACCCAGGACAGGCACAGATTGGAGTTGGATACAGAATAAAACTTCCTCCACACTGCGTCCATCAAACACTCACATGACAAGGATAGCACAGGGTTTGATACAGGATCAAGCCCTCTCTACTCTTTTAAACTGTATAAAAAGCTCTCTCTACATGGTCGCCATCAAACACTTGCAGGACAGATACAGCACAGGGGGTCAGATACAGAGGAAAGCTTCTTTTATCATTTTAAATAGGAATTCAAAAATAAGAATGAAACAGCCTCTGTTGGGGGACTGTATTGAAATAAAATACAACCGAACAGTTAGATGGAATCTTGTACAACAGAACAGAAACTTACTATATGAAAATAATATTGTCCAGAAAGGGCCTGTCCCTATGCTGTATGGCTCTGACTCGAAAGTCAACACAGAGGAGCAAACAAATGTGACAACAACTTTTTTTAAAAAAAATGCAAGGAGGGCATGGAGAAGGGCTTAATTTAAACATGCTAAGTAAAGTTCAATATATAGAAATAAATTTTTGCACAATTTTTGTTAGTTCATTCTTTGTGTGTAACATGTGATTAGCAGGAGCTTTACAAACGGTTTTTTTTTCAGGTTTCTTGGAGATATGCTGTTACCAAAACAACATTTAAAGGGAGGATGACAGGAGGAGATTAACATTGGAGGTGCTTTTGTTAAATATGTTGTGTATTTATTGTGGATGATGTTTATTTTCATGCTACTTGTAGAATGATAATCCAATAAACTGGATATAGCTTGTAATTATGCTCACCAGGTATTTACTTGAGCAGGCTTTGCTATTTGTCTTCCTGTAATGTTGACTCCTGGGTAGACAAATGGACAATTTGACTTGAAATCTAATGATTAAGACTGCTTGATCATTTAGGAAGCAAGCAATGACATGCATAATCCTATGTGGCAAACTGGATTAATGATGGGGAAGTAGTCTTGGCTGGAGAGGCAAATGAGGTAATGCCTCTTAATGGATTAATGTTCATGTTATACTCACTCCACTATTTCTATTGATGTTACAGAATCTGTGGACAGGGTAAACTACTCCAGTTTTTGGAGGGAGCAGATGCCAACAATTTGGGTGAGAATTTAGAAGGCATGGCTACTAATTTTGCGGATGACACCAAACTTGGTGGTATAACCTAAGATTACAAAGGGATCTTGATCAGTTGAGCCAATGGGCCAAGGATTGGCAGGTGGAGTTTATTTTTGATAAATGCGAGATGAATTTGATGAATAAGGGTAGGGCTTATACAGTTAATAGTAGGGTCCTGGGGAGTGTTGTCAAACAGAGAGACCTAGGGGTTCAGGCATTTAGCACGCTCGCTTTCGTTGTTTAGGCCATTGTGTATAAGAGTTGGGACATCATGTTGCAGTTGTACAGGATGTTGGTGAGGCCACTTTTGGAATTCTGCATGGAGTTCTGGTCGCCCTGCTGTAGGAAGGATATCATTAAATCGGAGAGGGCTCAGAAAATATTAACAAGAATGCAACTGGAACTGGAGTGTTTGAGTTATAAGGAGAGGCTGGATAAGCTGGGATGTTTTTCCCTGGAGCAGAGAAGGTTGAGGGATGACCTTGTAGATGTTTATAAAATCATGAGGGGCATAGGTAAAGTAAATAGTAAAGGTCTCTTCTCTAGGGTGAATGAGTTCAAAACTATAGAGGGTATATTTTTAAGGTGAGAGGAGAAAGATTTAAAAGGGACCTAAGGGGCAATTTTTTCACACAGTGGGTGGTTCATGTCTGGAATGAACTACCTGAGGAAGTGATAGATGCAGGTACAGTTACAACATTTGGATAGTTACATGAACAGGAGAGGTTTAGAGGGATATGGGCCAAATGCAGGCAAGTGAGACTCGTTTATTTTGGGGAAACTTGGTTGGCATGAATGAGATGGACCAAAGGGTCTGTTTCCGTGCTGACTCTATGACACTGTGACTAAATCTGTACCAACTCCCTAAGGTTCTAGACATTACGCTGGACAAATTTTGACTGGAATGGTTTGTGCAGTTTCCCTGCCTGAAGGCCAACATGGTTGTCAGATGTGGCTTTCTGTTAGGTAAGGAATGTTTTGGAGAAGGCTGCAAGCCTGGAGAAGTTAGGGAAGGTGTAGTTGAAGTAGTAATAGTGTTGTAGAAGAATCCAAGCTTGGTGGAGAGGAATAGGTTTCCTTGGAGGATTTAGGTGGAAGCTCTAACCACTTTGGCACACCAGTCCTCACCTTTTTAAGAGCTAGGAAACTGACCAGCCAGGATTAAACCTGGAATACAGATAAAATATGAGTAGTTATAATATTATAAAGAACATACTCACCTCTGAGTGTCATGCTCCATTCATGCCAAATATAGGGAGGTAGGTTGGGGTTGATACCATTTAAGTTTTGAAATTGCATCCGATCCAAACACATCCATTGGCGGTTAAAAAAGTACTTGCTGTAATTCAGGAGAATTTGTATCATACTTTTTTTTTGCAATTTCAGGACATCACAAAACACTAAAGTACTTTGTGAAGTATAAAAATTAAGTACTTTGTCAAATAGTCACTTTTGCAAGCTAGAAAATGCAGCAGCTAATTTAGTAACCAGATTATTTGTTTATAATGTTACCTAAGGGATAAATATTGACTAATAGATCTTTTAAGAGGGCAGGAAGACCTTTGTTTAATATGCCATCCAAAAGGTGATAGAATAGAATCATAGAGTTTTACAGTATAGAGGAAGTCCATTCAGCCCATAGTGTCTTTACCAGCTCCTGAAAGAGCTACCCAGCTATTCCCACTCTCCAGCACGATCTCCACAGCCCTGTAACTTCATCACTTTCATTGGAATATACGCATACGTTTTGTGCCCAAACTGATTGGAATGAACTCCTAACTTGCTAACTCAGAGATGAGCATGCCTCCAACTGAGCCGCAGGTAATAAATCTGCCAATGAGGCCTTATGTAGAGCATTGGTCAGGCCATCAAGCCACTCTTACAATTTTGCAGCTGCACCATCTCCCTCCCCCAATCTCCCTCGAGGGCATTACAGCCAGTGTTTAGGAGGGCTGTGCAATGATTGAAACTAACAGTGAGGTGAATGTGAAATTGCAGTGGCCTATGGAATAATACTCGATCGGTGGGTCATGGTTGTCTCGGCAGCTCCACAAGAATGGTCCCGGAATTCTCCTGCAAAAGCCAGGATTCTCTCCTTGGAGGGAATGGGAAGCTGAATGTTAGAGCACCCCTCAATCAAACCATCGCATTGGGCTATCTTCTCCTGTAATGAGATACAGGAAGGGATTGAGTGAGATGGCAATGGGTGGCACAGCTGCTGGTGCTGGTGCAGGTGGTAAGCAGGTAGTGAAGTGTTCTGGGAGAGTGAGGAGGCAGCACAGAAGGCAGGCGGGGTTAGTTGTATAGGATGTCTTGGTGTCAGTGACAGAGACTGAGGGATCACATTGCTTTCAATAGTGGCAGAGCATGTGCCTTGTTGGGAGGTGGATGTAATAGCAGATTTGCAGTGAGCTTCAGGTGGCAGAGTCAAGCATTGGAGAAGGTCATTCTTCAGGTACTGCTGGTCATTTCTCCACAATGTGGAAATAGCACTGACCCAGTTGGCAATGCGGGACCAGTTTGCCAGGGTCTGGTGCCATGGCTTCCTCTGCTTGACCTCTGGGAAAAGAACTCTTCTCCTTTGCACCACTCCCTCAACCATTTGCCTTCTTTCCCTTCTCTGACAAGTTCAGAATCCGTTCATCAGAATGAATAAGGCAGCTTCGGAACGCCAGTGCGTGTCCAGATAGAGCGACACACAGGATGCTGGTTTTTTGGAGGATATCCACTGAGCGTTGAACTGTCCTCGGAATGTCACATGGTAAGGTGGGGCTGGAATTGGCTGTGAGAATTATCATAGGGGCATGGTAGGTAATTGATGTGGGACATTTTGTTTAGATATGCTGCAAAAACTCAGTAGGCTTCATGGTAAAAATTGGTCAAAAAAACCCAATCTATCTCAGACTTAGCTGGAAAATGTAAAATTCAGCCAATAGAAGGTCCTTGTTGCCCAAAGCACTCAAACTGCAGGATGTTGGAAAGTTGAAGGAGCTAACAGAGAAAGGGAAGAACAAGGCCATAAACAGATATGAAATCAAATCTGGAACTTCCTCTTCCTAACTATTGTCCACGCTTTTGGACACTTCGAACAGTTTATCTACTAAAAACACTTTACCCAAGTGCTTTTGTCAGTGGGGTGGACAAAAGTTCACAGAATTTGGTTTGTGGTTCAACTCTATTTTATTAACAAAATGTTCCTTATTAAATCACCATGTGAGCATTTCCCAAATTCCTACAATATTTACTCTCTATCTAGATCTATCCATCTGAGAAAGGATATTACCCACAATGCTCCACATGTTTGACCTCAGCTGTTGAAATCTCCTTTCTCTCCCATGTAGGGCTGGCTCTCTTCCACAAAGGTAGGCCTTGCAGGTCAGGGCAAGTCTTTTCTGGTTGCTGCACTTTTTAAAAATTTTATAAACATAATTTAGTCATAAAAATCATCGATAAGTACATACGAGGTTATAAATCAGTTCTGTACAGTCTTTGCAGAAAGAAAAATACAAACAAAACACTGGAATTCTGATATTTCTCAGAGTTTCTGTACAATTGCAAAAAAAACAAAGGTGCTTTCTACTGTTGCGGGAAACTATCTATGTTCATTTTGAGGCATCAATAACTGAACAGACCCTCATTATAATTTGGTAGAAAGATGTTAAATAGTGTTCTATCCCCACTGCGCCTTCATAGCAGTTCCTCGACATGTAGTTCTGGACCTTGGAACGTAACAGACTGCAACACTCAGTCGAGGTCAACACTTCACACTGGAAGACCAACAGGTTTCGGGCAGACCAAACAGAGTCTTTCACAAAGTTGATGGTCCCCCAGCACAGTTGATGTTTGTCTTGGTGTGCATGTTGGGGAACAGTCGTAGAGCGCAGAGTCCTGTGTCACGGAGCTGCTCGGGATGAACCTTGACAAAAACCATTACATCTCTCTCTAGACCTCCTTTGCAAAAGCACATTCCAAAAGCAGATGTTTGACAGTTTCTTCCCCTCTGCTGCCACTTCAAGGGCAGTGTGCAGTGGCACAAAAAGACTGGGCATGCATGAAGAATCTCACAAGTAGTGCCCTTTTCACCACCAGATAAGCTATATCTTACTACTTGTTGGAAAGTGCTGGCAATGAGGCATTCTGCGAAATGATTTTGATAGTCTCCTCAGATTACCACACAACAGGATCCACCCTCTCCTTTTCCAGCAGAGTCTCGAGGACGCTATGTGCTGACCGCTTCCTGTTGGTCTTGTGGTTGAAAGTGTTTTTAAGAATTTTTCCATGAAGGACAGGTTGTATGGAATGGTCCAACTACTTGGAGCATTCTGCAGCACCGAGGCTAGACCCATCCTTTGCAATGCTGGGTACAGATAGAACCTCAGTACGTAGTGACGCTTGGTGTTTTTGTACCAAGGGTCTACTCACAGTTTGATGCAGCTGTACAAAACTGCATTGTCTTCTGCCATGAGTCTTGCTTCAAGTCTTTGCTGAGGGTATGACTTCCAGCTGCGTGTTTTTATCAACCCCTCACCCCGGACTTTCTCAAATATTCTGTGGCCCTTAGCCAGTGGGATCATGAGCAGGGTCCAAAGCATCCAATGGGATTATGGCAACACCCTTCACTGTTGTCATATCATGAAGGTGTAAAGTGCATATCTTCAGCCAGTGGCTGGGAGTCAAGGTGCCAGAAAGTCTGAACGATACTGCTCCGTTACACAACCCTCAGGCTCATTGTAACTAGTTACCTCTGAACTTTTGTGACCTTTTGATCTTGATTTCCGCTGTTCTCTGCAGCCGATAGCTGCTGTTTAATTTAGTTTGGCCAATTTCCGGTCAGGCCCAATTTCTCCAGCTGTGGGTCAATTTAGAATGTCCAGTTTTGGGCCCTTGGTGACTTGACCACACATTCAATGGCCAACCTCATGCAATTTTTCTCAATAAGGTTCCACAGACCAATTTAGAATTGTATTGAACAAATCCCATAAAGTCAGCCAAATAGTGTTTTTTGGCAAAGACAGTTATTTATGGCTTTGCTATTACAATCTTCCCTATCTCCATGCAAATGAAAAAAAAACCTGAAGTTTCAGATCAAAGTTTGGATATGGAAATGCCATGGGAGGAAAAAGAAAAAAAAAGCAATTGACTAATTAACTTTCTAAATGTTTTCTAAGCCAGTGTTTTTCAATTTGTTGTTGAGTCTCCTTTCCTGTGAGTAATGTGTCAAATCACTAATCTAACTTCTCAATATAATAATGTTATACACATGGATATGTATGGAAATGACATTTATTCTAATCTCAGTCTGCTGGCTAGTTTTTGTTTGTCAAACTGCGGACGTTTAGTCGAGATTTACACCAGTATAAAGTCTACAGCCTAAATAGGGCAACTGTTTTAAAAGCATATTTCTGACAAGTTATCGATTGCAGTTAAAATATTTATAAAATACAAAGTACAGCCGCAAATAAAGTGATGTAATGTGAAAAGAATATTATGAATGAGCGGTAAAGCTGATGAATGTACAATCAGGACAAAGATTGTTAAACAAGTTATTAAGACAATGACTATAGATTGAATATGGTCTTGGGTTTCAGAGTGATCGATTCAGATGTCTCACTGTTGGCCACTTACAACAAATGAAAGTGTTCAGATGTCACTGAATTTCGTATGTTCACAATTTATGACTGTTACACTGACTAATGTAAGCTAAATATAAGGTAGCCATTTAAAGTTAACAAAAGGCGACTTTCATTTAAATAGAAATTGCTCGTAAAGCTCTGGCAGCATCTGCGGAGAGAAATCAGAGTTAAAGTTTTGGGTCAAGTGACCCTTTCCTCAGACCCTTTTCTCTCCATAGATGCTGCCAAACCCGCTGAACTTTTCCAGCAATTTCTATTTTTGTCTCTCATTTACAGCATCCGCAGTTCTTTCGGTTTTTACTCTCATTTAAATAATGCTTTCACAACCATTGGACATCTCCAAGAGCTTTACAGATAATGTAGTGTAGTCACTGTTTTAATGTAGGAAGTGAGACAGCCAATTTGCACTCTGCAAGCTTCTACGAGCATCAATTTAAGAATGAACAGAATCTGCTTTTGTGATGTTGAATGAGGATAACTATTTGCCAGTGTGTCTTGGAGATAGTTTGATAATTTTTTGTATGGTTTTTCTGTTAGAAACTGTTCTGGAATAGATACAGCTATTACACTTAAAAATGGGAAACAAACAAGCCTGACCTTTATGACCAGCTGCAAGACCAAAGACCTTTTTACCCAAAAGCGATGGTATGTTAGGTCAGTAACCAACTTGTGTTGCAGCCTTTCACACTCTGAGAGATTCAGACAGCCAAATTCTTGTTACGCAAATATAACTTAAAATGTCACTCTGAAGCACATGCAGAATACTTATAAACGTTTTCATGTTAAATATGAGGGGAAAACAAGTTATTATTTTTACTTGCACTGAAAATTATAGGAGCGCTTCATTAAAAGGTTAAACTTGTTTTAATGAGTTAGCAGTTACAAAGTCGGATGTAATTTCTACCACTGTTTCTCAAGTCAGTTCTAATCCTGAAAAATATTACTTAGAAGCAAAAACATTGCCCAGTCATGCAATGATTTAACTTTCCTGACAAATCATATCATATGAATTTACTATTCAACATCAAGAAAAATCCATTAGTAGTGCACAAGTACTTCCCTAAACTGTTTTAACAGAAATCATAATAGCTACAGAAATATTTACAGTTAGTCACTTCAGACACCCAGTAAAACCCATTTCTCGCACTAACCCAGAAACCAAAGAACCAAATTTGCAGCAAATGACATTTAAATATTTAAACGCACAGTTCATATCACCAAACTGAAAACATAATTCTTGATCCATTTCAGATTTGGTGCAATATTAATTTTGTATTGACTCGCTGAATTTATGCAATCAACAGCCTCGGAAAGTTGTGTTCATTTGAAAGTTTTCAAGATGTTTTAGAAACATGCAGAGCTCGTGATAGTTGGTGATGTGTAGCACTTGTCAATCATTAAAGGCAAGGGTCTTTGTACAAGTAAATTTCAATAATAAATTAATGATTCAGCTTCAATCTAAAATCTGGAGACTACCTGCCTATAAATAAAACAATTGAAGCCAGTCCCTAAGCTATTATAGACAAGTTTCTCTTTATATTGTTTCTTGGCTACTTACCGTCTAATGGGCCAATGCATTCAATGCTAAGTCTGTCATGAACTTCTGTTTTCAGTGCTGATTTTTAAAAAAAAATTTTAGTCTGCAAACGTTTGAGAAGCGTGTGCAGTGTGAATAAAAACAATTCTCACTTCCAATTAGAAGGCCGTGAACACATATCTCAGTGATGCCTGTAACTCCATTTCACTTGTTTTTACCATCTGGATTTCAGGAATTTGCAAATAAACCCAACGGATACTCCATCACCCTTGAACTGTCTGTGCTATCAGGAGCAGTTTTGCCAATTTGCGAACAGTGTAGAGAGGTCTGTAGATCAGCAGACTACATCTGCAACCAAAACAGTCTCAGCATGCTGGCTGTAGACAAGGTGTGGTGGAGAAGCTTTATAAACAACAAAAAATGAATTAGAAAACATGAACATGCAAAACATTGTCTTTCTAATTACACTGGATCTGCATTGGTCAACTTGGAGGTATGTATATTTTAGAACATATTGTCACATTTTAATTACCATATGGCATTCTATTCTAGGTGGCAAACTTCAGCAAATACCTGTTAGTCTTGTTGGAGATACAGTGCAGATTCATCAGAATGATAGCAGTATTAAGTGTTTAAATTATGAGCGCGGAACGAGAGTTTGATCTAATATAGAGCAATCAGCAATTGAAAGTTAGAACTTTATTTTAGAAAAGGAGCAGTTGGCCAGTCAACAGCTGAAAAAATGTTTAAAATGGAAGTCAGCACAGGCTTGTGGAAGTTAAAACAGCCTGCAGTTGCAGAACAGAACAGTTTGGTGTGGGCCACAGATTGTCAGAACTGAGCAGTAAAGGAGTAGATTGTAGTTAGAATCTGGCAAAAAGCAGATGATATTGGTCTGAAGCTGCAAGTTAAATTCCCAAAGGGAAGGGTAGAAACCATAACTGTGTGGTTCTATTTGAGGCTGGAAATCTGAAGAAAGTGAGAACAGAAGTGTTTGCCATTAAATGAGCATTGCTCCCACCACAATGACACTATAACAAGCTGCATAGAAAATCTTAAAAATGGGGCTGCAAATTAATATTTTAAAATTGTTAGCGTCAAGTGCAAAATTAAGAGCAGTAATGCTAGGACAGAAGCCAATTTCATCTGGAAAAATGATTTAATGCCAAGAAAACAAAGTTATTAGAATTCATGAATTATGAAAAGCATGGAAAGAGAGCAAGTACCATTTTGTCAGAATAAAAATAGGGCAAATCGTCCCAAGAGAAAAGCAAAGGGCACAAAGCCTTCCATATTGTTCAAAATGGTAGGAAACTTACCAAGAAGAAGCAGAAAGGGTGGGAATCCTCCATTTTGATTCTTAAAACCAAGGCGAGTGTTATTCAGAATATACACTTGTTAATTCTATTAAATATATTGAAATGTAAATAAAAGAACTATTAATTATTTATTAGAAGGACATAGCTACAATACAGACTTTTAAAGCTCTAAACAACATTTAGAAATAGCAATGTTTTGCCAGAGAAAAGATTTCAGAGTTGGAACCAGTAGAACAACCAGTAAATCCAACTTAAAACATTATTTGATATAGTTGAAAACACAATTGCAATTACATATTATATATACTATATGTAAATATTTTCACAGTAATAAGATTAATCAACGCATTAAGGACAAGACCTAGTACCTCCTAGCAGTTTCAACATCGGTGATGGTCCTAATAGAACACAACATTGGAAATCAGGGAAAAAAATCCCTAGGATACAGAATAGCTTCAAAATTGAATACCAAGTTAGAAGCAGAACAACTTAACACACTACTATATTCAATTGGTCCTATAGCTGACGATGTAACAAAATACCAAAAAAAAAGAGGTAATTTGGTGATGTCCTAAAAGCTATCAACAATTACCTTGATAATGAAAGGTATGCAATTTATGTATATTCACTTTTCTTTAGAGTTTGGATTTTAAACTTGTGGCATGTGATCTGGTCTATTTGTATGAATGGTTTAATAATGAACTAAATCAGTATTTTCATTTATCATTGTTTTAAACAAATATATGTCAGACAATGGATGACTGGAAGTATCCTGGAGTATTAAATAAGTTTGCTTATGTTACGTGGTTTAAAAGAGGGAAAAATACTTTAACAGAAGCTAGGCTGAACTAGATCTTTACAATTTAGTTAAAAGCTTTGAATTCAGTTTGGAAAAGATCTGACTGAATTTACATGAAATACTAGTTTATCTAAGGAAAAGAGCTTTTTTCAGAGCAGTTGAGGGATCATAAACAAAGTTGCTGGAAAAGCTCAGCAGGTCTGGCAGCATCTGTGAAGGAAAAAACAGAATTAACGTTTTGGGTCCGGTGACCCTTCTGAGGAAAGAGACAGATTTGTTTGTCAGAATTTTTGATTATTTTTAATCAGATCTTTTACAGCCCACTGTAATACTTAACTTTGAGAAAAGCTGTCCAAATTGTTGCGGAAACAATGACCGTGGGAAAAAAATAAACACAAACAAATGCTGTGAGTTGAAGAACAATTTTGGAGAGAAGAAAACTTATTAACTTTATAACGTACAGACATTGTAAACAGACAAATCATAAACTAACACTCACATTATGCAAAGTATTCCATACTAGCTGGGAGTGTCAGCACTGTGGAATTTAAAAAATTCTTTTACAAGCAAGGACAGTGTCCTGTCCGGCTGTGATAAACGCGTGTGACATCTATGCAGCAGAATGAGTTACTTCCAAAGGAAAAATAGAAGTTTGAAATAGTTTCAGAATGGCAAAAGTGCTGGTCAGTTCATGCACAAAGGAACATAGTAAATTACACACCTCTACTGGAGGAGATGCCTGTACTTTGAAGATTTATCTCCATTGAAGGAGTTACCTATGAAATTCTGAGGGGAAACAGAAGACTTAGCACAAGTGATATGCTGAATTCATATCAATGAACATCTTACTCAATTTAAACTTGATGGGAGGGCCACTGTCACTGTCTTACCCAACTGTATACGTTGGCTAAAATGCATGCAGTCACATCTGGCAGATCTGGAGTTGCATAATGCAGGTGAAACAATGCCATCAATTAATGGAATCTCACAACATAAAGAGTAACAAATGTTTGAGAACATGTATGTGATCCAGCGCCAATAAAGCTCATTCTTCAATAAGGATGTGTGCAGCTTATTGACTTCATTAAAGAACATACACAATAACAAAAATAGGCCACTAGGCACTTTGATCCTGCTCCAGTATTTAGTAAGAATATGGCTGGTCTGATTTTAACCTCACTTTGACACTCCTGAATACCCCTGGTAATCTATCGTTCCCTAGCTAATCAAACATTTTTCCACGTCTGTTGTAAAAATATTGAACAATTCTGCATCCACTGCCTTTTAGGGAAGGAAGGGAATTCAGCCCTCAGAGACAAAAAAAAATGTTTTCTTGTCTCTGTCTTAAATGAGTGAAACATAGAATCTCTACAGTGTGGAAAAATGTCATTTGGTCTATCAGTCTAAACCGATCCCTCTGAGGAGCATCCCATGCAGACCAACACCAAACCCACCCGCCCCCCCACCTATCTCTGCAACCTTACATTTCCCATGACTAATCCACCTAGCCTACACATCCCAGGACACTGTGGGGCAATTTAGCTTGTCAATACACAAAACCTGCATATCCTTGGACTGTGAGAGGAAACTCATGCAGACATGGGGAGAACATGCAAACTCCACACAGACAGTTGTCTAAGGCTGGAAATGAACCTAGGTCCCTGGCACTGTAAGGCAGCAGTGCTAACCATCAGCCAAAGGCAAAATAGATTGAAGAGCTCAATAAATTATTTTTAAACTGTGATTCCTTGTTCTGGATTCTCCCACAAGAGTAAACATCTTTTAAACGTCTATCCTGTGAAATCCCGTCAGGATCTATATGTTTCAACTAAGTCACCTCTGACTCCTCTAAACTCCAGAGGATACAGGCCCAGCCTGTATACCCTCTTATGAAAGAAAACTATTATTGACCAAGCCAGGAAAACTCAACCATAGGAAGGCATAATAGGCCTCCCAAGATTAATAGCTAAACCTAAAAAGAAGACTGGATGTGCAGAAATTCACTTTATTGGTAATAAAAACAGAAAGAGCTGGAGCAACTCAACAGGTCTTGATGATATCAGAAATCTGTTTCATCAAAAGAAATTTCGACCGGCAGAAACCACTTACTGGTCTGATATAAATCTCTGGACTCTAACAGCAGAGGAGTAGCCACAGATTTCATTGGGCTGTAGGAAATGTTTTCCATCCATTGAACAATCCTCTAGAGGTTAATTATCAGCAAAACTTCAGATAACGACAAAATACTGCTGCTACATTTGAACAGGGTTCGTTGATGAACTTTTGAGTCGATCCAGTGCTAACATCACAACAGACTGATGCACACAGTTGTCACCATAGAACAGTCAATACCACTGATGACATTGGTGTGGAAAATAATCTAGCAAAACAGACAAAAGAACACAAAGCATGATGGAAGATATATAACATGTCCAAAATCTTGAGAGAGATCAGCCACATTGCTAGCACTGCTGCCTCACAGCACCAGGGACCTTGGTTCAATTCCAGTCTTGGGTGACTGTCTATGTGGGTTTCCTCTGGGTGCTCTGGTTCCTTCTGGCACTCGAAAAATGTGCAGATTAAGTGGATTAGCCACTTTAATTACCCATTGGGTTCAGGGATGTGCAAACTAGGTAGATTTTTTGTGGGAAATGTAGGGTTACAGGAATAGGGGCTACATTCAAGGGATGTTCTTTGGAGGGTCAGTATGGGCTGAATGGCCTGCTTTCACCCTGTAGGAATGCTATGAAATACTAAAGGTAAGACTACTTTTTTCATCAACTCACTTGTCTTCCATGAAGGATATTCATGAATTCAAATGCCCTCCAGAGAAGGTAATGAACCACCAAAAACAAAATCGTCAATGGCCAGTCACATCCTCAGGGAAAGATAACAGTTCCTGCAGAGTAGAAGTAAAGAAGTGACCAACATCAAGGTCAACAATCTTCAAGCCAATAAACAATCAAACTTTCAAGACTGAAATGAATGCCATATGAAAGAATTCTGCAATAACTGGTTAGAGTCATACTTGGCACATGGGAAGATGGTTGTGGTTGTTGGAGGTCAGTTATTTCAGCCTCAGGTCATCTCTGCAGGAATTCCTCAGGGTAGTGTGCTAGGCCCAACCATCTTCAGCTGCTTCACCAAAGACCTTCCTTCTGTCATAATGACAGAAATGGGACATTCACTGATGATTGTGCAAGGTTCAGCACCATTCACAACTCCTCAAATACTGAAGCAGTCCATGCCTAAATGCAGCAAGACCTGAATGATATCTAGGTTTGGATTGACAAGTTGGAAGTACCTTTCATGTCACACAAGTGCCAGACAATGACCATCTCTAACAAAAGAGAATCTGTCAAAAACAGAAATTTCTGGAGAACTCAGTGCGTCTGGCAGGATCTGCGAAGAGAAATCAGAGTTCATGTTTTGGGTCCGGTGACCCTTCCTCACAACTGATGGTAGCTAGAAAAAATGTTGGTTTTTATGCAGAAGATAGGGTGCAGGGAGGGATGATGAGTAAATGATAGGTGGAGATAGAGTCCAAAGAGAGAAAAACAGTTGAACAGACAAAAGGGTGGATGACAATCTGGCTCGGAGGGTGAATAGCTGTAAATGGAGACTGTTAGTGGCTAACAATGGGGACCCGACACGTTAACTCTGATTTCTCTTCACAATGCTGCCAGAACTGCTGAGCTTTTCCAGCAGCTTCCTTCTGTTTTTATATCTGATTTACAGCATCCACAGTTCTTTTGGTTTTTATCAAGAATCTAACCATCTATACTTGATATTCAATGGCATTATCATCACTAAATCACCCACTATCAACATTCTAGGGGTTAGCATTGATCATAAACTGAACTGGGACAGTTATATAAGTACTGTGACTACAAAGCACATCAGAGCTAGGAATCCTGCAGCAAGTAACTAATCTCATGACTTCCTAAAGCCTGTCTTCCATCGACAAGGTACAAGTTAGGTGTATGTTGGAATACTCGTCACTTGCCTGGATGAGTACAGCTCCAATAATATTCAAGAAAATTGACACCATCTAGGCCAATGCAACCTTCTTGATTGGAACCACATCAACAAATACTCACTGTCTTCACCACCAGCAATCAGGAGCAACAATGTGTACCACCAACAAGATGCACTGCAAAAATGCACCAATGATTCTGAGACAGTGCCTTCCAAACACATTTTAGAAGGACAAAGGCAGCAAATACATGGGAACACACCACCACTGCAAGCTCCCTTCCAAGCCACTCACCATCCTGACTGGAAATATGTCACTGTTCCTTCACTGTCGATGGGTCAAAATCCTGGAACTCCCTCCCAGACAGCATTGCTGATCAACCTCCAGCAAATAGATTGTAGTGGTTCAAGAAGGCAGCTCATTACCACCTCTCAAGGACAACTAGAGACATAATAAATGCTGACTCAGCCAGTAATACTCACTTCCCATGAATGAGTAAAATAAACCTTGTGAAATGTTCATGATTGAATGGAGTCAAGTAATGGATTTGCTATTAATGCATACAACATTACTCCACAACTCAAAGCACCTCCTTTCCTCAAGTGATTCAGAATGAACTTGGTTGCCAATATTCTTCGGAGAAATAGACTCCCATTAATGGAATAGTGTTACCATGACATAACTTGGTGGAAATTTGCTACGTGCAATTGAATGCAGATATTGCAAATTATAAATGTCCCTAAATTTATATCAAGAACAAGTGAAGAGTGTATCTATATAATATCTTAATATATCACTTACATATCTAGAGCTTCACTGAAATGCATTAGTTTGCAGTGACAGTTGTGTGGCCACTCAGTTCATTTGTGCACAGTATTTATCTTAAACTATAGATGTATGACGGGCAACACTTCACTCGGTGTACATTTAGTACTTTATTAACCTCCATTGAATTTATTTCCTGACCTTGAAAGGAAAGAAACAATAAGGGATTTGAAAGCCACCGTTTTATACATATATGGCTGGTTCTCTGGGTTTTACAGACCTACTCACTGTAGCTGACAGTGCAGTGACCTCAATACGCAACTGAATCTGTTTGAACACATCTTGTCCCAGAGGTTAGCAATGTGGTGCAGCTGTTTTCCACTACATGCAAATTGTCATGCATTCCAGCTGCTACTGTCACCAGTGAAATCCATGCTGGGGTCCTTTTTCAAACTGTTGTATTCTTTTTGATGACCTACAATGGATACATCTCAAAACCCCCATTTCACCTCCTGGTGGAAACATTCACATGCATCTTCAAACGATGGCTGCACTGTATCATAGGAAATCAAACATTTCTGTTGTATAGACTGAATTGGTTACCTCTTAAATGCACCGTAAAACTGAACCATTCAGCAAGACCCTTTAGAATGCATCAGCACATAAGGTTGCTTGGGGCCTAGCAACATGGCCTAGCAACAACAAGTGCATGTTTGACCTGGGGCTACTTGGAGGCCTAATGATACACCGTAAAAATGACATTTTTTTACTGCATTTACCGAATATCATTCTGCCTCTGTGAATGTGAATATTTGATTTTAAAAATAGTTGGTTGCACAATTAGAATGTATTAAAGGGTTGCAGTTTTATGATATTTGTACACCATAAAAGGAATGCATGATGACTAAACCATGACATAACCTGCTCATGACCTTGTTGATTGTAGGTTATGCAATCAGGTTTTAATGGAATATTTCCATTTATCAAAGTTAGCTGCCAAATATCCTTTATGGCTTCACTCGACTACTATAAAATAGAACTTCATCCATGAGTGTCAGTAAAGATATTGAAGTGTAGAGTTAGCAGAGTAGCTCTTGACTTTGTCTGACACTGGAATGAATCAGTAGCCTGTCTGACATCTTTCCTTATTTTTATAGACAATTCAATGGATATAAAATTTAGATGTGATGTAAAATGGACTGCCAATATGGCGCCACTCATTTCACACTATCACACAAAGCCAAAATCTATCCCATTAAATGGAAACAATGCTATTAACAGAAAAGCAACCAGATTTGATTAGACATTGTAGTTTAAACTTGGTTAAGGCAAACCATGAGAATGAACGAATATAGGCTACAGAACAGCTAAATTGTAGCACTTTATAATTTAGATACTACAAAGTCACATTTAGCAATAGGTTTCGGTAAATCTGCATTTACACATTATCAGCTTCAACAATCTAAATTGTGTCATTGTTTCTGAGAAGTGAGCACCATTCTATCCTTGTATTAAGTGGCTTTGCCACATTTGTTTGCATGTAAGTATTTCAAATTAGAATTGTGATCCCCTGTTTATACACGAACTAAGTTCAGAATTATTTAGAAGGTTCTGTGAAGCTAAATGATTTAAAGTGAGCAACTACAATAGGCTCCAGGTCTTCATGTATTGCCAAGATATAGGGCAAGAAATTTGCCTTACTGTGATATGACAGGATAATTCTATACTGAATGTAACCTATGTTTCTGTCCAGGTACTGCAATTTTGCATCTTAGATGTATTGAATTGATTGCACTCGAGCAGGTCTGAGAGATAACACATCATTTGACAGCATGGATCCATTACAATAATCAATAAACAGGTTGATTAGAAAATACCTAGAGCTTCAAACACGTGTTTAACAGGTACCCTGAGATGAAATATATAAGAATAAAAACCGAAAGAATTGAAGATGCTGGAAATCAGGAATGTAAACAGAAATTGATGCCCTGTCACCCTTCCCCCAAAACGCTAACTCTGATTTCTTTCCACAGATGATGCCTGACCTGCTGAGCTTTTCCAGCAATTTCTGCTGTTGTTTGTGACAAAATACAGAAGACTAACTTCAGGTCTGGAGCAAACTTGCATGCATCACATAGCCCTAACAAATCTGGAGTCAGAGAGCTGTTTGGAGGCACACCTAGCTCAAAAGAAGATGATTGTGATCACTTCAGTTCCAGGTCCTCTCTGCCGATGTTCCTCAGGGGAGTGAGTTAGGCCCAATCATCTTCAGCTGCTTCATTAATAACCTTCTGTCCATCATAAGGTCATAAGGTCAGACACGGGGATATTCACATTGTGTTGTGATGCAATGCTCAACCTTGATGTCAAGGGCAGTTACTTTCACTTCACACCTGAAGTTCAGCATATTTGCCCATGTTTAGACCAAGGCTGTGATAAGACTACAATGGAAGTCCGTACCTCAGCATGTGGTGAAGGCAGGATCTTTAAATATTTTTAAGATGGCAGTAGACAAATTCTTTTTAGTCTATGAATCAAAGGCTAAGGGCAAATGTGGCATTCAAAACTCAAACAGAGCAGCCATGATCTTACTAAATGGCAGAGCAGGCTCAGGGGTCTGAATAGTCTCCTTGTGCTCTTATATCATATGTTTTGGATACTGTTGGGGGGGACGACTTACCAGGGGTAAGCCATGGGGTACAGGTCTCTGGCACAGAGTGTGTCCCTGTTGCTCAGAAGGGAAGGGGGGAGAGGAGGAGAGCATTAGTCATTGGGGATTCCATAGTTAGGGGGACAGATAGGAGATTCTGTGGGAACGACAGAGACTCGCGGTTGGTGTGTTGCCTCCCAGGTGCCAGGGTCCGTGATGTCTCGGATCGTGTTTTCGGGATCCTTAAGGGGAAGGGGGAGCAGCCCCAAGTTGTGGTCCACATAGGCACCAACGACATAGGTAGGAAAAGGGATGGGGACATAAGGCAGAAATTCAAGGAGCTAGGGTGGAAGCTTAGAGCTAGAACAAACAGAGTTGTTATCTCTGGTTTGTTACCCGTGCCACGTGCTAGCGAGGCAAGGAATAGGGAGAGAGAGCATTGAACACGTGGCTACAGGGATGGTGCAGGAGGGAGGGATTCAGATACCTGGATAATTGGGGCTCATTCTGGGGTAGGTGGGACCTCTACAAACGGGATGGTCTACACCTGAACCAGAGGGGTACCAATATCCTGGGGGGGAAATTTGCTAATGCTCTTCGGGAGGGTTTAAACTAATTCAACAGGGGGGTGGGAACCTGAATTGTAGCTCCAGTGTACAGGAGGTTGAGAGTAGTGAGGTCATAAATAAGGTTTCAAGGTTGCAGGAGTGTACGGGCAGGCAGGAAGGTGGTTTGAAGTGTGTCTACTTCAATGCCAGGAGCATCCGGAATAAGGTGGGTGAACTTGCAGCATGGGTTGGTACCTGGGACTTCGATGTTGTGGCCATTTCGGAGACATGGATAGAGCAGGGACAGGAATGGTTGTTGCAGGTTCCGGGGTTTAGATGTTTCAGTAAGATCAGGGAAGGTGGTAAAAGAGGGGGAGGTGTGGCATTGTTAGTCAAGGACAGTATTACGGTGGCAGAAAGGACGTTTGATGACAACTCGTCTACTGAGGTAGTATGGGCTGAAGTTAGAACCAGGAAAGGAGAGGTCACCCTGTTGGGAGTTTTCTATAGGCCTCCGAAAAGTTCGAGAGATGTAGAGGAAAAGATTGCAAAGATGATTCTGGATAGGAGCGAAAGCAACAGGGTAGTTGTTATGGGGGACTTTAACTTTCCAAATATTGACTGGAAACGCTATAGTTCGAGTACTTTAGATGGGTCAGTTTTTGTCCAATGTGTGCAGGAGGGTTTTCTGACACAGTATGTAGATAGGCCACCAAGAGGCGAGGCCACATTGGATTTGGTACTGGGTAATGAACCAGGCCAGGTGTTAGATTTGGAGGTAGGAGAGCACTTTGGTGACAGTGGCCACAATTCGGTTACGTTTACTTTAGCGATGGAAAGGGATCGGTATATAAAGCAGGGCAAGAGTTATAGCTGGGGGAAAGGCAACTATGAGGCGATGAGGCAAGATTTAGGATGCATAGGATGGAGAAGGAAACTGCAGGGGCTGGGCACAATTGAAATGTGGAGCTTGTTCAAGGAACAGCTACTGCGTGTCCTTGATAATATGTACCTGTCAGGCAGGGAGAAAGTGGTCGAGCGAGGGAACCGTGGTTTACTAAAGAAGTTGAATTTCTTGTCAAGAGGAAGAAGGAGGCTTATGTAGAGATGAGGCGTGAAGGCTCAGTGAGGCCGCTTGAGAGTTACAAGTTAGCCAGGAAGGACCTAAAGAGAGAGCTAAGAAGAGCCAGGAGGGGACATGAGAAGTCTTTAGCAGGTAGGATCAAGGAAAACGCTAAAGCTTTCTATAGGTATGTCAGGAATAAAAGAATGACCAGAGTAAGATTGGGGCCGGTCAAGGACAGTAGTGGGAAGTTGTGCGTGGAGTCCGAAGAGATAGGAGAGGTGCTAAATGAATATTTTTCGTCAGTATTCACACAGGAAAAAGACAATGTAGTCGAGGAGAATACTGAGATACAGTCTATTAGACTAGACGGGATTGAAGTTCATAAGGAGGAGGTGTTAGCAATTCTGGAAGGTGTGAAAATAGATAAGTCCCCTGGGCCGGATGGGATTTATTCTAGGATTCTCTGGGAAGCTAGGGAGGAGATTGCAGAGCCTTTGGCTTTGATCTTTATGTCGCCATTGTCTTCAGGAATAGTGCCAGAAGACTGGAGACGAGCAAATGTTGTCCCCTTGTTCAAGAAGGGGAGTAGAGACAACCCTGGTAATTATAGACCAGTGAGCCTTACTTCAGTTGTGGGTAAAGTGTTGGAAAGGATTATAAGAGATAGGATTTATAATCATCTAGAAAGGAATAATTTGATTAGGGATAGTCAACACGGTTTTGTGAAGGGTAGGTCGTGCCTCACAAACCTTATTGAGTTCTTCGAGAAGGTGACCAAACAGGTGGATGAGGGTAAAGCGGTTGATGTGGTGTATTTGGATTTCAGTAAAGCGTTTGATTCGGTTCCCCATGGTAGGCTATTGCAGAAAATACGGAGGCATGGGATTGAGGGTGATTTAGCGGTTTGGATCAGAAATTGGCTAGTTGTAAGAAGACAGAGGGTGGTGGTTGATGGGAAATGTTCATCCTGGAGTTCAGTTACTAGTGGTGTACCTCAAGGATCTGGTTTGGGGCCACTGCTGTTTGTCATTTTTACAAATGACCTGGATGAGGGCGTAGAAGGATGGGTTAGTAAATTTGCGGATGACACCAAAGTTGGTGGAGTTGTGGATAGTGCAGAAGGATGTTGTAGGTTACAGAGGGACATAGATAAGCTGCAGAGCTGGGCTGAGAGGTGGCAAATGGAGTTTAATGCGGAAAAGTGTGAGGTGATTCACTTTGGAAGGAGTAACAGGAATACAGAGTACTGGGCTAATGGTAAGATTCTTGGTAGTGTGGATGAGCAGAAAGATCTCGGTGTCCATGTGCATAGATCACTGAAAGTTGCCACCCAGGTTGATAGCGTTGTTAAGAAGGCGTACAGTATGTTAGGTTTTATTGGTAGAGGGATTGAGTTTCGGAGCCATGAGGTCATGTTGCAGCTGTACAAAACTCTGGTGCGGCCGCACTTGGAGTATTGCGTATAGTTCTGGTCACCGCATTATAGGAAGGATGTGGAAGCATTGGAAAGGGTGCAGAGGAGATTTACCAGGATGTTGCCTGGTATGGAGGGAAGGTCTTATGAGGAAAGGCTGAGGGTTTTGAGGGTGTTTTCGTTAGAGAGAAGAAGGTTAAGAGGTGACTTGATAGAGACATACAAGATGATCAGAGGATTAGATAGGGTGGACAGTGGGAGCCTTTTTCCTCGGATGGTGATGGCTAGCATGAGGGGACATAGCTTTAAATTGAGGGGTGATAGATATAGGACAGATGCCAGAGGTAGGTTCTTTACTCAGAGAGTAGTAAGGGTGTGGAATGCCCTGCCTGCAAAAATAGTAGACTCGCCCACTTTAAGGGCATTTAAATGGTCATTGGATAAACATATGGATGATAATGGAATAGTTTAGGTTAGATGGGCTTCAGATTGGTTTCACAGGTCGGCGCAACATCGAGGGCCGAAGGGCCTGTACTGCACTGTAATGTTCTATGTTCTATGTTCTATGTTTGTGTGTTCCTATAAGGTCAAGAGTGGAATGCCTCTGCAGAACCTGAATAGAGCATCAGCAAAGTGAGTAGTTAATATTTCATGGGTGCCACTTGAAAGAAGTATGTTGCCCTTTCCATCACTTTGCTGATGATCAAGGGTATACTGATTTTGGTGCTAATTGGCTTGCTTGGATTTGTCCTGCCTGCTGTATAGAGGGTGTACCTGGGCACCTTCCTACATTGTTGATTAGAGGCCAGTGGTTTGGATGTACTGGAACAGCTTTACTCTGTGCACAGCAAATTCTGTAAAATCTTTCAGTAAAATTGCTGGAACGTTATCAAAGCCCTTAGCCTTAATAGTCTCCAATGCCTTCAAAAGTTTCTTGATTTCACATGGGGTGAATCAAATTGGCTGAAGACCCTGGCTAGAAAGCTATGGAGGAGGCTGAGATGGTTCATCCATTCAGTACTTCTGGTTGAAAATGAATGAAAATGTTTTGGCCTGACCTTTTGAATTGTTCTTCTGGGCTCTTCCATCATTGAGGATAGGGATATTAAGGTAGCCCCCTCCTACTGTTTAGTTGTTTAATCGACCATCACCAACCACTTCTGAAAGTGGCATAGTTGCAGAATTTCACTTTGATCTGTTAGTTGTAGAATTGCTTCACCTTGTCTAAGGCATGATGCATATGCTATTTGGCATGCAATCAGTCCTGTGCCATAGCTTCACCACGTTGATACCTCATTTTTAGGTATGTCTGGTGCTGGTGCTGGTTCTGGCATGCCCTCCTGCACTCTCCATTGAATCAGAGTTGATTGCCTGGCTGGTTGGTAATGGTAGAGTGGGGATCACGCCAAGCCATGACGTTACAGATTGTGGTTAGATACAGTTTTGTTTTTGCTGGTGGCCCACAGCACCCCACGGACATCCAGTTTTGAGTTGTTGTATCTGTTTGAATCTGTCCCATTTAACATGGTGGTAGTGCCATACACCCTAATGGATGCTATCTTCGGTTTGAAGATGGGAATTCATCTGCACAAGCACTGGGTAGTTGGTACTCCTACTGATTATGTAATGGACAGACATATCTGTGCAAGGTATATTGGTGAAGACTAGATGATATACATTTTTCCCTCTTGTTGATTTTCTTATTCCCAGACAAGACCTACTTTATGAGTTATGTATATACAGTCGTCGAATCATGCAGCACAGAAACAGACCCTTCAGTCTAAATAGGCCATGCCGAACATAATCCCAAACTAGATTAGCCCCACCTGCCTGCTCCTGGCCCATATCCCTCCAAATCTTTCCTATTCATGTGCTTATCCAAGTGTGTTTTCAAAGTTGTGATTGTGCCTACATTCACGACTTCCTCAGGAAGTTCATTCCTCACGCGAACCAACCCCTATGTCCTTCAGGTATTGATGAACTTGATCAGTAGTGTGTGACTGAGCCACTGTTAGTGATGGACATTGAAGTCTCCCAACCAGAATAGATTCGGTGCCCTTTCCACCCTGCTTAATGATGTTCAACATGGAGGAGCAATGATCCATCAACTGAGCTCAATTACATAACAATAAGCAGGAGATTACCTTGTCATGTTTGCCTTGAAGCCATGAGATTTCATGGGGTCTGGAGTCAATATTAAGAACTTCCAGATCAAATCCCTTCTGACTTTATACCACTGTACTATCACCACTAGAGGTTCTGATGTTTTGGTGGGACAGGCTATACCTAGTGATGATGGTGTCTGGGACATTGACTGTGGCATGATTGCATGAATATGACTAAATTAGGCTGTTGCTTGGCTAGTCTGTGGGACAATGCTCCCAATTTTGGCACTTGTTTTAAGAGGTTAATTGGGAGTACTTAAGGATGAGTTTGCAGGGGTGACATGGTCAAGTTAGCTATTGTCATTTCCTCAGTCAATGACATGCTCTCCGTCCAGTTTCATTCCTTTCTTTATGCTTTATAGTCATTTCATACAAATCACTGGCTTGCTTGCTTATTTCAGAGGGCAGTAAAGAGTTAACTACATTTCTGTGGGTCTGGAGTCATGTTTTGGACACATCAAGTAGGGACAGTAGATTTACTTCTTGAAGGACATTGGTGAGCTAGCTGGGTTTTTATGACAATCAATAGGAGTTGTGTGGTCGCCATAGTTTTAAATTCTAGATTTTAATTGAATCTAAATTTCACCATCTGCTTTGGTGGGATTTGAACCCATGCCCCCAAGACATTAACCTGGGGTTCAGGATTACTCATCTATTGATGTTACCATACTATTACCATCCTAATATACTATTACTTCACCTATCTTCAAGTTATCGATACCCCTTTGATAGCGCCTCCCAAATCCATCACATTTACAGTTGACAAGAATAGGGCAGAAGGTATATGGGAAGATCATTACATGCCATATCCCCTTCAAGCCACACCAAATCCTGATTTAGAACTATATCAATTGGTCCTTCTTTGTTAATGCCTTAAAATTCCACAACTAACTTTTCCACTTACTTAGATGACACAGCCTGCAAAGCTTCAAGAAAATGGCTCAACACCAGCTCCTCAAAGGCATTGAAAATTGAACAATGAATGCCAGCTTTGTCATGAATGAATAAGACTGAACTGTGAGACAGAATTTCATATTGAGTTAGAGTATGGAAGTTCAAGAATACATTAAGTGATTAGGAAGGCAAATGGAACGTTGGCATTTATTGCAAAGGGAAAGTAGGGATATTTTGCTACAGTTGTACAGGGCTTTGCTGAGACAATGTTACTATTTAAGAAAAGACGTAATTTCATGAGAAACATCCTAATCACAGTTTACTTGACTGCTACTTTGGATAGGGTCGATGTTATGAAGAAAGATTACACAGTCTGGGCTTGTATCCATTGGAGTTTAGAAGAATGAGATGTGATCCCTTTAAAACTTATAAGATCCTGACTGGGCTTGACAGGGTGAATCACAGGTGAATATTCAAAGGATATTACCCTTGTTGGAGAGATTAGAATTACAGGATACAGTTTCAATTTAAGGATTCTCCTGTATAACATGAAAATGCCTCTTTTTAAATCTCTGAGCGTCTTGTGTATGCGGAATTCTCTTCTCCAGAGTGGTGGAGGCAATGCCGCTGAATATTTTACAGACAGAGGTAGATTAAATCTTGACTAACAATGGACTGACACAAAGGGGTAAAGAAGAAAATGGAGTTGAGGCCACAATCCGATCAGCCGGCCTGTTATTGAATGATGGAGTAGGTTTGAGGGGCTGAATGATCAGATTCTAGTCCAAATTCACATGTTCATATTGCCATATAGATGCATCACTGTATTTTATATAAATACACTTTCTTTAGAAAAAATGCTTGCTCACTGATGCTGGCACAAATTCCTTTTTTGTAACTACATCAGGTGTAAAATGCATTCGCTTCAGTGCAGGCTTCCCAAGTGCCAATGCCCTGGGAATAAAACCATGCACATAATGCATCTAAGGCTGCTGTAAACTAAACATAGAAAAATAACTCTTTGCACTATTTTGGTTTCTTTAGTAATTTGTCATCATTATTAACTAACAACTTACTCGTGTTGGCATTCACGGAAGATACAGTTGGAAATGAATACTCCCTACTTCCTCATCTCTGATAAAGTGCAGTACAGATCTGACAATTAAAACCTGTTCTGCCTTTCTCTGTTTAAACAATATGGGACATAAATAAACAACACAGTATACACATTTCAGTCAGGAAAGGTAATCGTGTACTTGTATGTTTTAAATGATATGTTTAGAGATCAAGTCGATAAAGTTATTGAACTACATAATTCTTCATGATTGTATCATTGCATACAAGATATGTAAATCCACTGCAAGACATACTAGATTTATGAAGGAAAGGAAATGAATGTCCCTGATGATCTATTACTTGGTCATTGATCGTAATGCATTAAGGTAACTATTTTGTGTGTAGATGTCAGAAGCCATGAACTGATGATTTTATTTTGACTTCTTTTCTAAATATAATATTTTGGTTCCAGGTAAGAAGAGTACTGAATGGAAGTAGTGAGTCAGGGCATGTAACCAGAAGTCAATGGGGAATGAAAAGTTTTAGAGGAATATATCAACGTCTGGTCCTACTTGGAGTGTGTGTGTGTGTGTGTGTGTGTGTGTGTGCGCGCGCGCGCCAGTCTTACAGATAAATACATTAAAACTCTTGTAAATAAAAAATTTGAATGCATGATTTCTGATTTCTAGTCATTTATGGTATGAAAGAGCAAAAAGAAAATGCTAAATCTACCAGGTGTCATTTATGTTTTTGCATTCTGAGTGCTCACTCTGCCTTGTCACCCAAATTTCACCACATTTGCAAAATATGAAGTCAAGTTATAAATATGAGGAGTTGCTATATGAAGGTCACACATTTTCATCTAGATACCCAATTCATCCGAAGATTTTTTCTTTGCCGATATGATGCGTGAACTATCTAGATAATCCAACAATAATTTGCTCGTTTGGCGTTTACTGTATGTACTCATGCAAAAGTCAACTCCCTGCTTTTTGGGTAAAATCTTAGTCCTAGAAACCTGGCTTTTACGCAAATCTGACTTTGGAGGGGTTGAAACCACACCCTCAGCATTACAACCGCCAGGTCAGAGCCTGTTCTCATCAATTTCACTCCCAAAAGTACCACAAAAGCAGCTGAGTAATATTTTATTAAATCTGTCATGCCTTCCTGACACCACATTGCATAGTAGAGAGTGAGAATAGTAGAAAGCAGCATGCAATAGTGAGATAATTTTCTTTATATTGCGTGTTGACAGGGCAGGCAAGAAAAGCTGAATATCAGCCTTGGGTATTCTATGATTCCATCAATGAGTAAGTTTGCACTGGGGTAGGTTTGACTCCAGTGACAAGAGGATGATATATTTGGAGATTTTGGATTGTTTTGGCTCAAAAGTACACGATATATTGTGCACAATATTCATGTAAAATGAAGAATATTTTGGCCAAAATCTGGGGATAGCTTTTACACAAAATTGATCATTACATGAGTATAAACAGTATATAGAGCCAATCCCTTGAGTACAGCACCCCTGAAAATGCTGTTTCAGTTTACATTTATTCTGACCCAATTCAGTTTATCCCATTTAAGTTTTAACCTGAATCACATGTTGGGTTAATTATTTTGCCGTGAGAGGGTTAAATCCTTCTGGTTGCTATAGTTATTGTAATTATTTGTTACTAATTAGTCAGTGGCTTGAAATCATTTCAGAAGTTTGTTTTCTTTATTATTGCTTAGTAAACTGAATTTAGCCACATGCAACTGACAATCATATATGCAATCCTAGATCAAAGGAAACATTGTGCAACTTCCTACTTTTCACTATGGATACAATTTCATATCAATACTGAAGGTGATCTGATGCTGTATCCCAGAGTCTGTATGTCCAGGCAGCATGCAGATAAAATCATAATTCCTTTTCTTAATCACACCAAATTTTACTTTTACTAAATTGACCCTCCTTATGAATTTCATGCCCAATTTTATGGTTGCGCTGAGTTTTGGCTACCTTTTTGATATTGCAAATTATTTTTCCCAGAAACCATATATTTCATGCATAAAATGCTACAGACCAAATATAAATACTTCCGCTGTAAACTTTTGAAGAGTCCCAGCAAAATCATTAGAGGAGTGGGATAGGCTTCTGCTGAACTGTACAAAATGGACTATAAGACCATAAGATAAGTTTGCTTTACCATTTGAACATGGCTGATACATTTCTCAAACCCATTCTCCTGCCTTCTCCCCATAAGCCTTGATCCCTTACCAATCAAGAACCTATCTATCTCAGTCTTAAATACTCTCAATGATTTAGCCTCCACAGTCTTCTATGGCAATGAGTCCCACAAATTCACCACCCTCTGGCTGAAGAAATTCCTCCTCATCTCATTTCTAAAGGCTCATCCCTTAACTCTGAGGCTGTGCCCTTGGGTCCTAGTCTCTCCCACTAGTGGCAACATCTTTTCCGTGTCCACTTTATCCAGGCATATCCAGGACCCACTCTGAATTGACAATCAATTTTTCACCAGACCTGTTCGTTTTCCATTGACTTGGAAAACTCTGCCACAATTTTTAGTTTCAAAGCATACATGACAGTGAGACGAGGAAACAAGACTACAAAAAGTGTGAAGTATCATTCAATTTAAACAAAGCTCAACAGTTAGCTTGTTCCCTGGTTCTACTTCTCATGACAATACCTCTACCAATCAGAGTCCACTTGTCAACCAATCATCAACCTCTTCTCATGCAGTATAAATTGTTGTTCTCTTTGTCAGATTTGATATTTTTGTAATTTCTGCCCTGGTGCAAATCTTCAGCATCAGGTTTCTTTTTTTAGTAAAACTATCATTCTGTGAACTTTGCGAGAAGTGAAATATCATCTTCCAATATGCTACAAGCTCATTTCATTCTGCTGGTGTCAAACAATTTCACCTCAGTATCTCTGGGTGGAATCTCCCCAGAGACTGAACAATGGAGGCATTGGTAGAAAGTTGGCAGTGATATGATTCTTGTCAATGAGAACATAAAAAGGTCCTATTTTCCAACCAAGTATTTAAAGGAAAAACTAGATTCTTGTGAGTGAGCTGCAAGAGGCCCATTTGCATACATTAATATCTCATTATTAGTTAATCTCACTTAATTAATATGCATTTTCCCAGTCTCCCACCCATTGGTAGAAATTGGATGTTGACAATTCCCAACATGAAATTCAGAGCAGATACCTGAAGGATGAAACTCACCACTTGCTCCTCCAGCCCTTAATCTTTGACAGCACTCATCAATATTTCAGGGCACAGTGACTGCATGCACCACACATCCACCAACATTGGCATTGGACATGTAACAGCCTCACAGCACCTTCATGGCATGTTCGGTCTGATTATGCATTTCAATGCTGTACTTTGGACTACACTGGTATTTTTCATTTCAATGCTTCTGCCAGCAAACTTTGCACCCAGGGACAAGCAGCCAACTCGAGAATTGGACAAGGCTGCATCTCAGAGCTCCTTGCTTGCTGTCTTAGCACTGTTATGGACCAGATCAAACACCTGCAAAATATTCAGAAGATAGTCTAGACCCTAACTTATTGTTACTTTAAGGGTAAGAGTAAGGTGTTGCATTCCAGTTGCAATTTGATGGGTCAAACTAATGGATTTAAAGCAAAACACACTTTATTCACTCACTATAGTTAAAACACAACAAAAGAAAGAAGGAATTGGAATAACTGAACTCTAAAAGAAAACTTAACAGAATATTAGATACAGTAACTATTACTGATTACTGTTCCAATGTAATAACATTCCCATAAACACACAGTTGGAAAAAGGCATATTCAGAAAACAGATTGTTTCACAGGTAACTCCCATAACGGGCAGAGAACTCCCAGCTTCTGGCTGTAACTGAGAGAGTGAAAAAATAGCTTCCACTTCTTCAAGACCCCAACAGCAACTGCAGAAACTAAAAACTAAACATCCTAGTTCTGTGGGTGTGAGCTTGACCACACACATTCAGGCTGTTTCTATTGTTCCAACTTTAAAAAAAATCACCCAAGTCTTCACAAGTAGTTTGTCTTCTTATAGACTGCTCATCTCCTGTCCTCCAGTCTCTCTCTAAAAGAAACCAGGACAACACACACCACTTAAAGCCACAGTATCATCATAGCACTCACTCACTTTGCACCTATTTGAATGCTTACAGCACCTCAGCTTTGTCATGCCTTGACTTTTTGCTTTTTGTCTCTTCCAACCAGAGTTCAAAGGCTCATAATACTTCTATTCTGTTTTGGTTTTTAAAGCAGACACAAAGCCAGGCAGTCTTGTCACGGGTGGTCAGCAGCCATCAATCAGGTGTTTGCACATCTTGCTGTATGGCACTATGCCATGCTAATCTCATATCTGCATCATGTGCCATCGGCACACACAGCAACCACCCTGCACCAACAAAATAACCACATCTCAACATCTACGGGGAGTAGTCCTCAGTCAAGTCAATGGAGACCACCTTCATGAGTCTATTCATGCAAAACATGTCCAAGGCAGACTCCGCTATCAGTTCAGAGGCTTAGGCACGGTCAGTCAATCACTTGGGGTGGTCAGGGTCAGGATCTCCTCCTTGTTGGGTGAGGAGCCAAATTCTTGGGCACTGCCCCACCCAGCTTGGCACTTACTGCATGTTGTATGCCTTTTTCTCCTGGTCTGAGGCAATGTGTTCAAGTGAGATAAAAGTACTGTTGGTGCAGGTAGGAGATAGGTGGGGAAGTGACTAAGTGAGAGGAGGTAGTGTCAAGGTCATGTAGTATTAAGGCTGGGGGCATTAGGTGGCTGTGAGCAGGTGAGAGATGATTTTACATGTTGTAGTGGGATCATGAACTTTGGTGGAAGGTGGATGCAGGAGATAGTGTGAGGTGGTAGTTACCCTTGTAGAGCAGCAAAAATCATTGACATTCTTCCTGTATCATTGGGCATTCTGGCCTGTGGGAACAGCACTGACATGGAAATTTCGTGCCAGCCTGGCAGCATCAAGTGGCATGACCTCTGCCAGTCCTACGGGAAGAAGATGGATCCCCTCTGCACTAACTCATCTACATGCTTTTCCAGGTTACTATCAGCAAAGTAGGATGCCAATTTCTCTTTGACCAACATCTCTGGGGCAACTGACAGGAGCAGTGCAGGCCGCTCCAAACTGACATTGCTTCGTTTCATGACCAACTACATTTTAAAGATGACATTGGCAATCCCAGGAGACCCTAGCAATGGCAGACACGCTTGGCGAGAGGGCAGATATGATGAAAGGGACCCCATAGTAACATGATGGATGTGTAATAAGAGGAGGTTGGGAAGATAGCCCAAGAAAATTTGTTAGTCCTTAAGGAGCGAAACCCTCAGTGAAATGTGTCAGAATTGATACTTAGACAATTACCAGCAATATTCAGCTTTCTTCCTTTCTCTGAATCTGACTGACACTCTGTATGTTTCCAGTATTCACTGTGCCTATTACAATTTTCCTGCATTTATGGCTGTTTTTGCCTCTGCACATTCAGGGTAAATTTTGTTCAAGCCTAAATGTCAGTTTGTTCCAGTTTAAGGTAAACCTGTGGGTAAAAATGTAAAAATCATTTTATATTCCTAATCTGAAACAGACACATCAAAGGTTTTTATTTCCTGCCCTCTGAGTTCAGAGGGATTTTGTAAAATCACTGAATGTTGGTAATCTCAACTTAAAATGTACAATTAATAACTGGGAACTGTAGTATAACTGCACAATGTTTCATAATGAGTTGTTCCGCTACATTTCTGCCTTATCATATATGACAAGTTTTATGAAGGCATATATCGCAGAAGTTGTAAAAGAATATTTAATAATGTGGCCAAGCAAAATAAAGTATTTCATTTTCAGCACAGGCATCTTAACCCTGAAATGAGGAATAAATATAACATTTTAAATTACAACTATCTATTTCCCCTCCAGCTTTGTGACAGATTAATCAAACTAAGCTGTTTGCACAGGTGCCTACCTTTTCTATATTTTCTGTGGATCTTAAAGTGCAATTGTAAATCATCTTTAAGTATAATTACTTATCAGCATTGTAAAAGAAACTGAAAATGCACAGCAACTATGTTTTTACTTCTTACGCCATTCTGCATTAAGATGTATCTTTGTCAGGAAGGCACTCAATTTTCTTAGCTAGTAAAAGAAAAGCAGGACAGCAACTCTTGTATATTTCACCATTTAACATGCATTTTCATTTCCAGCTTCTTTTCAGCCCCCAAAAGTGATTTATAAACCATTTTATTCACCTCGATGCTGACCTGCTTCACTGTGTGTGAACTGTTTAATGTTAGTCTCCAGAAATAAAATGTCAGATTTGTAAATAACCTTGTTGCAGATTAAGGCAAAATTTGTGCACTGATTCTGTGTCACAATCGTGAAAGCTAATGAGTTTGTCCTGAAGCTTGAAGTCTGCTCTCGTTATCCTTCACTTCGCTGTGCCATTCCACCTGGAGGAACATCCAGTACATAACATTGCTTCTGTGCAGTTTTCATTAGCCAGGCCATGAGTAAGTTCATCACCATAACTCAACTCCATGTAAAACTCCTCCTTCTTAACTTGTACTGTTCTTTCCATTCCTTGGTACTTTGGTCACTGGATTAAACACCTCATTCACAATCAGCAGTACTCCAGTAGAAAGAATCCTCTTCTACTCCATTGGCCCGTAATGTTGACTATCAGTCAATTGTATCTGCAAATAAACTTTTGCTTTGGTTAGCAGCACCATTTGTAGCCTCAATAGTTAGTGAAGTAAATAGATAATTCCCTGCTGAAGTAATGTAATAGATCTTGCACTGTCATCTATGAATGAAGTTTAAGCTCTAAACTCCTGTGGGATCCATGTGAATTTCTCATTATGACAGACAATATATCATTTTGCAGAAGATTATCATTTATGTTCACAATTGTCTTCACTTGGATGCAACAAGCATTGAATGCATTCCCAATCTTAACCAAGTTTATGAAATCAAGAATTAGGATTTGAGCTCACAACAAACCATTTGCACTGCACTGATGTAGATTATAAACATCCCCTCATGTCTCAGAAGGACAACATAGATACACACACATCTGATTCTCACTAGAAGGTAATTCTTAATTGTAGCAGGAGATTGTTATCCTAAGGGATTAAACAGCTCATCAAAATGTGTGGTCTTGGCAAAGCAGCATTCTAATACAGGAACTAAGTTAATTGAGACATCACTCAGTTATTAGACATATACAGAATTATTGCATACAAGAGAGTCAATTTGGCTGACTCATTTGCCCTTTTGGGTATTTAAAATTTTTGTTTTTAGTGATTTGCTTTGGCATTTCCTCTCATGGAAACTCTCTTTTTGTGTTGTACTCCTCTCCAGCTGTGTTCACAGGCCCCACAAGATAAAAAGTAAAGGAGATGAATGTTAATTGTAAAATTAAGGTTGAGTTTATGCAGGTAGCAAGTATTCATTGATTGATTACTTGAGTACATATGACAGGTTCTTGTGGCACAGTGGTAGTGTCCCTACCTCAAAGCTAGGTAGCCCAGTTTCAAATCCTACCAGCTGTAGTAGTGTCTGGTAGCATCTCTGGAGAGGTTTATTAGAGAATTTCTCAAGCACACATAAGGAGACACCTATTGACAATGGTCAAACATAACCCCAAGAGGTTGATAGTGAATTCAGTGATTGTCTTGCCATTAAATGTCAAAGGACAATGGTTAGATTTGCTTTTGTTTGAAATTGTTGTTTTCTGGCAGTTGAGTGGTTTGAACATTACTTACCACTTATCAGCTCATTACTGGATGTTGTCTGGTTCAAGCTCCACATGGACACTTTCAATACCTGAGAAGTCATGAATGGGGCTGTACATTGTGCGATCTTCAGAAAACATAGCTACTTTAGATGATGGAGGAAGACCATTGGTGAAATATCTAGGGATGTTTGAGCCCAGGACACTACGTTAAGAAACCCCTCAAGTGATATCCTTGAACTGAGATATTTGACTTCCAGTAGCCACAGCCATCTTCCATTGTACTAGGTATAATTCCAACCATTAGAGATGATCCTCCCTGTTTCCCATTGACTCCAGTTCTACTCAGGCTCTTTGATCCCATTTTCAGTCAAGTGCTGCATTAATGTCAAAGGCAGTCAGTTCACCTCAACCCTGGAGGTCAGCCCTTTTGTCCATGTTTGGACAAAGGCTGTGATGAGGTCAGCAGCTAACTGTTCCTAATGGAACAAAACTGAACATCAGCGAGCTATTAAACAAGTGCCACAAGTGGTTGGGTTGGGTTTGTCCTTCTTTCTGTGGACAGGATGTAGCTGTGCAATTTTTCCAAATTGCTAGGTAGATGTTGGTGTTGTAACCGTACTTGAAAAGCTTGACTAGAGACATGGAGTGTACGTTTTCAGTATTAGAGTCATAGAGATACAGCACAGAAACCACCCGTTTGTCCAACTCAGCCATGCCAACCACATATCCTAAATTAATCTAGTCCCATTTGCCAGCATTTGGACTGCATCACTCTCAACCTTTCCTATTCATATATCCATCCAGATGCTTTTTAAATGTTGTAATTGTACCAGCCTCCACCACTTCCGTTGGCAGCTCATTCCATACACGCACCACCCTCTATATGAAAAAGTTGCCCCTAAGGTCCCTTTTAAATCTTTCCCCTCACCTTAAACCTATTCAGTCCTTTAGTTTTGTTTTTTGCACTGATGTGCTGCACTTCTCCATAACGTGAATGTCAGTGTAGCCTCTCTTTCTTGTTCCCCCAGCATTTCTCATGTTTTATGCTGATTCTTATCTTAAAGTTGTAGATTATCTTTGCAAATTCCACCAAAGCCTTTGAATGGGAGCATCAAAGATTCATTGTGAGCACTTGATCCTTGCAGTCTTGAGATCTTGTTTGCCTTAAGAAGGGAGTCCAACCAATACAGCAGCCTTTTCGTGAACTGAATGATGAACAGGGCACCAGGTAACGATCTAATTTAATTGAGAATAGTGTAACTCTCCTTTCTCGTGGTAAATTTATACTGACTGGTATGGTAATTTTGGCATATCGGAATCTAATCTAAATTTCAGGTGTGGGGAATGGGTAATTCATTTTGAACTGTTTAAAGTTATACAAAATGAGTCAATTTTCATTTCTACCTCTTCCAACTGCATCAGGTACTCAGAGATATAGATCCAGAGTAAAGGTGCTGTTTATTTTTACTCAACAATGTGCATTAGCCTCAACATTGATAAACAATCTGGAGTTAGATACTTTTTTTGCACTAGTTGTGAGAGTTATTTTACCAGAATATGCATGCTTTGAGAATGATTGCTGGTTAGTACAAGTTATTGAACTCTTCAGCTGTGGCTTCATGCCACTAACCCAAAAACTGTATCAGGACTAACCAAACTATTATCACATGGAATCATCAGCTGCAGACAAAAGATATTATTTCAAAACCAACCAACAGCAAATGGCAATCTCTCAGAGAGATAGGGCTTAACAAAGTGTAGAGCTGGATGAACACAGCAGGCCAAGCAGCATCAGAGGAGCAGGAAAGCTGACGTTTCGGGCCTAGGCCGTTCTTCAGAAAATGGGTCTAGGCCCGAAACGTCAGCTTTCCTACTCCTCTGAATTTGCTTGCCCTGCTGTGTTCATCCAGCTCTATACCTTGTTATCTCAGATTCTCCAGCATCTGCAGTTCCTACTATCTCAGAGATAGGGCTTGACTTTTTTTTAATTACTAACTCGTGGAATGTGCGCATCACTGGCTAGATGAGCATTTATTGCTCATCCCTAATTGCCTTAGAGAAGGTGGTGGTGAGCTGCCTTCTTGAACCATTGTACTACCCAGTTACCTAAATAAAAAAAGGTGCATTTTAAATATTTAATTAAAATCTTGAGAAGGGCTCATGCCAAAAGTTTTCATTAAATTTGCTTCTTACAGGTTTCCTTTGTCTATCAATAGCCCATTATTATTAGTCAATTACTATTTTGCCTATTACAGGCTACATAGCCTTTATGCGTGCGAATGAGCCTAAAGTCCTTTGGCATTAATATAGTTTACTATTGCAAGCTGTCCATTCTGAATATTTTAATGAATCCCATTTGTTCTATAGTTCTCAACTAACCTGTTTTAATTTGGGTATCCTGACATTAAAACAAACAACTGGCAAGATTTCAAAAAATGGCAAAACCAGCTGATCTGCTCATTTGGCAGATAATGCTGACGTGAATTCTGACGCAAAGATCCAATCGAGTAGATAAAGAGAAACTATTTCCTCTGGCAAAGAGAGGGTGAGGGTAAGAGCAAAATTTTAGAATTAAAGCTACAGAAAATTTGAGCGTTATGCCAGAAATCGCTTCACGTGACAGTGTAATGGAAATCCAGAACTTGCTTCTTGAGGCTAGGTCATTTCAAAATTTCAAACCTGAGATTGAAAAATGTTAGGGTTACAATATGATGGTAGGGTTAAGATAAAGATCTAACTGAATAGCTGAACAGGTATAAACGGCTGAATGGCCTCCTGCTGTTCCTATGTTCTCCTCCCAGTTAAGATATGATTTATTAGTTTCCCTTTTGCATGTCAACAGCTTGTTTTAAGTACAGGGGGTTCTGCTATAACGTATGTTCCGGCAATGTGAATTGGCTATAACGCAACTGACGAACAGGGAAACGCTATTTCTAAAACGTAAACTTGTGTTGGCTATAACGCAATTCCATCAATTACAACCTCTCTCCTTCAACCCATGGACCAGGGTGCAACTGCAGGTTTTAAAGCTTATTATTTAAGGTGCACATTTAAGAGGCTGATTGCAGCCACTGAGGAGGATAGGGACAGTGTTCCTCAATTGTTGAAAGGCTTTAACATCAAGAATGTAACTTACATTATCGCAGAAGCCTGGGGCAATGTCAGTAAGGACTGCTTGCAATGCAGTTTGGCAGAAACTTCTCCCAGATTTTTTAAAAGACTTTAAAACCTTTGATCCACCAAGAATCAAGAACATTGTGTTGATCTTGCAAAGCAAGTTGGATTTGAAGAAGTGGAGAGTGAGGATGTTGAAGAGCTGCTTGAGTCCCTCTGTGAAGACCTCTCCACAGCTGATCTAAAACATGTCACTGAGGGGGAAGTGGAAGCTGGAGATGAAGCATGAAGTCCAGGATGCAGCACCATGAGAGCTTTTCACTTCTGTTTTGTCTTCTATCCTGAGGGGAATTGAGAAGCAGTTGCAACTCTTAGAGGACAATAATTACAATATAGATGTAGTAGGGTAGTATTTTGAGGAATAAGATCTTATTTGGCACCTTATGAACAGATTTTTCATGAAAGAAGAAAAAGGGCAAAGCAGCAAAACCTGGATATCTTTTTAAACCAACCCCCAAGAAACAGTCAGAAGACAATGAATCACAGCCATCCACTTCTGAATTAACTATTTTTCACCCTAACCCTGCAACCGCAACTGTACCTGAAGGTAATGATGATGACGACCCTTAGCCCCTGCATTAACAACAGAGCAACCTCAAAACCTCCTCCCCCATCAGCTCACCTTGACGCTTTTTTTCAAAATAAGTTGTTAAATTTACTTTTATTTCATTATTAGATATAAATTAAACTGTGCTGTCCTTTGTGTTAGGCCTTTGAGTGATCTAGAGTGATATTTTTTGGTGGTCTGTCCCTAACCCTGCTTTTCCCACAGGCCCTGTTATTTCCATAGTGCGATTTTCTATAATGCAATGTTGCACAGGAACGCAACTACCATGTTACAGCAGAACCCCCTGTATTTAAGTTTTAGCAAAGATTTGTAGCTCAGGTTGTAGGTGATGTTGACTTGCTCACCAGGCTGACTTGTTTTTGTTCAGATGTTTCGTCACCATGCTAGGTAACATCATTAGTGAGGCCTCTGATGAAGCGACATTGTTCCGCTCCACTTGGAATTTATACTGTCTGGTCCATATGGTGAGTAGTGTCGTTTCCAGTTTTATTCTGTATGGGTTTGTATATGGGGTCTAATTCTATATGTTTGTTGATTGCATTTCGTGTTGAGAACCATGCCTCTAGGAATTCCCGTGCATGTCTATGTTTGGCTTGGGCTACTATGGTTACCTTGTCCCAGTTAAACTGATGGCCTTCATTGTCTAAGTGTACTGATATTAAGGGAAGTTTGCCATGTCGTTTTACTGCTAGCCAATGTTCGTGTATCCTGATGGCTAGTTTCCTTCCTGCCTGTCCAATGTAATGTTTGTGGTAGTCGCTGCATGGTATTTTGTAAACCACGTTCATTCTGCATGTTGTGGGAATGGGGTCTTTAATCCTTGTGAGTGTTTGTCATAGAGTGGCTGTGGGCTTGTGGGGCACCATGATTCCTCGTGGTCTTAGGAGTCTCGTTGTCAGTTCTGATATGTTCTTGATGTAGGGCAGTGTGGCCAGTGTGTTAGGGTGTACTGTGCCCTCTTGTTGTTGTTTGTTTAGTAGGCACCTGTGGATGAAGAACCCCCTGTATATTAAAATGTAATAAGATTCATTACTATAGGGGTCAGTACTTAAATGCCAGTAATTTACAGTTGCATATCTTCAGCGAGAACTTTCCATTTTTATTATCATTCATGCTGAGCTGGAGCCAGAAGGTTTGGGTTAGGCCCAATCTGTTGAACCGGCAAACTGATTTTCCTCAGTTTTGAGACCCAGTTTATTATACATGATCCAGTGCAAATAAACAGGCAAACCCAGAGTCTTAAATTATCAGTAACTATAAAACAATCCAGGTCTTGTCTGAATTTCCTAAATAGCAAAGATTCTTTTTAAATATTTACGGGGCCCAAGCTTAAGATCTTGGAGATATTAAAGAAATCTTGAACGCTCACAAAAGCTGCTGTTACTTAATAAAATATCAACACTCTCAGCATTGTTTGTTTTCTTTTCTTTGCACTAATTCACACAAGGAACCTTGGAGGAAGTATCGCAGATGTTCTTATAATGGTAACAATGTAACACACTCCTTTCAAATGTGTTTACAACAAAGCAGATCTTCCCACTATCCTCCTCCCTCCAAGTGAGTTGTCTTGAGTCAAGAATGAAATAATTTTCTTTCAAACTGCAGTCCACATTTTCACAATTGATATTTTATATTTTTCCATTCCTATACGCAGTATGTTTTATTTTTCTTGTGTCTTCTTTGCTGGTCTAAGCCTCAAAAATGCTTTTCTTAGTTATTGATGGTTACTGTATGAGCATTTCGAGACTCAAAGAGGTTTTGAGAAGGAACACTTAAAACTTGTGTGGGATGATATTCCCTCATGCTTAAGGCCACGAGTCAGTATCGATCCCCACAGTGTCTTAGTGCTGACAACATACCTGGAGACCATTTGACTTAAGTACAGATGAATGATTGGAACTTGAAAGACAAGGAGCTAAAGCTGTGAATTTCTGAGAGAAACAACAAATTCCCTTTTAACTCTTTAGAGCCACACTTTATAGACTGGCCATCAGTTTGCCTGCACTCAGCTCTTGTTGCCGAGAAGCAGAGGTGAGCTAACCACAATGGGATCAGAATTACTGGCACAGAATAGATATGGCCTCTCGATTACCGTGGAGGATTGGTCAGGAAAACATTGAAGGACCTGTAGTCATGGTCTTTGAAAGAGATATTACCTGGCACCAACACCGAAGGGAATTGTTAACACCATCAAAGACAACAGAGAGTCATTTGGTGCTTAGAACTGCACAGCAAATTGGGCACATTTAGATGATGCTTTCCCCACAAGTTCTTTGTATCCATCAGACTGGGTTTCAAATAATTTCAATGGCTCCACTTGGCATTAGCAATCAGAATTTATCTGCACTGATTAGTTAAAACTGACCCTTTCAAAGTGGCAGTTTCTGTTAGTCAGAAGTCAGATGTGACTGAAAAAGTCAAAATTCCAAACCAGGAGTCAAAGCTGCTTCAGACTAAATTCTATGCAGGGATACAGCCCTGCACATTGCAACTGCAAAACCAGCATTTCAAACAAAAACCAAAAGAACTGTGGATGCTGTAAGTCAGGAACAAAAACAAAGTTGCTGGAAAAGCTCAGCAGGTCTGGCAGCATCTGTGGAGGAGAAAACAGAGTTAACGTTTCAAGTCCAGTGACCCTTCCTCAGAACTGATAGTGGCTGGGAAAACGTCAGTTTATATGCAGAAAATAGGGAGGTGGGTGGGGTTGGGAGTAAATGGTAGGATAGAGCCCAAAGAGAGAGAAAGACAGTTGGACAAACAAAGGAGTTGCTAATGATCAGGCTGGGAGGGTGAATAGTTGTTAATGGGGACTGTTAGTGACTAACAACAGGGGGTGTGTAGTGGCAGGCTATGTGGTAACAAGGCCTGGTGTGTGGGGTGGGGGGCTGGGACATGGGAGAATTTAGTCCCTAAAATTATTGAACTCAATATTGAGTCTGGAGGGCTGTAGGGTCCCCAAGCGGAAAATGTTCCTCCAGCTTGCGCTGGGCTTCACTAGAACACTGTAGCAAGCCGGAGACAGAGATGTTGGCCAGGGAGCAAGGTGGTGCATTGAAGAACATATCAAACATTCATTTTAAAGTTCAGGATGTTCTTATGGAACCATCTTAATTTCCATTTAACATTAAAAATTTATCTTGGATGCATCTAGCTTCGTTTGCAGTTGTGTTCCATATCTGATGGGTGATGCAGAACTGTTGCTGCAGTTCAGTGTTGCCAGCTTGTACCACTCTAATAGCAATAGCATTTACATCAGCCTCCTCTCCTGAGGTTATTAGTTTAGTGCAGAGGGTAAGTGATTTGCTGGCTTATGTGCTAGCTCTATGTTTATGTAGTTTCTTGAATGTGTTTGAGCATCTGATTTTTTCTGGATATTCTCAGATGTCTTGCTTGTAAAGAAATTAAACTGCTTTGTTCCCATTTCTAAGGGCAAGGAGGTATCCCAAAAGATTCTGGGTAAAAGGTCTTGGGGGTTCAAGCTGTGCAAAATTGCAGCATTCTAATTAAGCTGTGCTCATTCCCATCAAAGTGACAAAACAGTTTAAACTGAGAGTGTCCCATTTTCTAGCCAGCCCTGCATTTTGTTACATTATATTTCATATTTTATTCTGTCTGAGCATGATTTGACTAATTGTGCTCTCCATGTAAAGATGCACTGGAAATTGTACCTGCTGCCATATGAATAAAAGCGAATTTTGTTAACTGAGCTTCTTAAATGCAAATACCAGTGTGAACTTCAGTTTAGGAAGTTAACTGCCAATATAACATGCAGATTATGCTTGATGAAGTTTTGCAGGAGTGCATTACAACTAGAGACACCATCTACATGTAGGAGGCAAGCGGATAAAATAACAGAAAATTGCCTTATTTCTCCCTGAGCCCAATTTGGCTTGGTGGATTTGGTGAGGAACTGTCCTCCAATCACAGCTTGATGACACCCCTCCTCACCCCACACTGTGCTTGATAATGATAGTGAGAAAAATAATTTTTAAAAGATCTGTTAACAAAGGAGCTAACTAGGAGGCAGAGAAACTAGAAATCGCCCGAGGCATTGAATCCCATGTAAATGATTGTGGATTCTCTTGCATAAGGCTGCATGTTCTCAGGACCTGCTGCACAGGAAGAAATGTAATAGATGGTATTCTAATAAGTACAGTCAATTGTTAAATTTAAATTTGAGATTGAGTTCTGAGATTCATTAGAAGAGGGTAATTGTGATGGAAAAACATTGGCTGTGACTTCATCAGTCTGAGGAAGGCATGTTTAAGGTGATGGTTGTTTATGTGTAGAAGTGTGAGTCAATTTTTTTGAAAAATACTTTATTTGATAACTTGCGCCACTTGTCTTGTACCATTTACAGTACGGTGGTGGCTAGAAAATGAATGCTTTCCTTGTGTATTTTGGCTTTAAGTTTAGTAGAGTGTTGATGATTATTGAAGATGCTGATGAATTCTTCTAATTCTGACTCTGCAAATACAGAAGTTACTGCAATCATGTGCCAGTATCATAGTGAGAATCAAAAAGGAGCGATAAAAGCTAAAAATGGGCCTTGAAAGCCAAAATTGTGGCCCTCAAAAACCTTAAGAGCACTTGAAACAAAAAATATTTTGACCTCTGATCTAAACTATTCTAAACTATTCACCTGACCATTCCCTAGATTATATTGGTATCTGTGATAGCTTCCAAAGCCTCCTTCTCCGATTATATTATCTACTCTACTATTGCATAGTCTTTTTTCTCTTTGACAGCCCTCCACGTTTTGCAGTTCTTTAGTTCAATAACAAAATGATGTAACATGAAGTAAAAGTTAATGAACTTCCATATAATTAAGGGAGAATATGAAAATGTCCTTCCTCTCAGGACTTAACTGGAAAAGACATCTGAATTGCTCTGAAAAACCAATACTTGATTTCATTGTATTCTGCATCCAAATGGGTTTCACCTCAGCAGTTAATTAGCAATTTCTTCAACACATATTCCACGTTCATTTCTTCCTTCCATTCTGTTTGAACTATTGCCTCATGTACTTGTCACAGATCATACATAACGCCTGAAAATCTGGCATTCACACACACTTGTGTCTTTGGTACTGTGTACCATTTGCACTTACAAAGGAAGGTAGATATGTTGATTGACAAATGTATTGTGGATTATTGCTTGGTGCACAAATGTGTGCACTCAATTACGTCATGCACCTTGGGGAAGTTTGCAAAGCAATAAAAGTGCAGCTGTCTCTAATGCTGATGTTAGGGTGGTTAATGAAGTTGATGCATGTCTCTGCATGGCAAAGCAGAATGTCAGTCACAGCCTTAATGTAACAATTGACCGCATAGTGACTTCCCGCTAATCTGTCTCCTGTGGGTGCCTGAAATTTACAAGTAGTTTAAAAATTTAAGGTAGCATCGACCTTTCACTTACAATGAAAAGGCAGTGTCGATGTCCAAGTGTAATTGCAGATCACTGTAAACCAGGTAACAAAGTTGATTCATTACATTCTGACTATGCCCAAACCTCATGAAGCACATTTTTTCCATCTGTTACTGACAGTTTCGCCTTGTTGAGACATGGGCTAACAGTAGGGAAATGGGACTAATTTGATTGCTGTTTCAAAGAGCTGACACAGGTATTAGAGGCCAAATGGCCTTTTCAAATGCGATATGCTTCTATGCTATATATTCTGTTCCCTGTTCTTACAACCAAGTTGTTGATATTGTTAGTCAAAGGTACTGATGGTCGGCCTGCTGGTGATGGTGGAGCCATTTAAAGTCAAGGGAAGTTAGTTGGCATTACTTCTGTTTGAGGTGGTCATTAATGACAGTAATGTGGTGTGTATGTTCCCTTGTCAGTCCAAGCTTGAATGCATACCGGAACTGGAACAGCTGTAATACTGGGATTTCATGAGGAAGCCAGGCTGAATCATCCACGCAACATTTCTAGCTTGCAAAATGTTCAGCCATTTTTTGTACTAATGTGCTGGGCACTCCTTTTTTTTTGTACTAATGTGCTGGGCACTCCTTATTTTTTTGTACTGATGTGCTGGGCTCTCCCACCTTTGAGGGTCTGGATATTTGTGGGCCCTCCCCCTCCTAGCAGTTCTTTAATTGTCCGCCTCATTCGTGACTGGATGTGGCAGGACTGCAGAGCTTAGATCTGATCCACTGGTTGTCAGCTTGCTCAGCCCTGTCTGTCACATGCTCCTTACACTGCTTTGTGGAGTGGGAAATATGCCAGGCCATGAGATTGTGGTTGAATAGCATTTTGCTCCTGCTGATGGCCCACACATCTGATAGTCCCAGTTTTGACTTGCTAGTATCTGTTTAAAATCTGACTCACAGAGTGTGGTGAGAGTGCCACATAACACAATGGAAGGTAACCGCAATGTGAACCTGACAGTGCATTCCGACAAGGATGGTACGGTGTCCTCTGTCACTAATACTGTCGTGGATTGATGCATGTACAAGTGGTAGATTGGTGAGAATGAGGCCAGGCACTTTTTCCTCTTTCGTTGCTTCCCCTGTCATCTGCCATCATCTGTATGGTACTGGGTCAGTACTGGTGCTACCTAGCCCACATTGAAGAACTCCACCATCACCACAACCAACGACAACAACACTCATCCCACACCCCAAAGGAAGAACATGCTGTGCCCTTGTCAGCTGTATTGCACTTTCTAAGTGGTTTCCAACCAGAACTAGAACTGATTCATTAGCTGAGCAGTGTTGGTATGCAATAATCAGCAGGAGGTTTCCTTGTTCATGTTTGACCTGATGCTATGAGACTTCAAGGGGTCTAGAGTCAATGTTGAAGACTCTCAGGGCAACTCCCTCCTGACCATGTAATGCCAGCTCTGGTATGTCTGTGCTGCACATATCCAGGGATGATGATTGTGGTTTGTGGGATATGGTCATATACACAGAGTCCTACATTACAGACAATGTCAGGTTGTTGCTTGACAAGTCTGTGGGACAACTCTCTACAGGGCCAACAAGACTGTGTGCTGTTACCATTTCTGCTGTTTCCATCAAGTTATATTAATCTTATCTGTGTAATTATAAGATACAACTCAACAGTTTCCTCAGTCATTTCAGAAGACAATTGAGTCAAACACATTACTGTGAATTTAGAGTCATGTGTAAGCCAAACCAGGTGAGAATGTCAAATTTTCCTCTCTAAGAGGCATTAGTGAGCAGATGGGATTTTACTGCAATCGACAATGTTTTGAGTGGCACCAACAGATTCGATGTTAATTCCGGATTTATTAATTAAATAAAAATTTCACCATTTAACAGAGTGGAATTTGAACCACGTCCCTGGTTCTGAGGAAGGGTCACCGGACCCGAAACATTAGCTCTGTTTCTTTCCTTCACAGATGCTGCCAGACCTGCTGAACTTTTCCAGCAACTTTGTTTTTATCCCTGGAATATTAGCCTGGATTTCTGGACTATGAATGACAATACAATTACAACAGAAAAACAGAATAAAGGACAGCAACAGAAAGTACTGCCATGACTAGGGGTGCAATTAAAATCTGGGATGCATAAGAGCTGGAAGAATACAGAAATTGTGGAGTGTTATATGGCTAAAGACAATTACAGAGAGAGCGACCAGATGCCATCTCACCATAGATTGGTTTTCTCCTTGACGTTTATTGAGTCAAGATTTTCTGGGACTCTTTTCTGTCAAACACAATCGGATGCTCCTTGATTTCAAGGGGACTTCTTCCATTTAACTTCTGTCATTCAAATTTTTGTCTGCAGCTGGATCAGTAGAGATTCCATTAAATGGATAAGCAGGTTATATGTGTTACTTAATAACTCTATCGATAACTCTTTTTGGCTCTCCACTGATGATTGGGAGCAGACCGGGAGGGCAGTAAATGCCAGCTTAGATTTGTCTTTTCTTTTAGCTACAACACAGCAGAATACACTTCTTCATTGTCGGTTGGATGCCCATTCATAGCGCTACTGGAATGATTTGGCTAAGGAACAGCTACTTTGGTTTTAGCACTAGAGCCCATATGATGTAAGGGCCCTCAGGTTTTGTTGTGAATTGTCCACCTAATTGATTCTTCATTCCATATGGGGAGATCCTCATCTGCTGGCTAACAGATTGTGGGCAACTTAGCAAGAGATGAAGTACAATCATCTATTCCACTTTTTTGCCTGAAGGCACTTGGAAACCGCTTCACCTTGGCTCAGTTAGACATGAATTGGGTTCCACCATGATAGACGATCAGGATTTTTATCTGTTGCCAGTTGCTCGCTGCCTTTCTTAAGTACAATTGGCAATTTGATCTAGATCTATTTAGTACTGCAAAGTTCTGTCCATTACCAGCTGCTTTGAATATTTTGCATGCAGCTAGCCTTATGTTACAGCTTCATTCGAATTCATAGATCATTGTAAGGTATGCCTGGTGCTACTGCTGGCATACTGTTTTGTGCTTTGTATTGAAACTGGCATGGTTTCTTGGCTTGACGGTGATCAGGAAATAATAATAGGCCAAGCTATTGTCCCACAGCTCTTAGTAGATCTGATCACTTTGACCCGTGAAAGAGGTATTCAATCGAGGATGCTGCAGTGGTGGTTACAGGAGGTAAAAATTGTTCTGAGATATCAACATATTTGTATGCCAACACTCGTATACTAATGTCCTATCCTGTAATATAGTGTAGTAAGTGATTTAGCACTAAATATCACACAAACTTGGATGAAAATTCTTTCTAATCTCTTTGTTCTTTAGTACTTAAAGCTTTTTTTGGCCACATGTTGTATTTATCACTATAAACCTTGTTGTATTGCCAAAATTAAAGCACTTTAACCTTCAAATTGTTATTCTCTTCCACGAAGACACGGAATAAATAAAACATTGCAGATGATTGTGTTCGACTCTGATATGAAATGCCGGCATGTAAACAACTGGCATTTATTTCTTGTACAAAAACAGTTCCAGTTGATTCATTGTTTCAGCCATTGGTCAAGTATTTACAAAGTGGTTAGTTGAAATAACCCTTGCACCCGCACAAAACACTGCAATCCTAAATAGCCTCAGAGATAGTAGGAACTGCAGATGCTGGAGAATCTGAGATAACAAGGTGTAGAGCTGGGTGAACACAGCAGGCCAAGCAGCATCAGAAGAGCAGGAAGGCTGACGTTTCAGGCCTAGACCCTTCTTCGGGCCTAGTCCCTTCTTCAGAAATTTCTGAAGAAGGGTCTAGGCCCGAAACATCAGCCTTCCTGCTCCTCTGATGCTGCTTGACCTGCTGTGTTAATCCTAAATAGCCTCCTTCTAACGCCTTATGCTTCCCCGAAGTAAATTTGTCTGTTTCACGATAAACTTTACATATACCCAAGCATTACTTTCCCTTAAAATGCAACAAACACGATTTATGGGTATAATTATTCCTGCCAGTTTCTAAACCTTTATTTGGAGGCTAAAGCTAAGACCTTCAAAACAAACTTCTATACGCAGTAACTGACTCGAATCTGATGTACATCGCCTGAGAGTCTGGTGGAGATGGATTCAGCTATCAGAATTGGACAGTTATCCAAATAGATAAAAATTGGAGTGCTCCTGGGATATACAGGGATTGGGATTAGTTGAGTTATTCTTATAGAGACCCAGCATGGACATGATGAACTAACTGAATTTCTTCAATGCTCCAACCTATTCTTAGATTCGAAGGGAATGGTGGAAGTAGGATACAGCAAGTTATCATTTGTTTTAGTACTTTTTATTTAATATAGTTACAAATTACATCAGTGCAACTTATATGAAATAGAATATGAACACAAATGTGTGTTCTAGTTACTATATATATGTACAACAGACATATATATACGGGGTTTGGTGTTGTAGAAATAATGTCACTGGACTAATAATTCAAAGACCCAGGCTAATGCCTGGGCCATGGGTGCAAGTCATCACTTCATCATAGATTCTCTACAGTGTGGAAACAGGCCTTTTGGCCCAACAAGTTCACACCGACACTCAGAGCATCCCAGCCAGACCACTCCCCTTATAACCCACCTAATCCACACATCCTTGAACACTACGGACGACTTAGCATGGCCAATCCACCTAACCTGCACGTCTTTGGACTGTGGGAGGAAACCGGAACACCCAGAGGAAACCCACGCAGACACGGGGAGAATGTGCAAATTCCACACAGACAGTCGCCCGAAAGTGGAATTGTACCTGAGTTCCTGGTGCTGTGAGGCAGCAGTGCTAACCACTGAGCCACTGTGCCGCCCCAAGTCTTAACAGGATAGTTGGTGGGACTCAATTACCTGCAATGGTCATGAAACAATCAGCAACAGATGGAAAACTTTTCTGGTTTACAAATGCCCTTTGGGGAAGTAGATCTGCTGCATTGACCCTCAACCATATAATTGACTTTAGATGCCTGCGTACAAGCAGACCACTTGGATTAAAGGTAAGTAAGGACAACAAATGATGGCCATGCTAGTAATGTCTGCATCCCATCGAAGAATTTTTAAGAATGGTTGTCAACAAGGTGTTAAATAGAAAGATACCTAAAGGAGATGCAAAGGACTCCAGGAAGAGATTGTGAAAGATAATGTTATCAGTGGAATCAACACAAATTATTACTTTAAAAGAACGAAGAGAAGAATTCAAGGATGCCTGGCCAGAATTAAACTAAGAGCACTTGCAGTTCACACATACATCAGTCTCAGGTTTATTTGCCATTAAAAAATCATTGGCTTTAAAGACCAAATGTAAAGCTGGCTGATTCAGAAAATAAAGATCACATCAGTAACCTAGGTTGAAAAAGGTAGGCAATTAATAATTTAACAAACAAGTACATTTAATAACATCTGTGAACACATAATCTAAATAAATAGATTACGAGACCTGTCACAAGACAGCAAGATAATAGTGATGTTTAAGTTCATGCGCCAATGCATTAACACATGCCTTCACAGCTTTAGATATTAACATACACTGGACGAGCCCAATTAAACTTGATGCTGCAGTAAAAAGCATTTACTCAAAAGAACATTGCCCTGTGCCCTGAGGAGGCCTGGAAAATCTAAACAGGAATTGGGTATCTAACATGTATAAATGAGGTACCTAACTTCTGGTTTACATTCCTAGCAGTATTTTAGTACATATTCTGATCCGTTGCAATCCACTTTGCTCTTGTTGTTGCAAAATGCTTGTTTTTTGTCACTGATTGCTGTTGGTTCTAAAAGGTTATTGCATTGTACAACTGGTAGCTGCAATAAAGTTAGGTTTTATTTCGGGATCAGCCTGTTTTTGGGACACAACTTTATCACGTTGGTATTTAGGTACAATGACCTTTTGGTCTTGGGCAATGGGCAGTCTACATTTTAAAGACAAGGATAACTTGGGATTGATAGCAACACCTCTTTAAAAGAGTTCTCAGTGCTTTGCTCGAGTTATCTGTCACTAGCTAATATAGAGTGATTTTTTTAAAGAAAATTTAGAGTACAGAAATTACTAAGACAATCTCCCTGCTTCTTTTGGGAGAACTATCCCATTACTTTACTGTTCTGAAATCCACTGGCAATGTGAGGCTGCTAATAAAAGCTCCAGAAGTTAGTTTGCATTACAGAGGCTTTGTTTTCCTCACCAAAGATCAATAGACAGGTTAGTGCTTAACTTCTGGCTTCTGTTTCTCAGAAATGGGGCTAATACTGCATCACTTTGTGCAGTATAACTAAAGTTTGAAAATAAACAGGTAAAACAGAATCTCGTTGCATGGGACATTTTCATACACACAGCAACTTTTTGAGTTGATAGGGGTATTCAAGACCTTGAGGATTTAGACCAAGAAGCTCAGGACAAACTGTTCCCACTCACGAAAGGACTGAGAATGAGAAGGCACAGATTTAAAGTAATTGCCAAAAGAAGCAAAAGCGATATGAGAGAGAACTTTTTCCATGCAGTAGTGGTTAAGGTCCGGAATGCATTGCTTGGTAGTATGCTGGAAGCAAGTTCAATAAAGGCATTCAAAAGGCAGTGCAACTGTTATTTTAAAAGGAACAAATTGCAGGGCTAAGGGTAAAAAACAGGAGAATGGTACAAAGTGAATCGCTCATTCAAAAACCTGGTGCTGATACGATGGGCTCATTCTGCACTGTTGCATTCTGTGGTCATTTATTCTGAACCACCATGAAGATATTTGCAAAATAATCCATTTTAGAAAAGCTGAATAATTGTTTAAACCAAAATCTTGTTTCGAGACTGATGGCACATTTCGTGCATGTCTAAGTCTACTCAATACCTTCCAGTGTCTTTAGCAGTTCTATAACTTTACACCTTGATTCATAATGCTTAATAAGAGTTTATGGTATTAAGCACTTTGTTAGTTTCAGTTTGTCTGCGTTTTCTAAGCGTAGTCTACAGGTGAAGTAGTTTGAACATAGAACTAACTCTCATTGAGAATATTTTCTTTGCAGTGAAAATTTCAATCAGTGCATATTCTCGATCTGACCTTGCTCGAAAAAACTGTTCAATATTCTTCTGCATAAAAGGTGATCACTGCCTACAGGGGCACAATGAATGCCAAAAAACATCAATGATACATGGGACCTGACTTCAGGCTGGCTTCATTCCTGCCGGTTTAGGCATTCACTGCCTTCACAGGGCTGCTACTGGATACAGTTTTGGGCATGGAAAATTCCTGCCCTTTTGTGCTTCACAAAACAGCAGCAAGTCTAAGTCAGTGCAATGCTCAGTCTTGTATTGCTCATCCGAGAAGAAATAGATTCAGTAAATATGGCGCTGTGTCCTTGTCCTAATCAGCACTGGTGACAAATCTTTTGTTCAAGATGGAACATTTGCTTTTGTCTTTATCCACCATATATTACATAATGCTACAAAACCATGACTTGGCCATTACATCACCTTCTTGTTCTTTCTTTTCAGCTTTATCTTATGCTTTGTAGGATTTGGGTTTATTATCCACCTGCAAAGTGGTCCTCCTTTGTGGCTGAGTGCTGAATATGATGATTCGTTTATGCAGCAGTTTTTAAAGCTTCGGAAGTTGAGGCTTTCTTTAATACCACAAAATTCCTGTTTGCTGTTGCTGTTCAGACAGGTGTTCTGAGGAAACTAAACATCATTACTTAATCCTGTGATCATTGCAAGAGTTACCTGTGAGGTCTCCTCAAAACAGAAAAGATTTTGGGGATTGAGCTTTCTGAAATGTACTGAAGGTGGACACAGCTGTCATGCTCATTGCTACTGGCAAAGCAGAAGAGAAGGCACCTCAACACTCTCTATAGCTAGCAAAATACCAAAGATATTTGCTTATCTGATCTATATCTCTAAAGGATATAGCTGAAGAATCACATGACTCTTCTCATGTCTGCACCTCGTTAATTTCCATTGAATGACGAACAGTTAGATAGAATGGCAAAATCAGATCACACATGAAGAAACCGAGAATTAGCAAAGGAAGTGTCAAATTCAGGGAGTTTCATGGTTATTTCTCCATGAAGTTTAGCAAGTTATCTCTGAAGTTTGCCACTCTGTAAATGCACAACGCTTCTATGGCACCACTCTTGCACTCACCATTGGCATCATATTTACAGCCCAGCTGTGCACCAGATCAATCACTGTCAGCTACGAATAGCCCTTCATAGGAAACATAGTGAGGGAGAAATGGAACAAGAAAAGCCTTCAAAGGCACTTAACTGGCACAGGTGACACATTGTTGGACATGGCATGTTGCACTAGTGGTATTATTGCTGGACTGTTAATCCAGAGACCCAGATAACATTCTGGGGACACGGGTTCGAATCCCGCCATGGCAAATGGTGGAATTTGAATTCAATAAAAAAAATCTGGAATTAAGAATCTAATGATAACCGTGAACCCATTGTCGATTGTCAGGAAAAACCCATCTGCTTCACCAATGTCCTTTAGGGAAGGAAACTGCCGTCCTTACCTGATCTGGCCCACATGTGACTCCAGACCCACAGCAATGTGGTTGACTTTGAGCTGCCTTCTGGGCAATTAGAGATGGGCAAAAAATGCAGCTTGGTCAGTGACGCTCTCATCCCATGAATGAATAAAGGATTCATAAATGTTTTGCTGATTTACATTATCACCTGCCTGATAGACAGTCATTGTAACTGCAGCTACTAGAATGAAACTATACAAGCAATCCATCCTCAGCACCAGATCATGTTAGAACTCCATCCAGGGAAGGGTGTGTCCTTCCCTCATGCCCAATGTTGCATAACATCTTGTCATTGTTCAGGACTGACCGTGGCTCATTTCCCTCACTGACATGGAAGTACAGCCCTGACTAACAAGTGACCAAACGCTTGACCGATCTCCATGCAGAACCATAAGACCATAAGACATAGGAGCAGAAATTAGGCCATTTGGCCCATCAAGTCTGCTGCGCCATTCAATCATGGCTGATAAGTTCCTCAACCCCATTCTCCCGCTTTCTCCCTGTAATCCTTAATCCCCTTGATAATAAAGAACTTATCTATCTCAGTCTTAAATGTACTCAATGGCCTGGTCTCCACAGCCTTCTGTGGCAGTGAATTCCATAGCCCTGACTGACTTATTACTAATCCCCTAACTGTTTGCACTGGACCTGCAGACTGACTATGATCCATACCCAGACTTTAATGATAGGGAATCCCTGACTCTGACTATCCCAAATAGCCAACTGATCATGTCCAGGGACCTGAACTAAAAATAAATGCTACCTTTGACTTCCTCTGCTGGGGCTCTCTGGCTGGTGACAATTCCCTTTTACTTGACTGAGCACCATGCCCATTAGACTTTGAGATAAGACCATTTTGGTGATGCACATGCAGTGTGTTTGCCGTGTAAGCTGTTGGGAAGATGCTGTGGGTGTCACATTGATGTAGCACGGTGCCTTACAGCAACATGTCCATCCCTTTGACTGATCACTGAGGCAGACATGATGAGCTGTCTGCCTTTGTGTCTGCACCAAACAACAAGGCAAGACATGGTACTGTGAGCCTTTCAATTCTGAATGAGGTGGCAAAAAGTACAAGACAAGGCAAGATGCTGCGCGCATTCAAGTGGGCACAAAGTGAGATAGACCAGAAAAAGCAAGCAAAGGGCCCTGAGACATACCATACTTCAATGCATGGGGTGAGTGCCTGTCCCTGCTCACAAAGGCAGCAGCATTACAGTGAAACTGTCTGTGCGGTCCAAAGTGCAGTATTCAGTGGAAAACTGTACTTTGAATGAGTCGGTGATGTGCCATGATGATGTGGTGAGGCTGGAGCAGGTCTGATATCAACCTTTGGACAGCTGGGTACAGGAACTCATTGCCCATAGAATCTGCCCAGAGGTGTCTCATCCAGAGCGACAAGTGGCAAACTGCAGCTGGCAAGTACCTACACAGACTTTCATGTGAGGAATTGTTGTTATTTCCTCTCTGCCATGTTTGGGAGAATAGTAAACTGTGTATAAATGAGGCAAGAACAGGTAATAATGAGATGTTAACTCTTGCAAAAAAGCCTCTTGCTTCTCACTAGTGAGATCCTTATTTTGCCGTGCAAACCTTGGGTGGAAAATTGGACATTATTTTCCAACATCAGGAATTTCATTTATCTGATCTCATCATATTTTTCCAACTGAGTCACCATGTTCAGGGGCTGGGAAAATTCATGGTGTTTATGAACGCTGTGAGTTGGGGCTGTTCGGTTGCTATCTTCACGAGCAAAGATGAAAATAGCAAAATCAGTTATAGTTCAATTGTAAGACAAGTTAATTGTTCTTTTGACTTTAAAGATTATCCAGCATTTTTCATTGTTTTGTACACAATTTGCTTGTGGTTCTGTTGTAATTCTGCTGACTTGGCATTTGGAGGGGCAGTTGGGGGAACAGTGATGGGGGAATCTTTGCCTTCTTTGTGACCTAATATCATTTGCTAAAAACACAGGAATATTAGCAACAGTGGTACAACAGATCATTTAGTTTCTCAAACCTGTTCTGCCATTCATGACTGATGTGAAATACAATTCCCTACCCCGATTAACTTATCCAACAGAGACCTGTTTCAATCTTGAAAACTCCAAATGCCACAATGTCTATCCCTTTTTGTAGGGACAGAGTTCCAACTTTCTGCCATGTATTTTTGTGAATAATATCCTTTTCCTGCTTCTTATCATATACAAGACTCGCATTCCAGCACTATTACTGAGTTTGCCTTTTTTGGGACTGGGAACCATTAATTTAATAACTTTGAATGGGCTAAAACAGTTTAAAGGGATAGTGCAATAACAAAAATAATGATTCTGAGGGGGATAACAGTTATTTAGCACCAAATGAAGGGGATCATAAAGTCATTTAGCACAATCATGCAATTTCTAACTCATCCATGTCCGTCAGACATCCCAATCTGATTTAATCCCTTTTGCCAGCATTTGGCCCATTTCCCTCTAAACCCCTTCTGTTTCTATACCCATCCAGATGCCTTTTAAATGTTGTAATTGTACCCACATCCACCACTTCCTCTGGCAGCTCATTTCATACAGGCACCATCCTCTGTGTGAAAAAGTTACACCTCTGTTCCTTTTTAAATCTTTCTCCTCTCATCTTAAATCTATGTCCTCCAGTTTTGGACTCCCCTATCCTGATGAAAAAACCTTGGCTATTGACCCTATCCATGCCCCTTATGATTTTATAAATCTCTATGAGGTCACCCCTCAGTCTCTGACACTCCAGGAAGAAAAAATACAGCTTATTCAGCTTCTGCCTAAACAGGTAGATCTGCTATAAAGTGTGTTTCGTGAACGCAAGTTGGCTGTAATGCGATTGATTAATAGTGGACGCTGTTTGGATGATGCTAACTTTCTGCTGGACAGGTATAACAATTTACTATAGCGATTTCCCTATAACGCAATTTTCTATGGCAATTTGCTATAGCATGATTTTCTATAGCGCGAGGTCACACGAGAACTATCATCTTAAAGGAGAACTACCTGTAGCTCAAACCCTCCAGACAACCACACAGATCAGCTAAGCATGAAACAGGAGGTTCAGACTGGAGCCCACGACATTATATACGGCCACAAATTAAAATAAACAACAGGAAGACGCTGAGAGCTCTATAATTTAATAAGCTGTTAGAACAGATGTTGTAATAGGAACCAATTTTTCACAAGAGGGAAAACACCTTTGAGTATAACTTGCAAATTGTTTCCAAATCGTAGACATGGGTGTCGTGTTAGAGAACCAAAAATTTTTAAGTTGTTGTTACTTCAAAGAGAGTTTAGGATGGCAAGACTATTTACGCAAAGGCCACAGGTGGCACTTAAGAAAGTGTTTCCCTTATGACCTGTGCTCACTGATATTTTGCAGCTCACATAGGATTCCTTTGAGTGCCTGCATCCTTCCTGATGGCCCAGCTGGCCTGTGCTTTTCTGCTTTTTCAGAGGAGAGATGAGGAGTCCCTTTTAAACAGCAGCGTACACAGCATTTGATACACAGAAAAACATCAATGTTCTTCACCTGGAATGGAAAGCAGAGCTCCTCAGGTTTGTCAAAGTGCTGAAGTATGATTTCAGAATTGCCGACTTCAAATTCCATGATAATCAGGATTACACTCTGAGCCTCATCCTATAGATGTTAATCTGGAGCTGTAGACAATTGTACCAGGACCAAGAACATGCCAAGGAATCAACAGAAGCATGTCTATGAGTTGTAAACAACACTGGTATGGAGAATATGCCTTAAAGTATGGTAACGTTTGTTGTTCCTTCATAGGGTGTGGGCACCACTTGCAAGGCCCTTGTTTGTTACCCATTATAATTGTCCTTGAGACAACTAAGTAGCTTTGAAGGCCATTTCAGAGGACCATGATTAAGATCAACCATATTGCTACTCCTCAATAGCAAGTATTTTCATGAATGAAAAGTATTTGTTATCATTGTGTACAAGCTTATTATTGAGGAATTTCATTGCTTTGTAAAAAGGTGTATGTTTGGCAATGTGAGGTTCAGTCACTAACATCCTGTCACTCCATAAAGTGGACTGCAAATCATGCTCCATAGGGAAGTGTACGTATTGGCCAACTACAGCAAACAGTGCATCATTGTGCAAGTGTCATGGCTAATGTTGTAAATGTCATCAAGAGCAGCTTGAAATAATTCTCAGGCACAAAGGCTGAGGACCACAGTAACTTTTACAGATGCTGTCAATACTGTGCCTCTTGGCAGAACATATGGCACAACATCTATATCATCTCACAGCATTCTTAAATATACTGCATTTCTGAGGTCAAAGTTGACTTTTTTAATTCATTCATGGGATGTGGATGTTACTGGCTCTTTATTAGCCATCCCTAATTTCCCAGGGTCAAGGACTGTGCTGTGTATCTGGATTCATGTGTAGACCACACCAGGTGAGGATGACAGATTTATTCTCTAAATTACATTGGTGAAACAGATTTTTTTTTACAACAATTGATAATGGTTACATAGTCACCATTAGGTTAGGTTTTTAATCCAGGTTTTTATTGAATTCAAATTGCATCATCCTATTCAAATCCATGTCTCTGGAACATTCAGCCTGGGGTTTTGAATTACTAGTCTAGTGATGTTATCACTTCACCACTGCCTCTTAAAATGCTGTTTTTTTGAAATTTGCTTGTACATTTGCACCTGTGAGGGAGTACCGGATGCATCCACTGCTGTCTGATGATCTGTCCTTCCTTCATTTCTCCTCCTCTTCCTCAACATAGAGGAAGTAAAGGGAAATCCTGAATGGCCATAGCACTGTTTCTCCTGTGAAATGATTTGAGCGAATAGAAAGAAGCCAAAAATCCAGCGAATGACGCTGAAACAAGTATCAAGGTTTAGCTGAAAGTAATATCACAGAGTAAATGAGCCAGAATTGAATTGAGCAATTTAAATTTCCTAAGAAGACTCCTTCTAAGTTCATTCTCACTGCCTGCAGCCAATCAGTGTCCATGAACATCCATTAAATTTACCTGGGTTGTTTGCAATATCTAGGTCTCAAGCAGTGAGAGCAGGACATGGGTTAACTGTTAACAGGGGGAGCTTCTGATGTCATCAACCATAGACTGGGCAATGGGGCATTTTGGATACCATATCTTGTCAAGTTAGACTGAAAACACTGAAAAGTGACACTTAAATTGTGAGAAGCTGTAGTCCAGCATTCATCAGTTAGAAACTGAAGAGTGGTATTGAACATTTTTTTTTAGCCAAATTAGCAGAATCATGCTTGGTTATAGCGCTGAGTTGTGCATTTTCAAAGTAGCTGTTAGTTTTAAATGTGTGCAGCACCAGGCAGGATCTTGCTTAAAGATGTCCAAAATTGAACCACTTGCTGAAGAAACTTATGTAACCATGGAATATATCGAACCTACAATGCATCATTAATACTGAATCAAGAAAAGCAATACAATAGTCGCATAAATATTTATTAGCAAATAAAAGCCGTGTGGAAAATGTAATCCCTACAAAAGCAAACTTTCACATCTTAATACCACATGGTTCATGAATTGTTTAAGTTCTAACTGCTTTGTGAAATAGTCTATCTTTACTTTTGATTTTGTGGCCTATATTATAAAGTTTTAACAAATGTTTCTGATAGCCTGTTCTTTGCAATCTTTTTATGAGAAGCTTCAAGGATGGCTAAGCAATGCAGAGATAATTACTTGTGAGCTTTGCCATTTTCTAATACTATTGTAATCTCAGCTCATTTTCAACTAATCTAACCAAACGACAAACTTTTATGAGGAGTTTTGTTAAATCCCCAGTGATATTTTGACTTAATTCACCCTCCTCATACTCCTTTCTTCACCTATTCAACCAAAGTTTGGTTTACAAGTAATGAATTGTATATCGTTTCCAAAACCATCTTAGTGGATGGTTATACCATCAAGTTTGTGTCACTGAGACCTAAAAGAACAGTGATGAGGGCTGTGCTGGGGTAAAGACCTAATGAGAGAAGGTAATATATCTTTTGGGGTCCCGGACATCAATGACAGAAGTGAGGGTGTGATTGAGTAAATCAGTAGCTACAGAAATGTTGTGGTGAATAGAGCACCAAAGGTTGGATAGCTGCAATTATGGATGTGCAGTTGTAAATTAATTTGACAATAATTTTTTTTTTCCCAGGGACAGATACAGAAGGAGACAGTGTTGAAGTGTGAGGAGGAGCAGATAAGCTGACAACCCAAGACAGGAGGTCTTCATTATCAAGAGGAGCAGGAAAGGAGTGGAACCCAAGACATTTAATCATCAGCAACAAGTCCAGGCAAGGTGTCAGAACTAGATTTGTTGTAGCTGATTGGAATTGGACCTTACTCTACTACAGAGCTAGTTGTTTAGTGACTGTTTAAGGTTTTCTCTATTCTGTAGTTTTAACATAGTGTACAAATTAATGATAAAGTTAATAAAAGCTCTAAAGAGTAACATAACCATGTGAATAATAAAATTAATTAAAATTCATTAAGGATCGCAGTTTGGGTGATGTGCAACATGTGGGAGCTCCTGCATATCACTGTGATCCCAAAGAAACACAGCTGCCGTAGGCTTGTGGAGCTTGAAGATGAATCTGGGAGTGGGTAAGTTATTTGGATTCTTTGTACCAGAAGTCAGTCACATCACTTGGGATAGGGTCTTCTAGTTGGTCAGTGGTCAGCGACAAGAGTATGTGACTGTGAGCGAGGCAGGTAAGGGGACCCAGAAGACAAGACTACAGAAGCGTCAGTTTTTGCAATTGCCCAATAGGTTTGAAGTCGTCTTAGCTGATTGGGTGAAAGTGGGGCCACAGGGTGAACTTGCAAACTGACAATAACACCATGGTTCAGGAAGATATTCAGGTAAGGGGGAGCAACAAGGATTGTAGTAACAATAGATGATGGTATAGCGAAGGGATTAACACCATTCTCTGCAGCAAACAGTTAAAGCCCAGATGGCTGTGTTGCTGGCCTTTGGAGGTGGCAAGAGACCTGCTCAGTGCTGGAAAGGAAATTGCAGTGAGATGGAGAGGATGCAGTGGTCATAGTCCATCTTGATACCCATGACATTGGTAGAAGTAAGAATCAAGTGCTGCAAGGAGAATATGAGGATCTAGGCACAAAATTGAATCTAGATTACTACCTGAGCTGTGTGCAAATTGGCATGGGGTACACAGTTAGAGGGATAAATATGTGACAGGTATAGGATAATGGTTCCTGCTTCATGGGTTATTGGTACCAGCACTAGGGAAAATGGGATCTGTGTTGTTGGGACCATGCTGGGCCAGTTATCTTGAAAACTGCATAACTAGGGAAGTAGAGAGGATTTTAAACTAAACAATAGAAACAAGGAACAAAACCAGAAAAGCTCAGCAGGTCTGGCAGCATCTGTGAAGAAAAAAATCAGAGTTAATGCTTTGGGTCCAGTGACCCTTCCTCAGAACCTGAATAGAAACAAGGCATCAAACGTAGAAAGATGTGGAATTGGAATATCAAAGAGTAGATATGAATTAAAAGATGGAATCAGTGATATGGAAATGAGTGTCAGAAAATGGCAGGAAGGGACCAAAAGAGAAAACAAAATTCTGAATATACCAACAATTGAAACTAGATAATGAGAACGTTTTTAAGAAGAAAGAAATAAAATGTTCTGTAGCTAGTTGTCCATAGCATTCACAACTAATTAAGCAAATTGATAGCATACATTAAAGTAAATCAATATAACTTAACAGCCATTATGGAGAAAGGGCTTCAGAATGACAGGAATTGAACACTGAATATTGAGGGGTATATCATTTTCAAGAAAAACACAAAGAAAGGTAAAGGTGAAGTGATAGAACTGTTAGTCAAGGATGGGACTTGTGAAATATTTAGGGATAACTTTGGTTCAGGAGGTCTCAATGTAGAATTGGTTTGGATGGAGATGAGGAATAGCAGGGGAAAGAAGCCACAAATGCAAATGGCCTACAGGGCCCCTATACGTAAGTGCAATGTGGTACAAAGTGTACTAGATGTAGTACTGGATGCTTATGATAAATGGATGATAATAATCATGATGACCTTAATCTGCACATAAACTGGGAAAAATCAGATTGACAGTAGTAGACAAGAAGAAGAGCTCATAGAATAGTTTTGAGATATTTTCTTAAATCAACATGTTCTGCTGGAGTTTAGAAGAGTGAGGGGTAACTTGATTGAAGTGGACAAGTTCCTGAATGATCTTGACAAGGTGAATGTGCAAAGGATGTTTCCACTTGTAAGTGAGTCCATACTAGGGGGCACGGTTTTAAAATTAAGGCTCATCCTTTCAGGAGAGAGAGAAAGATAAATATTTCCTCTGAGGTTTGTGCAATTTTGGAACTCTCTGCCTCAGAAGGCATTGGAAATTGGGTCATTGAATTTTATTTAAGACAGAGGTAGACAGATTCTTGATATGCAGGGGAATCAAGAGTTATTGGGGGGCAACAGGAAATGTGGCGTTTGGAACAGAAACAGATCAGCCATAATCTTATTGGATAGTGGAGCAGGCCTGAGTGGTCACATTGCCTACTTCTGCTCCTGTTTTGTATTTTCATGAGGGGAATGTAGGTGCTGAATGGTGCAAGGAAATGATCGAGATGGCCATAGCTCTGTCTGATGTGATTGGACTAGCACAGTCACTTAAGATTGCAAGGTGCAGGGTGTCGATGTGAATATGGGCTGGAGAGTCTACATTGAGGGAGATACTGAGGAAGGATAAGAGGACGATGAACTCCAAAGAGGGAGAACATGATGAGTGAAAATGAAAGTTGAAATCACTGAAGGTGTGATGTTTTTCCACACTGAGGCTAAGGCAAGAAAAGTATGAAGATAATTTGGTAATAAAACTTTCATACTTGGAGGATGTTACAGGAAGATACTTTAAAAACAAAGAAAGAGGGTTGGAAGAAACCGAGATATTCCAAGAAGGAGAAAGAACCAGAGAAGTAAGGTTTTCAGGCCAAGGTGTGATATTGTTATAAGTGTCACATGACCACAATGGTCTATACTGGGCAAGTGATGGAAGAGACAGCCAGGCTGTAAGGCTTCACTGAGGGAAAGAGGTCAAGTTCTGTTCAAGCTGTGATGTCAACACAACATCCATTGGTAGATCAAAAGGACCTTCTTCACAAAGGAATTGATATTCTAGAAGAAGATATATTGAGGGGAGATGAGAGCTGATCCACTGGCCGAATGTGCATGATCAACCACGAGAGAGTTGAATTTGTTAGGAAGACATTTGTCAAGTTTTTTGCTGGGTCATAATCCTGGTATTCTCTCCCTATTGGCTTGTGGGTTTATCTACTGCACAAGGACTGCAACGGTTCAAGTAGGCAGTTCACTATCACATTCTCAAGGAAAATTAAGGATGGGCAATAAATGCAAGCACAGCCAGCAATGCCCACATCCCACAAGAGAAGAAACAAAGTGATTCACCCCAAGGGAGAGCTTTGGGTGCACAGATTACCGACAGTGTAGGATGTGACAATTAGGGCAAGCTTTTCCATGGGACAGCATAAAATACAACAATGAACTGGTTGGAGGATACCAAGAAATACATGGAGGGAAGTTGTAAACTTAACTATCTCGGAGTATGGAATGGAAGTACCAGAGCATGAAGGTTGAGGAATACTGAAGGGTTGGGGTAAGGAACTGATAGGGAAGAGTCATGAGAATAGAATGGATTCCAAGAAGATTTAAAGAAAGAGCAAAACTGAAATTGGATGGGCTTGGGTCCAGAATGGCAGCCAGATACACACAAAATTAACTTGGAGAGCTTAAGTTACAGTCTAGTTACATAAAATGAGGGAAAAGCCTAAAGGAGCATGCTGACTCAATCTGGAATCCCATAAAACCAACCTTCCTTAAGTGTCCAAATTGGTCAATTTAACAGCATTTCCTGTTTACAGCATGTACAATATACAATCAGTCAGATCAAAATGAATAAGCAGAGCTCTAAGTATAACTTTGGACACTGATTTTCTTTTCATTTTTTTTTATTCATTAACGGGATGAGGGCATCGCTGGCCAGGCAGCATTTATTGCCCATCCCTAATTGCCCAGCGGGCAGTACAGAGTCAACCACATTGCTGTGGGTCTGGCGTCACATGTAGGCCAGACTAAGTGTGGATGGCAGTTTCCTTCCCTAAACGATGTTAGTAAACGAGATGGGTTTTTACAACAATCGACAATGGATTCATGGTCATCATTAGATTTTTAATTCCAGTTTGGGGATAACTCCTAAGTCACTCCTGGTAGAAAGTTGCAATGGTTACCTGACAACAGTGAAGGCAAAGGTTGGGTCACAAGGTGACAGGAGCTAATTTCCCACAATTCTTGAGCTACCTCACGTTACTCTTAGTCATGCTTGAAATTTAATCCGTATTGTCAAAACTAGGGCCATGTTTTCCCAGTCTGTTAAATACAACACGGAAGGTGGGAGGTCTAGCAAGCTGGCAGGGGTGAATACATCAAGAAGGCAGCCTGACATCTTCCTGCTACCATCCCACATTGCTGGTTGTGGGAAGGTTGCCAGTGCAGCCCATTGGGTCCTTTAAGGGTTAACTACTGTGCCCCGGCACCTTGCCTGCATTGGGCCCGCCATCACTTGGGAAAGACAGCCAGATAAATCCTTGTGACTTCTCAAAGGGCCCACACTGCCCTCCTTTTTGGGCATTCTCTAGCAATCATCACCCTACTAGAAGCCTGCCAGTGTTCAATGCCCACCTGCAATCAGTGAGACCTGTTTGCTTGGCTCTGGCTTCCCAGAATCACACTTTTCCATTTTTGAGGGCATCCTACCATTCACAGCCCTGTACCATGGTCTTTCAGCCACAGCATTGGCTTCCACTGGCTCTGCTTAAGCTACTGAGCTACCTTGCCTCTGATATGGCACACAGGGCTTAGGGCAGCATTCAATTTGGCACGGTGAGCAATATACCACTCTAGATCCTATCACTAACTGAAGCAGAATTGGATTTTGCCTTCGGGCAAGGCTTCCCCATCACTTGCAAAAACAACTCTTGAAATCACCTTTATCGAGATCAAACTCATAGGATTTTGCCACGTGTTCTGCATTGTACCGACTGTGTGCCTGGTTAATACAATTGAACATATTTTGCTTATGTGAAGATCAGAATGGTTTAGAGGGATACGGGCCAAATGCTGGCAAATGGGACTATATTTATTTAGGATATCTTGTCGGCATGGACGAGTTGGACCAAAGGGTCTGTTTCTGTGCTGTACCTCTCAATGACTCTATGACTCTATCACACAATAACATCATCATTGAAGATGGAATTTGAAGAATGCAGGGCTCCCCAGAAATATTTGGATAGTAATTAGCAATCTTGCAAATGGAGAAAACAATCCTTACTGTGATAATCCAACAAGCCCCATGCAGAATCAATAATTCATCTCCTCATGGAGCTTACCGAGTCTGAATTCCCAATGTAACTGACAATGGCCTGCTCAGCTGGAACTCCTTCCCTGAGCCCACTCTCACTAGCCTTTTTGAGGTGCAGTGGTAGTGTCCATACTTCTGGACCAGGAGGCCTGGGTTCAAATCCCACTTGCTGAGGTGTGTTATAACAACTCTGAACAGGTTGATTAGGAAAATAGGTACATTTTTTTTAAAAAGCAGACCCAGCCACTAATGGGCTTTGCTTGTAAATTCTCAATTGGATACATGAATATTTTTTAATTGTGGTGGTTACCAGTTTAAAAAATAGCAAAAAAAAACATGGTGGTTTTAGTGTTGGGAAGGTATTCAATTGTGTGCTATAACATTTCTAGATGGAAAAATAAAGAAATGAGACCCAGCATCTCTGAACAGATTGATTTGAAAGAAATTGCAGAACCAGCGATGGTTCTACAGAACTGTCTGTCCTGGGCTGGGACTAGCCTATATAAGCCATGAGTGGTGGCTCTATTTTGGTGTTCAACAATAAATAATGTTCCTTACCATTCGGGCTTTCTGAGTTATTACACTTATATTATATTATTCAAACCAAACAAAGAAAACTAAAAATATCAAACATTCAGTGGTAACCTTTCCTATTTTTCTACAGAGCTGCTTCTGTTCCAAAAATAAAGCAGTCTATAATTACCTGTATAAATAATCTCATGGGTACCATTAGCACCAGGATAAAAGCTGCTTGTGCAACCCCTTATATTTTTGATCCGAAGTTCTCCAATATCTGAGATACAATGCTTTAAATTTCAAAGTCATTATCTTACAAAACTAATAATCTACCAACCAGAAACGTATCAATACTTTCAATTCTTGTTGAAGGATCCAGGATTGCTCTTCCTGTATTTACTGTCTCTTCCTTGTCATAACCCTCAGTTCTGCTAACCCATATCTAGGTGAATTATTCCAGTAGCCATAGTGTAGACTGTTGGATTTGCCAGGAAATCTTGGTGTGCCAGTTAAGAAGTTGCATCCATGCTGACATCAGCTCGGACTATTTTATTTATGAAAGCTGGGCATTACCCTGGGGAATCTGTTGTCCTATCGTACTTTGCATGATTCTACTCCACACCATATCAAGATATGTTCATGGCTGTTCCTTCATTTTTCTCTTCTCATGCTTCATTGCAAATGAAGTAGATGAAACTTTTGCTTATGGCTGCTCCCACAGCTATTTCTTTCCTTCCGAAATCTATTGCTAGCCTCTCTCCAGTGGCCGTGGTTTGAAGGGCACCACTCAAGTATGAAAGGATGACCAAAGAACATTCGTACTGTTACCACCCACCACAGGAAAGATTTACAGATTGATAATCAAGCTATTTGGCCACGTTATTAACACGCATTTTGTGGCCAACAAGGCCTGGAGAGGAACTGAAACCCAGAACTATTGGCTCCAAGGAAGGGATATTCACTACACAACATGGACTTGCTAATGGATCTTTAGGAGGTGATAATTATTCACAATTTACTCAATGTTTATTTGTTTCTGTTCTGTTTCTCAAATAGCTCATTACATCAGGTACTAAGTTCCTTCGCAAAGTTCATTACCTCTGTTTTAGGGGAGATTGAATTCATGAGCTTGACTCCAAGGTAGTCCTTGGAGGTACTACAGAAATAGTTGTTAGAATGCAACACTACCATTACAATTGCTGTATCTGCCATGTAAGCTGTAAACTATATTTTTGTAAAATCTCTGGTTCTTAATTCGAGTGATTGTTGAATCACTGTTGCTTTTATTTTCACAATTAGCATCCAACTCCTTACCATCTAGTAATGCATGCTTAAAACTCTCTTCATAACAACTGTGCTGAATTATGTTCAGTATATTTCAAATAGCTTTCTTTATTAGCAGCGAGAGCTGAACGTAAATTATCATAAACAGTGCCTAAACTCAAGTCGACCATCTCATGTACACAGGTAGAACATTGTGCTTGCAAGCTGATGATCCAGTGTGACAAAAAATCAAATAAGCTCCAAAATATGCTGACTTGGCTTTTGATGCACTCGTTATTCAGAATGTTGAGAAATGCTGAAATTCATAAAAGGCATGTGAAAAAAGGATTTTGTGCGCTTTCATGGAAATTAATGCCAAAAGAAATCATAATTTTTGAAATCCTTCAATGAACTAGAGTCTTTTTATTCCCTTTAGAAGTAATGTACATTTAATTGTCATATGGATAATCCTGTTTGAAAATCAGACTGAATATTACACATCAAACAATTCAGGACATAGACAAAGACAGTTTAATCAAGATTTAGAGGTTAAATAGTTGTGACAATCCATTAGCTTCAAATTTGTTTTTGACATTATGCTGGAGATTTTTAGTGAAATCACTTAGCTTGCAATCAAACCTTTATTGTATCTATCAGATACCTAACACACATTTCCACAGAACCGTTAGTCTTGTCAATGAGAAGCTGGGTGTGAGTTTAAAATAGGGAAGGGCTCTGCTTTCAACTCACTGCTATTCTGCTCCTAATAGTTGGAAATGGCAGGAAATACATCCTTATTAATTACTAATGCCTCTTAATTAATGTGTTTGTATGTTCAAAGTTAAGCTTCCATATCTTTGAAGCTATTTTTTTTTTGGCTTACAATTGCTTTAGTCTTGTTTTGCTTGTTCTTTAGGCAGATTATTCATTTTTGGACAGTACTGTAATTGAAATAGTTTCTGAAGGAATGTTCCTTCCACTTATTTTTCCCCTATTTTTTGCCTGTGTCTAGTGACAGCCTTTATGCTCCCATGCTATTATTTTCATCAGGAATTCTCTGTTAGCTCATCCAAGTGCTTATATATGGTCCTCAATAGTGAGGGAGAAAGAGTCCACCAAAAGTCTAATCAGCATAACTCTGTGTCACAGAAAACATTATTGGATAGGGATCAATTGCAGTGAAGTGGGGAGCTTTGTATAATGTCAGATGATCTTAAACAGATAGTATAAACCTGCTTTAATCTCAGGAGGGAATCCTCTTGTTTTTGTGACAGTTTCAAAGACTGACTGTACCATGAACAATACTCAATGAAATGAAGCATAAATAAATCGGATTTTAGTTTTGACTGAAAGTGTGAACTGCATCATCAATTTAGACTCACTTTGTTTCACATTCATCACATTGTGATGTTTTTAAAAAAGCGTTATTCATGAAGACCCCTGACAATAATCACACCACCAAATACGTTAATCCTGTGTGGACTGATTTCTATCTTCACTGTGTTCTTGTAACTTACAGGTCTTCACTGTTCCTTTGTAGTGTTTGACCTGTGGGTAAATTTGAATACTTCCCTTACCATGTTCTGATATAGGAGGCTACAGATCATGTGATGTCTGGCAAGTGGTTAATTCTGAACTTTGTGACAGCTCTTGCACTCTGGGCATGTGTAAAACTGTGTTCGACTAATGAAAACTTCCTTTTTGCCAAATAAAGCAAAAAATATTGAATGACAACTTGAAATGGAGCAGTCTAGAGCTTCCTGATGCTTACCTTCTGATGTCTGAGTTATTGGGGTCAGTTGTTCTATGGGTGGTGTCTTAGCTAAGATGAGCTAACTCAACACAGAACAAAGGTCGTACAAGAGGTCTCCCGCATCTCCCTAACTGAGATGAAAAGTGCATAACAGCTTTAGCTACAAAAAATTTCTTCAATGATATTTCTGGTTTAGTAACTCCCTCACTATATTTTTACATGGACAGTTTGTGCACATATAGCTGACACTTCGAACATTTTGACTCACTAGCAGCAGTGGGGCTTTAGTAGCCCACAGGAGGATATGCGCGATATTAGTGACAGGTTCACTGCTCTGACGTTAGTCTGATTGACAAGCTTTCAGTCAGGCAAAGGAGCAAAGTAAGACACGGTTGGTCCAGAATGACCAGGCCCTAAACCAGAATGGTCAGGACAGATGACTGGTCACATCCCTGGTGGGGATAGCCAAATCCTAATCTCAAAAATGTAGGGTTTGCTCATTATAAAGGAGTCCAATCCTTCTGATATTCGAGGGTCAGAAGTGTGGGTGAAATCTGATCTGCCGTGTGGGACTGTCTGGTCTCAGAATTCTGAAGGATAGGAATCCAGTGATGAGGAGATGCGTTCACAGATCACACAAAAATATAGGAGGTATTTCATAGGATCATAGTATCACAGAATCTCTACAGTGCGGAAACAGGCCATTCGGCCCATCAAGTCCACACTGATCCTCCGAAGAGCATCCCACCCAGACCCACTCCTCTATCCTCTTATCCGGCATTCCCCATGGCCAATCCACCTAACCTGGACTGTGAGAGGAAACCGGAGCACCCGGAGGAAACCCACGCAGACACGGGGAGAACGTGCAAACTCCACACAGACAGTCACCGGAGGCTGGAATTGAACATTTAAGAGGTTGTGCAGCTTGGTCTGAGGACTCATAGGAGGGATGTTAGAAGCATCGGGCAGGTTGTTAAGGGGAGATCATCAGTGGTGGTGTCAAATTGGAGGGGCTTAGTAAAGCAGATACAATGTTCAAGTGTTTTGTTTTTGAGTCTGTTTATTGTTGATGCTCAAAGTGCTCAAAGTGCTCAATTATTGAAGCCTGGGTGTGGACTCAGAAGAGAAATGAACAAACTGTAATAATTGCTGTAAGCAAAGAGCTGTAAGCATGGAGCGGACATTTTAAAGCATTATGAATACAATCTACTATATACTTAGAAACTAGCGTCATCTTTGCATAGCTCCAAAACATGAAATGTAAAGCAGCAGGGAGGCTAAACATAGCAGGTAAATGAAAAGGCTGGATCCAGTAATCCTTATCTTTAACTCTAGATGGCCAGGCACAGTTAAGATTCTAATGGTGGATAAATATTAGGCTGCCGGCCATGGACATGGGTTGAGGGTCGAGATGATGATTTTTCAACACTTTAACTTCTTACCTAACACAAAGTCCCATTTTTTGGTTGGTTAAAATTCCCACTATATTTTCCATGTAGGGAAAATATTCCCACTGTATCTTCCATTTAGGGAAAATATCCATGCTTACCCAAGTCAAACATGCAGCGATAAAACCTAGATGGTGAAAACCAACTTCTTATTCTTTCGAAGTTGTGTAGAGTATTCATGAACTGGAAGGCAGGAATTTAGAATTTGCTGGTAAAAAATGATAGTGGGAAAAAGCAGTGCTTTGTCCCTTTAAAAGATAGTGTTTCTTTCAGTGTGTAAACTTAAAATGGATGTCTGACCAGCAGCTAGAAATGCAGGTGAACAGAGAGAGTGCCCAAATTGAAACATTTTGTGGCGAACAGCCAAGCAGCAATTTAACCAAGACAACAAGTCGTTGCAAATTTAAGCAACCAATTTAAACCAAGCCCTTAGATACTAAAACCTATTAAATTTAAATCTGATGGTGTTAACAAAAAACGAACCAATTCTACATAAGAAATATTATTACGTCACTACGAGAGTAAAGACAAGGGCGTTTGGAAAATCAGGGAGAGTGAAGTGCCCACTGTCAACTGCCAAGAAACAACACCATTTAGCTCTCAGAGAAAGCACCATCTAATTAAAAGGTACTATGGCATTTTGAGCTACAAGTCCTCACAGAAGCAATTACAGAGAAGAACATCCCCGACAGCAGAATCAGCAGAAGAAAGACATTTGTAACGTCAGATTATGAGGGAAAGGCAAGTTTCTCTGGGTGTTTCAGGGGTAATTATTAGAAGGAAACCTCTGCTCCCATCGTAACAGATTGGGACTTGTGTTTTGGATTAATTATCAAAGGGGATTGGCCATTCCTCCTCCGTAAAATTACCCGTATATCATTAATATTGTGTCATTTAGCTCAATACTATTTTAAAATAATCATAGTGATGTTTAAAAGAACACAAGGGGTGAGCAAACTATCCCACAACATTGACTATTTATGTGATTCTGTCAAAAATAGTGTAAATATTTGAGATTGTAACTTTAAAAAGTATATTTGAATCTTCCTGCAATTTAAAATGCGGTATGCAAAGTAAGCTTATAATGCCACATTACTTCTATCCAGCAAATAATTCCACACTGTTCATCTTTATTTTTGAGACTTGAATGAGTGTTCTCGTGTCACACTCCCAATCTACTATTGTTTTGAGATCACTTGGGTACCATGCTGCAGACGGTCAATATAGGTTGAACAGTGCCTTTTGCTTCCCTTGCCTCTTGTTAAAGTAATTGCATCATTTGTAATAGCTATTTGTTAATAGCTCCTGGAACCATGTTTAAAAATGGAAAAATAAATCAAATAACTATTTAAAACTACAGTGGCCCCATTATCGCCCTTTACTTATTTTTTCCCTGTACCAGTTGAAGTGGAGGAGTATCACATTGCTAAGGCATTCTTGTCTGAGGATGCTAATCCTTTCCTGGTGCGGATGAAAAACTGGGAAGAGCTGCTCAGCTGACCTGAACACCCTACCCTTGGTATCACCTTGGTGTAAATTTGGGATTGAACAGAGGAGCCCAATGTGGTAGAAATGTGCACAGTCATCATAGCCACTAGAAATTAAAGTATAATTTCCCAGTTTGTATAGATGTGTAAGGGCTTTAGGAATCTGGAGAAACCTTGCAATGATTTCACAGTTTATGGGGAGGTTTTGTTTGATATAAGGTGCAAGGTCAATAGGGTTCAGGAGAAAATCTCTTAATAATGTAACAATAAGATTAGAGCTTGGATTATCTCAGATTACTACGTGCAGTTGTATTTAGTACTAATCCGCAATAAACAGAGTCCTAGAGAAAGCGAAGACAGATGCCAATTCTTGACCTCAGCTTCTTCTTGACCAGTCTGTCTTGAGCCAAACTCTTATACCTTGGCATAAAACCACAAGACAAAAGAATATATACTATAAAAATAAATCAATTAAATAACATTTGTTAGGAACTATAGCTTTATTGAAGAATCCAATAGCATTGAAATCAGGCCCCTTCGTAAACCTGGCCTCTCCAAATAAAATATTGTGCCCTCATAGGGTTTGACGTGAGAGACAATGGACATTAATATACTTCCATTCGAGGTTAAATCTCTCTGATCTGGTCCAAATCACATGGAAAGCTTTTCTGATGAAGGGTCTAGGCCCGAAACGTCAGCCTTTCTGCTCCTATGATGCTGCTTGGCCTGCTGTGTTCATCCAGCTCTGCACCTTGTTGTCTCGGATTCTCCAGCATCTGCAGTTCCTACTATCTCTAAAGGTGACTGATTGTATGGTTTTGTAAATTTTCTTGGGGAAGTTTGTTCAACATCTGCATTTACCTTCAGAGCGCTGACAAATCCCAAGAACTTTGTGATTGGAACAAGGTTGACCAGGTGGATCATGGTGAGTATGAGTTCTCTGATTGGGGCTGTTAACCTGGACCAATCAGGGAGCCCTAGCTGACATATATGCACAGGAGTCTCAGAGAGTGTCCTCACTCTTGGGGCTGCCTCTGACCTGGCTTGTCAGAGTCCATGCACTGTGCACATGCGAATAGAGGGTGACAATGATGGGATACTTGCCTCTGTGTAGTTATATCATCATTGATCGTCTGGCCTCTAGATTCAGGTGCATTCTGATGGTCAAGGCAAAATTTCAGCCTATTATCTGTGAAGCTAAGACCAAAATAGACGCTACTGAATTTAATGAAGAGTAACAGAGGGGGAAAAAGTGGAAAATGGGTGATAAAATATAAACAATTATTTTAATGGTCAAAAGATTAACAATTTCCTCTCCTGTCTTATTCCAGGCATTTTTAAAGTTTCCTTTGTATCTCTCTTGCTTAGCACAAGTTGAAACATTTAGCAAAGGTCATATTGCTGATGTGAATAGTGTGCAGTGTTCAAATAATGCAATTATTAGCCTTTAGGAAGCTTTGTAATATAGATTTATAATGTAGATTCCTTCAAAAACCTTGAAATTATTGTTGGTATAAACCTTCATCATTATTAGTAAATGTATAGTCGTGGTCAACCACTGAGGGTCATACACTAGTCTGCAGTTGCTGTATGCTGTAGAATCCCCATTGAGATTAATTTTTAAAAATTCTTTCATGGAATGTGGGTATTACTAACAAAGCTTTAGCTGATCATCCCAATTCCCCTTGAAATGGTAGCAGTCAGCCACATTGTTGAAATCTTTGGTCCATGTGGTCTAGCCTTATTTTATTGTTCATTCATGGGATATGAGCATCACTGGCCAGGCCAGCATTTATTGCCCAGAAGGCAGTTAAGAGTCAACCACATTGCTGTGGATCTGGAGTCACTTGTAATCCAGACCAGGTGTGGATGGCAATTTCCTTCCCTAAAGGGCATTAGTGAACCATATGGGTTTTACCAACAATCGACAATGGATACATGGTCATCATTATACCTTTAATTCCAGTTTTTTTAAATTAAATTCAAATTCTACCATCTGCTGTGGCAGGATTCGAACCTAGGTCCCCAGGACATTACCCGAGTCTCTGGATTGACAGTCTAGTGATAATACCATGAGGCTGTCGCTTACCCAGATATACATATATTGCAAACATGAGGACAGTTCTAGGATTTTGAGCCAGCATCAGTGAACAAAGAGTGATATTGTTCCAAGTCAGGGTGGTGTGTGGCTTGGAGGGAACGTGCAGGTGGTGTTCCCCTGAGTCTGCTGCCCTTAACCTTCCAGATGGCACAATTTGTGGCTTGAGATGGTATTTTTAAAGGAGCTTTGCTTTGCTTCAGTGCAGGTTACAGGCTAGGCTAGTATTTATTGCTCGCCCCTAATTGCCCAGGGGGCAGTTAAGAGAGAAAACACATTGCTGCACTCTGGAGCCACAAATAGGCCAGATTAGGTGCGGCAGATATCCTTCTCTAAAGAACGTTAATGATGTTGCCATTAGATCAGATTTTAAATCCAGATTCTTCTTGTATGGTATGTATTAAACAGTACAGACTGTTCATCAGTGGTAGAGAGAAGGGAAACTTGGTTTAATAGTTGAGGTGTTGATCAAGCAACCTGCTTTGTCCTGGATGGTATTAAGCTTTGTTGGTTTTGTTGGGGTTGAACCCATCCAGGTAAGTGCAGACTATTTCGTCACAGTACTGACTTATATCTTGAAGATGGTTGTCAGGCTTTGGGGAAACAAGAGATGACTTTCTTGCCTCAGAGTTCCCAACTTTGGAACTGCTCTAGTAGTTACCATATTTATGCGGCTCGCTCAGTTCAATTTACTGTCAGTGGAAAACCATGGAATGTTAATAGTTTGAGAAGCAGCAATGGTAATGTTATTAAATGCCAAGGGCAATGGTTAGATTCGGTCTTGTTGGAGATGACCATTGCCTGGTACTCATCTGTTGTGGGAAATTAATTTTACCCTTATCTGCTGAAGCCAGAATATTATCCAAGTCTTGCTGCATTTGGAAATAGACTGTTTCTGTATCTGAGTTGCAAATGCTAATGAAAATTGTGCAATCATCAGTGAATGTCCTCACTTCTGACCTCACGATGGATGGAAAGTCATTAATGAAGCAGCTAAAGTAAATTCTGCCTAGCACATCTTAAGGAGCTCTTGCAGTGATATCCAGGGATTGAGATGATTGAAGTCTAACAACCATAGCTTTATTCTTTTTCCCTCAGTATGATTGTCCCCAGTTACCATAGTCTTCAATTTTGCCAGGGCCCCCTGAGTCAGTCAAATATGATGTTGATGCCAAGAACAGTCACTCTCAATTCAGCTGTTTTCTCCATGTTTGATCAGGAACTGTATGGCCCCAGCAGAGCCCAACCTGAGCATCAATGAGCGGTAATTGAGAACTAAATGGTGCACGATTGCAATGACATTCTTACAATTTGCTAATAATCAATGGCAGGTTATTGGGGTAGTAATTGGTCACATTTGGATTTGCCACAGATTTTTGTGTGCAGAATGTTGCTGGGCAATCCTGGACATTGTTGGGTAGAGATGCCAGTGTAATAGCTATACTGGAATAGCTGGGCCCAGGAACACAGCTAGTCCTGGAGCACAAGTATTTAGTATGACTGTCAGGACCTGTAATTGTTGCAATATTAAGCCCATTCACCCATTTCTTGATATCATTTGAAGAGAATTGAATTGGCTGAACTTTAGCATGTAATGCGTAGAACCTCAGAAGAGGCTGGGATGGATCATTCACTCAGCACCTCTGTGTAAAGGTGGTTGTAAATGCTTCAGCTTTGTTAGTTATTTAATTGTCCACCACCATTCATGATTGATGTGGCAGGACTGCAAAGATTTGATCTGATCCAGCGGCTGTGAGATTGTTGTTTAGTTCTGTCTATCATATGCTGCTTTGACTGTTTGACATGAAAGTGGTCCTGTGTTATATCTTCACCAGTTTGACAGCTCTGGTATGCCTGGTGCTTGTCCTGGCTTCCTCTTTTGCACTCTTCATTGGGCCAGGAATGGTCCCTTGTCTTGATTAATGGTAAAGGGGAAATGCTGATCACAAGGTTACAGGCTGTGATGAATACAATTCTGATACTGCTGATGGCCCGCAGCACCTAACGCCCAGTGTTGCTGTGTCTATTCTGAATTTGTCATATTCGGCAGTGGTTGCACCACAAACACAAGACAATGTTACAATAGCAACATTTACGAAAACATTTGGATAGGTACATGGATGGGAAGAGTTTCGAGGGAAATGGACCAAATGTGGGCAATTGGAACTAGCTGAGTGGGCACCATGGTCAGCATGGACCAGTTTGGGCCGAAGGACCTGTTTCCATGCTATACTGTTCTAATACTCTATAACACAACGAATAGTATGCTGAGTGTGAATATAGAACATTGTCACAAGGATTGTGCAGTGGCATTTACTGTATACACATGGAAAGATGGCTCAGCTAGATTGGTCCAGATTCTGGTAGGTTTCTCCTTGGTGGTTCTCTCGCCAAATTCTGCAGGCCCAGTGCAGTAATGTGGTCTTTCGGTACTCAGCCAGTTCAGTCAGTAGTTGTGCTACTGAGCCCCAGCTGGTGATGGCCATTGAAGTTCCCACCCAGAGTACCTTTGGTGCACTCTGAATGATTCCTCCAAGTGTTTTATCAACATAGAGGAGTACTGGTTCATCAGCTGAGGGGCAGTCTGCTAGGTGCTAATCAGTCGTATGTTTCTTTTCCCACGTTTGACCTGATGGACTCCATGGTGTCCAGAGTCAAGGCTGAGGCCCTACCGCTGCTCTATACTACTCTGTCACCTCACATGGTGGATCTTGTGTGCTGGAGAAATCAGATATACCAGAGATCAGTGCTGACTGGGATTTTGTGGGTATGATTATGTCAGACTATCACTTGACAAGTCTGTGGAACTGCCCTGCCAATTGACACAAGCCTCCTGATATTCGTAAAGAGGGCCCACAGTGTTATATTTGCTGTTGTCATTACAGATGACTAAGTTGATACTGGGTGATCCCTGATGCCTTATTTTGTTTTGACTATTCTGTCATGTTTGCTACAACTGGATGGCTTGCTGGGCCATTTTAGAGGACAGTTAAGACTTAACAGTGAGTCTGCAGTCACATGTAAGGAAAGTAGATTTTCTTCCCTAGAGGATGGTGGTGAATCAGATGGGTTTTTGTGACAAATAGTGATATGTTTCTGGTGCCATCACTGATACAAACTACAATTCCAGAATTTTTGAAATAATTAAATGTATTAGTTAATTATATTTAAATCCCATTAGCTCCCATGGTTGGATTTGAACCCACATCACCAGGACATTCGTTTGGGCTTCGAGATTACTACTCCAGCGCTTTAAAAGAAGTAAAATCACCACAGTCCAACTGGAGCATAGAACACAGAACATAGAACATTACAGCGCAGTTCAGGCCCTTCAGTCCTCGATGTTGCGCCAACCTGTGAAACCAATCTGAAGCCCATCTAACCTACACTATTCCATTATCATTCATATGTTTATCCAATGACCATTTAAATGCCCTTAAAGTTGGCGAGTCTACTACTGTTGCAGGCAGGGCATTCCACGCCCTTACTACTCTCTGAGTAAAGAACCTACCTCTGACATCTGTCCTATATCTATCACCCCTCAATTTAAAGCTATGTCCCCTTGTGCTAGCCATCACCATCCGAGGAAAAAGGCTCTCGCTGTCCACCCTATCTAATCCTCTGATCATCTTGTTTGTCTCTATTAAGTCACCTCTTAACCTTCTTCTCTCTAGCGAAAACAGCCTCAAGTCCCTCAGCCTTTCCTCATACGACCTTCCCTCCATACCAGGCAACATCCTGGTAAATCTCCTCTGCACCCTTTCCAATGTTTCCACATCCTTCCTATAATGCGGTGACCAGAACTGTACGCAATACTCCAAGTGCGGCCGCATCAGAGTTTTGTACAGCTGCAACATGACTTCATGGCTCCGAAACTCAATCCCTCTACCAATAAAACCTAACACACCGTACGCCTTCTTAACAACCCTATCAACCTGGGTGGCAACTTTCAGGGATCGATGCACATGGACACCAAGATCTCTCTGCTCATCCATACTACCAAGAATCTTACCATTAGCCCAGTACTCTGTATTCCTGTTCCTTCCAAAGTGAATCACCTCACACTTTTCCGCATTAAACTCCATTTGCCACCTCTCAGCCCAGCTCTGCAGCTTATCTATGTCCCTCTGCAACATCCTTCCGCACTATCCACAACTCCACCGACTTTAGTGTCATCCGCAAATTTACTAACCCATCCTTCTATGCCCTCATCCAGGTCATTTATAAAAATGACAAACAGCAGTGGCCCCAAAACAGATCCTTGCGGTACACCACTAATAACTGAACTCCAGAATGAACATTTCCCATCAGCCACCACTCTCTGTCTTCTTACAACTAGCCAATTTCTGATCCAAACCACTAAATCACCCTCAATCCCATGCCTCCATATTTTCTGCAATAGCCTACCGTGGGGAACCTTATCAAACGCTTTACTGAAATCCAAATACACCACATCAACCACTTGACCCTCATCCACCTGTTTGGTCAACTTCTCAAAGAACTCAATAAGGTTTGTGAGGCATGAACTACCCTTCACAAAACCGTGTTGACTATCCCTAATCAAATTATTCCTTTCTAGATGATTATAAATCCTATCTCTTATAATCCTTTCCAACACTTTACCCACAACTGAAGTAAGGCTCACTGTTCTATAATTACCAGGGTTGTCTCTACTCCCCTTCTTGAACAAGGGGACAACATTTGCTCGTCTCCAGTCTTCTGGCACTATTCCTGAAGACAATGACGACATAAAGATCAAAGCCAAAGGCTCTGCAATCTCCTCCCTAGCTTCCCAGAGAATCCTAGGATAAATCCCATCCAGCCCAGGGGACTTATCTATTTTCACACCTTCCAGAATTGCTAACACCTCCTCCTTGTGAACCTCAATCCCGTCTAGTCTAATAGACTGTATCTCAGTATTCTCCTAGACAACGTTGTCTTTTTCCTGTGTGAATACTGATGAAAAATATTCATTTAGCACCTCTCCTATCTCTTCGGACTCCACGCACAACTTCCCACTACTGTCCTTGACTGGCCCTAATCTTACTCTAGTCATTCTTTTACTCCTGACATACCTATAGAAAGCTTTAGGGTTTTCCTTGATCCTACCTGCTGAAGACTTCTCATGTCCCCTCCTGGCTCTTCTTAGCTCTCTCTTTAGGTCCTTCCTGGCTAACTTGTAACTCTCAAGCGCCCTAACTGAACCATCACGCCTCATCTCTACATAAGCCTCCTTCTTCCTCTTGACAAGAGATTCAACTTCTTTAGTAAACCATGGTTCCCTCGCTCGACCACTTCCTCCCTGCCTGACAGGTACATACTTATCAAGGACACGCAGTAGCTGTTCCTTGAACAAGCTCCACATTTCAATTGTGCCCAGCCCCTGCAGTTTCCTTCTCCATCCTATGCATCCTAAATCTTGCCTAATCGCCTCATAATTGTCTTTCCCCCAGCTATAACTCTTGCCCTGCGGTATATACCTATCCCTTTCCATCGCTAAAGTAAACGTAACCGAATTGTGGTCACTATCACCAAAGTGCTCACCTACCTCCAAATCTAACACCTGGCCTGGTTCATTACCCAGTACCAAATCCAATGTGGCCTCGCCTCTTGTTGGCCTATCTACATACTGTGTCAGGAAACTCTCCTGCACACATTGGACAAAAACTGACCCATCTAAAGTACTCGAACTATAGCGTTTCCAGTCAATATTTGGAAAGTTAAAGTCCCCCATAACAACTACCCTGTTACTTTCGCTCCTATCCAGAATCATCTTTGCAATCCTTTCCTCTACATCTCTGGAACTTTTCGGAGGCCTATAGAAAACTCCCAACAGGGTGACCTCTCCTTTCCTGTTTCCTGTAGCAGGCATCCATTAGAGAGAGAAGACTGGTGGGTGAGGGAGATTTTGAGAAGGGCAGTCCTTAATGTAATCTCAGCTGGTGCAGGAATGTAACCCACATTGTTGGCATCACTTTGTATCACAAACCAGATGGCCAGAGGTATAGCCACTGAGATACCACAAATTGGATTTATATATCACCTTTCATATTCTCAGGATGTCCCAACATATTTCATGACTAATGAAATCCTTTTGAGATCTAGCTACTGTTGTAATGTAAGAAAAATAGCAGTGAAATAATGCCTAGCAATATTCCACAGGCAACAATACCATTACAGCCAAATGATTTATTTTAATGTAGGTTGAGAGATAAATATTGATCATCACTTGTCAGCTATTTTCTTCAATATAGTGCCATGGGATCTTTCCAACCACTTGAGAGAATTTGGGCTTATAGCCTTACTTGGGTCCCTAGTACTAGACCTACTCTGTACTGAGGGAATGCTAGACATTTGAGAGTGCAGTAATTTGAATGAATTTGAGCTGTCAGCTAAAATTTTGCTCTCAAATTATTGGATTGGGTTTTGAAGACATAAACTTCTGTCTCAAGGCCACAGTTGACTCCAAAATACCTATTTCCCTTTTTTCAGTTCCGTAAGTAATGTCAATGTGTCCATGGACTCATAGTGTCATAGAATTCCTACAATGTGGAAGCAGGCCATTCAGCCATTGAGTCCACACTGACCCTCTGAAGGGCGTCCCACCGAGACCTCCCCCCCCCCCCCCCCCCACCTCCTTATCCCTGCATTTCCCATGGCTAATCCACCTAGCCTGCATATCCCTGGACACTATGGGCAATTTAGCTTGGCCAAGCCACCTAACCTATACATCTTTATGACAATATTCCTACTAGTGTTGATAGAGTGTATGTGAAGTCCAACAACCAACCTATTGTTCCTTCTATTTAATATTGCAGACAAAAAAACTTACATTTATATAGCACCTTTCCTAACCACTAGATGTCTCATAGCACTTTAGAGCCAGTGAGTACTTTTGAAGGTAACACTGTAATAATGTGGAAAATTTGGCAGACAATTTTCATGCAGCAAGTTTCCACATTCAGCTAATGATCAGATTATCTGTTTTTATATTGTTGATTGAAAGATAGTGTCCTGACAAATATCTATTTCCCTGCTGTTTTTCAAAATGGTGTCATGGGATTGTTCCTTGTACTTGAGAGGACAGATGGGGCCATAATTTAACTTTTTTATCCCAAAGACAATGCCTCCACTGGGTACAGCACACTAATGTCAGCCTTGATTTTCTTATGCACAAGTTTGTGGAGTGAGATTTGAAGCTACAATCCTTTGATTCAGAAGTGAGGGCGCTACCAGCTAAACCACAGTGAACAACTTGCAGAAAGGAGTAAGCCTGGTGAATGGCTGGGAAATAGCAGGGAGAGAGAAGTGCAATTCAATAGCCCTCTTCCTCTTTGGGCCATTTCTGCTGCTACTTTGGTCAGCACGTTATGCAAGCTTTATAGCACTTCTGATTTGGAATCCAGCAGAAGGTTAAACCAGCAATACTAAATTCTCTCAGGACATTCTAGTAACTCAGTTTAACCTCACAAAGTGCATCAGTGTGCAAAAGAGTCAGAGGCTCATGCAATTACATCCCGCCCCAGAGATTCTCGCACCAAGGCTGAGGCTGACATTCCGATGTAGTAGTGAGGGAAGTGCACTGTTAAAGATGTCGTCTTTCAGATGAGACGTTAAGCTGTCTGTTTCTCAGTTAGATGTAAAGAGTAGGGAGTTATCCCTGGTGTCCTGGCCAGTATTTATCCTCTAATCAGCATCAGGGCATCATTGCTGCTTGTGGGAGTTTACTGTTCAGACATTGGTTTCCATGTTTCCTACAATTTAACAGAAACTAACTTTAGAAATACTTCACTGGCCTTGACTCTTTGAGATATCGTGCGGAAACGAAAGATATTATCTGAATGCAAGTCTTTCAAATTCCAAGATGTTTGATTAATCTGTGTTCTGGATCAGGTACAATACTGTCATATCAATGTTTTCTTTAATTTATACCTCCTTTTACCTTTTTTGGAAATAAAACACAATAGAATGTGAATTGTAGATTCTCTCATTCGTGTTAGACAGATGTCAGCACAAGGCTGCTTTGATAGGTTGCAGTTCTTTTGTCCAAATCAGTCCTGTTCCCATTGTGCCTGGAATATTGACATTGCTGGCTTTGTGTTATCCTGATGAAGATAGTGTGTTTTGTTTACTCGAACTGCGCCCTATGTTGGATGGGTAATGCCCAACCATAAATACAAATCCATCACTAACTCCTAGTGAACTGTAACAGCTTAGAGGTCACGACTGATGTGAGGTTGTACCTGTACAGTTCATTGAGCCAGGTATGGCAACTTGCAGCTTTAATGGTCTATATCCAATTGGCATTAAAAGAGAGAACCTGAACAAACAAAATAAATCCAGTCAGGCTGCCTTGCCCAGATGTAGGCCTTTAAACAATGTTGCAATCAGCCTGAAATTAGCTTTGTGATGTATAGCTCCCTTTTAGTGACCGACTGTAAAGAAAACAAAACAGGCACATTATTAAAAAAACAGCTGTTGCTTCTGGGAAAGAGACAGAGACTGTGTTGCTTTTCCCTGACATACTTTCAGTCTGGAATCAATTCTTGAGCAACGTGCATAATTATATGTTATTACCAGAACTGGATATCGTCCAGAATATCTTACATTAATATACCAGTGCTGGTCAGCGTTGTGTTACCATACCCAGAAGTGTAGTTCCATGGGATTAAGCAGAACTGGATGGCAGATTATTGAAAATGAAGCACAGAATCTGGATTTTCTTTTCATTCGCTCATCAAGCAACCTAACTATATTTATCTCAAATAATATTCATGTTAATATTTTGGTCACTTTGTTCACGTAAAGATAAAACACTTGGGGAATATATTTATTTAGAATGGTAGAGATGCCTAGGTAATTCTGTCATATATCCCTACCTCTGCACATTTATAGGTAATATTGATACTCGCTGTTAGTTCATGCATGACCTACATAAACCTGCAGAATGACAAAGTTCGAACACTTCGACATTGTTCCTGTATCCTCCCAATGGGAGGATTTCTGACTCCCTATGCCCATATGTTCAGACACACATGTCCAGAAATGTGCAATCAAGCTTGTTGTTTCTCTTTTTGAGCAATTTGTTTCTTCGTTCTTTTTATTCTAGTATGAAGGATGCTCAGTAGCTTCTCATCTTTCAGTAGTGCCAACAAAATATCCGAGATAATGTGGCGAATATAAACATTGTGCGGTGATTTATAGCTTATTTTAATCAGATGTGCATGGTCATTAGTCTCTACAGGGAATCCATATGGAGTGTCATTAGTGGCCTGGCACTTTACCACTGGACCACCCCAAATACAATTGAACCGAATATTGTTGTAATTTTAACGTAATCCTAATTGATTATCATTTCTGCTTTCATGTAGTAGGATTTAAGAAGATCATCAAACAAGTTAATTCTTTTTTTGTTTTCCTTTTGCTGCCAAGGTAAGCAAAAAGAATTACAATGTGCCACTGGGTACAGGAGACTAATAAAAAGCCTGTGTTGCTTGGCATTTCTTCTTGTTAGTAAAGTTGAGCCTGTAATATTTTTTGCTTCATCTTGGCAGCCTTTTGCACGTTTTGATAGCCTTGTTTAATGTAACTGCTCCCTCGTGTTTGCTTAAGTTTCAATAAGAGCCAACTATTTGTTACACCTTTAATAAATTCTTTGACTTTTTTTTTGTTTTTAACCACCTGGCTGTGTTTGCTTAGATGGATTTGCAGTGACTGGTAGCTGGCTGTATTGGCTAGGGCTTAATAGGGCTAGGTCCATTTGGCATCAATTCGAAAGATCAAGTGGTCAAACAGTGCAGCTACACCAAACAAAGTGCAGCCTCATCTGTGCCAGTTGTCAATCCTTGGGAGGTTGAGAATGCCATGCAACTCAGCAGGCTGTTCTGGTCAGTTACCAGTCTTTATATGTTTGTTGGAATGGCCAGAATCACTGATTCTGCTGTGCTTACTAATATGTGCAGCTCAAACTTTAATCCTGTCAAAGCAGGTGCATAGCCAAATATTTTGAAAGTTTTACAGAAAATTAGATAGTGCTTTATCGTATGTGGCATTGAAAAACCAATTTTTCAAGTGATCAGTTAAAACAAATGCACTTTAAGGCTCGAAGCAATGTTTAATATTTAAGGGATTAACTAGCCATTCAAAGTTTATGAAATAATTTTAGCATGATGTAAAAAGGGCTGTGACTGGTATACTTTTCCAGTTATTAGACCAACACAATATATGCTAATATTAACCAGTAGGCACTTACTTGGTTGATTACCCACCAAGGCAGAGTGATAACATTTGAGTACCTTAGATAAGCGTGGCAGGTAGTTTCTTGTATCAATTATTTTGCATGATATAGAATGATGCAGCACAAAGGAGGCTCTTGTGTACAGCTATCCAGTTTGTGTCCTCCCTTGCACTTTCCCCATTGCACTGCAATGTACCAGTAGCAACTTGCGTTCATATAGCACCATTAGTATAATAACAAACCCAATCACATTTCCAGAGTTTTCTTTCCAGGTTTTTGTCCAATTTCCTTTAGAAAGTTATGAGTGAATTTGTTTCCACCACCCCTTCTGGCTGCACATCAGAGCACATGTCACTCAGTAAATAAAAACATCACTTTCCCTTGGTTCTTTCTTTTACAAATTGTTTAACTAAGTTAAGTTTTAGTGACCCACCAGAAAAGGCTGATTATTTCAATCTTTTATAATTTATTAGCCTGGCAAAAAGTGACAGACCTGCTCAACCACAATTAAAAGGATCTCTTATAACTCAAAAGTTTAAAAACTTAAGGCAAGGCAATTACTCATTGAATAATTAGAATACCCTAAGCTCCTAATTTCAGTACTAATTCAGTAAGGTGCTGTATCCTAAATTGCACACAGACTTTCACTGGCAAAATACTAATTCAAGACTAATTTGACTGCCTTTTCTGTCTAGCTGTTCTCAAGGTTCCCATGAGAAAGAAAGAGTCCAAAACAAACAGAGGACAATAAAACAAGCTCACCTCGCTGTGAAAGGTACAAATGAAATTAGCCTCTTGTGAAAAAGGGAAGATGTTTCAACTCACTGCAATAATGTCATGCCAGTAAGGAAATGTTGTCTTTTGGGATGAAAAATTGCACGTATGCATTCAGCTCAGCTCTATTCATCTTAAACTCTTGTCGAAGCCAGTCACAAAAGGATGCAACTGTTGGGCCAACCCCTTTAGGCTTGCTGTATAGAGCTGGACAGTGCCTTGTACTTTGAGGTGTCAGACCTTTTGTACCCAGTACTAGTTTATGATGCTCATGTCAAGCATTCCAGTCAATGATCACTTTGTCCAGGGCTCTGGCTGGGGCAGTGGGAAAACTGCCCACTCCTATCCCATCCTCATTCATCTTCCTCCAGCCTGTTGTCCACTTTTCCCTCTTGGATATCGAGGATACCCAGTTAATGTACTGGAAAATTGCTCAGCATGTTTATGGGAGCTTGATAAATGAAAGAAAAATAAAATTCACTTGCAGTGAAACTTTTTTTTCCCACTGAACTCACGGAGTAGCCCTTTGCTTGTCGGTTGTGACCCCTATTAAAAGTGTTTGAATGGGATTCCAGAGGTGTGTGCTACAATCTGTCAGAGCAGCACTTTCCAATTGATTATTTTTTACAATGGGAACTGCTTCGGAGATGTTTTCTTTGCTGAAACATTCTGTTTCCACTTTGCAAAGGAGAATAATGAGATAAATTCATTAATACAAACGATAAAATGGGAAAATAAAACATGTGTTTGATCTTTAAAAGGAGGCAACTTACAAACTTACTTTGCTCTTACTCAAAGTGAGCATATATTGCTTGAAATACATTTTTATCTATTATTATTCTCTGAGCCGAGCACTGCTACTGGGCATTTGCTGGATTATTATTCCTAAAATTTTGCTCTCGGGAAGTCTTGTGTTAAGACCAAATTGTTATATTTTCCCTTTATGAGAATTAGGCTTTACTAAATTTAAAGTGCACACATGTAAAAATGTTCATATCATATTTTGCCCATACACACAGAGCAAATTCTTAGGCTATCTGTCAGGCATAAAATACGACACAAACCTTTAACTCTTTGAGGAGTGGGTGAAGATGTTTGCACAAAAATAAATCAAGGGTCCCTCACCATTGACGCTGACTTATGGCAGTTCTTTTCTAAGTGTGAAAGAGCTATAACTCACAAGTTGTAAGATGGAATTGAGTTATGATGGCCGTTTTGAAAGAATAAATGGATACTAGTTACTCATCGGTAGTGAGATATTCTGTTCACTGCCAAAGCCAAGACACAATTGTGTGACACTTTCACTCAACTAAGCTCGGTGAAAAATCTCATTGTCGTTGATTTTTTTTTAATATACTTTTGCATCGGCGGTCTTTAAATTTTCTCCACCTGTATAATGCTACGGTTTCTCAAGGTAAGTTTAAAAAACAGAAGTGGGTGGTCAGAAACCAAAAGTTCAGCATTTAACACCCAGCAAGAAGGCTATGGTCTTAGGGTCAGTGGCTGTCTATCACTCAGATTCACTTTTCCTACTTGGGTGACTTTATTCAATTCCTCACAGCACCCCATGCTACGCGATAGTGGGCGGGGGGGGCATATCATCTCTTGGGGAGTTGGGGGGAGTGGTTAACCTGCCACTCTTCAGCTCGTGCCTCCTGCCAGCCAATGACAATTGTATTGATGATGCTTTGGGTGGAGTTAGAAACAGCCATGCCACCCACCCCACCCCCCCACCGCCACAACCAGTTGGGCCAGCATACGCTCAATGTGCTCAATCTTATAAAAGAACATTTCATGGGACAGGCAGAGAATTGCTTCCCCCCAACACATGAACAATAATTCACATCCATCTATTCCTGCATGTTGGTCCGAAATTATTTCTAGGATATGTATTACAAGTACATGAAGTGCACTGTGTAATATTAACAGGATTGTGCTGTGCATGTAAATAAATGCAATCGTAGGCAGATGTTTTTCCTCCTTGGAAGTGATGAGAGAGGTTGCGAGAAGGGGGCAAGCATAATTCATTCAATTATTTCCCCTTCTCTCCACCTTGTCAATAAACTACCGGGCAAGGACATTCATTGAGGACTTTCTCAACTCTCTCTTGATTAAACTCCTTAATTGGTTATTAATGGCCACTAGCTTTGCCTCCCACTTTCCTGAACCACTGTTCCCCATGACCTCACCCCCTGACATGAAACAAAGGAAAACCTCCAACCTTCTCATTCCTGAAGAATAAGACTTCAACAATGGTCTTTAGGACCCCAAAGCTGCTGGTCTATGATTGGATGGCAGCTTCTGGCAAGACAGGACTCTACCGTTGTGGCCTGCAGAAGATCAGGAAGCTCGCCACTCAGCTCTTAAACTGATTGGCTCATGACCCAGTAAGCTTTCTTAGAGCATCAGTCCCCACTGAACATGTCCACCCCCACAGCCAGCCTGCAAATCACAACCAGTGGATCTCAAACATGAATGAATAACAGAGAAGACAATTCCATCATGGATTTTCCATCCTTCTGCTGATGGGAATTGGAAGTAGTTAGATCAAGCCTGTGCAAATATTGGGCCAAACTAGAATTAGAGTGTCAATACACAATGGTAGGAGGTCACTCGGTCCATCCAGTTCATATTGACATTCAGTGGACCATGCAGTCACATTCCAACCCTGCCTCCCCACATCTACACACTTAACCCTGCAGTTTATTTTCCCTCCGGTTCCAATTTAATTTCCTTTTGAATTCATTAATTGTCACCTTACCACCATCCATGTAGGCAGTGAGTTCCAGGTCATTGCCACTGACTGTTTTAAAAATGTACTTTCTTGGATCAATCTTTATCTCTTGCCCAAAACCCTGACCTTGTGCCCCATAGTCCCTTGATCCTAAAACCATCTGCTAATAGGAACTGTACACATTGAGGCTGAAACTCAATTTTAACAAACAAACAATCCTTTGAAATAACAATTCTTAAATCAGAACAAGTGTGAATTTCATATCATGATTTTTAAAATTAAATCAAACACTTTTCCAGCCATTAACGGTGGAAGTGATGTTAACTGCTGAGATATAGAGTGACAGAGTTATACAGCATGGAAACAAATCCTTCGGTCCAACTAGTCCATGCTGACCATGTTCCCAACTAAACTAGTCCCACCTGCCTGTACTTGGTCCATATCCCTCCAAACCTTTCCTTTTCATGTACTTATCCAAATGTCTTTTAACCGTAACTCTGCTTGCATCCAGCACTTCCTCTGAAACGAGCCACTCCCTTTGTAAAAATGTTGCCCCATGTCCTTTTTAAATCTCTCTCCTTTCACATTAAAAATATACCCTCTAGTTTTGAACTCTCCCACCCTAGGAAAAAGACCTTTGCTATTCACCTTATCTATGCCCCTAAACTCCTACGCACCAGTTCAAAGAAAGTCTTAGCTAATTTAAAAATATCTTATCCAATTGCATACATCTTCTTAGTAATACACATTGAACACCGACTGAAACAAGTTTGTTCTTTGATTGAGTCAAACAGGTAAGAGAGAGTCAAGTGCCTTGATTGTTCAAGTGTGTTACTTAGCATCTTTGAGGGTGGTTGGGGTCACCCCAAATGTCCATAAAGACTATTATCAATTTTTATAGATGCATCTTAGAAAGCATTCTATTCAAATGCAAGAAACGACAGAGTTGTGAACAAAGTCCAGTACATCAAGCAAGCCAAGCTCCCATCCATTGACTCCGTCGATACTTTTCGCTGTCTCAGGAAGGCAGCCAACATAATCAAAGATCCTTCCCACCCCGGTTATAATCTCTTCCAAACTTCTTCCATTGGGCAAATTTTACAAAAGCTTAAACACAAATACCAGCGGATTCAAGAACCGTTTCTTCCCCACTGTTATTAGACTTCTGAATGGACCTCTTAAATTTTAAATGTAATGTTGGCCTTGCGCTTTGTGCACCTTCTCTGCAGTTATTACATTGTATCCCTTGCTCTGTTCTATTACCCTTGTGCTTGTATGGTATGATCTGCCTGTACCATACACAAAACAAAACTTTTCACTGTACTTAAGGACACGTGACAATAATAAATCAAAACAAAATATTCACTGAGTCACTCACCTGTGGGCAACACAGTGCCTTTTTGAAGTGGAATGAAACATCTCAATAGAGCAAAAACCCATGCCTGTGCTGATTTCCTACTCTGCAGGGCAGCCTGGATATTATTAAAGTTCAGCAAGTAATGCTTGGATAAAACAGATCTCAGTTTCTTTTAAATATCTAGTATTTCTCAACATTGACCATCCCACAAATGCTTTATTTTGTCCAGAAGTATAAATCAATATGTTGTTTCCTCACATACCACGTTATAGAGAAGAGACTGTTTTGTTTTAATATAGGGAGCATGGTAATAAAGAGGAGCACACTTTGCTGGAGAAAGAGTTTCCAGCCTGAATCTGTAACAGTAAGGTGACTAAATGAAAGCCTTGAGACAGTTAAACTTAAGTCAAACAGTGTTTGCAGATATAATCCCCCACTTTATCCTTTTTGTATGTCTTAGGGTCAGAACTTTGGTCTTGGCAGTCTCTTAACACACAGATGTTACAGTAACAGGCTCAGGAAATCAAGGGTAACTGTGGCCTTTAACCTGTGCCGTCAGCTGATCCACTGTGGCACTGTGAAATATGTACTCGACTTCTATAAATTAGCATTTTTTCCCACCGACTTCTTTCTTCTATGAGGCGCCTTTTCTTCTGTTTCAGTGGTCTGTAGTCCTATCACTGGCGCTTGCACAGTTGCTCACAGTCTGACCCATTGCTCCTCAAAGGTCAAAGGCCACCAACCTCAGGGCATGACTTTTACTGAAGGGTGCCTGACAGATCACCTCTGTCCCCACAAAAGGTCACTGAGACAAACAACTGCAGCCTATATATCAGCTTTTACACTTTCCTGACACTTTCCCAACTCACTTTCCTCTCTGGGAACAAAGAGGCTCAAAGGTCTCCCTGCCCAGATGATGATGAATAGAGGCTCATCTCTGATACCAATCTTCAGGCCTGCAACATGAATCTTTTTTTTTGCTGGAACAAGCATACACATTATTTTGCACTTTTGACTGAAGTATGCATTGTAGAACTGCTGTCTTCCTAACAAAGGACTGAGAGCTTTTGTGCAGGACAGAACAGAGATGCCATAGTTATACAACTATCAACTCCCAATTAAAGGATTGTTATTTTTATATCTGTGCAGTAAGTATTTGCAGAGGAATGCTTTCAGTGTTTGGATGTCCTTCACTCCTAATTATTTTGAAGTGAAGCAGTGTGCAAAAGCATAGTGGCATGCAAAGACTTGCAATAAGTGAGTTAATTAATTGCAAAATTATTAAATGACTATTTAAAATTGTGACCAGTATTTTGCTAGATTTGTAGTCAATATATTATGAAACAGATGCTTTCTTAGTTTGTTTTATTTTCCTAGAAACCTCTTACAGGTAAAGAAGGCCTCACTATAGTTGTCTTAACTATTTGATTTATCACAATTATCTTGATTGCCTTGGTTGACAATTATCACGGTAGGGGAAAACAGATTATAATGATTATCATGGGTTTTACATGTCACTATATATCAGTATGCCATAACATCATGGGATTCCTATTCATTAATGATGTTGAATTAAAGGTTTATAGGTTTTGTTAATTGTTGTATTTATGCTACACATGTATTGGTGCTTCCAGCAGTGGTTTAATTACCTGCACATGTTACTGCTGGAACCACTCTTTGCAAAGATCATGTAGTGAGGGCACAATGTCAGCTGCCAAGTATCGCAGCCATGTCATCCAGCCACACAATCTGGATGAACCTGGCTCAGCCAGGCTTCTTTAGGGCTGCAGGTCTCCGCAACTGGCAAAGTTTTTACACGTTGAATTCAAAAGAAATCCACACTGAGAACGATTCTGGCCCAACCTGAAACACCTCGCATTCAAATCCTACTGGCACAGGTCCCAAAATAGTGATGTACATTGTGGGGCTTCAATCTCCAGAGCCAGTTGCAATCAATGTTTCATTGTAACCCTTCTGTTGCCAGGACGAATACTAGAATCTGATACCAGACTGGAGTTGGTACAGCTATTCATAATAGCACTTTGCATTTTTAAATCTACTGAGAAAATGCATTAAAGTTGTTCTATAAATATAATAAAACAGATTATGAAAAATAAATTACTTGAGGGAATTCATTTACTTGATAGTTTATTTTTCATATTCTGCTATCCAATACTTATTGATTAAATAGAGTGTTATGGGACTGAGTCAGACTGTTTATTGTGGATTTTAGCATCGTTCTCAGTCAATTAAACTTCATTTATATGAAGACCCATGATCTAGGATTAGAATAACTAGCTCTTATATTGGAAACAGGCTAATGACTTTGGCAGTACATCAGTAAAACTCATGAATAACTGCCAACAGATGATGTGAAAAATTATTGATGGAGAAAAGTCACAAGCAACAGAATGCCATTGTACCTTAACAATTGGGCAATATCCAGCTATCTATTGCATGATGTTTAAAATTACACCTGGTGCACATGAATCCAGGTGTGCATGACCTGTGTATTAGCTGGATGAATATATTAACATGTGCTGAGCTCTTATCCCTTTATCTAATTCATGAACCCGTTTGTTTCGGCCCACTTAATTTATTTGATTTATTTATTGTCACTTGTATTTTGTTACAAAATACAGTGAAAAGTGTTTGACAGTGTCGCCACTCTCTGATGCCATCTTAAAACACAGAAAAATAAACCAAAACATAGAATATAAAGGCAGGAAAATGAAGAAACAAAGAAAAAGTGTTCAACTTATGTTTACTGTCCTTTTTGTTAAGTTCTCCGTTATGGGCATGGCGGGCAGGCATGAGTTCCAGCAGTGGCCACGCAGCGAAGGGGACGAAAGTTACCGCTCTTTGGTGCTACCCAGTCTGCACCGATGCCCTCACCACTATGAGTCCTCGATGCACTTCACCAATGCAGACGCCACCGACGCTGCCAGTACTGCACTGGCCCAAACTCGACTCTGCCGCCGGCATGAGCCTGCTTCGGGTCTGCCTCACCGATGCAGCCACTGCCGATGCCGCCAGGTCTCATACAGGGTCTCAAACCCGCCTCCATAAACCACTTCCATGAATCTTCACCGGACGCAGATGCCGCCAGGAACCCAAACCTGCCTCCGACGCTGCCTCCACGAGTCCGCGCTGCTGGGCCTACTCGCTGCTGCCGATGCCATCATCGTGACTGAGCACTTTTACAAGAAGTAAGTAAAAAAGAAAAACAGATACAGAGAAAAGAAAAACATAAATGAAAAGAAAAGCAGACAGAATGGATGAGCTCCGGGCTCGGAAGGCCTACTCCACTGTTGTCTTACTGGATCACAATGCTTCTACCTTTTCTTTGCCCTTTTTCTAACTGACCAATTTCTATTCCTTACCTTATAGTTGCTAACACCTATCGATCATAATTACATCAGTTTTGTTGAACTGCATGCCTGGAATTGGGCACTTGTCAGTCTGAAGAATTGGAAGAGGTTACCATTTCCTTTAATCAGAGCTTCTGGCCTATGAGAATGGATCTTCAGTTTGCAGCCAGAAAACCGATGCCTGAATAAATTCTGGGACACACCCCATTGGCATTTTCTTCAAGTGTAAATGGCCTAATTTAGTCAGAGGCAAACCTGACATCCAATTGGAGGCCCAGGGTATAATCAGGAACTGGGAGCTGACTGCATTGTGCAAGTGGCAAAAGTGACAATCCTGATGGAAGCTGCTGCCATTGCAAAGAGCAGGAAGAACTTTAGAGGGTCAGCAGCCTCAATACACATAGAGAATGCCAAGGGCAGAAGATGCATGGGAGTATCACCGTATGTAAGTTCTTCTCTAAACGATTCTGACGTGGAACTATATCACTGTTCCTTTGCTGTTGCTGGGTCAAATTTTTGAATGCCTTTCATAGCAACACTGTGAATGTATGGCATGGATCTCATGTGAATATAACCCCCCATGGACTGCAGTGCTTCATAAAGACAGTTCACCACTACATTTTCAATGGTAATTAGAGATGGGTGATAAATGCTGGCCTCATCAGTGATACCCACATCTGATGGATGATTTTTTTTTTAAATTAATAATGAATAAAACCCATGTACTAACACACGCCAGACTGTATGTGATCTCCAATTTCCAAGTGGACAATTGTGTTACTGTCCTTCCCGGTCTATTAATGATTTCCTCCTGGAGCTTAATGGACCATTAATTGAGGCGAGTGGGTTTCCAACTCCCTTACCCACCAACTCTACTTTAAAATCAGAGCATATCCCAGAGGCATTAGAATCCAGAAGATGCCTCTCAGATTTTCAATTTATTTTTGCTCCTACCACTAATTTGAAAACTAGTCCCTGGCCCTTTCCCATAGTGTTTATATACATCAAGCTCTTATTTATTACTTGAGATTCCAGGAATGTGTTGATTTGTTGGGCATTGCATGAAATCTAAAAATTACCATGAAATAACTCCACAGAGGTCTATATCCTGTCACCAAGTCACCCTTCATTTACAGGTACATAGTACTTGAAGCTGGTCAGGCTTCCTCAGAGTCAGCTCTCAGACTGAACGGGACCTCTAACATTCCTGTTTATATTTCTTGTTAATCAGCTTGTGTTTGTGGGACTTAATTGGGGGTCGATCTGCAATTTGTTTCCTTCCCTTTTTTTTAAATAATTAACCCACTCAGATATGTTATTACACATGTCTGGAGCAAGCAGGTGGGACTTGAACCTGGGCCTCCTGGGCCCTGGGTAGAGATTCTACCTCTGCACCACAAGAGGGCCCACACTCCTGTTTATATCTGTCAGCCAGGGCTCCCTGATTGGATCAGATTAACAGCCCCAGTCAGGGAACTCATATTCTATGATGTCTACCTGGCTGACCTTGTTATAATCACTATATCTCAGTTATGGTTAGGGCAGAAAAACACACAGTTGCCGAATCTCAGGAGAAGAAACCATTCAGCTTATTAAATTCTGTGCTGAACTTTTTTCTCTATGAGTCATCAAATTGTCACATACCCTAGTTTCAGCCTGTTCTTCATGCTCCAATTGAAGCTCTTTTTCAAGAAATGATTTGACTTCCATTCTGCTTCAGTTATTTTATGTGGCAGGAAATTTCAAACTCTAACCTGACCACAGCCTAAGAAGTTTTGTTCTGACCTCAAATTCATTTATACCCTTTTATTATCCCACTTTATAAAACAAACAAAAAAAAAACATTGTCATCATCCTTCACAATCTTGAAGATCTCTCAGCCTTCACAAGTCAAGTTAAAAAGATCCTAAATTTGCAAATCTGGATACAACTCCTCATTATTCCAATGAATCTTTATCTCATTCCTTGTCAAAAGAAGTGCATGTTTTCATATTTGCCCAAATCCTCTACTATGATTGTGTGAGCAAGAAACCATCAGTGTATTTGTTAAACCAATTGATCTTTTGTCCTTTGGTAGTATAGAACACGAGTGTTACTGAAAAAAAAACACACTTTGTGAAGGCTTTTGTCTTGCGCACATCAGAACAATGAGCAAGAATACAAATTCAAGGGGAAACCAACATTTGCACTGCATGTGTGGGAAGTTTTCTCCATGGAAATGCCTTTAACCCTTAGAGTTCATTTGCCAGCCAACTGGCACTTTTCTCTCAAGCAGCATAAATGTTTGTCTCCCCTTGAATTGGTATTCTTGTGAACTGTCCTGATAAGTGAAAGATGAAAAAAAATGACTGATATGATCACTTTTCTGGCAGACTCATTCCCTCGATCTCCTTTTCCTTTAGATCACCACCAATTCGTCTTTAATCCAGAAAGCAATACAGAAAATAACAAGTTTCACACTGCTCCTCTGTCACTCCTTGCACTATGCCCACAAGTTCTCCACATTTTTGGTTGAAATTCTTTTGCTGTGGAATTCTTTTTGGCACTTCTTGTGCTGCATTTGGCAGAATATGCAGATCATGTAATGAACTTATCACCTATCAAATTGAAGTGGGTGCGAGTTATTCTTTGTTCCAGAGTCTGAGTAAGGAGGAAAAAGATAGCATTTATAAAGTTCTCTTGTTTCAGTTTAGGGTAAATGTGTTGGTGGGATTGCCCTTGTGTAATATTAACGTTAATTAAAGATCAGGGATTCTCAACTTGAGCATTCGTGGTATTTAAAAACCACACCTAATTATTTTCTAGCTTTGTACAATGTGGAGAAACATGTTGCGTAAAATCCACTGGCTGCAGCTTGTAGTGAACCAAATTGTACTCTTCCTCCTGTCACATTTTTGAGACATTCTTTTATTCCCATTGCACTCATTGTCGCAAACTTGTATTCAGTACATCAGATCATGACCACAAACACATAACAGTAACACAATCTCTTTGGCTGTCACTCTGCTATATTAATAGCTGCTGTGTTCCAACCACATATCAGAAATATCTTACATGGAATTTAGTCTTTATCTAAGTAAAGAAAACAACGCAAAAACTTTAATTTCAAATTGTTTGAATTGATATAAGTTATAAAATTGACTTAATTAGTACACAACTTAAAGACAAAATGAGTCGAAAAGGGTTATTTAATTGTGGATCATCAATAAATGGAAAGAAATTCTAATGTGAAGCAATATTCTCACAGTTATGCCCTCAGGATTGTTTTACATAACTTCAGACAATCTTCTGGAATTAGCTTTAATTTTTTTTTGTTGTTTGAAATGGAAGGGATCAAAGGCTGAAATAGAGGATTGCCATGTGAAAGGCGAAATCACTTGAAGAGAAATACTTAAAGTTGCATGGGATAAAGTTCAACAATTTGGTTGTGTTTTAAAATTTTGGCCAAAGACCAGATTACTGATGCGTTGCCCATGTGTCTTCTGGCTCTAGCGTTCCATTTGCCCTAGCCTCTGGGGTTCTGAAACATTTTGATGAAGAGCTAATTATTTAACACATTAAGCACTGATTTTTGTTTATGCCAATAAACATTGGCATAAGCAAATATCAATTGCACACGGTGTTAATCCTTGATGGCAACATGATACAGTGCATTTTCAATCTGATGAAACCATAATATAAATCACTGATGCCTGCAAGTGCTGTAATGAGGAGATGAAACTCAATAATTCAAATAAAAGCAAAATGCTGTGAATGCTTGATATCTGAAATAAGGACGGAAAATGCAGGAGAAATTCAGCAGGTCTAGCAGCATCCATGGAGAGAGAAAATGGTTAATGTTTCAAGTCTGATATGACTCTCCTTCAAACCCAGAATAATTAAATTATTAATAATTTAAATGATTTTAAATTCAAGTTAATAAATTGTCCCTTTCACAGCTTAGTAAATTTGATTGTGTCCAGGTAGAATTCTCAATTTGGAGACTGCAGAACTATAACAATTTTGTTGACTCTTTGTCCGCAGTCTGCAATGGTCTAACAAAACACTTAGTTGGATGAACCACCAAAAAGCCTCAAAAAAGGAATGAAGCTGGATGACCATTTGGCATCCAATGAGGCAATGGAAATGACAATGGCAAACATAACCCTATTAATCCTTCTGAACATTGTAGGTTAGTGCCAAAATTTGAAGAAGTGTCTCACAAACTCGTCAAGCAACAGCCTGACATTGTCTGTAAAGTGTAATATTGTGAGTATGACAATGTATCAAATGCCACCAACCGCCATCCCTGGATATGTTCTGTCCCAGCGGGCAGGACACAGACCCAGCAGAGGAGGCAGTGCAATGGTAAACTGCAAGGAGGAGGCCTTAGTATTGATTCTGGAGCCCTCAAAACTTCATGGCATCAGGTCAAACATAGGCAAGGACAGATCCTGCACCATGGATTGCAATCACTTTGCTGATGAATGAATACTATTCAGTGTTGAACCCCGCCTAGAGGAAACATTGAAGTGACAAGGATGCTGACTTTAATGTGTGGGAAACTTCAATGTCCATCACCAAGAGTGGGTCCACAGCATCACGACTGACTGAGCTGGTAGGGTCCTAAATGACATAGCTATTAGACCCGATCGGCAACAAGTGGCGAGGGAACCAAGAAGAGAGAAAAATATACTTAACCTCATCCTCACAAACCTGCCTTCTTAAGATGTCTATGTCCATGACGACATTGGTAAGCATGACCACTGCACTGTCCTTGTGGAGATGAAGTCCTGCCTTTACACTGATAATACCTTACATCATGTGTGTGCCACTAGGATTCAAACAGATCTACTGACTCTAGACTGGGCATCCATGAGATACTGTGCACCACCAACAGCAGCAGAATTGTACACCAATGCAACCTGTAACCTCATCATTTGGCATATTCTTGCATTGTATAACTATCATCAAGACAACAGATCAACCCTGGTTCATAAACAGATGGAAAGTATCATCAATAGTGTTATCAAGTAATACTTGCTTAGCAATAACCTGCTCACTGACACTCAGTGTGACCCCACTCAGCTCCTGACCTCATTACAGCCTTGGTTCAAACTTGGAAAAAGAGCTGAATTGCAGAGGTGAGGTGGGAGTGTCAGCCCCTGACAGCAAGGCCACATTTTACTGAGTGTGGCATCAAGGAGCCCCAGCAAAAGTAGAGTCAATATAAATCAGGGGGAATACTTTAGATGAAAAGTGGGAAATAACATTCACGCCACACAAATGGTCATCATTGACTCTCCCACTATCAACATTCTGTGGCTTAGCATTGACCAGAAACTGAACTGGACTAGTCATATAAATACTGTGGTTATCAGTGCAGGTCAGAGATTATGAATCATGTAGCAAGTAACTCCCAAAGTATGTCAACTATCTACAAGGCAGAATTCCCAATTGATTGTATAAATGTAGCTCCAGCAACACTCAAGAAGCTTAACACCATCCCAGCTATCTCAGCTGGAATGATGATTTAACCCCATCCTGTTAGCATTTTTTTCTGATGTACATGCCAGCCCTCAGGACAACTATACAAGTCCTTACCCCTGCTCCCACTGTCCCCTTCAGCCAAGCTATAGAATTACTTAAAGAAAATAACATGGCAATTAAATGGTGCTGATTCTCCAATCTGCAGGCTAAGTGTGTGAATGGGAGCAGATTTTGTTCCATGGTGAGTAACTTGTTTCCTGCGCCACTGAAAGATGTTCTCAGATTGTGAGCCAGTGAGATTGTTAGGAGCTGAATGGTGAACCACTTAGCCTATTGCAGGTCTCATCAGTAGGGGTTTCATCCTGCCTGAGGCTGGTCAATCAGGGACCAACAGATTCTGTCTGTAAGACTATATATCATGGCCTACTTTTCAGGGGAACATGTAGCAAGAAGCTAACTGAGTGGTTTTCTTTTACTACTTACAGGAATAGAGTCATAGTGAGAGGGAGTGTCAGGGCAGGGTTTGTATCTCACCCCTTCCTCTGTATGCTCTTGACTGGCTCCAAATTGGAGCAAATGGAGACCCCACCCCCTCCAAAATCCCAGCAGGCAGGTAGCCCCAGTCTCCTCGCTGGAAAGCAGCCAATTTTTTGGCTGAAAGACATGTAATGAGTTATAAGCACATTGAGCCCTTCATGTGGTAATTCATCAAGTCCACACTGGCCTTCTGAAGAGAATCCCACCCAGGCCCATACCCTTACCCTATCCTTGCATTTCCCATGTCTAATACACCCAGTCTGCACATCCCTGGACACTATGGGCAATTTAACATGGCCAATCCACTTAACCTGCACATCTTTGGACTGTGAGAGGAAATCTGAGAACCCAGAGGAAACCCACACAGTCAATCACCTGAGGGTGGATCAAACCCAGATCCCTGGCATTGACAGGCAGCAGTGCTAGCAACTGAGCTACCATACCGAACTTTGTTGTTGGCAAGTTCAAAAAGTCTCCAAAGAGCTGGTTTGGCACAGTGATAGCACCATTCCGTCTGAGCTCCGAGGCCTGGGTTCAAGTCCCACCTGCTCCAGAGTTTTGCACTAACATCTCTGAATAGTTTGATGAGAAAATATTAGAGGGTTTCCAAACTTCTTGATCAGAATTAAGTGGTGAGGTCACATGAACAATGTAATGTTCTCTCTAGAGCCAGCTCACCCAACTATTTCACTTTCTCATCTTCTCGAGTGGAGAAGAAAATTTGACACATTGTCTTACATTTAGAGTACAACAGGATTCTGGTCTCAAACACTCTCTCATACGAGTTTTGTGGTTTCCTGAAATATGATTGTGTTTTCACAAGACTAAATGCATGATACAGATTAAGTGACTACTGTTGCATTTCTAGAAATTATCAATAGGGTTTGACTAGATTGTCTTTTGCACTTGGAATCTTCATATCCAGTGACAGTTGTTAATAGAAAAGTATTCTTTTGCCTGTTTGGAGCATGCCTTTACCACTTTCCTTGAAATTTCCCAATTCCATACATGATATTTGGCTCAAGAAGATGAGAGGAAAGTCCAGTCCCATTCTGCAGTCTACTGCTGCCTGTAAGGATTCGTGTTCATGATGGGAACTTTCCGATCTGTTCTCTCCCAACCACAAGGCTTACCTCAAGGACCTGCTGTTTGGACTCTCCGAATATTCTCAAGCTCCATTTCACAAATTAAAGTCACAAAAGGGTCACCATTATTCAGTAAGGAAGAATGCCTAGTTAAAGTCCCCTAGTGCCCGAACAGTAGCATTTACCCATAACTTTTCAGTGCATTGTCTCACCCTATTAAATCTTGGGAATTACAACTACTGCATTTTCAAGTCAAGAGTGCAACAAAATACTCATGGTCTTTCCAGCTATCATCAATGATGAGAGAGGTCACGCTGTTTGTTATGGGACACAGTCCAGCTGCTTGACCCTCATTTGACTAAGGGAAAAAAAAAGAAAAGAAAATGGCCTTGGGCAGAGTGGTAACACAGGTGGTACAACACCTGCTTTGAAACCAGATGGCTGTGAGTTCAAGTCGCAGAGCTTCCTGTTACTTGAGCTCGCCTGGCATTGTTGGCTGCAGCTTTGTCCATTCTTGTCCCAGTCATATGGAACGACAATTTACCCTGATTGGGGGAGGGTAGGAAATATCTGACAATCATCTAACACTAATAACAGCCAATCTTTTGTTAGATATACACAAAGAAGCATTGATTTGAACCATGCCAGAGTATGTGGCCCAGGATATCACTGCGCCATAGAATTCTTTCTGCTCATTCAAGGGGGAAAGAAAAATCACATTTTAATGGTAACAATTCGTCATGATTATGGAGATTTCCTAGAAGAGATAGCCATACTCTTACCCTTTGGTCTGAGTGTAGCGGCACTCTAAGTTTTACAGGGAAACCATGGCCTTCCAAAGCTCCATTTTGTTTAGGTTGGTTGATACCAAGAACTACAACTTGGTGAATTACCAGATTCACGATGGCATCATTCACTTGCATTATACTTAGAATCATAGAATCATTACAGAGTGGAAGCAGGCCATTCAGCCCATAAAGTGTACACTGACCCTCTGAAGAGCATTCTCCCAGACCCACTCCCTCTCCTATAATTCTGCATTACCCATGGCCAAGCTACCTAACCTGTGCATCTATGGACTGTGGGAGGAAACCCACAGAGAGATGGGGAGAATGTACACAGACAGTCACCTGAGTCTGGAAGCAAACCCATGTCCCTGGCACTGCGAGGCAACAGTGCTAACCACTGAGCCACCAGGCCAGGCAAACTAATGCTCATCACCTAATTTGGAATCCATAACATTAGATTGTCTCAATATACAAACACAGGTTTTCCTCTTGAATTAGAACTCTAACCCTAACCATGGGAGTAGCTGAAATTAATATCACAGATGTATTTTGGGGGAACCCAGTCAAACACAAGTGAGAAAGAAATAGAAGGTCATACTGATAAAGTCAGATGAAATAGGATAGGAGGAAGTGTGGATGGGACATGTTTGCTTGCATGATTAGTTGAGCTGAATAACCACTTCTGAGCTGTGCATCTAGTGTGATTCTATTTAATTTAAATTGTTGACTTTAATCAGACAAAAGTATAAAATCTACAGTATTACCTGGTAAGTTTAGTATTTGATTGTTCAGGTTGCATCTGGCAGTTATAGCACAGTGTGGGAGAAGCATCATTATGTATAATAAAGATAGTGATTATTACAGTATGCAAATGGTATGTTGTAGGAGTGAGCTAACAAGCTACTGATGAGGTAACTGGGAAAGAACTGACTTTAAGGCAGACATTTGAAGGATAGCTTGTTAGAAAGAACAAAGAATGGTTTGAGTATTTACAAAGGGTGAAGTGGTCGGGGGCAATTTTGCTATCAGATATAATATTGAGAGAGTGCCTCTTTGTCAAATTAGATGATAAATTAGATGATTTTCTCAAGATATTATCTGTAGTCCACGTGTGACTGATACAATAAATTGAGGAAAAGTGGTATCCACTTCTCACCTGACTTATACACTGGACATTAATTGACAATCAGTTCTTACCTTTGTTATTTTATTGCTTAGCTACACTTTTACAGGATGAGAAATAAAATTGCTTGTGCCAATATTTTAAAAGGTTTTCCTACATTATACAATATTTAAATAGATTAACTTCAATTTGAGGTGAGTGGAATCAATGCCAGTTTAAATGTGTTGAACAATATTTAGAAAATATTACACTGCAGTCTGTAGATTATTGTGTTTATGTTACTTACTCAACTCAGTTTCATAGAAGTAAGCTTATGTTAGACCAGTAAAGGTTTATTTGAACTAATCTTATACACTAATAGGGGTATAACATTACATTTTGAAATACCTGACAGAAGCATGATGCAATCTGACATTAAACCCCATTTTATATGTTCAATAAATCTTGTGTAGTTTGCCTTAATTTGTTCTTGAGTTTATCCTCTGTTATGTAGATGTGCATGTTAACACTATCTTTGTAATCTAGTGTAATCTTTAAAAGCCTAATGTATGCTCATTCATCATATGATCTCTTGCCTTCAAACGCAATGTCTGGTCAAACAACCACTTTCTCCTGTCTTCAATAATTTTGCATCAAATTAACATGATGTTTTCAAAGAAACATCAAAAAACACGCATTGATATTTGATGCCCCTTTTATTGTTCTTCTGGGTTGCCGATAGCAACATCCAGGAAATTAATCCTAACTTGCTGGAGATATCAGGATCGTCCCGAATGTTGGCAATTCCAAGGTGCAAACAATCACAAAAGAACACAGCAGAGAATAAGATCATTTGGCCCATAAATCCTGTGCCAGCCAACTCATTGAAAGAGCTGTTGAATTAGCTCCACTCTGCATCTCCATGCCAGAATTCAGCTTCCAATAATAAGTGTATCTATAAGTGTAACATTAAACAAAAAGCTCCCACTAAATCCACCTACAAATGTAGCCACTAGACAAATGTTTCTGATGAAGGGTCTAGGCCCGAAACGTCAGCCTCTCTGCTCCTGTGATGCTGCTTGGCCTGCTGTGTTCGTCCAGCCCTGCACCTTGTTGTCTCGGATTCTCCAGCATCTGCAGTTCCTACTATCTCAGACAAATGTTTCTAACAGGTTTGTTCCACATTGGCCTTCTAATTTTTCTGAGGCCTGTGACTTGAGTTTTGTCCTGTTCTCGAGTCATTGACTCTTTATCTGTGAATGAAGTTATATTTCATCCTGATGTATATGTGTATGTGTGCACACCTGAGAGAGAAAAATACATCACAAGAATTGTAGTTGTCCATCCTCCCCTGTAGAGCCACATTATCCAAAATGCACCAGACATACCATATGGCGACTGGAAGACAATGGACAAAATGTTCAACTTTTTACATGAACTTTCAAAGCTTCGATTTTATTTTGGTGTTAATGATGGAAAAGACTTTTTTTTTAAAAATTTACTTAATCTTTCACTGTGTCAACACTGCATTTTGAAGTGATTCTTTTTTTCTCGCTTTTGCTGCAGAGGGCTCATGATTGCCCTGAGGCCAGAGGAGAATGTTTCTGAGATTATTTAATGTCAAACTCACATAGTCAGTCAGTGATGTCTGGATTATGGTAAAGGACCCTCTGTTCAAGGTCCTGGTCTTGGGAGTTTGTAAACAGGGTGGTGTTAGAAGTGAGCAGGGAGGAGAGAAAGTTCCCTAGTCTTCTATAAGATCTACAATTAAATCATGTTAAAAAAAGACAAGGAAAGTATGACTTTATACAATGGAAATTTAGATAATGGAAAAGGAAGATTAAACAGAAGGAATACCATGCAGCAACTGGGAGAAACACTACATAGCACAGACGGGCAGGAAACTCACCATCAGGATACTTGAACACCAACTCGCAGCAAAACAACACAACCAATTCGACCTCGTTTCATTACACTCCGACATAGAAGGACATCAGTTTAACTGGGACAAAGTTACAGTACTAGGGCAAGTGAAACAAAAACAAGCACGAGAATTCCTGGAGGCCTGGTTTTCAATCACCGATGCAATTAACAAACATGTTGAAATAGACCCTATCCACATACCTCTATGGTACTAAACCGGAAACAAGGCTGCCCACCATGACAGACCAGATCATATAAATTCAGAGTGGGACATAATAACAGCCCTTCAACCGAAGCTAGACAACACTGACAATGTCACCTAGAAGGGAGACGAAATGTTTGCATGAAAACCAGTCAGCTCGGCAAACCAACCAACAACTCCTACCACAACCCAAGCTACAGATCTTCATTAAAACATTAGAAAGTAGACAAGAATTAACCAATAAATAAAAACAGTTGCATCTGGCATGTGAGCCAATATATATGTAATTTATGAACTCGTGGATAATTAAAAGTTTGGAAATGTGAAAACACAAATTTATAATGCTATGTTCTCTCTAAGCTGTGGAATTGTGCAGGATTCTGCAATATACCATGCAATTCAATAAGCAAGCTGCAAAGAAAAAAATAGAGGGAACATTGGTGCAGAATGTTAGGTAAAGAGTATCAAAATATCATACTCTATGTGGCTTCCTACATCTTCCAGTATCAGTTAAGGTTTGTCAGAGTTTAATTTCAATAGTGTTATATGAGAAAATGCAAATTTGTTGTACCAATGTTGTATTGAGGTAGTTTAAATCCAGAACTACAGGAAACATTAGCACATGTGTATTAGCTATACTCTGTACTTGGTTGTGTGAACTCTTGAAAGTTTGGTTGAGGTCCAAGCTGCATGTTCATTTTAATAAGCCTTCCTGAAATGCATTGATAGATTTGATTAAGCTTTTGGATGCAATGTTGAACCTATATCCTGCCTATCCACACAAAAGATCCTTTGGCACCATTTCATGGGAACACAGGAGAGTTCTCCATCCCCTTCTGGGTACTATTTATTCTCGAAACAATATCACCTAAAAATATAGACTATACCATCTTTATCTCATCTTTATATTGCTGATTGTGTAATATGTGTAATAAAATTGGCTGCTGTATTTCCTACATTATCATAGTGACTACAGTTTAAAAGTACACCATTACTCATGAAGTAATTTGATATATCTTGAGGTTGTGAAAAAAGTATACAAATATATATCTTTTGGTCTTTCTACATAGCAACAGGAGTTCAGCTAATCAGGAATGTAATAAATTTTGTAGGTCTTTAATCCAGTCATATAAGACTTTTACATTATGGAATGGGCTACCTTTTTTCAATTGAAAATCCCATGTTTTTATTTTCAAAACATGTTGGCCCGTCAATTTTGCACAGGTTATTATTATTAATAAATAAATCTCTTGACATGTAAATGTTTCCATTGTAACATTTTTTCTCTCTTGATGCATTAAGGATGATGGTTCACAGAGAACCAAAAGAAAATCGTTTTTTTTGAATGGTTACAGCAGTCACCAATGGCCATAGACTACAAACTACAATTCAGGACATTTTTAGAGCCAATGCCTGAAGGGAAACAGGCACCTTAATTTCAGTTTGAACTCTGCAGCTGGCCTTAAATGTGCTCTGTTAGTAATTATTTTGCACAAATGAAGATCTATTTGACCCAGCTGTGAAACAATATTTGCTTGTTATAGTTTCACTTTAAAATACAGAGCTAGTGTCAGCCACATTTCACCCAGGGCTATTTCCTTTGGTAATTTCTTTGAGATTATGAGCTTGCAAATTCTTGATTTACTGATTAAAGCATCTTGGTTAAAGCCTTTCTTAAAAACCAAGGTTGGCATTCCTGAGGAGCTGGGGGAGTTTGTGTGCCTTGGAATGCAGTGAATGGCCTGTAAATTGTGCCCACTAATTAAAACTCTCTGGAGTCCAACTGGAATAATCATCTGGTTAAAATCAACGAGTAATGCTCTAATTTCACTGCACCTTTCAGATCTCTCATTATCTAATTCGTAATGACTGGAAAAGTTAAAAATTCAGTTAAACATCTGTGTGTGTAACTCTTTCAGAAATCAAAAGACTTTCACCTGAAATCAGGCTGCTCCACCAGGGTGCGAACCCTTTCTCTGCTATTTGGAAAGAAAACTGCACAAAGACTGGAAACATTAAATGTTCCAAGGAACTTTTGATTTGTTAAGCTCAAATTGATCACACTTTTTCTAAAAGACTACATGAATGAATAGTATGGCAAGTTGCTGGGAAGACACAAGCATTGGTTCATATTTAGCTTTTTTCCTCAGAGTCAAGACGATCAGAAATATAGAGACCTAAAAAAAGACACCGTTTATTTGTCAAGGTCATTGATAAGGATCTGACACATGATCCCTTAGCTGCATGGTCAAATTCAAAGTGACTGGCTTATTCCAGGTCTGATCTAATAGTTTGTTTCATGAAGATGCTTTTAAAGGATTAACACAGCAGTAAAAGAAGCAGATTGACATATAATTTTGTAAATGTGGCTGTAGTGGTCATTGATGAAATAGGGGTTTGGGTTAGCCGAAAGTACAGTGGAACTTTTCATTCATGTATTCTTTTAGTAACATGACCTGACTCTGTCCTTGCCTTAGTTTTTCTGTGGCCACTGGTGTACAGTGCCAAAATGTCCATTGTGATGAGGAGTGTTCCTGGTTCCACTGGTCTCTGGGTGCTGAGTTTCTGTAAGAAATCCATAGTGCCTCAGTCCTCAATACCAACAACTGCCAATTTCTAGATGCCATCCTACAACTCATCCGCTTCATCCTGGACCACGTCTTCACCTCCGACAACCAGTTCTTTATCCAAACGCATGGAACAGTCATGGGGACCAAACTTGCACCCCAATATGCCAACATTTTCATGCACAAGTTTGATCAAGCCTTCTTCACTGTGCAAGACCTCCAACTAATGCCATACACCAGATGTATCAACAACATTTTCTTCCTTTGGACTCATGGTGAGGAATCACTGAAATTACTACATAGTGATATCAACAAGTTTCAGCCCACCATCAGGCTTACTGTGGACTTCTGTTCAGAATCAGTCTCATTCTTGGACACATGCATCTCCATCAACGACTGACGCCTCAGTACCTCACTCTACCGCAAGCCCACAGATAACCTCACGATGCTGCACTTCTCTAGCTTCCACCACAAAAAAAACACCACAACCTCCTCAGAAGTCAGACACAGGATACAATCAATAGAGTACCCTTCATTGTCCAGTACTTCCCTGGAGTGGAGAAACTACACCATATTCTCTGCAGCCTTCAACATGTCATTGATGATAATGTGCATCTCACCAAGATCAACCCTACGCCTCCACTTCTTACTGACAAACAACTGCCAAATATTAAACAGACCATCGTTCGCAGCAAATTATTCAGCCTTCAAGAGAACATCGACCACAATACCCCACAACCTTACCATGGCAATCTCTGCAAGACATGTCAGATCATTGACATAGATACTACCATCACACGTGGGAACACCACCCACCATGTACACGGCAGATGCTCAGGTGACTCAACCAACATTGCCTATTTCATACGTTGCAGGCAAGGATGCCCTGAGGCATAGTATATTGGCGAGACCATGCAGACGCTACGACAATGGATAAATGGACACTGCGCAACAATCACCAGACAGGAATGTTCCCTCCCAATCTCCGATCTTTGGGTAAGTGTCCTCCAAGGCGGCATTCGAGATACACAACAACACAGAATCACCGAGCAGAAACTAATAGCCAAGTTCTGTACCCATGAAAATGGCCTCAACTATGATCTTATGTTCATGTCACTCTACGTGACCCCACCACACTTCTTTATCTGTAAAATCTTCCTTACTGTTTTGTTTTGTCATCATCACCTGGATGAATTGTTATGATCTCTCCACCTTAATTAGGTTGTACAGTTTTAGATTACTTGTTACTTTGGTTAGACCCTCAGCATGTAACTCTTATGTTATTTCCAGTCATTTGGTTTGTCTTCAGCATCACCTTATTTTTCATTTTTAAAAATTATCTCTCTGCCTCATTGAATTGGATTCTAGGTCATCCCTTCGTTTGTTATTCAGCTGTTGACACTTTACTTACCATCTAACACATTGGATCACCTTGCAGGGATTTATTATTCGGCACTCCACTCACAACATTTGTATGATCTTTGGTCTCTATGCCCTTGATTTCTCTGCCTATAAATTCTCTGTCTGTATGCTTCTCTCTTATTTCACTTGACAAAGGGGCTATGCTCTGAAAGCTTATAATTTCAAATAAACCTGTTGGACTATAACCTGGTGTTGTGCGACTACAATGTTTTAGCAGATGGTTTGAACTACAATTGCCTTCCTTCAGGTTTGACATTGAACAAAGGGCCAGTATTCTGTCATCAAATCACCCTTTATTTAAACATACATAATACTTGACACTGATTCAATTACCATAAAGCCAGTTCCTAGAGTGAACAGAACTTCTGACACTCCTGTTTACATCTGTTAGTGAGGTCTCCCTGATTGGACCAGATTAACAGCCCCAATCAGGAAATTCATATTCTATGAGGTCCACCTGGCTGAGCTCATTACAGCTACTACAGACATGTTCCCATTTGTCTGCACAGTAATATTCATGCTTTACCTTCTGTTCTTCTTAAAGTTGTGAGACTTCATCAGATATTTTGTTAGGTTTTCTAAATATTGGCATCATCGTCATTTCTTTGGTGGCATACAGGCATTATTGGTGCTTCATTTGCATCCCAACCCCATGATCCATCCTTAGGGCGAGAGGTCTTCAATATCTAACGTGATGGTCTCTGTCATGACTTCCAAGAGACTAGTCCAGTCATATGAGGTGGCATGATGACACTGTGGTTAGCACTGCTGCCTCACAGCACCAGGGATCTGGGTTTGATTCCACCCTCAGCTGACTGTCTGTGTGGAGTTTGCACATTCTCCCTGTGTCTGCGTGGGTTTTTGATTTCCTCCCACTTTCCAAATATATGCAAGTTAGGTGGATTGGCCATGCTAAATTGCCCACAGTGTTCAGGGATGTGTAGGTTAGGTGCATTAGCCATGGGAAATGCAGCGTTACAGGAAAAGGGTAGGGAGATTAGGCTGAGTGGGATGCTCTGTGGGGGGTCAGTGTGAACTTGTTGGGCTGAATGACCTGTTTCTACACTGTAGGCATTCTATGACTAAAGCCACCTATTTTGTTTCTCCTCTGATTTGTCCTGTAATACTGTCAAGTACCTGTTTATGCCTCTGTAAAGAACTGAAGGACTTTTAAGTGTTTTATTGATGACATAAGAATGAAAGTTGATGCATTTTTGGACCTATTCACCCATCTGAACAATCTGCTGATAATTCTTCAGAACATAGTTTGCAGGATCATTTCAGGTCTGCTCAAGTAAACTATTTGAACACAATTTTGAGAAATTCAGATAATTATTGTGTGTTACGGAATTGGATTAATGCGCATGCACAAAATTAATTTGGTTAGGTGACTCATTAGCTGCTTAAGAATTATTAAAGCTCAGTTATTTTAGAAAAGGTTTTATTAAAGAAAAAATTTGCAGTTACATAGCTCTTTTTAAAACAGCAGGATGTCCAAAAGTGCTTAACAGACATGGAAATATTTTTGCAATGTCATCAGGATTGTAATGTAAATGAAGCAGCCAATTTGCACACTGCAAGGTCATACAAATAACAATGAGATAATGACCAGATAATTTATTTTGGTTACTTTGAAAGCCATCAAATCATGAATTATCCACATTAAGTGCATCATGCTCAAAAATACGTTTATGGAACGTTTTCTTTTGAATGTGACATTTTTCTTGCCATAAAAGATAGTTTTTAAATTTTGTCTACTTCAGTAAGAATACTTTTAATAATTAAAAATGTCAACATAAAATACCTGTAATACTGATCTTGGATCCCATTGTCTCTAAAATTGAGGCTGGACATTTTGATTCATTCAGCAGTCCAGAATATTTGTTTTCTCTTTGTAAAGGGCTATATTAATACACTAACTGTAGCTTCAATTGAGGAAGGGAAAGGAAAAGTCAGAAATGGATTATAAAATTGGAAATTGGAAGTTAAGTTGCAGAAGGTTTCCAGTTCAGAGAGAGCAGGAAATCACACCAATATAGTCATCAACGTGCCAGAATAAAAAAGAGGTGTGAGAGGGTGCCTGAGTAGGCCCAGAACAAGGAATGTCCCACATAAAAGTTTGGGATAGCTAGAACTCTGTCTGATCTACCAACACTTGTTAACCTTCAATTCCATTTACTAGCAAGAATATTTGTACCTCCACCTTATAAATGTTCAATAATCTGGTTGCCTTCTGATGCAGAGAATTCTGAAATTATATAACACTGAGAGAAAAAAATCTGTCATTTCTGTTCTTCAAGTGAAACCCCTAATTTTTAAACCATATACTGTAGTTCTGGACTCATCCACAATTAGAAACATCATTTCCATATCCATTTTGTTAAGACCATTTAGGAATTATACACTTCAATCAATCACTCCTCAATTTTCAAAAATCCATTAAAAACAAGCTTCAGTCTCTCCACCATTTCCTTATAGGATAATCTGTTCATGCCAGTTATCAATCTTGTAAACCTTCTCTGAACAGCCTCCAACCCATTTACATCCTTCCTTAAATAAGGAAATCTAACATAGAACTTAAGGTATGGTCTCAACTATGCCCTATATAACAGAAGCATAACATTTTTACTTGCATATTCAATTTCTCTCATAATTAATAATTTTATTGTTAATAATTTCATTTTGCTAGTTATATTAGTAGACTAACAGGGAAGCCTAAAGTTCATGGAATAGATGAAGAGTATTCTAAATAGATTGAAAAATAGTTTTACAAACTGACTTTTAACACAAAATAAAAATATTGAAATTCATTATAAGCAGTAGGTTAAGTAAGGAGCCATGGTTCTCAAAGGACCATAAGTATGTCTAATAGAGAAAGATAATTGGTGATGCATGGCTTGAATTAAGCATTCCACAAACATGGGGCAAATTGAGACATGAGACAGGCTTTTATGAGCTACAACAGCAGGCAGAGAGGTTCACTTTGTACCTAGACTTCATTCTCCACCACAATCTTGTCATCTAACCAACTGAGATAACACACGATTGTTGCAAGAAAATTATGTTAAGGGAAATAAGTATAAAGTTCTCATGTAATACCAAAGCATAGATGAAGCATCCAGTGAGTGGATAGACCTCCAAAAGAATGTGAGCCTAAACCAGTATTGAAAGAAAATGGTTTGTTTTGTTAAATTAAGATTGGTGGATACTGTTCATTAAACTCAGGTCCCTAAATGTTTAACATACGCCTTTACAGAAGAAAAGAACAGTTGCAGAGATGATGAGCGTAGTAGGTTCTGAACTAGTGGCGTATATGATATCATAACAGTGACATCAGTGGCCCCGTCCTCTCCCATCTGGAGAGATACAACAGTTAGTACAAGAGAGAGATGTCATTACCTAGAAATGCAGAACGTGCAGTAGTGTAAATAAAGGAATTTTGAAGAAACCTACCAGAATCCAACTTTAGTCAGTCATAAGTTGAGAGATTCCCTCAATTTAGAAACAATCTAGAACAGGCACAATTTGCCTAAAGACACCTCCAAATATTATTTAACCAAACCAAACCACACACTAATGCACAAGGGATAAAGGGTGTATCCACAAGCCTTGAATGAGATTGAGCATTAAAATTATTCCCATCATCCTTTTAATGGACAGGAGACATTTCGTACAGACTCAAAAAGAATAATGAACATTGCAGAGTCTAAGTAGCACTCAAAATATGTTGAGATATTTCACTTGAGATATACAATCCAAAACTCTAAGCCCATCTTGTATGGTTTTTATTCACTTCTACATGCAAACCAGCAATGGTTATTAAACATATAGCTGGACACTTTCACTGTAATAGAAATCGTGTTTGAACAACTGTTTCACATGGAATCCAGATAGCCTGGATTGTGACTTTTAAGATGTAACAGGTACCACCAGCTTACTATGGTTACTAAAATGAGGCCCCATTTCAGATGAGCATTCCAGTATGCACTCCACTGATGCCAGAACATGTTTGTCAAAAACCAGCAATAAACCAGTTTCTATGCCATTCTCTATTGTGCAAAGGGAGTCTGATTGTAAGAATATTGGTCTGAATTTTCATTCAAGGGGGATAGAAGGAGTCAGAAAATACCTGGCTTGGCCTGGTTTGACCTGCCTGCTTTGGAGAGAGCCTCAATAGGAAATATTGGTTAAGAGCCCAGATATCCACTAAACCATTGAAACACTGAGCTTCAGAGAAAATGTTGCTGGATGAACAGCCCTGGCTCCCTGATTGTTTCTGTTGATTGTTCAATGTTTGCTTATAAAAGACTGAGAGGTTTCTAGTGTTTGCAGATTTTGCTGGATGAAATACACTTCCATTGTCTTGTGGTAAAAAATACTTTTTTATAAGAAAGTGGAAAGTAATGAATAAATTTTTAAATTTTTTTAACACATCCTACTGTCACTATAGGATTTGTTTCTTCTACATGATATACATTGAAGGGCAAATAGACAAAGAAGGGCCACAGTTTAACATGGACATATAAGTGGCATTGGGAAATAGAGTCATACAGACATACAGCACAGAAACAGACCCTTCAGTCGAACTCGTCCAACCCGGCCAGGTATCCTAACTAAATTTAGTCACATTTGCCAGCTTTTTGGCCCACATCCCTCTAAACTCTTCCTTTTCATATACCAATCCAGATGTCTTTTTAATGTAGTTGAGGCATATACTCTGGCATAGGGTGCATGTGGAGGATTGTTTGAACTTACCTTTCAAAAGGTTGCCTCATGCAAACTATGTTTCTCAACAGTAAAGAATGACTCTTTGTAAATCTGGTTAAAAATGGCAGAGCTGCAGGCCATACCACAATGATTTCACTACAATGAGATCAGCCAAGTTTAAAATTCAGTGAATGGGCATGCGACTCAAATCAACCTGCACCCTTCAAAAGAAAACTATCTTGAAAATTGTGAACCATGGGAATGGGGTTGGGGATCCTGTGTATATGGGACCTGCCCATCTTTTTGACTCAGTAAAACTGCAGACCATTCATGCCGATAACACAGTGTGGAGCTGGAGGAACACAGCAGGCCAGGCAGCATCTGGGGAGCAGGAAAACTGACTTTTCGGGTCGGGACTCTTCTTCAGAAATATTCAGGCCATTTATGCCACTCTTTAACTCTTACAACGAATGCAAAATACTGTGGAAGCTGGAAATCAAAACCAGGAAATGCTGTCAAAACTCAGCAGGTCTGGCAGCGTTGGTAGAGAGAGAGAGAGAGAGACATTGTACAGGTTGGGTCTTCTTTATCCACAGGTCCAGAAACTGAAGGTCTTTTCAAAAGCAGATATTTGTAGACTTGTAGACATGCTGAGTTCGGGCCTTTTTTGGAAAAACCATTGCTTGATCTGAGTGGATCCAAAAGCAAGGTACTTCTTTCAAAAGGCCAAAACTCAGTGTGGCAACTGGTCTGTTCAGGTCTGATCAAGTCTGTTTGGGTTAAAGGAAATTTCTTTCCAACAGCCCCAATAGACCTGTACAGACTCATAGTGGATCTAAGTGTATCCTGGTAAATGAAAGTTGTTCGGTGATTGTTTTGTGCCTGATTCTTCTCCTCTGCAAATAATTATTTATACACACCTATGCACACAACATGACTGATAATAGTTAGATGCAGCCACTACAGGAGGTATTAACCGTTCTGAAGTATTTGACTGATTCATTCGACAAGGTGACAAAGATTTCCCGACGTAGTCGGCAGAACTCGACAGGTCCCAGAAAATCTTGTAAGATTCAAAATCCATTTCTTTGATCAATTAATCTGACACAAACTCTGTTCTTTTCATTTCCTTAAGGCAAACACTGTAAAATTCAGTACAGTTTAATAAGTTCTGGAATTTGAACAGACACTGTGACCTTGATTTTAACCCTATTTGCTGAGTTAGAGCAAGTGATTTCAACTGTGCAAACCTATTTACTGCCTGGTATTCAAAAACTGAAAACAAAACATTTAGAGCAAAGGCTGTTGGATAAAGGATAAGGGGCTTGCAATTGCAACAAAATGTTCTGATAAAGAGCATTGGGTTTTCATGGCTTTTTGAGATGGGAGACCTTGGCTGTCCTTTGGCCCATCTTGGGTCTGCCTCAGCAGTTCTTAATTAAGCCTTTAGATGACATGATAGGTGGAAGTCAGAGAAATTCTGGGTGTGTAAAAGATTGGCGCAGTTTGTCTCATCCCTCACTTATTGCACCCTTTGACCTCATTACAAGCTGTAAAGCTGAGTCTAGAGCTGAGTTTGTGCTATCTGGTAGGATACATTAACTGAAAATGAAAGTTCCTAATGGCAGAGAACCCAAGAATGGTTTTTATTTCAAAACGTGGCTATCTAAAAAAAACTTAATGGATTTGAGAAAAGATTATGATGGTACCAGATGTTTTAAATTCAGTTTACTTTGTGCGGGTGACATTATTACATTGAATTCCACACCTTTTGTCCATCCGCTTATGAAGGAGGTGATCTGACAGGCTACAGCAGTTGCTGCTTTGATGTTAATCTTGTTAAGGAGCTGTGGTGTGTTTTCACTTTTCTCCAGGTCTAATATTGAAGAAATGAGTTCTGCCTCGAGTCGTGAATGAGTTAATATTTAAGTATTAACCAGTGTTTTTATGTACTTTTCGGAGGTCAGGTCAAACAGTTTAACTCTAGTTAAAGACAGAAGGTTAAGCGCATTTTCGCTACAATGTTTGTTTACCCTGGAGTGTGACTCCCCGGCTGCCGGATGTGTTTGTGATTTTTCTAACTCTCCTGAAATCTTGTCTAATGATCTTTTTGGCCAGCTTGAATATTAACTATTCTAAGATATCTAACTTAACTAATATATCAAAAGCAATAGACGTCCATTTGATTTTAATGTAGCATTTTGAAGCATCAATTTCCATTAACACCTTTTAGAAATGTGTCAATATTTACATGGCCACCTCAAAATTAAACTTTTTTCAGTAATGTTTTATCATTCATGAGCGTTTATTATGAATGTTCAATATGAAATAATGCTTTTCCTATTTGCTGCATATTATGCAACTGTAATGGTTTCCTTCGTGTAACTTTTCTCCATTCATTGTTTTCTAATGTGATATCATTTCATTTGACTGGACGGTTCAGAGACTTTTTTCAAGGAACTTTTCCATTGACAATTCACACGCTGATCTGTAATGTCTGCAGGACTACTCTGTCCATCTCTTTAATCACTACGCTACCAAAAGCATGAGCAGAATGTTATCAAGTGAGGCTAACAGTTTCAACATATTAGTCAAACTTTGTTCGATCTACACGGGGGACTGTTGCCACAAATCTCCAGATCTCAGTACTTGCTCTGCAATTCAGTACTGTGCACCTGTTCAGTACAGGTAAAATCACCATAGTTCTAGCAGACCACAAGGCTGCTCTCTCATCTGAGAGAGAAATAAGTGGTAGCAGTCTAACCTAATGGTCACCATGCCTCAAGCAAAGAGAAAGGTTGAGAAGGAGATTCCTTCATGGTAAGCAGGAATTGAATGTATACTGTTGGTCTCCCTCTACATCACAAACCAGCTGTCCAGCTAACTGAGCGAACCAATCCACTCACAATGTTCACACGTAATTGAAAGCAACAAAGCACATGGAGTCATAGAGTCATAGAGTTACACTGCACAAAAACAGACCATCATGACTGGAATTCTCTGCTCAACACACCAGACTATGAAAACCAAAAGAACTGTGGATGCTATAAATCAGGAACAAAAATAAAGTTGCTGGGAAAGCTCAGCAGGTCTGGCAGCATCTGTGAAGGAAAAAACAGAGATAACATTTCGGGTCCGGTGACCCATCCTCTGAACTGAGTTGACGCCAGACTATGATGTAAGGGTGAATCAGGAGGAAGAGTTAGTGTATGAGAGGAGGCTAGCTAGGAATGTAAGAACAAATTGCAGAAATTTTAATACAGGGAGTTAAAGAACCTTACAGGTCAGAGTTAAGGAGAATTGAGGAGGATTGTGTGACTTTAGAACTCTCTGCCTGAGAAGGTGGTGGCTGGAGGTTTATCGGATATTTTTAAGGCAGATAGATTCTTGATCAGGATGGAAATCAAGGGTGATCAAGGATAGATGAGAATCTGGAATTCAAAACATAAACAGATCAGCCATAATCTTATTCAATGGTAGAGGAGGCTCATAAAGACAAATGGTCCATCTCTGCTCTTATTACGAATAATTATATGTGATGCCCTAACCCAGCTTCCTGTTGAGAGATAGTAAGAACTGCTGATGCTGGAGTCTGAGTTAACACAGTGTGGAGCTGGAGGAACTCAGCAGGCCAGGAGCATCAGCTCTTCTGATGCTGCCTGGCTTGCTGTGTTCCTCCAGCTCCACACTCTGTTATCCCAGCTTCCAGTTCTTGCTTAAATTATCCCTCTCCCCCATCTCCACCCAACATCACTGGTCAATGAAAACCCACAATCCGTTTGAAACCTCTCTGTGCTACACCTCAATTACTGAACCCGTGATAAGTTGTTCAACTCACCGATTACTCTTGGAGTAAACTGGTGCAAATTAATAAGGTCATAGAGTCATACAGCACGGAAACAGAACGTTCAGTCCAAATCATCAGCGCAAACCAGTCATCCCAATCTGATCTAATTCCATTTGCCAGCATTTGGCCTATATCCCTCCAAACCCTTCCTACTTATGTACCCATCCAGATCCTTTTAAAAGTTGTAATTGTACCCACCTCCGTCACTTTCTCTGGCAGCTTGCTCCATACATGCATCACCCTCCATGTGAAGAAGTTTCCTTCTTAAATCTTTCTTCTGTCACCTTAAACCTATGCTCTCTAGTTTTGGACTCCCCTGCCTGAGGAAAAAGACCTTGGGGACTGAATAGCTTCATTTATGCCACACTATTCTATTCTACAGGAGTGAAAGCACATCACAAAAGCTGTCAAGAGTTATTGGAACGAGCAGATTAAAGGGTCCAAAAAAAAGTGATGCAGTAAGATTTCAGTCCCTGACTCTGGGTTATAGTCACATGAAATGTTAGCCAGTGACTTGTAGAAAAGTCTTAGTGCTGTGGGTGGGATAAAAGTCAAACAGAAGAGATTTAAATAAAACAAAGTATTGTGATTGCTGGCAATCTGAAACAAAAACAGAATTTACTGGAGAAACTCAGCAGGTCCAGCAGCATCTGTGCAAAACAAAGCAGAGTTCACGATTCGGGTCCAATAATCCTTCTTCAGAACTATTAGATATGCTGAAGACAGGGGTGGGATGTGGGTCTGGGGCTGAAGTGAGCGAATAGGTGGAGACGGAGCCTAGAGAGCGAGAAAGACAATAGGCAAACAAAGGGATGGATAATGGTAACCCAGGGATAAAAAAAAGCTAATAATGAGGACCAAAGTACATGAAAATCAGTTAGCTGTGCTGAAAGCAGCCCATGTGGTGATAGATCTGGGATGTGGGTGTGGGTAAAGGACATGAACAAAGGTGTTCAGGTTTTAAAATTATTGAATTTTGATATTGCATCCTGGAGGCTGCAGGGTCCCCAAGTGGAAAATGAAATGCTGTTCTTCCAGCTTGCTCTGAGCCTTGCTGGAGTACTGCAGCAAGCCTGAGACAGAAATGTTAACCAGGAATCATGGTGGTGTGCTGAAGTGACAAGCAACTGGAAGCTGAGGGTCACTTTAACAGATGGAACGTAGGTGATTCACAAAGCAATTACCAGTCTGTGTTTGGTCTGTGAGTGGTATCCTCTACATTGGGGAACCTGTCACCCCTGTTATAATATGGAGCTGCTTTCAGCACAGCCAACCCATTTTCACCTGTTTTGTTCCCCGTTGTCAGCTTTTTCTCCCTGGTATACCATTAATCCATCCTTTGTCTTTCTCTGTCTCTGGGCTCTGTCTCCACCAATTCTCTCACTTCATCCCTACTCCCACATCCCATTTCCTGTTTTCAGCATATCTAAATTTCCAAGCTACTAATAGTTCTTTAGAAGGATCACACAAACTGATTCATTAACTTTGCTTTCTCTGCACAGATGCTGCCAGACCAGAAGGTATATGAACTCTTCCGTTCATGGTTGTCCATTGTGCTTTAGTTAAAATAGCTCGAAAACAACAGCCCCAGAGCCTCCAATCCCTTCTCATCCACCTCACCCTTCTTCATTAGTCCCACGACAGTTTGAGTAACAATATAGAGCAGAAGACTCAGTACTCACAACTTGGTTAATAATTCACAGTTAAATCAATACCTTCATGAGGATTGGTTAGCTACACAAAGTGACTCAGCAATAATCGGGGTTGATCAGGATTGAGCACGGTTAGAAAGGGTGACTTGTATGGCCGAGTTGTTTATTTTAATGTAAAAACTACATGTGAAATGTAATCCTTTGGACATTAGTTTCCCTGTAAAATTCCTCCTGCAGGATTTACTTACACAATACTGTACAATGCACAAAATATGCGGCTCATTTCAAGCATTTACACCAGTCGGAACTCCTGCAAGTACCATCCAGAAAGTGCTCTTCCCCCATTCAGATTACTGATCTGGGTAGACTGATGGTCATAGAATCCCTACAGTGTGGAAACAGGCCCTTTGGCCCAACAAGTGCACATCAACACTCAGAGCACCCCACCCCGACCCATTGCCCTATAACCCACCCAATCGACACATCCTTGAACACTACGGGCAATTTAGCATGTCCAATTCACCTAGCCTGCACATCTTTGGACTGTGGGAGGAAACCGGAGCACCTGGAGGAAACCCATGCAGACACGGGGAGAATGTGCAAACTCCACACAGACAGTTGCCCGAGGGTGAATCAAACCCAGGTCCCTGGCGCTGTGAGGCAGCAGTGCTAACCACTGAGCCACTGTGCCGCCCCTGTGTTTAGATTAAGTGTCCAACTGCAAATAGGAGCAAAAGTGTGGAAGGAGTTGTGGAACTGTAGCACAATCTCAAGGCTGTGATGACCTTACAAACTGCTTGAGCTTCATTCTTGTAGTCGATGACTTCAGCAGAACCTTTCAAATTCTGTTACACTCTTGTGACACGCTCCCACTCATATTGTGTATGTTTTCTGGCCTTTGGCTTAATTTCAGCAGATGCTGCGGTATCGTCTCAGCTCGAACGAATCTTGACTTCATTTAATTTGTAATCCCTGGTTCAACTTCCTAATTCTGGGTGAGATAAAAAAGAATTGGAGTTATTTGAACTTAAAGGTACATTCTGGAAAGGCTGCCCGTACTTTCTGCTCATGTTTGAAGCAAACAAAAAGAACACAGTTAGCAAAGGTGTAAGGCTTCTTGAAAAGAGCTGAGCACATTTAACCTCATCCACACATCTGAGGTAGGCCTATAAGGAAATGAACTTTTAAAAGTTTTCTTACTTCATGTAATTGTTCACATGTGTCTGCTACCTCAAACTTGTTTCATTTTTTTTTCAAAGACTTTCGATTGTCTGAAAATGTCTGCGTGGGGGAGGGGAATAAGGGGTCAGCCCTACGCAATGGCACATTTTTCCACTCATTCGAGAAAAGTAACATTGACCATCGAGTGACCTTCTGTTGCCCACTGGCCCGAATTACAAGCAACAATCAAAACAGACAGCTGTAGGTCACAGAGGGCAAGTTCTGCTAAAATTGAAATCTAGCTTTAATTCTCCTGTATAATTAATCAAAATGAACCGCCCTTATCTCACAGGCGACCACAGTCAATTTGTGAAGTACTTGAACGGGGAACTAGGTACAAATAGCACACCCTGATGTGTTTTGTAGAGGCGTTCAACAGCACAGGAATGGTCAAAATTCCTTTGAAGTTACCAGATTGTTTTAACTAGCAGTTTCGAATATAATTTCATCAATCAAACCACAAGGCTAGCCAAAGCAAAGCGCTAGTTGTATATCTATCATCCCTGTTCATTACAAAAAGGCTAAAAATCCATTTGTTAGGTTTGTTCTGTCAACATAAAATGGAAAAGGCTGTCAGGAGACCTACCTGCTTAACTATGTGGAAGTTTATCAAATTGCAGGGTAAGGTAAATGATTTGCAAAGTCCAGTATTGTTCTTAAAAGGGCAACAGTAAATCAGAAGCCTATTATCAGTAAAACTAGGTGGAACGGGAGGTATTTTATTTATTCCCCCCTCCCCTCCCCCCCACCCAGTCTAACTTCGCTCTTTAAGCACCAAGTTGTAAAACTGGGTAAATATTAATAGGTTTTTTTCCCGAAGACAGAGGAGAGACAAAACAGGCAAGGGAAAAGAAAGGTGAGTGGGTCAAGACTGACTGACTTCAAGAGGTTAAGATAACACAGAAAGATTACTTGCTCTGAACTGTGTCAAATTTATTTCTGTCATTAGACTGAAGGCTCTTCATTGGAACGATGGTGATGCCATTCGCTTCACACCTACAGAGGTCTGACTGAGCAACCAGATGTTGGAACTCCAGGTCTGCTTTGTAGCAACAAGCATGACATGCCTGGCCTCTTGGTCAGATTATTGTGACACCCTTGGGCATTTTATTGATCTCTTCTCACAGCAGATAAATGCTAATTGTACCCACGCAACAAAACAATCTTATTATCATGTTAACTAGCAGGAGGATTGTTGGTCCTAAACAACTGTGGTTTTTCCACTTCATTACCTACTAATTTAAAGATAAATGAATCTACAGTTACTAAGCAAATAAGGTCACCTATCAAGTACTTGTAAATTAATTTGTAAACAAGGAAGGGGGGTATATATTGTTCAAATGGAATGAGAGGGGTGTTAGTGGTATTGACTGAATTGGTACCTCATGCTGACTTACCTCAATTTCTCTCCAATTCACATGTAATTGAGAACTAATTAATGTGTACATTCTACCTGGTGCCCTTCTGGTAGAACTGTGCATGCTGGTGTTCAGTGAAACTGCTGCTTTGTTTGCTAAGTGTTGCAGTGTATGACATTTGTCCCGAATTTATTTCTTTTCTAAAAAGAAATGTCCTGATGAAGGGTTACGGAACTGAAAATGTTAACTCTGCTTTCACCCCACAGATGCCTGACAACATTTCATAGAATCCCTATAGTGTGGAAGCAGGCCATTTGGCCCATCAAGTCCACACCAGCCCTCCAAAGAGCATCCCACCCAAGACACTAGAGGCAATTTAGCATGGCCAATCCACCTAGCCTGCACATCTTTGGACCGTGGGAGAAAGCCCACACGGACGCAGGGAGAATGAGCCAACTCCACACAGACAGTTGCCCATGGCTGGAATTGAATCCAGGTCTACTGGTGCTGTGAGGCAGCAGTGCTAATCATTGTGCCACCATGCTGACCTACTGAGTTTTGCCAGCAATTTCTGTTTCTTTTCCACCAATTATGATTTTGACTCCCATACTTTTAGAATCCCTATAGTGTATAATTAGGCCATTCAGCCCATCAAGTCCATGCTGAGCCTCCAAATAGCATCCCACCCAGACCCACTGCATCCCTATAACTTTGTATTTCCCATGGCTGATCTACCTAGCCCACACCTTCCCAGTCACTATGGCCAATTTAGCATGGCCAATCCCCCTAATGCACACAACTTTGGACTGTGGGAGCACCTGGAGGAAACCCTCATAGACACGGGGAGAATGTGAAAACTCCACATAGACAGTTGCCTGACGGTGGAATCAAACCCAGATTCTGTGAGGCTGCAGTGCAAACAACTGAGCCACTGTGCTGCCCATGCTGTCTTATTGTAAAGACACATTCTGAAAACAGCTCAGGGACCTCATTTAAGACTGCAAACTGAAAAAGGCTGGAAGGACACAACACAACAGTAACAGTTAAACCTGCTTCACAGTATTGGGTAAAAACTGCTCATCAGCAACAGTTTACTGGTGATAGATGGAGACACGTCGATCAAGAGCTGGCTAACATCATGACGTGGACACCCTTTATCAGCAAGAAGTAACTGTTAATGGATGGAGACCCTTTGTCAGTTACAGGTTAAGGTTACCATGTGGAAACTCTTCACAAGCAACAGATTAACATTGCAGAGTGCAGACCCTTGATCTGAAACAGATTAATGATACCAGGTGAAAGCTCTTCATCAGATACATTTCTGAGGTTAACATTTCTGACCAGAGATCTTTCATCAGGAACAGATGAATGTTACTGATTGGAGATTCTTCATTACAAGCAGATTGTTGTCACTAGGTGGAAACACTTTATACAAAGTTTGCAGTGCAAAGAACAGGCTTGGGAATAAGCTGAAATTTCAATGGTGAGACTACATTCTTCAATTCAAAGTGTTTGATCTGCAGCAGCGTGAGGACATAAACTGAGGTGCTATGAACTTTCCAGCTCACAGTTATAAGCTTTGCACCTGCCTGTCAGTATAAAATTAGTGGGATTATCTAGCTAAAATATACTTAAAGGTAGTTGCCTTTTTGTGCAGAATCTCTTCACTGCTGCATTCACAATCTTCCCCACCCTACTCTGACCTTTGATTAAAACATTTCTGGGATGTTGGCTCACTGCCTCCAGGTCTGGTTCCTATGAAATTTGACTGTGTTCAATTCTTGACCCATAATAAAGTGTATGTACTGCATAGAGGCTTCAAACGATAAAAAGAGCACTTCATTACTACCAATGAATATTCCATTTGTTACATTCTCAGAAATGGTTTAGCAGCTAAAGGCCTGTCAAAAAGCTTTTATAAAACAAAGACGTATTCTTGTATTGAAATTAGAAATTGTTTTCAGATTGCCTCTCAATTTGTAACTGAGGAATGAATGACTGCCCAGCAGTGAGTGCAATGTGGCACATGCTGTGTTAGTGTAAGGAAGTGGTTTTTTTATGTTGTTTCAGCAAGATCTCAATCTTTCCAGTTCGTAAACAATTTGTCAGTATTCACCCAAACTATATCTTTAAAGCCCAGATCTTTTGAGGCTCTAAAAATACTAAGTTGGGGATGATTTCATTAGGTTACAGACCACCGTGTTTAGACCTTGCCTTAAAGTTGTTTTTATTCATCTGTGGGATGTGGGCATTGTTGGAAGGGCAGCATTTATTGCCCGTCCCTAGTTGTTTTTGAGAAGGTGGTGGTGAACTGCCTTCTTGAACTGCTACAGTCCACCTGCTGTGGGTTGACCCACAATGCTATTGGGGAGGGAACTCCATGATTTTGTCCCAGCGACAGTGAATGAATGGCAATGTATTTCCAAGCCAGGATGGTGATGAGTTGATAGTTCAGTCGTGACCGAAGACAACAGCACATTCCTAACCCCAGATGAATAAAAGTGCCGCCATCCCTAATTTGTAACTTTCTAAAGGTATGCTTCATTGTTATTGCACCCGTGGTACATACTGGAGACATATCCTGGGAAATTGAATACCACAGTCTGGAGACACAGACTGTGAACGTGCACATTGCAGTTTCCTAACATGTATTCCTATCCTACAGTGAAGCAGAATATCTTTTTGAAGGATTAAGGGGCTAAGCATGTTACTATTTTCATCAGTGTGTTTAGCAGGAGGTTAACAGTCAGTTACTATTTTTTTATTCCATGGAGCTCCTTGGAACGTAATCCGGATGAAGGCATGACAGGTCTAGTTCAACTGGGGTTATTCTCCATAGAAGCCTCCTCCCATTCCTCTTCACCTAGATCCATCAAGATTTGCCTCAATTGTTATTCCCTCATGTTTATTCAGCTTCCCCTTGAAAGCATCTATGCCATTTGCCTTTTCTTATGGGACTGAGTTCCACATTCTGATGTCCACAGACTCTCTGGGTAGAAATGTTTCTCATGAATTCCCTATTAAATTTATTCGAGCCTGTGCTATAATTACAGCTTCTAGTTTTGAAGTTCCTGCAAATGCAAACAACATCTCCAAATCAACCCAATTGAACCATTTCATAATCTTAAAGGAACATTCTGGCTTTCTCTTTTCCAGAATAAAGGCCTCAGCACATTAATTTTTCCTCATAAGTTTTACGTCTGAGCTCAGATTATCTTACTTCAAGATCATTTTCTTTCAAAACTGCTCCATAACCTCTACATCCTTATTTTATGACATGGATTTAACATACCACACCACACCCCTCACCACACAACTTCCCCACCAAAGCAATTGAGAAGGCTGGGAATTCATTGAATCCAGAGGGCAGTCTGCCCATGACCTTACTGCAGACACCTACCCTCATGCCCACCACCACTATGCCAGAGGTAGTGGCCTTGCCAGCTGGCCTGCCTGCCAGTGAGATGAGTGAGACCCATGAGTGGGCAATTAATGCCTAATGAATGACCACTTAGTCCACTGCTGGGATGTGTCAGGCAAAATGGCCAGTTCCCCTGGTGGCAAACAGGACATCTCTCCTGGGCTCAAGAGAAAACTCTCCGCAGGGTGTTATTTATTCCTGATTGTCCCCCTCAATGGTCTGTCAACTGTCGGTCCCTCACCAGGGCTGGACACAAACAATGTCTGCAGCACACCTAAATTTACTTTGTTCTTTCATGAGATATGGACGTTATTAGCAAGGTTTGTTGCTCAACTCTAATAGTCTGTGAACAGACTAGTTTGCCACGCTATTTCAGAGACCATCAAGAGTTAACCACATTGCTATGGGTCTTGAGAAGTATGTATATCAGGCTGAGTAAAGATGGCAGATTTCCTTCTCTAAAATATATTCAGGAAAAGATGGGTTTTTAACAATAATGGTTACCATGACTAAGAGTAGCTTTATATCCGGATTTATTGTTTGATTTTAAATTCCATCAGCAGCCATGGTGAGGTTTGATCCCATATCCCCAGACTAATGGCATATGTCCCTGGATTATTCGTCGAGCAACATTACTACTATGTCACCACCTTCCCAGTATCAGATCCATTTCCTGGATGTCCTCAGTGCCAGCCGATCTCTGAGCTGATCCAGAAGAAATTTAATCCCAAATCTAGCCTATTAACAGCCAATTGTCTATTAAATGGACATGGGTGACTTTTTTTCGCTGGGCAAATGTGGAATCTGGTGCCTCAACCCAAGAAGTCTGGAACAAGTCTAGTACTTTTACATATGAATGTACGACAAGTCAGTGATGTAATTTATACAATCCAAGCTATGTTCAGCTTCAAAATCTTTGCACTGGGACTCTGGTAAGTTCTGTTTAGAGATGTTTGTGCAATTCAGTCTCGGATGGTGATATTAGTGCTCTAAGCATACAAAGCCACATATAGAATCATAGAATCCCTACAGTGTGGAAACAGGCCCTTCGGCCCAACAAGTCCACACCGAACGTCAGAGCATCCCACCCCCAATAACCCACCTAACCTACACCTCCCGGAATACTACGGGCAATTTAGCATGGCCAATCCACCTAGCCTGCACATCTTTGGGCTGTGGGACGAAACCGGAGCACCCGGAGGAAACCCACACAGACACAGGGAGAATGTGCAAACTCCACACAGACAGTTGCCCAAGGATGGAATTGAACCTGGGTCCCTGGTGCTGTGAGGCTGCAGTGCTAACCATTGAGCCACCATGCCGCCCCATATAGCTCTACTTCGACCTCTTGGGATACTTTACTATATAAATGATGCTATTTCAATGCTAGTTATTACTGTTAATTGTAGAAATGAATTGTTGGACTGCGATCTTTCATTCTATATTGGCCGCACACATGGTGTTTTGGGGGTATAGATTAACTACCTGCAAGTTAGTTACTTGTAAATAAGAGAACATTCTGGTATCGAAATACAGAATCAGCCATTGTCTACACTTTATGTACATCAGCTCATACCTCAGTTCAAAGCATGTATGCCTTGGAATCACAAGATTGCAGATTCATGTCCCATTGTAGAGCTTGTACAGAAAAATCAAGATTGACATTCTTGAATAGCATTGAGGGAACGTTGCACTGTCAGATGTGCAGACTTTTGAGGGACATATTATTCAAAGGCTTCCTCTGCCTCTGGGATGGGTATTATTTCGCAGAGTATTTTATTGAAGAAAAACAGGGGAGTTATCCCTCACGTCCAGACTGGTATTTACCCTTCACATGGAGGCAGGGATGGTTCGCGTGTAGAATGATCTTCCTGAGGAAGTGGTGGATATGAGTACAATTACAATGTTTAAAAGACATTTGGATAAGTACATGAATAGGAAAGGTTTGGAAGGATATAGGCCAGGAGCAGGCAGATGGGACTAGTTTAGTTTGGGATTATGGGTGGCATGGACTGGTTGGGTTGAAGTGTCTGTTTCTGTGCTGTATGACTCTGTGATTCCATGACAGCTCATCTGGAATCACATTGTAGTTTGTGTGAATGTGCTGCCATATTTCCTACATTACAATAGTGACTTCACTTCTTTGACTGTCAGGAGCTTTGAGATTTGTGCCAATTGGCAAAAGGTGTTCTCATAAGCACTGGGAAAACAGAAATTAAAAAAAAAAATCTGCTTCTCCCCTGAATCTATGGATTTATATTTCAGGACATTAATCCATTTCACACAATGAAGCCAATATTTAATCAGTTTCACCAGTGCTTATTCTGATAATATTGTCAATTAGCTGATGATCATCTTCTGAAACCTTTGGGCTCCCATTGATGTGCTTGGAAATCCTGGGTGCTTCTTGGCATAAGATATATTCACAGTGCTGATTAAAACCTAACAATTTAACATGCTCTCTAGAAAGAGTAAAGGTAAACTGCTAGACCATGAACATTTCTCCTGACATAAGACCTCCCAAATCAGTTTAACTTCCTTATTATTCCATAAAGGTCATTGTTTTCCTTAGGCTTACATTCTGAATTGTGAGTTCTGAAAACACTCATCGTTAAAATTGTTATGATAATTTAATTCTTTCATAGGTCAATTGCTCAAGATGCTGTCAGCCTTTAAACTTCTCAAGTGAAGCTTGTTGAGTATGGCATAATGGTGGTTATGTTATCGAGCTAGGGATCCAGGAACTAGACAAATAATTCACATTTCAAAGCTTCAAAGTTTCAAAGCATGAGTTCTGGAAATGAAATGCTTACATCAGGAAAGGTGGTCATGAAGCAGTCAGATTGTTGGAAAAAAAATGCACCTTGATTTCCAAATATTCTCTAAGGGTTGAAATCTTACCCTTACCGACTCTAACTTGTACAACAGGGTTCTCAACAATGGGTCCTCGAGAGGGTATTGAGGGACCCACTTGTATATCTTAATAAAATTTGGGGCTCTATTCTCAAATTGGAAGAGCCCCACAATATGTATGTGGAAAGTGGAAGGCAATTGGAAGTTCTCAGCAGAAGTTTATAAAAGACAAGCATTTACAAAACACATGGAAGTGAATATCGTCCCTGGCAACAGCCACCCATGCCATTGCTGTTCCTGTTTAGTCATCTGCACCAGGCTGAATCAATAACCTGTGAGACAGGAGGTCGTAGGTCATTGGTCCGAGTATCTCCCTAAAGGATTAAAGCAATTTCTTTGTGGTGAGTCCAAAAGCAGATTACTGGAAAAGGCCATATAGTGGAAAATAACAGATCAGTCAACATCTATTTTTTTCTTTATTCATTAACAGGATATGGATATCACTGGCTAGGCTGTATTTATTTGCCATCCCTAATTCCCCAGAGGGCAGTTAAGAGGCAACCACATTGTTGTGGGTGTGGAGTTAAATGTAGGCCAGACCAGGTAAGGATGGTGGTTTCCTTCCCAAAAGGACATTAGTGAACCAGATGGGTTCTGACAGTCAGCAATGGATTCGTGGTCATTGCTAGACTCTTAATTCCAGATTTCTTTTTTTTGAATTCAAGTTCCTCCCTCTGCTGTGGTGGGATTCAAACCTGGGTCGCCAGAATGTTACCTGGGTTTCTAGATTAACAGTCCAGCGATAATACCGCTAGGTTGCCTCCCCAGACAAAGCACCTATAAGCAGCAATAAAAAGGGCTGTGGTAACTGATGCTTCGCTCATCCATATGGGATATTTACAGACATATTCACCCATTTGAGGTTATGGAACGATGTTTGATAGGGCTGTTAGGGAAAGGAGGCACCTCTCATCAGTAGATATGGTCTATCTTGGCATGCAAAGGTTGATATTGGTGCATTGGATGGATGAGTTCATTCTTAATCCGCAATGCCTTGGAGGGGTTTAACATCTAGTTGTTGAAAGCACAAAGACTCAACAACATGCCCCAGTCACTTTCTGCACTTGGATCTATCTCCACTTATCCAAATTCACCTTGCCACTCGGAAAGGAACAGGATGAGAGAGTGAGGCAATTCTGCCTTGCTTTGAACTTATTCACGCACAGGACATGTTCATCATCTTCCTATTATCATTCAAAAAAAGCTTTCAAGGAACAGACCATCCTTTGTAGCCCCCTAAGTAGTCACTAGAATTTTGCTGAAGACTCCAGATGGTGAATATGGTTATCTTTGCCTCAAAGAATAAACATTATTGTGCTTCAATCACCATTCAGGTGACGGCTTGGAAATTTTTAATGTTTGGATCGTGGGGAAGTGGTCAAGCCTTTAATTTATGCCCATCCCTCGATGCTGTGTTTTAACACATGGTGAAAGTGCAGAACTCAGCACATTCTCTGGTTACAAGAAAGATTTGCTGTTTACCTAAGTCTACAGCCACTTCAGGGGGAACAGGATGAATTGCAAACAATAAGAAATGTCTTGATGAACTTGTACAATAATACCAGCTAAAGGTAAATGTTCAATTTCAAGCAACAAAACTCACATAATCATGATACAGAATGTCCTTCAACACATTTAATTAAAAAAGCTGAGGAACATCAAAATTATGGAGGTTTTATTAACCCTGCAAAACTGGGGAAGTCCAAGGCCAGTTCCCGAACTTTGGTTTTATTTGTACCAAATGTGGCAATATACTTCAATCTCGGCATTCACATTGTACTCTCCAATGAATCTTCAAAACGTTCCAACTTATAAAGACACTTGCACAAGCATGAAATATATTGAGAGAAGCAAAATTTGTAATTTTATAACTAATTTTAATCAAAGAAAATATTTGTAATAAAGAGTTGTGGAATTTTTATAACATGGTGGGCAGCCTCAGAAATAAAATAGTTGAGAATCCCTGCTACATGTGATTCAACCCCATCGTAGTTGAGTATGAAATATCCAAAACACTTATCACAACCTTCTCAGGGCATGTAACAACGTGTAATAAATTTACCCTACCTGTGATTCCCAAGTCCACAAAACCATTCATAACTATTTTTTTAAAGGAGATTACAGCGTTATTTTGTTCAATCACAGAATGGTAACACTTACCAAAGAGAGATTTAAAATGAAATAAAGATGCTGTTGACAATATTCTTGACATTTGGGGGCTATTTATGAATGTTTTGTTTGTAATTTAACTAACTGCTTCCAATAATTGAGGGCAGAAAGATTTATTGCAGCACAACCAGAACAAAAAAAATTATGTTTCCAAACTCATTAAGTCCAGAGATCTGATTACCAAATTTTTGAGGTCTCCAATTACTAGGCTGCAGCTCACTGGGAAGTAAAGTTTCCAGAATCTATTAACGTTACAGCTGTGGTTTTGTTCTGTAAGAATTGAACAAGGTCAAAAAATGAATATAAAATTATTCACGTATTTACCTGATGAAAGCTTCACTTCTGAACGTGAGAATGATATACACAAAGCACTCACTTGATTCAACTGCAGATTGAGATGTTCCATCTTTAGGAAATTTTCATCAACATTAGGAACTTCCTTTGCAGCTTTAGAATATTGCTTTAGTTACCACATCTGCAGAAGTTCATGTCTGCTAACTAATTACAATAAATGAGTGATATCCAAAACTAGACAGCATTCCTTTATTCACAGCTTCATTGAACTAAAGCAATACGGAAGATTAGCAACTTCACTATTTAAGCTGGTCTGACTGTACTGCTGCAGTGGTTAGGGGAACTAAAGTACTTTGAATGCCAAAAAGATAAAAGAATGAAATGAGTTAATAAGATTTAAATACTCCTACTTATTTTAATATAACTTTGCTATCTTTCATATTCCACTGTTTTGTGTCTTTTGTTGTTATTAAGGTTGTCTTACCTCATAGACTCCAATCTCTGTGTGCTACCAGCTGTTAAATCTCATGAGTATAAGTGTGAGACAGATGGAAGTCTATTGACTATAAGGAGCTGGGTGTTTTCAAAGAGTGAGGCACAGATAAACAAGCAACTTTTTAACCTAAATGAATGATGCAGTGGAATTGCTACAACCCTATACTGTTGATCAGCAAGAACAGCTGAACTCCATACATTTACATCAAGTATATGCTCAAAGCTCTTGTCTTCAGCTTCCGGTAAGTTTTGTAGTGGCTGTTAAAAGCTGAAGGAGAGTGAATCCTTTTGTTTAAATTTCTTAGAAATTGTAGAGTGGGACATTGGGCCTGCAATGTTTTTATTAAATTTTAAGAGGCAGCATTTTGGATCAGGATGCACACACTTGTTACTATAATGTAGCAGCCAGTTTCCAGGTCCAATGTTGCCAGACTCCCCCTTCTTAAAAGATGATCTGGGTGCCAGTGCCAAAACAGCACTTGAAGCATTAAACATAATATCAGCATGGTGCGAAAGGTCACATATTGCCAAACACACTGTAAGACTGAGGCGTTACTCACAGAACAGTGAAACTTGATAACCTACAGCGCATCATCTAATTCAGTTACATGTGTTAATGGAGAAAGTTAATCTTCTAGGTTCCAGAGAGTTGTGTAACTTTCCCGACATAATATGTCTGTAATGGGTACAAGATGTCATTAATACTCTGCAAGGCTAAAAGCTGTTGTGGTTGATATCGAACTGTAAAATAACGCAATTGTTAATTATTATAATAAAATCCACTTCTCCATTTGACTCAAACAAATGTGGAAAGGAGTAGCAATATTTTAGAAGTCTTATCCTGAGCATCTCTATGCACACTTAGAAACAGTCTCTTCAGAATTGTGGCTGTGTAAGTATTAAGTGCACTCTGAGAAGGTAAATGATAACACTGCTGCAGATTTGTTAGTGAAGGGGTGGGGATGGCAGGAGGGTGGGGGTGGGGAGGATAGCAATCTGAGCTGGTGAAACAAGCCATTCGAGGGTTGAAAAGTAACAGCTGTGCTGTATCTTTCAGGAGAGGATCAAGTCATGCGGCTGAGATAGGCAAATGTTGGCTTAAAGTTTGTTCTGTCTTTGATTGTCCCTTGGATATCTGCCCCATCTCCCGTCAAAATTGTTTGCCAGCTGTTTGTTCCCAAGATTGTCGCTATGCACTCATTCCTGTCCACAGATATTCAAAGAGGTTTAAGTACTTTTATTTGAAAATCGAGAGTTGTTAGAATCAGATTGTAGAGCAAGAGGGGCCCTTGTGTTTCTGCCAAATTTTTCTTTGTGTTGCTGACTTACAGACCCATTTAGTAAGTTGAATGAAATGGTGAGATTTACAGTTTTAGAAAAAAGAGCGCTATTCTTTTTAGCGATGAGAAGCAGAATTCAGTTGGACTAAGATCTTATCTGGAGGCAGGTTAGATATCGGCATCAATTTTATTTCCAGACGGTTGGGCCGTTAAAACAGGGCAGGTTAATTTGTGCTCAAGTATCATCCCTCACTGGCTGAACTGCAATTTTCACCTGTAGGCAACTGGAATTGTCACCTGAAGCATGCAGGAGTCCTTTTCCTAAATTCTTTCATGAGGCATAGGAGTTTTTAACATGACCCATCTCTAATCGCCCTTGAATTGAGTAGCTTGCTAAGCATTTTCAGAGGGCAATTAAGAGTCAATCACTTTCTTGTGCGTCTGGAGTCACGTGTAGGCCAAACCAGGTAAGAATGGCAGATTTCCTCTCTTTAGGACATAAGTGAATCTGTTGGGTTATTTTAACACTCAATAATGGTTGTCATGGTCATCATTACCGAGACTTGCTCTCTGTTCCAAATTTATTTACGAAGTATATTACCATCAGCTTCTGTGGTAGGGTTTGAACCTCTGTCCCCAACATGTTAACCTGTGTCTCTGGATTACTAGACCACTGACATTACCACTACAATACCATCTCACCAAATTTACGAATTAATGCCAATTGATTCCGGATATGTTAAGAGGGCTATTTATGGCTTCCTTGCTCAGGGTATAAAAGCAATGAGTCATGGAGTCCTAGAGTCACACAGCATGGAAACAAACCCTTCAGTCTAACTTGTGCATGCCGACCAGATATCCTAAACTGAACTAGTCCCAGTTTCCCGCACTCGTCCCATATCCTTGAGTGTTATAATATTTGAAGTATTCATCCAAATATCTTTTAAAGGTTGTATGGTTTCAAGCCTCCACTATCTTCCCAGGCAGTGTATTCCAGATTCCCATCACCAATTGAGTGAAAAAGATTTTTCCCAAATCCCTTGTGGATCTCCTGCCCTTTACCCTAAAACTATGCCCTCTCATGATTGACCCCTCAACCAAGGAGAACAGCTGCTTTCTATTCACCCTGTCCAAATCCCCCATAATCTTATATACCTCAGTCATGACCCCCTCAGTCTTCTCTGCTCTTTGAAAACAATCCAAGCCTATCTAGTCTCTCCTCATAGCTCAATTTCTCCATCCCAGGCAACATCCTGGTGAACCTCCTCTGTACCTCCTCTCATGCGATCTCATCCATTCTGTAGTGAGGTGACCAGAACTGCACATAGTACTCCAGTTGTGGTCTGACCAATGCTCTGTACAAATCCAACATTACCACCTTGCTTGCAGGGCATATTATGCTTTTAATTGCTTTTTATTATGTATTTTATTGCCATAACAGCCTGCAAATGAATGCAAATGGGACTAGTTTAGTTTGGGAAACTTGATTGGCGTCTGTTTTCCGTGCTGTATGACTCTATGACTCAATGACCTTTATCTCTCTAATACCCTCACCCTTCACATATAGCTGGAAGCTGGTGAGGCAGCCAATACCCATCTGAAATTCAGCAGCCACTTTATGCCCCTTCTCACCCATCTGGACAGAATTTAAATGACTTGCAGTGGTAATAGCTAATTAATTCATTTTAATTTATTCATTCATGGAATGAGGGTGTTGCTGGCTAGGCCAGCATTTATTGCCCATTCCTAATTGACCAGAGGACCGTTAAGAGTCAACCACATTGTTGTGGGTCTGGAGTCACACGTAGGGCAGACCAGGTAAGGATGACAGTTTCCTTCCCTAAAGGACATTAGTGAAGCAGACGGATATTTTTCCTGACAATCGACAATGGTTTCATGGTCATCATTAGATTCTTGATTCCAGATTTTTTTAAATTGAATTCAAATTCCACCATCTGCCATGGCGGGATTCAAACCTGGCTGTCTGGATTAACATTCCAGCAATAATACCACGAGGCAATCACCTCCCCTGCTGATTCTGCTGCCTCCAGAGGATGGAAATTAAATGCTTGGATAATTTTTGCCCAAGAATACAGCCCAATGTAAAAGTGCAAATACCCTCACTACCTCTGTACTTCACACTAGTTGACTGCAGTCTATTAACATGTCATTCAATATTAATTTCAATATTAAGATATCAGCCTTTTTCTCTCTCTTGTTAATTTGTTCTTTAGCCTTGCCAGTGGCATCCCCATTCAATGATTATTGCCCTTCCTGAAAACATTTTGGGGAAGTAGAGTGGAGATTTCATTTCCATATACTACTGTGCTGCTAGGGAAGGCAGTCTTGGATTTTGATTCCATGACAAATATTGAATCATAGTACAGTAAAAGAAGTAGGCCATTCCATTTGTCATGCCCATGCTCGCTCTCTGCAAAAGCAACTCCCCTAATCCCACTGCCCTGACTTTTCTGTGTCGTCACAGTTCTTTATAAACTGATGTCGCAATCTCAGTTAATCATTTCAGGAACACACTGTCTTATACAAAACTTGACTCTTACATTAGTCTCCTGCACGTTTTGATTCTTCTGTCAATTGGAACAGTTTTTTTTTCCCTACGTGCTGTGTCCACCTCTCCTTGTTACTTTGAATGCCTCAATCAATCTCCTTTTAAATCCTCTCTACTCCAAGGAGAGAAGCCTGAGCTCTGGGTGATGGTGATGTAGTGGTAATACCACTGCATACATTATCCAGAAAATGAGGGTAACACCTTGGGGGCATGAGTTTAAATCCCACTACAGCAGAGAGTGGAATTTAAATTCAATTAATAAATCTGAAATTGAAAGCTGGTCTCAGTGATGGTAATCATGAAACTATAATCAATTGTGGAAATCTAACTGCTTTATTAATGTCCTTTAGGGAAAGAAATCTTGCTGACAGGTGACTCTAGACCCATAGCAATGTGGTCGACTCCTAACTGCTCTGTGATACAGCCTATAAGCCACTCAGTTGCGAGGGATGGGACAACAAATGCTGAACTCGCTAGTGATGTCCATTTCCCATGAAACAATAAAGGAAAATAAACCTATCAATGTAGTTCTGAAGTTTGTCATCCCAGAAATCATTCTCATGATCTTTTCTGCACCCTAACTAATGTCTGTATGTACTTGCTAACATGTAGTGCCCAGAAGTGGTGCACTACATCAGCTGAGGCTAAAACAGTGTTTTGTACAAATTAAACTTAATAGTCTCGTTTTTATACTTTGTTCCTCTACTTGTAAAACAAATAAAGGAAACATGATATGAGTGTATGCAAGGGCGAAGTGTCGTGGTGAAAGAACGTTGAAGACAATGGTGTTCCCATGCATTTGCTACTCTTGGTCATCTTGGAGTCAGCCAACCATCTTCAGCTGCTTCATCAATGACCTTCCCTCCATCATAAGGTCAGAAATGGGGATGTTCACCGATGATTGCACAATGTTCAGCATCATTCGTGACTCCTCGGATACTGAAGCAGTCCATGTTCAAATGCAACAAGATCTGGACAATATCCAGGCCTGGGCTGACAAGTGGCAAGTGACATTTGCATCACACAAATGCCAGGCTATGACCATCACCAATAAGAGACAATCTAACCACTGCCTCTTGGCATTCAACAGTGTTACCATCACTGAATTCCCCACTATCAACATCCTGGGGGTTATCATTGACTAGAAACTCAGCTGGATTCACCACATGTACACAGTGGCTACAAGAGTAGGTCAGAAGCTAGGAATACTGTGGCAAGGAACTCACCTCCTGACTCTTCAAAGCCTTTCCACCATCTACACATGCCTGGATGAGTGCAGGCTGAACAACACTCAAGAAGCTTGGTACCATCCAAGACAAAACGTTGCTTGATGGGCACTACATCCATAAGCATCCACTCCCTCCACCACTGATGCTCAGGAGCTTCAGTGTGTGCTATCTACATGATGCAATGCAGAAATTCACCAAATATCCTTAGACAGAACCCTACAAACCCATGACCACTTCCATCTAGAAGGACAAGGCCAGCTGATATATGGGAACACCACCACCTTCAAGTTCCCCTCCAAGCCACTCATCATCCTGAATTGGAAATTTATCACAGTTCCTTCACTGTCGCTGGGTCAACATCCTGGAATTCCCTCCCTAAAGGCATTGTGGGTCAACCCACAGCACATGGACTGCAGCGGTTCAAGAAGGCAACTCATCACCACCTTTTCAAGGGCAAATAGGGATGGGCAATAAATGCTGGCACAGTCAGCGATGCCCACATCCCACGAATGAATAGAAAAAAAAAGTTGTGTGACTTTGTAAATTGTTATTGAAGAAGCCTTGGTGAGTTATTGATTCCATCAACAGCAGGTCAGTTTAAATTAAGGATTCTTTTCTGTGTTAACTTTAATTCCTGTCACCAGGAACAGCTCACTAACATTGCCATCACTCTGAATTCCGTACATCCTACAAAACCTCACTGTTTCTGGAATAACTCCACAGAGGCCAGCTTCCCATCATCAAGTCACTCTTTATTTACACATGAACTGTCCTTGAACTTTGGTATTGCCTAATTCAGAGTCAGCTACCAGGGTGGCAGTATCTCTGACACGCCCCTTTTTATCTGTCAGCCAGGGCTCCCTGATTAGATCAGATTAACAGCCCCAATCTGGGAGCTCATATTCTATGAGATGCAGCTGGCTGACCCCATTAAAATCAGTACAGTTTTCTTTCTTCACTTTGACTCCAATGAAGAATTAAAAGTAAAATTACAACTTCTTTTTTCCACTGATCAATATTGCAAGAAGGCTGAGGGGCGGCTAAACAGAAGCCATTAACATTATGAAAACGTTTGATAGGTAAAAGATAAAATTGACCTAGAATTACCAGGCCAAAGTGCTGCTCTCTCATTAGAGAGAAACAACTGGTAGTGATTTAACCTGAAGGTCACCACATATCCAGTAAAGGGAGAGATTGAGAAGAAGAATTCTTTGCTGTAACCTCAGACAGTTCAGGAATTGAATCCATGCTGTTGCCATCACTCTGTCTCACAGACCAGCCGTCTAGCCAACTGAGGGGAAGATGTTTCCATATCTGAGGTAGCCAAAAACTAATGGAAAATCCCTCATGAAATCAATAAGGAATTTGGGGGAAATTCTTTCATTCAGAGAGTAGTTAGAAAGTCTGTGGTTGGAATAGTTAGAGCACATAACATAGTTAGGTAAAAGGGAATCTGTATAAATACATGGCAGAGAAAATGGTAGAAGGACATGTTGATACAATTAGAAGTAATAGGATTAGACAACATTTACTTGGAGCATGAACAATGACATAGAGTCATCGAGCTGCACAGCACAGAAATAGACCCTTCAGTCCAACTTGTCTATGCTGACCAGATATTCTAATTTAATATAGTCCCATTTACCAGCATTTGGCCCATATCCCTCTAAACCCTTTCTATTCATATACCTATTGAGATGCTTTTTAAATGTTGCATTTGTACCAGCATCCAACACTTCCTCTGGCAGCTCATTCCATGCACACACCACACTCTGCATGAAAAAGTTACCCCTTAAGTCCCTTTAAATCTTTCCCCTCTCATCTTAAACCTATGTCCTTTAGTTTTGGACTCCACTATGCTGGGGAAAAGACCTTGGCTATTTACCCTATCTATGGCCCTCATGATTTTAAAAATTTTTATAAGGTCACCCCTCAGCCTCTGACACTGTGGGGAAAATAGCCCCAGCCTATTCAGCCTCTGCTCTATAGCTCAAACCTTCCAACCCTGGCAAAGTCCTTGTAAATCTTTTCTAAACCCTTTCAAGTTTCACAACATTCTTCCTATGGCAGGGAGACCAGAATTGAATGCAGTTCAACATAGATCATTTAGACCGACAGCCTGTTTCTGTCCTCTCAATTTTGCAAAAAATAAGCTGCAGAAAATGTTAAGTACAGCTGCATAGAGAGAAAGAAAAATGCTTAAAACCGCATTGACTGTTTGCTGCTCATCCCTGGACAGGAAGGGTATGACCACACACATCACTCATCCTGTGGTGCCTTGCAGCATCGCACCAGAGTGCTTCATGTACACATGCATTGATTTAAGAAATGAAACAAATCCAAGTAGTTTTTTTTTTAAAATAAAGGCAAAGAAAGAAGATATTTAACCCTGAAGCCATTTAACGTGACTTACCAGGCATACGTTAATTTCTACGCTGTGTTTCATTCAAATCTGAGTGATGTGAATGTTCCTGGCTATGCAGTTTTAGTTTGGGGTTTTCTCTATCTTATTTATTGGCAACAAAATAACTTGCAGAGGAAATGTATGACAGCTGATAACTTTGTTAAAATATGTAAGCTTTTCTGAACAAAGACTTATATCCGTTTGAATGCACATCAAGTTGTTGATATCATAGTCTGTGAACAATACCTAATTTACTCACTTTTGGTATTGACACTCACAAGCAGGTGTTAAATTCTGCCAAATAGTTCTGAAGAAACAGAATTGCAAAGGGACTTACAACTAGTTCAAACTTGCATGCTGTACTTAATAGTATTACTGATGAAAACATCTAAAAGGGATGAAAAGGAATTTTTCTTAGTCCTGATCTAACACAAGGATTGTGTGAGTATCTCACGAGCTATAAAGCTGTGTGGTTAGCGTCATCCAAAAGACTGAAGATTGGAACCCAGTTTTAACCAAGGTTGACAGTCAGGCTTTTCGGGTGAGGGTGCAGATGTTAGGGAGATTGGAAGGACTAAACAGATGAGAGATTCTGTGTCACTCATTCACTCTGTTCATTGGATAAGGACTCACAGATTTGTTTTTTTCTGCAGTGTCCCCTTTCCATCTCCAAAAAGAACAGTAAGGGTAAGTGGACTGCAGTGGGGAAAGGGAGAAAATGGGGGAAAAGGACAGTAAAGAAAATCATACAGAATTTCTTATTATTGGACATAAGCTAACAATCAATGACAAGCCAGTTTTCATGATTAAGCCATTTTGGGAATGTTGAAACTACTAATGGTCATCTATTCTACATATGTATTGTTGCATTGTAATCATTGTATTCCCTATGGACAAAGATCTAAAATAAATATAGTATGTAGAAGTTAAAGCCTGCAAAACATTTTCCTTGAACTGAGCTAATGGAAGGATTACAGATGTAGGTAGTTTTTAATGCTGGAAATTTGGCAAATCTACAAAACTGCTCCACCACAGAGTTAAATCTGGCATTATTGTCTCTTCATTCAAAAGTTTGGCTAAGCATAAGCTCAGTGATCATAAGTTTAACTAACTCACTGAGCAGGCAATGGTGGAAAGCTGCAATTTTTTTTGCCTGTCACATTTCGCAAAGAACAAATAACACTTTAATTGTATAATGATAATTATGAAGATCTTGCATTTGCTACATTCTGAGAAATTCCCACACAAATAATTACCAATGGAGTGACTATTTGTACATGGGTTAATACAGCAATTTTTCCTCAGCGACAGTGCACAAATTGCAACTTGGATGATTTTACTGTTGCTTAAGAAAAGATTTGGAAAAAAATCATGGGATCTTTCATGGTAGACGAACAAGAGGCTGGAAGAACACAGTAAGCCGGGCAGCGTCTGGAGGAAAGGAGCAGTCAACGTTTTGGGTATTACCTTTCTTCAGTCCTGAAACATTGACTGCTCCTTTCCTCCAGATGCAGCCTGGCTTGCTGTGTTCTTCCAGCTTCCTGTTCATCTACCTTGGATTCCAGCATCTGCTTTTTTTTTGTCTCCATGGGATGTTTCATGCCTATAAGAATAGACAGAGCAAGATTCACTTTAATGTTGTATTTGAAATATCAAGAAACCTATTTTTAGAGAACTTCAGAATTGGAGAGGTAGGCAATCAATAGCAGAAATAAATATTGAAGGGGCAGCAAAATTGTACAGAAATTTGGGATTTTGAGAAGCTTTTGAAACCAGGGCGTGGAGCAGTAATGTGAAGTCAGTTTGGAGGATTGCTACAGAGTGCATGGGCGTTGTGGTCAAACATTTATCCTCTCGAGATAGATAGAGGGAGTTACAATAAGAAGTAATCAAGAGACAGAAATATTGAGGACATGAGATAAGATTTATGTCTGCTGAGGATTTTCAATGATAGTAGGAACTGCAGATGCTGGAGAATCTGAGATAACAAGGTGTAGAGCTGG
>NC_063364.1:11028352-11133533 GCF_021869965.1 Rhincodon typus | reverse complement strand
CCAGCATCTGCAGTTCCTACTATCTCTGATACAATTTTAACCCAACTTATAAGCCTCTTCTAAGGATGCCTAGCCTGAAGAAGTTACCCTCCTCCCTCTGGACAAACCTCAGGGGATCTCTCTCCCACTGCAACTCTCTCGTAATCTCTTCGGCCTTGAAACTGCTCAATCATGTCCTGAAGCAAACCAGGTACTACAGCCACATCACCTTTCTTAGTACCTGCCTATGGAACCAGATCATCCCCAATGGACTACAGTCCACATTCAGGCCTTCCCAATTTGGCCCCAACCGTGACAATGTCTACATTCATAGCATTGAGACCCTTCAGAAGCGTTTCTCCCTGTGACTCCTGAAACACACACTCACAGCAATGCGCCAGCATCTCCAGGCACTACAATCAAGCCTACCCCAGCTCAGAGCCTCCCTCTCCCAGACCTGCAAAGGACTTCTCCTGTTTTTTATTCTTCCCCGTTTCTGATGAAGGGTCTAGGCCCGAAACGTCAGCCTTCCTGCTCCTATGATGCTGCTTGGCCTGCTGTGTTCATCCAGCTCTACACCTTGTTATCGAGGATTTTCAATGCTCTGTTTCTTCCCCTCAGAAATTCAAATCCTAAATTCTTCACTTTTGGATTTCTGCATTAAAAGGAAAAGCCACCTATATGTTCTTAAGTTCTATCTGTTCTGTTAAAAAATAACCAAATCCAGAGATAACACTCATTTCAAATGATTCTTATCTTCCCACATAAAGTCCTTTGTAATTGGGTTAGGAATTGTCCTGTGAGTTTGTTGTATTTTACTTGTCATTGAACACACTTTCTCTCAAAGCTCAGGTGCGGAATGACAGGCAGATAAGGAGGAAAAATTAATTCATCTGGTGGAGAAATCCAGACCTAGAGGGTACGATCTTAAAATTAGCGTTAATTCATTTAGGAGTGAAAACAGGAAGAACTTTGCAAAGGCGAGCAAGAATCTGGAATTTTCACTGTCCAAAATGCTATGCAGAATGGACCCATTGAAATTTTTAAGACTGATAAGCAATTGGTGTTTGTTAGGGAAGGGGAATAGAGAAAAGCTTGGAAAATGGAGTTGAGGATTAGCCATGGTCTAAGTGAGTGTCTAGACTTCTGGTCCTATGATGAAGTAATGAGCAAGTTTGAGGGGTGCAGAGCAGTGAAGAATAATTGGCATTACCGGTGTGAAGAATCTTTCAAAGTTACAAAGAAGGTCACAAGGTTTTAGATATTGAAATCACCGTCATACCACTGACTCCAAAGTTCCTTGGGTCTGAGAAAACATGGCCCATTAGTGGCATAGGGACAGGGCTGGAAGTTGGGAGAGAACTCGGATCCAAATGGATTCCATTGCTTTTATCCAAACAAGCCCTTTGACTCTTCATCTTCAGCAGTACCAGTTCACTCCATTTCAAAACTGATCTGGTCCACAATTTATTTTCATGATTATGCTGTGTATTTGAGATCCACCACCAATTATAGATACTTCCTAGACATTCAGTGTTTCTTGAACTGCTGTTCTCACCACATCCTGTGATAGAAGCATAATAATAAGTATAGGACATTCAGCCCTTTCAGGCAGTTCTGCCAGTCAATATGATCATGGCTGATCATCCAAATCAGTATTCTGTTCCCACTTTCTCCCTGTACCCTTTGATCCCTTTAGCCCTAAGAACTATATCTAACTCCTTCTTGAAAACATTCAGTGTTTTGGCCACATCTGCTTTCTGTGGCAGAGAATTCCACAGCTCACTAGGCTCTGGATGAAGAAATTTCTCATTGAGTCAGTCTGAAATGGAATACTTCATATGCTTAGATTGTGACTCCTGGCTCAGGACTCCTCATCATCAGGAACATCCTTCCTATGCTTACCTGTCTGGTCTTGTTAGAATTTTATGGGTTTGAATGAGATTCACTCACATTGCCACACACTGCCAATATGCATTCCTATGACCTACGACCAGCACTGGATAACTTGATCCCAAAAATGCCCTGTTTTGTAGTTTCTTCCGTAAATGGATGGATGCTTGTTGCTAAGGATAGTTGTGATTTTAGGTTGCCTGGAATCGCTGGCTGCCATGGTTAGAGGCATAGGTTTCACAGGGTTGGTAGGATATTGTTAACCATTGGAGACAGTAACAGGAACCATGAATACTGATAAATGCCATAACCTTCCTCACATGGGGGCACCTCAACTTCACAGGTGCTGACTACTCACCCAGAATATGCCAACCCATCTGACCAAGGATGATTGGCATTAGTTGGTTGACATTTCTGCTTTGCCCCAAAACCACACCCTATCTCCCCACTCCTTTCAGCTTCCCATGAATTTAAGCAGCTTTCAAAATTTAACAAGTATATAAGCCTTTCCTTTGTAGAACTTTAGTTTTGTTGAATCATAATGCACTGCTCTGCAGATTGCAAACATTTTAAGTTACCCATGTGTTTGGGTTCTTTGGAATAAGCCAGTATAAGACTTTGTTGGAGGTCTAAAGGGATAACAAAAGGATGTTGTATGATTTAACTGTAAATAGAAGACAGCATGAAATGCCAAATCTATTTTGTGTTGTATGTTCTTTCAAATGAACAGTATTTTTGCTCACATAATTACAACTAATTATATTGGTTTCACCAGAATGAAAGTCAGTTTTTCCAGATACTTCATTGCTTTTCTCCTGTATCACATCCTGTGGCACCAATGGAAATGACAAAGGGTTCAGTAGCAGGCAGTTTAGCAAAAGAAAGAAAATGAGAACTACAATTTACAATTGAGAATCAAGATGTGACTTTAAAGACACACTAAAGCCTCTGTTAACGTGCCAATTCTAAAATGATCAAAAAACACAATCTCAACATTTTCATTAAGGGCTTTCAAATGTCACTATAATAGTTTAATATATTCAGCTCAAAAGGCAATTAAGGTCTTAGAAAGATCTATGGAACAGTCACTTAACCATGCAGAGCTATCCTGAAGAAAGCAGAGAATATTGACCTCTATGGAGTTTCATTCAAGTATTTTTAATTCTGTATCAATTTTATTGAAATATGAGCTTTTCAAAGCGCATCTGATGCTTTTCATTGGCGTAATATTACGTGGATGAAAATTGGCATTACTAGTGCACAAAAACAGAGGAACTCTTTATTCATTAATAGGATGAGGGCATCAATGTCCAGGCCAGTGGTCAGTTCAGAGTCAACCACACTGCTGTGGATCTAGAGTCACATGTAGGCCAGACCAGGTAAGGATGGCAGTTTCCTTCCCTAAAGGACATTAGTGAATCAGACGGGTTTTTCCAACAATTGTGGGCCAGGCCATTCCATCATACATTGTGTTTGCATATTACCAAATTGCAAGATCACACTGATCTTATACATGAGTACATGTGATCTTCTGACAAGGTTGCAGAGGCAAGATTATGTTGTACACTGAAGGGTGATTCATATTGTTTAGTGATGTGGGAATGGGGGTAACTTTGGATTAGAGAGGGTGTCCATGTGGAGAACAGTCAACTAAATAATGAAGCATGTACTAGGTCAATTGTTATACATTGTAGCAATTTGGGACATCTTGTTTCTTCATTGCTGGTTCAGCGAAGCTGCTTAGCAAAAGTTTTACAATCTTCCTCATGTACTCATGCAAAGAATATTTGGGAAGATGACAAAATTCCAAATATCTCTCCAGTTCCAGATGTATGTCGTATATCATATTTTCCGGCAGGTGTACCCTGCACGTATGTTACACGCACATTTTGTGGATTAGGTTCTGATTTGCTAAAATTGGAGACGAACACTTTAGGACTGAATCCATCAACCTTCACATCATGGAATAGTTGGCAACAACACAAAGAAGGAGGAAGAGAAATATTACAGAGTCAATTCCACTCTCATAACTTGGATTGCGGTCCAAAAACTGTTGGGCTTTGGGATAATTGTAGCAATGTGCCTTTCTGGGCATTGCCTTCTCATCTCTAAACAGACACAAGATGACAGAATACTTAAAGATGAGGCAGACCATTCCGCCCATCTTATTCCCTCCATCGAGAAGGACTCTATGCTCTCCCACTGCCACATCTAAATGATTCTGGGGATCCTGCATCTTCTATTTTGCCTATTTAAACTGTTCACTGCTTTCTGCAAGAAGAATTTCAGACTCCAGGCTGAAAGTTGCATTGAACCAGTATAAACCTTTAATTCTACTTGCGCAGTTTAATTTAAGCTAGTATTCTGGATTAAGCATTTCCATTCCTTTTAAGGTCTGAAATAAATCTGTTAGATCACTTCTCAGATGTTGATTTTGTAGGTTGAAAAGCCCAAGTTTCTCCAGATTTTTCAAGCTCCTTATCGTATGGATTAACATTATTGCTTTTACACATTCACCAATGTCTTCCCGAATATCAGTTTTCCTGAATATCTCCCTTATTAATGTGTAGAACAGTTTTCTTGAAGTGCTCTCTACCAGTGCAGTGGATAATTTGATCAAGGCTTCCTTTAAGATGCTTTTTATTGTTCTGAATACGTACGACAACAGCCTATCTTTATTTAACACCTTTAACGTGGTAAAATATCCCGCATGGTATTTCACGAAAGCTTTATCAAATGCAATTTGACACTGGGCCAGATAAGGAGACATTCAGACCGGTAACCAAAAGCTTGGTCAAAAAGGTAGATCTGAGGGATTATTCTAAAGGGAAAGAAAGATTTACAGAGACAGAGAGTTATAGTGAGGATATCTCAGGGCAGAGAAGGGAAAGTTATAGAAGAAGCCAGAGGAAGTTACGGAAGTTGGAGGCCAAGGCCATGCAGAGACTTTAAAACAAGGACGAGAAAGGTAAAATGAAAGCTTTGCCTATGATTTACCACTCTTGTGAGTGCTGTTCTGAATTGGTTGGACGTGTTGAGTATTGATTCTAAAGGGATAATTTTAACGCCAAAGGTGATTCAGTTGGGGTCAGGTGGGATTGATTAAAAAAAAACTTGACCTCTAACTGTACACATTTCATCTATTTGGAACAGGAAGTGGGCAGCAAACCCACTCTCGAAAGCCAGGTTATCCATTTTAAGTACTAAAATGAAGCTGGGTTGCATCACATTTAACTTGTTTTACAGATTGGTTTAGGGACTAGACAGCCTCACCCTGCTCCCAAAACTCCCAAAACTTGCTGCAGGATCTCCTAACAACCAATTGATGTGAGCTGTGCTGGAGAGCTACCTACCATACGTCTAATTACATTGCAAATGTATCTAGAGATTTTACATGCTTTATTTTGCCTGGAAACCTCTTTCAAATGTTCACCACTCTCTGCAAGAAGACCTATTGGATTCCAATCTGAAAATTGCATAAAACCAGTCTGGGATCGAAGGCTGAAATCTAGTTAGGATCCGGTTAAGAAAGAAAAATGCGCCATTCAGAACCAAAGGGCATATGGGCAAAACTAGAATTTTGGATTGCCTGAACAAAACTTCTCCTTGTCACTCGACACCCTCTGCCTCCCAAAAATGACATGGTCTAAGACGCCTAGATCTCTTTCACGTTCATCCATAGCTATTTCGAACAACATTTATGGAGTACACATGTTCCTCATTTTGTTCCTTCCTCTGTGTAATATTTTACACTTTGTCAGCAGTAAATCTCATCTGCCATTGTTCAGCCCACTCACATATTGTGTTTAGTTTGTTCTGTCATTTCTGGCTTGTCTCCTTCAAATCCACTGCCTTGTCCAGTGCTTCTTAAAGTTTGCAGTTTCTGAATCCAAGTCATTGATGTCAATTAGAAACAGCAGTGATACCCATGCTAGCCTCTAGGGCACCCACGCAGTATTTCCTCCAGACAAACTTTGCTTGTCCAGCAAGTACCAGTTATTACCTACACTGTAGACTTTTTTTTTACATAGTGTGGAATATGTGCGCAATAGCATGCTGTGTGCACAGTTTTGGACTACCCTTCACTCCTCCTCAGGATCAAGTGAAGTAGTTATAATCCTCAACTTCATTTGGACTTTTATGATTGCATGATGACAAAATATATGAACTGGAGATTTTTTTATGGGACAATTAGAGCATACAACTAGAGTACCATCATTTAGTAGGCTGCATATTTCATGTAAGATCATGAAATTGTTTGTGTGCTATAAATAATACTTTGATTTTCTTGTAATTTGCTCTTGACATCTTTTTTTCATCAACTATTAAAAATCTCAAGTTATTCTGAGAATAAAGATTTTGAAAATTAAAAATAGTGTAATATAATTCCAGCATACACTGACCACTCAATTTGGAGTATTTTGTATATCGCTGAAGAATTTTAAGGTTAAATGTCAGAGGACATGAATACTTCAAGACATATTCAATTGGCAATGTATATCAACATAGTGGTCAAATTGATTGAGGGAACATGGTAGAGGGGCTGAATAGCCTTATTCATATTCCTGTTCCTGTTCCTGTTCCTACGTTCCAGTGAGGGATATAATTATGACCATTGTGTTGTTTAGTTACTAAACTTTGGAAAGAAATTCAGCAGAAACATGTGTTAATGAATCCCATGTCAGATGGTGAAATATGAAACTAGATCAAATCCATTTCTTGATAGCTTATCAGTTTACAGAATGCAGTATTGTATAGACCTTCCACCATCCACCAACTTCAGCGTCCATACAGTCCCATGTTATACATGTTTATAGACCAAATAAATAAATGAATGACCCTTTCAAGCAACACTTTCACATTATTTGTGAAGAAAGAAAACACAACTGTTAATGGAAACCAGTCAAAATAGAATGCCATTGCAGGGGGTGACTATGCTCTCCAGCCCTTGCTGCCCACTGGCCACGTAAGGCCTTAAATATGCCACTTGCACCGAACACTCCTTCTTCAGAGACATCCAGGCAGGGGCATACCACAGAAGCCTCTTTTTATTCTCTTTTGAGTGAACCATAACATAAACTAATTAACTGATTGACAGACCCTTAAAGGGGTTCGATGCCAAAGACAAATCTTCAAAGCAAACTGATTAAATTAAACTGAAATAAGATTCCCAAGGTTGATGATGCACCCCAACACCCAGTCCTTCTTTTAAGAAAACAAATACCAAATGAACTGAATTAATTAGTTGATAACTCTTTAAAGAGTGATTAAAGATGATGGGTGGAATATTCTTGGCATGATGATACACCAGGTAGGACTTGAACCCAGGCTTTCAGGTCCAGAGTAGTGACACTAATGTTGCTCCACAAAACCTGCCTTTTAAGAAAAACTCAGTATTTTATAATAAAATGAAACTCTAAAGAATGGTCACCAGAACTTTCTCTCCACAGATATTGACAGACCTGCTTTGGCAATTTCTGTTTTTATTCAATTGTTTTACACATCAGATCTATGTTGTTCTCCAGTGCTTCTAATCAATCTATTCAAATTTATTAAGATACACCTCTGGAGTAAGTGGAACTTAAACCCATGCCTCTTGGCTCAGAGGTACAGACACTACCATTGTGCCACACAAGGAGTGATTTTCTAATCAATCTCTTCAAAGATGTTATGACACACCTCTGGAGATAGTGGGACTGAAAGCAGGCCTCCTGGCTCAGAGATAAGCACACTACCACTGCACCACAAGAGCCCTTCTTCTGTGCTCAAGATATTTAATCAATCAATACCTTCCACATGTTTATCCTTAACCTTAACAATACAATTAATGTAATAAAAACAAAAGGCAGCTCATAGTCCTTTTGTCATTGTACCAATGAGCAGCACAAAATTGCCAGTTCTCCTTGCAGGGATGCACATCTGTGTCTGGGGAGCAAAAGCAGGAGAATTTGTCACCTTGTAGATATTTTTAATCAACCTGTTCAAATGTGTTACAACACACCTCTAAAGCAGGTGGGACTTGAACCTGGGCTCCTGGTCCAGCAATAAGGACACTGACACCACACCACAACAATTCTTTTATCACCTTGTATACTTAAGTAAATATTTGTAGTACCTTTATTTCCTTTAACATTTCATTCTATAGAAAACTGCACGAAGGCTGCGGCTATTTTTCCTGGAACATTGGAAGCTGAGGGTGACCTTATAGAAATTTATAAAATCATGAGGGGCATGGATAGGGCGAACAGCCAAGATCTTTTTCCCAGAGTGGGGGAGTCCAAAACTAGAGGGCATAGGTGAGACAGGAAAGATTGAAAAGGGACCTAAAGGTCAACTTTATCACACAGTGTTTGGTGTGTGCATGGAATGAGCTGCCAGAGGAGGTGGTGGAACCTGGTACAACAACAACATTTAAAAGGTATCTGGATGAATAGGCAGTATTTTAGAGTGAGATGGGCCAAACACTAGCAGATGGGACTTGATTAAATTAGGGTATCTGGTTGGCATGGAGAGTTGGACCAAAGAGTCTGCATCCATGCTGTACATCTCTATGACACTGACTCTAATTGAAGCTGAAGACTCTATACTACAAGAAAGAGCAGATAACTCCAAGCTGAACATTTAATAAAATTGGAGATCCATTTATTATATCAGAACTATATTGTCACATATGAATGTTTAAAGGAAAACAGCTGCTCTGACATCAGAATGCATGTCCAGCATTTCCTTTCACTATGTCATCCTACTCAGCCTGGCTCGAATTAGTAGTTTTAAAATATAAAGCATATTATTAAGAGTTCACCTAGCGACTGGTATGCATTTCCATGTTTTTTTAAATAGCTTTACTTGGATCTCTTTCAGCCAATGCCTCTTTAAGGACTGCCAGTAACTGATCAACAAGTTGAAGATAAAATGTTACTCACAAGCTTTCAATCTCCAACATTGCTCTGTATCCATCACAGTGCACACCTCTTCAGTGAACTTTTTGTGAAGAATATATTCAAAAATAATATGTCAGCAAGATTGTTTTTCCCCATACTATATATTATCCATCACATTCCAGTTGCTCTGCCTGCTAAATAAAGGAACAGGCTGCCTGCTGGGCACCTGCTGGAAGCCAGGATTGTTCAGTGGGTTATGCATTCCATATTTAACCTGCATTTGATACGTTGTTGCAGCTGATCTGGTCTATTTAACTACATCAATATGCATGTCATCAGGGACCAGCTGAAAACATAAAGTGGGTTCTCAAATCGCTAGCCGTCCAGGTCAAAGCAAATGGAATAATAAAATCCAAATGATTTCATCTCATTTTCCGTCAGCGTACCTCATACATAAACCCTGAGCTCTCAATACCTTTAGGTTTTATCGCAGCCACTAAACCTCATATTGCAAGAGAAGAACTTTCCCTATTGACCACCTTTTTAAAAGGTAAATATTCAAGATATAGACACCATATGTTCAAACACAAACTTCAATCTGTTTAATATTTCATTGATTGTAGTGATAAATATCGAGTCTTGTTCAAAGCAGCTATTTGTCTTTTCTCCATATTAGATCTTTATTGAAATTTGCAATAACTGAAGGTAAAACAGCACATATTCATTGATATCCATTTATAGATATATAGTCTCATCATATGATTTACCAAGTTTGTGGTAATAATGACAGTTCAGAATAAAGTTGCTGATTTAAGAAGCAAGATAGTTCTAAACCAACTTCAGTTTAGTTGTTTCATCTGCACTGCATCAAACATTAGGATTATCTTTGCTTACATGCACTGAGGATCAACATACATGTAATCATTTTGTTCTTCCTGAGAAAGCATGTCTGGTTGCAGTAAACAGCAGATATGGTTAAACGTTTCTTCCATGGCTCAGTGAAACCTTAACTATAATTTAGAAAGACTGGATTTCACAAAGGCAATATTTACCCATAGTTTCACCCATCAAATATCAGCAAAAATTGCAACATGAAAAAATACATTCAAAAAATAAAAAGAAAATCTTCTGTGAAGTTGCAGGCAGGACCTTTTTGACAATGAAGTTCAATGTAGAAGTTTTGGGAAAACTGTAGCTTCAGAACTCAAAAACTGTGGCTGTCTGAAGGTAACCAGAAATTTGCCGGAGATTTATCACAGTAGTTCCTTTGATTTACACTGGCAATTACCTGTGTGGCCTTGTCACTTCTGTTCCTTCAAAGATTTTTTTAATCTTATCAACGACCAGCTCCATTCATTTTGAGAAGTCTGGTGTTTGTTAGAGATCACAAAGGCACAAGAATACTGCATTGCATATATTCCAACCACTGAGCAAAGATTAAACCTTTCAATTGGAACCAGGATATGCTAGGAACTTTGCGATGCTTGTGATACACAATGAACTGGTATAGACATACATTATATTGCACAATCAGATAACTGTATTTGATTGTGAAGTGTATGAATTTGCACATTTTCTTTACATGTCTGGTTTATTCATTTTAGGTATTAATAATTGGTGTAAAATGTATAGAATTTTACATTACAGTAGGTTTAAATTCAATTCATTCATTTCTGACAATCAGCCAAATCCATCTCCAACTGGTAAGATTAAAAATCTCTGAATGTGTGAGTCCCCCTACTCCTTGAATGCATACTAAACAAAATAATTTTAAGCATTCCTTAACCAATTCCTATTGACTGTGAGTCAGCAGCATGGAATCTTCATAACTCATCACTAGTTGGCACGAAATTGTAAACCTCACTCAGGAGGCCACAGAAATGGCTGCCGAGAGAAAAGGAATTGTCAGATGGCAGATTGGCAATGTGTTGGCTCGTCTTCTGAGTTTCAGGATCAAGGACAGGGCAGCGAGAGGATGTTATCTACCCGAGACGATCTTAAACTGCTTCATGCTAAAATGAGGGACATTTAAAAAAAGAAATATTTGATTCCAAACATTGAGATCTCTTAACTGGACAAAACATCTGTAATACCACAAGAAAGTTCCCAGCCACTACTTTGTAGGACAGATGCATTGAAACAATTAATTAGCTAACTATCAGATACCACACTTTGATAACTAAATTACTGCAGACTCATGCAAGCATAGAATTTGTTACAGTAAATGATACTAATATAAATGGTCCAAAGAGAAAATTAGTCCTAATCATGGAATTATCATCCATATTTCTCAGACATTGATAATTTGATATTTTTGATGGATTCAAATAGGTACTGTGTGCACTAATTTAAAATGCAGCAAGCATTACAAAATGACCTGAGTAACAACCTACCAAACCTGTGGTATGTTTGAACAGCATTAAGCAGAATGAATTTTATGGGCAGCCAACATAAGAGAGCGAAAAAGCAAACTAGAGCTTCAAATCCAAACTGGTGGATTGCTGTATAGGATTAGAAATAGTTAATCTTCAATGCATTCCAAGAAAATGGATTAATTCATGCTGGTGATCCCTCTGCTTCTGATTGTATTAGTACTGAATTAAAAACATTTACTTTTCTGAACTTTCCTTTATTTTGTTTATTGGTAGAGTCACAGCTGTTTCCTCAGGCCATAATACTTTCCTCAAATATGTACTGTTCTCATGCCCCAAATCCTGAAGGGTTCTCTCCATTTGATCGTTTCTGAAAAATGATAATTTGTGCTATAGTTTAAACTGTTAAAACTCCCATTTTCCCAGCATACCGTCATAAGAATTTCCATCTCCCGAGAACATTGTGTGTTTTCTTCTAAAGCGTATTTCAACAAGAATGTTGTCTTGGGCCTGTTCAGATGTAGCTACTAATGATCATTTCTGTGAGGCAACCATACCTTTAGTTCCTTATTCAGACAGTATTAGGTGTTGAATACGTATGAGGGAGAAGGTCATGTCGATTCAGTTCACTTTGTGTGGTTCAAATAGATATTTGTGCTTTGTAAGTTGAAGCATGTTCTAAACTGAACTGGGTAAAATGGTAGTTTTATTGAAAAAAAACATACATGCATAGGAATTTTAATTTATCTTTGGTAACTTATCTTGTAAATTTGAGTGTGTTAATTACTGATCTTTGATGTAAATCTAGAAATGGGTGTTAGTACAAGAACATACAATGCCTTTAGCAGACAGTTTTTGAAGCTATATATTAACAAAAATACGTAGCCCATTTAAAATAAACAGGTTGATGGCTTTGTTGAAACAGTTGGCACAGGAATGTCATACAAAGTGTCATATGTTCATACAATAATGTCGAAAACTGTCAGTTCTGGGTTAAGCATTAAAATTGAAGACAATAGAAGTGTTTCTCTGATTAGATATTCCCACTGGGAGTATCTAGAGACTTTAGAGCCATTGCTAAGTTTATCTGTGACCAGGATTAGTTACAATTCTAAGGTTGGTCCCTGCACTGCAATGTAAAAGAATTAAGGCCACAACGTTGCCCAGATGTTTTGCTCCAAAACTAAAAATCCTGGGAAACACATTATTCTTTTCATAAGAGAAATAAAAAGTTCATAGTTGAATTCATAGTGTGGATCTGGTCTTCTTTGAAAAGGAAAAGAGCCTTGTTCACTCATTTTAGTAATTCTTCAGGTGATATTATTGTGATCCCAGCTGATGTTATTAGTGGACAAGTCTGATTCCAGACTGAAAACTGGCTGGCTAGATCATATTTTGTTGATTATTTTGTTTTAATGAGGTGGTCTTTCATTGAAAAACAAGCGTGGAATGCCATAGATTCAGTTTCAACAATAAAACAGAAGTTTATTACACAAAAGAAATTAAGGTAATACCTACACAAAAGAAATTAAGACTATTTGCATAAAGCACAAGTTTAAAGATTCAAATGGTAAAATACAATCACATTAATCACAACAGCACTCCTTGACAATGCTTAAACCAGACAGTATTCCTTTCTCAATCAAATTCATAGGGTTTATCTTAACAGATAATTCAATTCCCAGTCATAGGTCTGTAATAGCCACTTCCTCGAGTTTTTACCCAATTGAGCTGAAATATTTTTCAGCTTCACCTAAACTCTTTAAGGTTTGGCCAACCATTTCTGTTCTGTAACTTTTAAACTAAACTTCTTATACTGAGATGACCTGTTTGTTAACAGTTGTGAAATATATCCATTCTTCAGAAACAACTGTCTCCGCACACAACTTCAACCAAGGTTTCTACAAACCGAAACCAAAAGGGCTTTCTTCAAGCTAAGGGAGTTTCCAACAAATTCAAGCAGGTATTAGATGATTACTTGAATAGAAATAATTTGCAATGATATGAACAAAAGGTACTTAGTCATAATTCTCATTGAAGAGCTGGTGCAGACATGATGGACTGAATGGTTTCCTTCTATGCCATAACACTTCTGTGATCATAGAATACCTACAGTGTGGAAGCAGGCCATTCAGCCCATCGAGACAACACCGACTCTCCGATGAGCATCCCTCCCAGATCCACTCCCCCATCCTATCCCTGTAACCCTGCATTTCCCATGGTTATCCCAGCTAGCCTGCACATCCCTGGACACTGTGGGCAATTTAGCATGGCCAATCCATCCAACCTTCATATCTTTGGACTGTAGGAGGAAACCGATGCAGACATGGGGAGAAGGTGAAAACTCCTCACAGACAGTCACCCAAGGGCAGAATTGAACCTCGGCCTCTGGCACTGTGAGGCAGCTGTACTAACCTCTGAACAATATTGCTGCCTTTGATGTTATGAGCCATTGCTTGCTGTTTTGAGAACAAAATTGCAGGATACTTAGCTGCTTATGTGTCCACGTTTAAGTGTGTGAGTAACATTAGTATTTATTATTTCAAATGGGATACTTGTCTTCTACCTTTATTTGAAGGAAAATGCACATATGTTTGGCTGAGATTGTGATATTCAATACTATTTGCATTGCAACAGTTATATTCCCATTACAACCAATTAATGGTAGATATCTTTGCAAATACTGCGGAGCCACAATACATTTTAATCCAAAAACATGTCTATCAAATTTGTACTGACATTTATTCCCATCCAAGCCATTTACAGCCATTTTATATTTTGCATCATGCACCCTTTTAGACTTACTACTTCAAACAGCTGTTAATGTTTTTCTTTCTGATGACATTTGACCCAGAAGCAGCACAGTAAGGAAATTTTGTAATTTATTTAGAATGTCTAGGGAATCCATAATTGCTTGTAGAAATGGTTGAATAGAATTTTTTAGAAGTTTCCATCAAATGTAAAAGGATCATTTGTAATTTTCTTTGACAATAAGAAATATTGGTCCATGTGATGAGCTGACCTTTGACCTTGAGACTCAATAGGAAGGAAGACAAGATATAGATGTCATATGGCCAGAGGAAGAGAAGCCGCAATAGGGAACAATCAGAAATAGCATATTTATAAGGAACAGTGAGGCATTCAGTTAAAAGGGACTAAAAGTGATTAGAACCAGGATTGTGAACTGGGCAATTCCTTTGCTATGCTTCAGTTTTCCTGGAGCTGACCAGACCTTCTAACAGGGTCATTAAAGGAGTTTGCTAAAGGAGTCTTTGGAAAATTTGTGTTATTAACACTGTCTTGAACCTTGCTAAAGAGGTTCTGCAGGAGTAAGCTAGTTGGGTGGCATCATCCTCTCGGGAATTCACAAGGAGTGGACTTATATTTGCAGGTGACCTGAAGATCAAATCCATTGCATGAGAATCACAAAAAATGAACATGAGTTGCAAATACTGTGAGATTCCACATGATTCCAGATTTGTGTGATGAGTAATATGAACGTTTGTAATCTTGAGAGATATCTTTTAATGTGCTTGTGATTCCATGTGCAATTATAGTTCACATCAAATGTAATTTGCTTGTTAATTCATGTTTAATTTAAATTGGTTCTTCATGTCACAGCAAAAGTTGCAAGCAGGTAAAATCTTGCTAGTAATTTCTTAGTTTCAGCGTCATTTGGTACATTTGGTTATTTTGGTGCAAGGCTAACCCACAGGGATTGCAACATCTTATGAAATAGTCATGGGCTGTATTTAACAATAGTTCACTTCAGAGAGTTTCCTTCTAACAGCAAATCTCCCCTATAATTCTTTTTGAGTTGCATTTTGAGATGTGTTCGCTTGTAGCTGCCTCATTAACCAGTGAAAGTGATCCATCACCATTTACCGCTATAATCTTGAAGACCTTTCAGGTCACTCCTTAACCTTCTCAGCTCAAGCACAAAAGCCATAACTTCTTATCCTGGAATCCAAACCTCAGGGTTCATAGTGGCAAATATTAAAATGTTCCATCTTTTTAGTTGCTTCCACTGTAAGTAAGTAATGTAACACCCAAGCAATTCTCAAACTGCCAATATTATAGCAAAGCCATGCATTGTTGCTTTTTCTTGTAAAGAATACATATGAATTCTGCTCTTTCAATCGCCTATTTAACCGAAAGAAGGACTGTGAGTTTACATTGTTCACTTGTTTGGAAGAATGTGTGCTGGAATGTATAGAAAAACTTGAAACATGCTGACGTTTGATTTTAGTATAATCTCTGGGCCCTACATAGAAGAACCCAGCATGCTGCATGGTACAGAAAGGTCACTAGACACTAATTCTTTGTTCAGTCCCCTAGAGTATTGCTCAAGGAAGTCTGTTCCTCTATAATTTGCTGCTAATCAATATGTTTGGATGTTATTGTGAGGGTCCTACTTGTTGCTACAATTGAAGCTAAGTGAGGGTATTGCCCAATTCCACGTTGAAATATTTAACATTGTGTCATTAACCGTTTAATATAAACAGATTGTCATTCTTCCACTCATGCAGAGTGTATGAATTCATGGATAAGCTTACTCAAATTATACGGTGCATATAATAGGATACTTTGCTATAAACTCATTACAATAACCAAGGTATAAACTGAACAACCATAATTCAGTTTTTCCACAAATTCAGAAAGCAACAATTATTCAAGAAGCAATTAGCAGCAATACAGTTTCATTTTTCTACAAGGTGATAGTCACTTGACAGTCTCAGAGTCCTATTCCCAGAAGTTTATATTAATCCAAAAATGGATTCAAATCAAGAAAATTTCTAGAAAACAAAGTTAATTAGATTTTTGACTACTGGAGTGGCAGCTAATTATATTTTACAATTGCTGAATCAGAAAAAAATCATAATTGTTAAATCTATATAATGGTATCAAAATCCTCAGGCCTAAATAAAATGAAGTTGCAATGTATTAATACTTAAGCTTCAGAGCGTATCATTTCTGAGAGAGTTGTACAACTTAAAGGCAGATGTAAAACCGTCATTTACATCTGATGAAGCTTCTAATTAACTGAACTATTTACAGCACTGTGGTCCTCTGCAACCAGTTTCTCCATTATCTTGACAGTCAACAAACTAGTCCCATTACAGCACAGCAGATCTTATGCCTGAGGCAAAGCTGTTTGCAACCACAAATTGTCTTGGTATAAAAGTCAGTGCAATAATCAGCTGCTCTCAGCATTATCAAAACATTGCATTTTTCAGACCGTACCTACATCAAATTGCAGAGAATTACATAAGACTCTGATTTTATCCTTGGTTTACACTGTAATGCTTTAACTAGGTAAGCGTTGATCTTAGACAGACAGCTAGAGGCCTGGATGTTTGACCATTCTATCTAACTTCTGTCTTCTTACCAGAAGGTTAAAATTCACCAAATGAGTAATTCTTTGACAACCAATTTCACGTGACCCAGATGATCTTGCTTCGCGACATGGGTGGTGTGATGTGAGCTGCTTTTAAACCAGATGAGTGCTGTTTCCTGAGCATTTCTCTTTACTCCTTCATGAGATGCAGGCTTTGCTGGCATTTGTTACCGATGTCTAATTGCTGTTGAAACGAGTGGCTTTTTTAAAGCCATGTTAGAGAACAATTATGAGTCAACGCTATTGCTGTAGGTCTGAGGTCATGTGGAGGCCAGATGAGACCAGGCCAGGAAAGCACAGCAGATTTCCTTTCCTAGAAGACATTAGTGAACCAGAAAACTCTTAATGATAATCGATGGTTGTTCCTTGGTCACAATGACTGATAATAGTTCCTTTTTTATCTTTCCCTTTTTCATCAATTGAACTTAGAACCTGGTGGAATTTTCCATGGGATTTGAACACATATTCCAAGGACAATAACTTGATTCTCTAGATTGCAGTGAAAGCAAAATACTGCAAATGTAAAGTTGACATAGGGTTGCTTTCTCATTGGAGTGAGATGACTGGTGGTGATTTAACCTGAAGTTCATCATGCTTCACGTGGGTGAAGAGTCCTTCATGGTAACCTCAGCCAGTGTGAGAATTGAACCAATGCTGTTAATGTCATTCTACATTTCAAACCAACCATCCAGTCAACTGAGCTAACTGGCCTCCACTGGAAATCTGAAACAAACACAAACAAACACAAACATAGACAATGCTGGAAAAAAACTCAGCAGGTCAGACAACATCTGTAGTGCGAGAAACAAAGTAAACATTTTGATTCTGGTATGACTCTTCCTCAGAACTTGGAATTTCATAGAATCCCTACAGTGTGGAAACAAGCCATTCGGCCCCACTAGTCCATACTGACTCTCTGAAGACCATCCCACCCAGACCCATCTCCGTAATCCTGCATTTCCCTTGGCCAATCCACCTAACTTGCACATCATTGGACTGTGGGAGGAAACCAGAGCACCCGGAGGGAACCCACGCAGACACGGGGAGAATGTGCAAACTCCACACAGACAGTCGCCTGAGGGTGGAATTAAACCCGGGTCTCTGGTGCTGTGAGGCAACAGTGCTAAGCACTGAGCCACCGGGACACCCCCTGGAATTTGAGTCACACTGGAGTATTTTGCTTCAATTTGAGTATTTAATTTACTACTACCTCTCTTTCAAGTACGTCTACCTTGAAGAAGTTCTGCTCTTCTCTCTGACAGTATTTCTGCGATAATCAGAGTTAATGTTTTGGGTCGAGTGATTCTTCCTCAGAACCAGTTTTGTGGAAGGGTCACTTGACCTGAAACGTTAACTCTGATTTCTCTCCACAGATGCTGCCAGTCCTGCTGAGTTTTTCCAGAAATTTCTGCTTTTGTTTCTCACTTACAGCATCCGCAAATTTTTTGGTATTTTTTCTGTTTTAATCATTTCGGTTTTCACCTCCATTGCTTTCAATCTCCCTCCTAGTATTGGATAAAGTGTTCGCAAGTTCTGAGGAAGTGTCATACCGAACTTGAAACATAAACGAAACAGTGCTATCCACAGCTGCTGATTTTCTCCAACATTCTTTGTGTTTGTTTCCAAGTTACTAATTCAGTGACATCACTGGTATATCACAAACTCCCCTATCAATTTGACATTAAATTTTAAAGGTATTACTTTTGTAAATGCCCCATAAATATATACAAGAGGTTTATATTTCTAAATCCATGTTGACAAGACCTCTGAAAATCAAGGAAGAGGGTTAAATATTGATTGATTGATTGTCATGTGAACTGAAATACAGTGAAAAGCTTTGTTTATGAGTGGTACAGGCAGATTACAGCAAGCAAAGGATGTACAGATGAAAGAAGAGGCATACAGTTACATTGCAGGTCACATTATTTGAGGCTAAAGCCCATTCAACAGTCTGATAATGGCCAGAAAGAACCTGTTCCTGAACCTGTTGGTGCATGTGTTCAGGCCTCTGTGTCTTCTGCCTGACGGAAGAGGTTATAGGAGGTCATTACCAGGATGCAATGGGTCTTTGATGATGTTGGCTGCCTTTCCGTGGCAGCGAGCCGTGTAAATAGAGTCCATGGATGAAAGGTTGGCTTCCGTGATGGTCTGGGCTGTGCACACCACCTTCTGAAGTTTCTTATAGTTTCGGGCAGAGCAGTTGCCATACCAGGCCATTATGCACCCGGACAGTATGCTTTCAGTGGTGCATCTGTAGAAGTTGGTGAGGGACCTTATGGTCATGCCAAACTTCCTGAGCTGCCTGGGGAAGAAGAGGCGTTGTTGTGCCTTCTTGACTGTTGCATCTACGTGAAAAGTCTAGGAAAGGTTGTTGGTTATTGTCACTCAGAGGAACTTGATGCTGTTCACTCTCTCAACGTCAGTTCTGTTGATGTGGATGGGGGTGTGTTCTCCTCCTTTCTTCCTGAAGTCGATGATCGGTTCTTTAGTTTTACTGACATTGAGAGACAGATTGTTTTCATTGCATCATGTCACCAAGCCCTCTATCTCCCTTCTGTATTTTGACTCGTTGTTGTTAGATATCCATCCCACTACGGTGGTGTCCAAAGCCAGAAATCACATGACACCATGTTTATTTGAAAACACAAGCTTTTGGAGCCTCAGTCCTTCTTCAGGTGTTAGTGAGAGAGGTAGTATCAGACACAGAATTTATAAGTAAAAGATCAAAGGTTCACACCATTGATGAAGATGTACTAAACAAACCTAAGATGCTGTTAGATCTTTAATCAGTTAGAAGGTTTTAACTGATTAATATGTAAATGTAAATCCCCGAATTCCTTTCAAGTCACACACACACACACGCACGCACGCACACATACACACACGCGCACGCGTGTGAATCTATGGGGTGAATTTGTACTTGCAGATACATTTTATTTTGTTTATAAAGCACACAATTTATAGACAATCAGTCAATACAGTGTTTTATAAATTCCTACTTTAGAAATAAAACCAAACTGACTCCAAGCTCAAACACAACCAGATTCTAAACACGGTCTCACACCTAACATGCATTGTCTGACTGAAATTGTCACCTCTTCTTTACACTGATAAAACCTTTAGTTCTCTCAGGACCATGACTTGAAAGGAATTTGGGGATTTACATGTACATATTAATCAGTTAAAACCTTCTAACTGATTAAAGATTTAACAGCATCTTAGGTTTGTTTAGTACATCCTCATCAATGGTGTGAACCTTTGATCTTGTACTTGTAAATTCTGTGTCTGATACTACCTCTCTCACTAATACCTGAAGAAGGACTGAGGTTCAGAAAGCTTGTGTTTTCAAATGAACCTGTTGGACTATAACCTGGTGTCGTGTGATTTCTAACTTTGTCCACCCCAGTCCAACACCGGCACCTCCACATTACGATGGTGTCGTCAGCGACCTTGTAAATGGCATTTGTTCGGAATTTGGCAACACAGTCGTAGGTGTACAGGGAGTTCAGTAGGGGGCTGAAGCTGCATCCTTGGGGGGCTCCAGTGTTGAGTGTTATTGTGGAGGAAGTGCGTTACCTATCCTCACTGATTGCTGTCTATGGGTCGGAACGCTGAGGATCCAGTTGCAGAGGGCGGAGCCGAGACCAAGGTCACGCAAAGAACAAAGAACAAAGAAAATTACAGCACAGGAACAGGCCCTTCGGCCCTCCAAGCCTGCGCCGATCCAGATCCTCTATCTAAACCTGTCGCCTATTTTCCAAGGATCTGTATCCCTCTGCTCCCTGCCCATTCATGTATCTGTCTAGATACATCTTAAATGACACTATCATGCCCGCCTCTACCACCTCCGCTGGCAACACGTTCCAGACGCCCACCACCCTCTGCATAAAGAACTTTCCACACATATCTCCCTTAAACTTTTCCCCTCTCACCTTGAAATCGTGACCCCTAGTAATTGAGTCCCCCACTCTGGGAAAAAGCTTCTTGCTATCCACCCTGTCTATACCTCTCACGCAGTTTTGAGATCAGTCTGGAGGGGATAATGGTGTCGAAGACGGAGCTGTAGTCAGCAAACAGGAGTCTGACGTAGGTGTCTTTGTTGTCCAGATTCAGTGGCCTATTTTTGTAAAAGCAATTCTGCTTTGGGTCTGCAATTTTTCATTGTTCCATACGTAAATTTTGTAGGACAGCCCTGATTTCCTTGTTCCCATGCCTTTTCAATGCTCTCTACCCCACCTCTACTTTCAGCAATCAGTTCAGTAAAAAGTAATTCCCAATTTGTCATAAGTGCTTTGTCATTCAATTCAATATTGGGAAACTTTCTTGAATCAGCAGTTACAATCGTTCCATGGAATTATTTCCTGGTAGGCTGCCTGAGAAACATTTGAAAAGGAAGGTATGATTTCACTGAAGAGAGGGTGTGCTATATTGGTAGGTGGACATATGTATTAAAACAGGACTTGATTTACATCCCGTGAATGAATAAATAAAAAGGGTTTGAATCCTACTGAGGCAGATAACGGGATTTAAATTCACTAACATTCTGGAATTATTTGCTTGTCTAATGGTGATCCTGTCAATTGTTATAAATACACAACTAATTTGCTAATGTTCTTCAGGGAAGGAAACCTGCTAGCCTAAATGTGACTCCAGACTCATCAACCTGTGGTTGATTTCTAACTGTCCTCTGAAATGTTCTAGCAAACCACTCAGTTCCAGGGTAGTTAGGGACAGTGAATAAATGCTGGTCGAGCCAGAGGTGCCCACATCTCATGAATGAATAGAAAGAAAAGTACTTTTAATAAGTGAGGATTTTTCATAACAGGTAAAGATATAATCTCTTGGAACATCTATAATTCTTAGCACCACCCCCCCAACCCTAAGCTTAATGTCGTGGTTGCTACATTTTGCAAACCTTCATGTTTCTGTTATTCCAAGCAACACGACAAAATAGATGGTTTTCAAACCTTTCAGCTTTCCCCATTGTTTAAGCCTGTCATTGTACTGCCACTTTTGTGCCAGTGCAAAGTGCTTTCAGATGCACCTCGGTGTAAAAGGTTTATGATCTGATTCTTAAACACAAACAAATACTTATCTAAGACCAATTGTTGCAGAATAATAGCGGCCTTGGGTTCATGTTCAGGGTCTGCTATTGTTCACATTGTTATTCCTTCCTGCCTTGGCATCAAATCCTTATGCTTGTTAGCACAGAATTTAAACATTAACAAAAAAAAAGACAAGATGTTATGGCTTTTCATCTTGCACTGATCAGAAGTAGGACATGAGAAACAGAATTGAACAAAAGATACAATTTTATACAACATGAGAAGAGGGTGCCAATTGTTTGGGCTATCATTGGGATAGAGAGACAGATAAAAACAGTTACCTGCAAATCTTAATTTTCAGGTTGATCCCAGATTGGAGCTTCAACAGAGATTGACTCTGCCCATGACTACTATTTTTTGGAAAAATGTAATAAATGTACGAATTCCTATTGCCTACAGGATCCTGTGTACTTATATATATACAGCTTCTAGCATGCTCAAATGCAACTCCTTTTTGCAATGTTTAAATCCAGATGCCTCAACTCTGAGTAGTTGGAAATTTCTCCTTTTTTTATGATGATTCCAGTTCAGTTAGAACTCCTCACTCTCGGTACTATCGGTAACATTTATGCAATGTATAGTCTCCTGTTTTGTTTGTGGCTTCCTTTACTTATCACCTGGACCCTGCCTCAATTTTTCTCCAGTTTACACTGCACAAAGACTGTCATCATAGCAACTTTCCTGATTCCATTCGTAATTTTCAAACCTAGATCGTGTTGTTTCTCCAGTTAGTCTTTTGTACTCCAGTAAGGATAAGAACAACCTTCATTTCAAAATTGTATCTGTGTAGCCTTTGTTATCACTGAGACTGGAGGAGCGCCCCATTACTGTAGTTCTACTACTCTATGAGTCACAACATAAAATAAAACTACGTTACCAAAATGACTATTTAGATGACTTATCTATATTAGGTTTTAAGTAAAAGATCAAACGATCAGGTTTTTTTTAAAATAAATGCAACTATTGATTTATTATCCAAATAAAACTTATTTAATAAAGGTGCAATAATTGGTTAACATACACAGTCAGTAGTATAGAAATGTAAATGCTTATTCCTCTAAATATTCTCAAATACACAAATACATACACACACACTTTAGGAAAAGACAGAATGAAATACAGACATCTTTGGCATTCTGAAAAAAAGATATCTTTGGCTAATGGATTATTCTTGAAGGCAAAAGGATAAAGCATAAGATTTTCTGAAGTCAGTTGCTCTGACCTTCTGTCACATGTAATTGAGCCACTAATCACACACACTGTTGTTTCTGAAATATTGCAGACACTGTTGGCTCAGGAAATACAATCTTATCTTGAGACATTCATTCAATCACTCTTTTAAAAGAACAATAGGTTTCATCTTGAAAAAACGCAGAGTGATTCCTTTTCAGAAATGGGAGAGATCAGCTATGCAGCTGGTTCTTATGAGGCTTCCTTCCAACTCAACCAGATAAAACAAGAACATCCCCAAACAGCCCTATCACAGTCTACCAAATCATAAGCAGTTATCACTAGTCATGTGATTTCTGGGAATCTACTAAAAAAAGCTCAATGTCCACTAGGAACTTTCAATAATCTCTTTTAAGGAAACCACTCCAAGTAGATCCACAAATATCGAAATAAATCCCTTACTCCATAGTCCTTCAAAATATGAGATCACCAAGCAATATTAAACATATAGCATTGTTAAGTCACCTTCATATTCATGGCTCATAATGTGGTGGTCTCCTTGTGTCTTTATTAATACCTCATTTATTTCATGAATGTAGAAATGAAACACAACCCACAACTCTGTCATCTCATTACTCATTTATTGGATATTATTATCTCCTTTTCTTAAATTAAGGTGCCAAGACCAAATGGTGAAGAGAGGGGAGCTGTAACAGCTAAACCTTCAGAATTACAATTGTCTTTGAAAGACAATTTGCTTTTGGTTTTGTTTGTAGATTTTACACTCACTAGGTATTAAATATTTTTATTGATCTAATTGTAAGATAGATGCCTGTGGTGGGTGCTTCATGGTTGCGATCACATGACTAGAGCAAGGCAAGAGGTATTTCTATCCTAAAAAAAATCCAGAATTGCTGCTTTACGTTGGATTCCATTATATCCTTCGTGATAGAACAAGCCCATTATTTCCACAGTCAGCAACTGACCACCAGTTTTGAGTATATTTACATTCAACTTTACAGTGCTAAACTCCCACATTTCACTTGGCTTTGAAGTGCATCAGAGGCTTTCAGAAATCAAAACAACAGCAATTATACATCATAGAGTGTATGACACTGAAGTTTCTTATATGGAAGACTATTTACGATATCTTGTTAGATCCTGCGATGAGTGTTCCACAAGTTAGAAAACAATCTGTAGCATTGCATACATTATTTTATTCTTTGCATTGTGAGAAACCATGATGATGAGCTGGATATATAAAACAAAGGCAAAGATGATAAAAATTAATTTCACTGGAGAATTGACTACATGGAGTACTAAACAGCTCTTCAAATTGCTAATGATACGCTTTAACTATATTCAATCAATTGCGCTTTTCAGGGATAAAGTAATTTGAAAATTACTTCTGCCATAGATTGCATACCAATCGTGGTACTCTGACCTCGCTCAAATAATGTTTTAGTTTCTTTCTTTACATGTATTTAACTTTTGTGCCTGGGTTTGTATTTAGATTAGCTGTTGACACTTTGAGATCAGTTATTTCACATTTGACTTCAAATTGCAACGTATCTAGATGAGTTCATTTGTCAGGCTTCCTTTAATTGTTCACAGTGATAAAAGCCCATGACCAACTAATTTTACTGAAATGAAGGAATACGTAGCTCCTTTCATTCCTGGTGTTCTACTTTGGGAAAAATTTCATTTTGTTGCCTACCAAAATGAGCAATGTTTCACTTTGAGTACTAAATGTCAGAATCACTCACTCCAAACTTCACAAATACTAGTCAGATGTAGATCAAAAGATGTTCAGTGCTGTTGTAACAATGTCACAAAGGAATACCCCATATTGCATCAGTATCTTCTATGAAGGTTGTGAATCAGTGTTATTCTTTACTACAGAGGACAGGTTAAGTACAATCAAGGCTGAGGTAGACAAGATTTTTAATCAGCGATGGCATCGAGGGTTATTGAGAAAAGTCAGGAAGTGGACTTGAGGATTATCAGATCAGCCATGATCTCATTGAATGGCAGACCAGAATCAATGGGCTGAATGGCCTACCTCTACTCCTACATTTTATGATCTTATGTCACATGCTTATTTTTCTTTCCCAGTGGCTTCTTTGTGTGAACTGGCTGACATGATATCAGTTGATATCAGTTGATACTGAATTTTGCCCTGTGGGCTTGAGCCCATGAGATATTAGATTCAGACTGCTGTGAGCTCATTTCACAAAGGAGTCTTTCAGCTGCAGCAGAGAGGGAGAGAATTCTCACTGTGTTCATCCGAGCTGATTTTTTTACAAGATACTAGGGGAACTAGGCAAGTTCATCCACAGCAACAGTCTCGTTTTTTGCAATGAATTGAACTGTATCTTGGAACATAAGATACTGGCCATTACTTCATCCTTACACTTTAGTGCTGGATTTTCTTGTGTATGCACCAGCCCTATAAGCAGTTAAATTGGCATTCATGAGCATAAGATAGATATGATTGTCAGGCATGTAATTTAAAACTTGGTCAACTTATTACAAGTTATAGTTGACCAACTTATCAAAAGGAAAAAAAAAGTTGCATTTATATTGAGCTTTTCATATCTCAGGATGTCCAAAGCACATTACAACCAATGAAGTACCTTCAGAGTGCAGAAACTGTTGTAATATCAAAATACAGCAAATAGTGCTATAAACTTTCAAAAACTGCATTGTGATTTGGGTCTGATAATCTGTTCAATTCTATTGAGGCATTTTCAAATATAAAAGGTATATTATTGCTGGGTATAGGCTGAAATGCTGGCTTCTTATGTGCATGGGTGTTTTGATCCATGCACTCATTAATGTCCACATTTTTATTCCTTCTGAAGAAACATGATTATCTATATCTGCCTGGGTTGTCTGATGGAGGACATTCTTCTCACAGTGCCAAATGACTTTATATTGTGAAATATGCAAGAGTTTGATTTAATTTGATTTCATTTATTATTGTCACATGCACCAAGTTACAGTGAAAAGTATTGTTTTGAGTTGGACACAGACACTGGAGGTGACAAGGTGAGAATAAGGATAAAGCATCATAAAACTTAAAATAAAACAAGCAAGAGAAAGGTCACTTCCATCAATTACATAGTGACATTATTACATTTTTCCATGTTAGAATGTGTATTGCTCTGAGGGAATAGACTTTACCGGGTAATTAATTATTCTGGTAGCTTGCTAAATTGGTGTGCAAATGTAATATTGTACACTATTTCTGTGACTTACAAACTGTATGTGGGCCATTACTGACACCTGCGAACAACAGCAGAGCAATAGGAAGAAATCACTTGAGGTACCCATGCTGTTCTACAGTGTTTTCTTCTCTAGGATACTGTGAAGAACAAATGTAAGCGCAAGAGATAATACTTTGAGATCAGATTATTAGCTTTAGAACATGTGGAGAATTTGATTTGATTCCAATTAGACAAGAGGTGCTTTAAAATAAATTCTTTGCATCCATCTTTGATGTAGTACAAAGAACATTTGGTTAGTCTTAGTTATCTCCAAATAAACAGTACATTTCCAACCATGTAGGGTAACAAGGTGTAGAGCTGGATGAACACAGCAGGCCAAGCAGCATCATAAGAGCAGGAAGGCTGATGTTTCGGGCCTAGACCCTTGTTATCTCAGATTTTCCAGCATCTACAGTTCCTACTATCTCTCATTTCCAACCATGTAATTTTGTTTTTAAAGTAGTGTGAAAATTCTTCCATAGACTAGAGAGAGTTAATAAATAACTGCTGTTAAAAGAGGTTATTAAAGGAATACAGTACTGAACTAATTATAAACTGATCCTCTAGGCATTAATAAGCCTGTTGCACTATCACTTTTTTTCTCTGATTAAGAAAAGGCAAACTGATTTGGGCTTATAGGAGCGGTCAAACTGGACCTTGTTTACTTTTCTCTGAAGTGGTTGTGACAGCACACTATGAAACTTGAAGCAGGAACTAATGTGTTGAAAACTCTTGAGGAGCCCCTTAGGCCAAGCGAATGTTTCAAGCTACGCTGTCTACAGCATTTGAATCTGTCGTAGCATTCATTGTCTAGCATGTGTTTAAATTCTGTTTGTTTTATGCAAAAATTATTCCAATTTGCATAATTCATCTTAAAAAGGCAGTCTGTGCTAGGTGCTGCTTTAACTTTTAAATAATTTTGATTTATTTTCAACAAACCACAATCAAACATATTTCAATGGTTGCACGTTTTATTAGAAGACAAGAATTCCTCCTGAAAGCTTTGAATTTTGCATTTGCCTTCTTCACTAACAACTTTATTAATGACTCTCTATCTGGGCGCAGTGTATGCATGAACAGCAAGTTCAGTTTCAATTTGTTTCTGGGTTTAGTTAAAGGCACCATATCAATGGTGGGAATCAGCAGAATGTGTAGTTAGTATCCAAATAAACTGCTTCAGGCCTACACCTGCTCCCAGTTGGAATTGGTTACATTTTCATTGAGGAGTTAGACTATGTAAACAAGCCATTCAAAGTGAAAGATATCCTGTGGTTCCGTACAGTGGGCACTGGGTATTGAACACGTGGGAATGTTGAGATGTGCATGACGTGATCAGCATGTACATATGTGCGTGTTGTATTGAAATTAAACACCAGTCTGGACTCCCAAATAATTCCTGACTGGAGGAAAATAAATGAGGTTGAGGTGTTCTAACCTCACATCCATAATTGTTTTAAATAAGATTAATCTTATCTGATCTTTGTTAGCTGGACATTATCTTTACTAACAAGCATAAGTGAATTAAAATTGCATTCCATACAATAGCATTTTTTTTTGCTTATACAGGGTTTGACCAGGCCATATCTTGACTCTTGTGTCCAGGTTTTTTGGGGGAAACTGAAAGCCTGTAAAAGGTTTAGAGAAGCTCACTTCCTTGATATTGCACTTAAGAGACTCTTATTATGAAGATAAATGATGGAGCTTTCATTTTGGAAAGCAGAGAGTTGTAGAGGTATAACTGCGAGCTTTAAAATCTCAGAAGGGATTCTTACAGAAAGGGCAGGAGAGATAAACCGAATCTCTCAATTCTCTTCCCTTCTGTCCATAAGCAGTGTGGTTTTTGTTTGAAAAAAATGTAGATGTGTGTGTTTCTAATCTAATTTGTGTGTGGTCAATTTAAAAATCACCAGCAGCAGATTCACCCCAAAATATTTACGTTATGTAAGTCACAAACCACTCTTAAAAATGAAAGAAGCTAGTGGAAAAACTCAGCAGGTCTGGCAGCATCTGTGAAGGAAAGAGTTAACGTTTCAGGTCTGGTGAATCTTCCTCAGAACTCAGACTTTATTTTTGTACATGATTAATGGCCATTGATATACAACAAAAAGTAGGTGGTGGACTTGCAGTTTCAGTCACATGGTCAAATGTCATTGATATTCAATAGAATGTCAATGGTAACAATAAACGAAAGAACTGCAGATGCTGGAAATCAGAAACAAACAAAAATTGCTGGGAAAACTCAGCAGGTCTGGCAGCATCTATGGAGAAAAATCAGAGTTAATGTTTCGGGTCCAGTGACCCATCTTCGGAACATCAGAAGGTCAATCAATGGTAGTCTTTTGCACTTATCCTGTGGATAACTGGACTCAACAGCTTTCTGTTGTCACGTTGCAAAGACATAACATCTAGAAGCCCACTGTTGTGTGCTTTGGGATAGATCTTAACAATGGCAGGCATGAAATTCTACAGACAAGTGCTGCTTGGCTTGTCCATTCAAGGGAAAGACCTCCATCCACCCCCAATCCGATATAATTCAAGTCAGAACTTGCCAGAAATTTTTTTAATGTGTTTTGAAGTGACAAGGGTTACCTAGACCCTTGGTAGCCATCTTAAAGATTTCATCAGTGCATTTTTAAAATTATTTCTCCAAGTCTGTTTAAGAGTGACACAGTTATACCCTGGTCAGGTAGGTAGAATGCATGATTGTGGTGGGTCACATGTTGGGCTGATTGAGTTGGGTGACATATGGTGGTGAAATAAAGTAGACAGATGATTGTCAATATTCCTTTCTTGACTAGATTCAATCTGCATGAGATTAGCACTTCACAGCAAATGTGGCCCAATGTTTTTCTCTGAATCTTAAATCAAAATCTATCTGGTGTACAATTCACTAACCCTCAATGTTCGGGTGCACAATTGGATTGAAGATGAAAGAAAGCCCAAGAGTTTATTTAGGTCTGAATGTTCACTCCAAGATTAGAATTGCGGAGTCAGGGCAATTTTCAGCTCTGCAAACACCAGTCAGAAGGAAGTGCCCTGGGACTTCTGTTTTTCTTTCTGAAGTGCTAGGTTTCTTGGGTGTCATAGCAGGCGACCCCCAACAACAGCGAAAATTCTACCAGGTGTGGAGGCACACTGAGCAGGTAGTATGCTTTGTTCCTCTGACATTGCGTCAAAAAGAAAAACTAAAACATTAGACAGCTTCTAGACCTCAGACCCCCATGCACACTCCCCATGTCCAACACATTGCGACATAAGCTACTTCCTATTCCTACTCACCTCTTGCCTTCTCGTACCCTCTACATCAACTTATGTCCCTAAACCCACCTCCAAGTCTCCCTACCTTCCATTCCAACTTAGCCTCCTGTGCACACTCCACATAGCCAATTTAGTGCTCTCTTATTTTCCCCAGCTGTCACCCTTTGTTTTTGCACCTATCAAGTCAATTCACTCAGTATCCACCATGGGCAGACCTCAGGATTCATGTAATGATGAGATGAAATAAACTTCTTAACTGTCTTTTAAGGAATTTGCTACTTTTTAAAAAAAAAATAAAAGAAATACTGCATTTAACTTCCTTTAATCCCATGTAAAAATGAACTTTGGGATTCATAGTCCTGCTTTAAATGGATTATAACCATTTGGAGCTGAAATTTACACTGAAACCCTAATATGGTTATGGTGAGTTGTCAAATCAGTCACGTGCTGACTACTCAGGCTTATGTCATCAGACAGAGAAATATCAAATAGCGATTTTATTTTAACAGGATTTTCAATTATTTAAAGGGCAGACCAATTCCTTGAACAGTTACATTGATGGCTCCAATGCTTTTATGCATTTTTCATACACATTCATGTCTATTTTTTACAATCCCACAAGATACTTTATCTTAACCAAAAAGCATCTTATCTCTCCTAAAGGATACCTAACCTAATGGGCAGCATGGTGGCACAGTTGTTAGTTCTGCTGCCTCACAGCACCAAGGACCCGGGTTTGATTCCAGTCTCGGGCAACTGTCTAGGTGGAGTTTGCATGTACTTCTCGTGCCTGCTTGCGTTTCCACCCACAGTCCAAAAATGTGCAAGTTAGGTGGATTGGCCATGTTAAAACTGCTCCGCAGTGTCCAACGATGTGTAGATGGATTAGCCATGCTAAAATTGCCCTGTAGTGTACAAGGATGTGTAGGCTGGGTAAGTTAACCATGGTAAATGTGGTGTTACAGCGATAGGCTGGGACTAGGAGGAGTGCTCTTTGGAAGGTCGGTGTGGACTTGATGGATTGAATGGCCTCTTTCTGGAAGGATTCTTTGAAATTCTATCCTGAACATATCTCGAGACCATCTCCAAAAGGTGTACTTTACCTTTTAGAAGGTTTCTGGCTGCTTTAGACCTTTTCTTACCAGATCTAGGGTGTGCAAGTGATGTTTTGGGTACCCCACTAGTGAAATACAGATCAACCTAAGGTAACTGGACTTTAATCTGACCACACATATCTGATTTAGAACTCACCCACGCTTTCTCCAGCCCAGGATTTTGTATTCAGGGCTGGGTCTTCCAATTCAGGCCTTATATTTTGGCTAGACAGTTACTAGGGTCATGATGGCACGTCCTATGAGTCAGTGTGTAGGATCTGCTAAAGTGCTACGATGAACAATTTCCCCCCATCACAATTTTCTAAGTGAATATTTTGCATCAGTATTTATTGTGGAGAAAGACATGGAAGCTGGGGAACTCAGGGAAATAAGTAGTGATGACTTGAAAAGAGTCCGCATTGCAGAAGTCTTAACATGCATAAAGATAGATAAGTCCACGGGACCTAAACAAATGTATCCCAGGGCATCCCTATAGGGAAGAAATTGCAGGGCACCTCGCAGAGATATTGGTATCATCTATAGTCATGGGTGAGGAACTGAAAGACTGGAGGGAGACTAATCTTGTGCCATTATTTAAGAAAGGCTGCAAGGAAATCCCAGGGAACTACAGACTGATGAGTCTAATGTCAGACATGGGTGCGTTGTTGGAGGGGATTCTGAGAGATGGGATCTACATGCATCCTTTGGAAAGGCAAGACTATCCTGATTAGGGATAGTCAGTTGTCTACGTAGACTTTAGCAAGGTCTTCAAGGTTCTGCTTGGTAGACTAGTTAGTCATTTTAGATCACATGGGATCCAGGAAAAGTTAGCCAATTGGATACAAAATTGGCTTGACAGTAGGACACAGTGCTTGGTGGTAGAGGGCTGTTGTTCAGACTGAAGGCCTGGGTCCAGCAGTGTGCTGCAAGGATCAGTGCTGGGTCCACTGTTGCTCATCATTTATATACATGATTGGATGTGAGTATAGGAGAACATGGTTAGTACGTTTTTGGATGAGAGCAAAATTGACGGTATAGTGGACAGAGAAAAAGGTTATCTAAGAGTACAATGGGATCTTGATCAACTGGGCCAGTGGGCCAAGGAATGGCAAATGAAATTTAATTCTGATAAATGCAAAGTGTTGCATTTTGGTATGACAAACCAGGGCAGGATTTCCACAGTTAATGCTAGGGTACAGTGGAGTGTTGTCAAAAAGAGAGACCTAGGGGTACAGGTACATCGTTCCTTGAAAGTTCCTTGGTGTCACAGGTCGCCGGGGTGGTGAAGAAGGCGTTTGGCATTGGTCAGAGCATTGAGTACAGGAGTTGGGATGTCATGTTACAGCAGTACAAGACATGGGTAAGGTCGCATTTAGAGTGCTACATACAATTATGGTTGTCCTGCTATAGAAAGAATGTTCTTAAACTGGAAAGGGTGCAAAAAATGTTTACAAAGCTGTTACTGAGACTGGAATGTTTGAGTTATAAGGAGAGACTGGATAGGCTGGGACATTTTTCGCCGGATCATAGTAGGCTGAGGGGTAACCTTTCTCAGAGGTTTATGAAATCATGAGGGGCATAGGTGAAGTGAATAGTCAAGGTCTTTTCCCTAGGGTGGGGGGGGGGGTACAAAACCAGAGGGCATAGGCTTAAGGTGAGAGGTGAAAGATTTAAAAGGGACCTGAGGGGCAACTTTTTCACACAGATAGTGGTACATGTATGGAACAAGCTGCCAGACGAAGTGGTGGAGGCGGGTACAATTACAACATTTAAAAGACACTTAGACAGGTACATGGTTAGGAAAGGTTCAGCGAGATATGGGCAAAACAGAGGCAAATGGGATTAGTTCAGTTTAGGAAACTTGGTTGGCATGGTTGAGTTAGCGAAAGGGCTTGTTTCCATGATTCAATGATCTAAGGGAATTATTGGGCTAATTCATAATCTCCATGGCATCAACTCAGCTTGTGCTGCAGAGTCCTGGAGAGTGGAATTTGTAACTGGTATAATTTACTCAAGGACTCTCAGTGACAGCATGGTGGGTCAGTGGTTAGCATCTCTGCCTCACAGTGCCAGGCACTTGGGTTTGATTCCAACCTCAGGCAACTGTCTGTGTGGAGTTTGCACATTCTCCCCGTGTCTGTGTGGGTTTCCTCTGGGTGCTCCTGTTTCCTCCCACAGTCCAAAGATGTGCAAGCTGGGTGCAGGGATGTGTAGGTTAGGTGCATTAGCCAGGGGAAATGCAAGGTTACAGAAATGGGGATGGGTGTGGCTGGGATTCTCTTTGGAGGGTCGGTGTGGACTTGTTGGGCCAAATGGCATATTTCCATACTGTAGGGATTCTATGACTCAGGGAGCAATTTTAACTTTAAGTGATGCAGCAAAATAGGCAAAATCAATTAAACCACATCTCTCCTTCCCCTTTCTTGGAAAACTGAGGTGGAAAACTGAGAACTCGGTGGTGATTCAATCCTGCTCATTTTACTCAACAATAGAAGTTAAAATCACCCCCATGACTGTACTCGCCTAATCAAAACAATAATACTGTGACTTCTCATATTGAATTTTTACACCAAATTAATGATATTATCTGTAAGTGTTGACACTTTCAGAGAGGAGTTTGCTCTTTTTAATTATTCATTCATGTGATGTGACCATTGCTGGCAATGTTGCCCATCCCTAATTGAACTGGAACTGAGTGATCTGCTTGGCCATTTCTGTAGGCTGTTAAGATTGAGCGATATTGGTGATTGCTGTTTCTTTTTCTGAATGCACACTTGATGCTTGCACCTGTAGCTGCAGTTACTGGAAAAGAGCAGCATCTATAGTTGAAATCCAGAGTAACAGAATCACAGGAGATTCAAGAAAAATGACACAAATCTGTTTAAAAACCATGACAAGCATAAAGATTTGATTTTAATCGCAGCCAGCAAGTGATAGAGTCGGGTAGATGAAGTGTTAAAATATTGTGATTGTGAAACCCAATCCTGTTATGATTGACAGAGCCCCTATGAGTTCTGTCTTTCTCACCTTCTCCTTAATATTGGGGCCTAAAGAATTGGCACATATCAATGGAGATTTGGTCTGTCTCCAATGCGAAGAGGGGATACTGCAATTTAAAATTAAATTTTAAAACTCTATTGCTTCAGGACATTTGCTGAGTGTGTTTTTGTGAACAGTTAGAACGGTGCATACGCCAACCCACCTCTGGGCCTTTTGTTCTCTTTCAGTTCAACTACTTTACAATCACGATTTATTTATACCAAATGTGTCTTTATTCATTAAATGAAAGATTGACAGTGGAGGGCAGTGTGCCCTGCTGATGCTATCAGGAAGCTTGCTGTTGTGATTAAATTAGTCATATATACCTGCTGGCACTGAGGGCTGAATCAGTGAAACATGGGAGTGATCAAATTGGGCGGGAAGAGCTATTTGATTTGATTTTAGAATGGCTGGTACGGCTTTGCATGATCCAGTGTCATAATGAGCTGATTACCAGCTTACTGTTGGCCTTCATACAGTTAATTTACCGATGCTATTAACCCTCAAAGATTCACTCCTGCATTCCCATCAATAAGTTGGAAAGAAATAGAATCAGAAGCTGCTACGGGGGATAATTAGCATCTGGAAGAAACGAATAATCTATATAGGGTTCTTTCCATAATGCATTTTCATTTTAATCTGAAACAGTATCCTTTTATTCACTTTTTAAAATAATACATTGAGAACCATTTTTGTGTAACGGTAGGGTTTAATTAAAATGTAAATAAGGCTCTGAGGTAAGCTTTGAGGTCACTGTGACATCAATTGTCATGTGTTAGTGTATTGCACGTGAATCCTGTATTGCTAGGAGCATGTTGCTCTGCAGCCCACTATCTTGTACAGTGTAACAACACATTCTAAAGTCCAGGATTACGTGTGAGGGACGGACTAAAGTTTGGGGCAGCTGGTGTCAAAGTTCAGTGGAGAAAGGTCACTCTCTAAGGTCATTCTGCCAAAATATAATGAAGTTCTATTGCATTTTGAAGGGCCCTCGTAGCTTTAATGGGAATGTAGTAGCTTCCTATCATGTTTAGAAAATGACTTTTTTGTTGCAACTGGATTGAAGTTCTAATAAGGAATATCAAAGTCCCACTGTATTTTCTGCAAAGCCTGTACCAAACTGTTTTGTACTAATTTAATTTCACATACTTAATTTGTAAATAAAGTATATTTTTTGAAATATTAAAAAAGATTGTTGTTGTCCATATCCTTATGGAATGTGCTTTTGCAAAGAGAAGTGCAATTTTTTTGCCAAGGTTCATCCCGAGTACATCTGTGATGCAGGGCTCTGTACTCTACAGGGATGTACAACACGACAGAAATCAACTCTGCCTGGTGGACTATCAATCTGATATCAGAGTTTCTTTACTGTATCAGGAAGATGCTGGCTTTCTAATTCAAGGAGTTTTCCTTGACTGAGTGTTGCAGACCGCTACATTCCAAGATCCAGGTCTATGTGCTGATGGATGGACTAAAGTTTGGGGCAATGAAGCTGTGCTCAGGCACCTCAGAGTAGAACAAAACACACTTGCTTTAATTTCCAAACTGAAATGCTTTTGCCACTGGCCATGGACTGTATCTTGTAAATAATAAGACGATTACAATCCTATCAAGTGGAAAATGTTGTGTGGGACAGCATTTTATTGTAAGTTGATATTTTTAGTAATATTCTTTTGTAAATTTAATGAATAAAGTCTACTTTTAAGGAGAAAAAGTGCAATGCTAATTGTAATTTAACTATCACTAAGAAGCCTAACTTAAGCTTCTTTTAAGAAATGAAGAAAACACACCACAACACAATCAGAATTTTGACTTCACCTTGCTCACAACACGCTGAAATTGTCTCAGCCCCCTACATCCCCCCTCTCTACTGGTACCAAACATACTTTATTTTTAACCTTTGCTCACTTCTGTTACTCCAACCCTGTCTGGCACTCTGAGGTTCTTGATAGTGAGTGGCACAAGGTTGATTAGCATGGATCATTGCTCATTATCACTTTGATTATTATCCAGTGTCTGCTTATTAATATGAGCAGACATTGGATTGAACCTAGATGCCAAGAATTCCCATCTGATTCCTCTCATGAAATTCTGACCAGGTACCTAGCGACCCCAGCTCATCACTTGCTCCTCCACACCCACATCTTGGACATCCAGCAACAACATCTTAACGCCTGGCCCATGTGCAGTAACTGCACACGTCCAAAGTCCATGGACGTTGACACCTAACAAGTACCAGTCTCACCATGTCATCATGGCACATCTCCGATCCACCTTGGGTATGCTACAGTATTTTGGTGTTGCAATTTGGAGTGTACTAGCATCTCTCATGGCAGTGCCGCTGCCTGGGCACTGGGGTAAACATGGAATGCATTGTGCACATGGACGGACACATAACTCATGGGCTGGACCAGCCTGCAACTCAAGGCTGCTCATTTGTCCGCTTTTCACAGGTAAACCTTCTGCCTCCTTGCATGACCTTAGCATCCCTACTTTGTTTTCCCATGGCCCTTTTGTACTTCAAACCCTCATTCGGACATTAAATGTTCCTACCACCTCTGTCTTATCTTGCTGTTTAACTCAAACATAAAGCCAAGCAGTTTGCACTGGTTACCAGCAGTAATCAGTCAAGCGGGTAGACATTGTGCTCTATGGCACTGTGCTGTGTCAATTTCACATGTATAAGGCGTGACAGAGGCTTACACGGCAAACACACAACATGTGCATCAACCAAATAGCCAGGTCTCAAAGTTGAAAGGGAGCAGTCCTCACTCAAGGATTGCTGGGCTGCCATCAGTCAGGAGTCCTGGACCAGTCAGTCAAAGGAAGTGACTAGGAGCTTGGGAACAGCCAATAACCTGCTTGCATAGCGTGGGTCAGGGACTCTGTCTCACTACAGTCTGGGACTGGGCTACAGTCAGTTCAGCAGGTCCAGTTAACTAGTCTGAGAATTCACAGATCATCAGTCAGGAATGTGAATAGAGAATAATCAGCGTTCTGGTGCGTCATGGGTTGGGACGATGCAAGTTGGTTAGGGGTGTGGGCCTCAGTCAGTCCTGGCAGTGAGGGGAATGAGCATTGAGGGAACACAGTTGTGAAAGGGAAATGGTGGGACTCAACACTGGGGACTGGAGGCAGCAACCTGAGATAGTTGGGGGTGAGGGTGCAAGGACAGTGTAGGGGGAAATTTGACATATAAAGATGGAGCCAGTAATGCAGAGAGGACATGGGATGCTGTGGGATAGGTGGGCAGGACTGGAGCAGACTGACAGGACTCAGGGAATAGGAATGGGAGTTGGAGTCATACTCTAGGTAGTGATGGAAATATGTGTGGGATTAGTAATGAGGGACTGACCAGGGATTGCCAGGTGGAAATGAATTTGGAGGTTTTGGGGGGAAATCTGATATCCACAAAGAGCCTGGGATTTAAGGTGCTTAATGTGATCTGTAATGCCTTTCATGTTTTCTCAATTCGTAAAGGTGCACTGCAAATGGAAAATAACTGCAACCAGGCCCAGAGTGAGTGAGGGTCAGTGATGTTTTCTGGGCTAAAATGTTGGCTCAACCTCTGAATGATGGGCAACCTTCAAGAAGCAATTGCATCAATCATGCACTAGCAGAGTTGTAGGTTGAAATCCCGTGAAACTGTGGAATTGTGTGCGTAAAACACATGCAGTGTATAACTGTGTGGGGTGCAAATGTTAGACACGAGCAATCTTTACCATGTCATTGATCCTTGCAGATTGAAGATAGGCATCTCTGTGAAGCAGATTTAATCCCAGGAGACCTTGAAAGAGTTCCTACTGTATCTATATGACAGGAAGGATGGGTTCCAATGTCAATGTTCCATGTTGAGTCATTTCATGGTGCTTCTTGTCAGAATGCTGCATGTTCCGCTGTATGGAGCCTTCATTTGTGAGGGGAGTGAAAGCTGACTGCTCCCATTACAAAGCACCTGTTCTCTTTTTTCTGTTCCCCAAACAGGCTCAGTGTGTGACTGGTAGCTCTAGCCTCAGCAGATGTTATCCCCCACAGTTGCTGAAGAGAAGTGCAGCAGGAACAGATGCTGCACAAACCCAGAAACAGAAGTAACCTTCAGCAGATACTGAACAGCCTCCACATGAAGAGGTTGCAGCTGTAGGTCCCCTCTGGATGTACGGGAGATACAGGAGACCCAAAGTCTATTTCATTTGATGCTCTTCCCTCCAGGTGAGTGAGGCAAAGTGTGTCTGCAGAACAAGGATGTCCTGGGACAATGCCATGTGCAAATGCCGGGACAATACCTGAGACCTGAAGGGGTGGGTGGCCCTCTTATCCCACTAACCATCAGACTGAGAGCACCAATGAACTTTAACACAACTGGATCCTTCCAAGGGGCTATTGGAGCCCTAAGTGACATCTCACAATCATCCACCTACAAATATATCAAGGATGCTATCAATGCCTTTCATATTAGATTGCACCACTGTATCATATTGACCCATAACAAGGTTAATGCAGCTTCCTGGGCTATAGGCTTTGGCAACATTACTGGCTTATCTCAGGTTCAGGGCACTATACAGTGTACACACGTTGTGCTAAGAGGGCCATGTCATAATGCTTTCATCAATAGAATTGACTTCATCAATAGATAAAGCCTTCATCCCATCAATCTGCAAGTGATTATGATTATCAGTACCTCTTGGAATTTGTGCCCAGTGGTTGGGGATATGCTACAATGCTGATATCTTTGAGAACTCTGATGTTCCTGCTATGCAATCTTCATCAGGAGCCATCATAGAGCAGATGATTGACTTGCTGAAGGTGAGGCTTCACTGCAGTTTAGAGGACTTTGTAATACACACCAGATGGAGTGTGCCACATAAGTCTAACATTCTGTGCTCTGCATAACTGGAGCTGGCAAGGAGGGGATTTAACAGAGGCTGATGAGCTGCCATACTGCGACCAGTCTCCTGAGGAAGACAATGAGGAAACTAAACATCTGGCATTACAAACCAGACAGGACTTAATGGGCATATGGGTCTAGAATTGAAAGAGTTGGGTACAGTGATCATTCATGGACTGTAAAATTGTTGGTGTTCGACTATTCCAAGAGGCATATGTAACTTCTGTTTGTTTGATTTTTGATCACTTTGGCTGTTGGCAAAGAAGGGTTAATGTTTGGAAATATTTGAAAGCTTTCCCATATGCAGTGGTCCCACATGGAACAATAATACAATGCAGGGCTACAGTAAGCATTGGGGAAAGGATAGCAGTGACTTAGAGAGGGTTATAGGATGGGATGTAGCTAAGGACAGGTAGGCTCTGTGGCCTGGTGCTTACACAACAATTGGAATGTGCAGTTCTATGTGCTGGGAAGTGTCAGCCATGCCACCCCTGTATCGTGAGAGGCTTCCATTTGTGCCTGCTGTGCTATTACATTACTGGTGAACATTCCTGCCAATGCTTGACTGAATACACAGTTAGAGATCAAAGATGGTGCTAGTGACAAGGATCCCAAATATCCCAGCTCTGGCAAGTGGGATAATTGTATGTGGTACCCAGTTAATGAGGTGTGTTAGGGACAATACGTGAGGAGACTCACTAGACTGCATGGGTGGAGACCCTAAACGAAACACAACTGATTTCTGCTAAAATTCAGCCCAAAGAGTCTTATTCCCACATTCAGAAGAGGATAGAAAAAGATATAAGTGGATTGAGTATGGAAAATAATCAGCTCAGAGAGTCAAGGGAAGATTGATAAAAGGCAAAAGAATAGGAGAACAGCGTTTGAGGTGAAAAAAGGGAACGCAAAAATTGTGCTAAGTTTGAAAAGCAGCTGTGCCTAACCTAAAATAGCAAATATTAATTCAGATAAATTAAACTTTACAAAGGTATTGTTTGTCTTTCGGGTGGTGATTTGAAGCCAGTAAATTCTTATGTTGGGCAGGCCAGTGAATTCTTATATTCAGCAGGTCTAAAACAGGTATTTAACCCGATCTTATATACAACATAGAACAGTACAGCTCAGCAAAAGACCCATGATTGTCTGTGCCAATCATGATGCTATTTTAAACTAATCCAATCTGCCTGGACATAATCCATATCCCCCTATTCCCTGCCTGTACATGTGTCTGTCTAAATGCCTCTTAAATGTTGCTATTGTATCTGCTTCTACCTCCACTCCTGGCAGCACATATCAGGCACCTACCACCCTCTATGCAAAAAACTTGCCTTGCACCTGTCCTTTAAACTGTCTCCCTCCACTTTAAACCTATGACTCTGAGTATTTGACATTTCCACCCTTGGAAAAAGACTCAGACTATCCAAGCTAACTATGCCTCTCATAATGTTTTATACTTCTATCAGGTTTACATCGTCTCCAAAGCCTCCATATCCTTCCTGCAATGTAGCGACCAGATCTGCACCCAATACCCCAAATGTGACATAACTGAAGGTTCATGCAACTGCAATATGACTTGCCAACTTTTAGACTCATTGCCTCAGTTGATGAGGGCAAGCATGTTGTATGCCTTCTTTGCCACCTTATCCACTTGTAACTTTCAGGAAGCTACGGACTCACACCCGAAGATCCCTCTGTATATCAATGCTCCTAAGGGTCCAGCCATTTACAGTGTACTTTCCTCTTGCACTTGGCATCCCAAAATGCATCGCCTCAGACTGATCTGGATTAAGTTCCATTTGCCATTTCTCCGGCCAATATTCCAACTGTTCTATATCCTGCTGCATCCTTTGACAACATTCCTTATTATCTACAACTCCAAATTACATGTCATCTGCAAACTTACTAATCAGACCACCTACATTTTCATCCAAATAATTTATATAAATTAGAAACAACAGAGGTCCCAGCAGTGATCCTTGTGGATTACCATTAGTCTCAGACCTCCTGTCAGAAAAACACCCCTCCACAACTAACTTCTGTCTTCTATGACCAAGACAATTTTATATCCAAATAACCAATTCAGCATGGATCCCATGTGATTTAGTCTTCTCGAGCAGCCGACTGTGAGGGACCTTGTCAAATACTTTAGTAAAATCCATGTAGCCAACATCCACTACCTTACCTTCATCAAACATCTTCATCACTTCCTCAAAAAACTCAATCAAGTTTGTGAGACAAGATCTCCCCTGCATAAAGCCATGCTCACTATCCATAGTAAGTCCATTCTTTTCCAAAGTGAGTAAATCCTGTCCGTAAGATTATTCTCCAATAATTTTCCTACCACTGATGTAAAGCTCACCGGCCTATAATTTCCTGATTTATCCTTGTTGCCCTTCTTAAACAAAGGAATGACATGGGCTTTTCTCCAGTTTTCTGGAACTTCACCTGTAGATAAAGAGGATATAAAGATCTCTGTCAAGGCCCCAGCAATCTCCTACCCTGGGCTAGATCTCATTTGTCCCTGGGGACTTATCTACCTTAATGTTTTACAAGACACCCAACTCCTCCTCCTTCTTAACATCAACATTCCTTGGAACAGTAACGTACCCCTTCCTAATTTTACCATCATCCATGTCTTTCTCTTTGGTGAATACTGATACAAATTACGCCTTATCTACTTCTTCTGGCTTCATGCATAAATTCCCTCCTTTGACATTGAGTGGACTTACCCTTTCCCTACCTACCCGCTTGCTCCTAACATACGTATAAAAATGCCTTGGATGTGCCTTGATCCTAATTGCTGAAGGCATTTTCATTGTCCCTTTCAATCCTCTTAATTTATGACTTAAAATTTTTCCAGCTTCCATTATATTTCTGAAGGACCCTGTCTGTCTGATTTCAGTTTCCTAAACCTTACATATGCTCCCTTTATCTGTTTTGATTAATCTTTCAACATCTCTTGTCATCCAGGATTCCCAAATCTTGCTATCCTTATCTTTCATCTACAGAGGAACATGTTGATCTGAACTCTGATCAACTGGCCTTTTAAAAATTCCTACATGTCAGATGTGGATGGACCGTCAAACAGCTGTCCTCTAATCTAATTTCTGCAGTTCTTGCCTCAAACTGTTGAATTCCTCTCAATTTAGAACTTTCACCTGAGAATCAGTCTTATATTTATCCACAACTATCTCAAAGTTTACAGAATTACGATCACTGTTCCAAAAATGCTCAACCACTGAAACTTAGATAACCTGGCCAGGCTCATTTCCAATACAAGGTCTAGTACGCCCTTCCCTGGTTGGATTCTCTACATTGTTTCAAGAAACCCCCTTAGATGTAGCTAACAATTCTGGCCTATCTAAGGCCCTGGAGCAAAGGGAGCCCCAGTCAATATTGGAAATCACCCACTGCAAACAGCCCTGTTGTTTTTACATCTTTCTATGATCTGCTTACATACCTGTTCCTTTATCTCCCACTAGCTTATTAGGAGGCCTCTAGAGAGCCCATTATTATGATTGCACCTTTCTTATTCATGAGTTTTACCAATATGGCCTCGCTGGATGAACCCTCCAAGATGTCCTCACTTAGTGCAGTTGTGACATCCTCCCTAATCAGTAATGCAACTCTCCAGCACTTTTACATCCCTCCCTTTCACACATGAACCACCTAAACCCTGGAAAGTTGAGCTGCCAGTCCTGCCTTTCTCTTAACTAAGTTTCTGTAATGTCTACAATATCGTATTTCCATGTACTAATCCATGCTCTCAGCTCATTTGCCTTACCTGTTATACTCCTTGCATTAAAATAAATACACTTCAGACCACTGATCTCAGAGTGATTGTTAATATGGTCCTGCCTGTTCTTCTTATTAGATGTACTGACTTAACCTCTACTTTCTCCTCAATCATTCCACATACTGACTAACTGCTCTGGCTCCCATCCTCCTGCCACACTAGTTTAAACCCTCCAGGGCGACACTAGCAAAACATTCCTGCAAGGATATCTATTCCCCTCCAGTTTAAGGGCAACCTGTCCTTTTGTACAGATTCCTCCCACCCTGGAAGAAATCCCAAATTATGCTTAACTCTTCTTGCCCAACAAATTCATTACTTTATAGCTATAATGTTTGAGTATCTGGTAGCTTGTGCCCCCTCCTATTAAGTTCTATTAATTTTTAGGAAATTAATATTTTTGACTTTTTGGTGCCTTTTTCAGTAGTTTGGAGCAGAGTGGAGGTATCAGAGATTCAAATGATGAAAATAAAATTAGTTGCAGGAATTTCCATCCAACAATGCAGGGTCCAGTTACTTCCACTGGCAAACTAGTTCCAGATGTAATATGTTAACTTGGGAATTTAAAGCTTCATGCAATGAAAACCGACAGTAACCCCAACCACCAGCGCATTCTACATTCACAAAGAGAAACTGACCATTATATCCATTCCTGTCCTCAATTCCATGACACCCCAAGAATAGATAAGCGAAGTTAATCTTCAATTTCTGTAGACTCCAGGATGATCCTGAAGGTTCAGCAATTCTACACTGTCAGCAAGGAGGGAGGCCTGAAATTTGATCTGACAGAAAGTTGAAGAGCCTGTGGAGGCATAACAGGCATTGGCAGTTTGCCCAGATAATAACTCTGCTATTCTACTTCAATTGCACCAACTTTACTAGGCTTGACAACGTTTTCAGGAGTCTTGATTGTTGGCCAACTTTGCCTTGTATTTAATCATGATAGACACAAACTGAGTACAGATTAAGAATACACTTTGACCATGATGCTACTCTCCTACATCACTACCCAATAATGATGTAGGCTAGCTTATTTGTATAATCACATTAATTCTTTGACTACAGTCCCAGTGAGGTCCTAGCTAGCCTCTAGCCACCTGGTTTCAAGTGTGTGTTGAAGCTACATTAACATGCTTGAAGTGAAACTGTAGGACACCTTTATTCTCCAGAAAGAGAGAGAGAGAGAAAGAGGGCTGGAAAGGAGTTGTAAATGGGGAGGCAATGGCCTACTGGTATTATGAATAGACTATTAATCCAGAAACTTCAACTAATGTTCCGGGGACCTGAGTTCAAATCCCACCATGGCAGATGGTAGAATTTGAATCCAATAAAAGAATCTGGAATTAAGAGTCTAACAATGACAATGAATCCATTGCGAATTGTTGGGAATACCCATCTGGTTCACTAATGTCCTTTAGGGAAGGAAACTGCCATCCTTACCTGGTCTGGCTTAAATGTGATTCCAGACCCACAGCAATGCGGTTGACTCTGAACTGTTCTCTGGGCATAAGGATGGGCAAGAAATGCTGCCTAGCCAGTGACACCCTCATCCCATGAATGAATAAAGGATAAAGAGTTAAGAGAAGAAGTTAGGAAGAAACACGATGTAGGAACAAATTACTGCAGATGTCGAATCTGTACTGCAAACATCAAATGCTGGAGATCACAATGGGTCAGGCAGCATCTGTGGAGAGAGAGCACTCTAATATTGAACATAGATGACTCTTCGCTCTGATAAAGGATCATTTAGACTTGAAATGTTAACTTGGTCTCCCTCCATGGACTCTGCCTGACCCACTGTGATCTCCAGCATTCGTTATCTACAGTTGAGTTAGGAAGAAAGATCTGTCATATTTAAAATAATTTTGTCCATTTCCCAAAACTCTGCTCAGTCAAAAGGCCTTCATAGCTGATGGTTGGACTTGCTCACGTTCTTGATATAAATCCTCAACGTAGACAATAAATTTGCAAAAAGGTTACACTGTAAATACTTGTCATATACGTTTAACAAGGGACAAGCAGGATCCTGGCACACTGATCACTCATTTAAGTGCTGTGGCCTGGTTTTATCATCAGATAATGATAAAAAACAGATTTTAATGAGCAGCATGGTAAGATAATTAACTTCAATGGTTCAAATAATGCTTTCTAATTTGTTTTGAAACAGTGCATTTAAATATTTGTCACTGATCATTTTTCTTTCATTTAATTTAGTTTTGGATCAATAAGCATCACATACCAGTAATATTGCATATATTACTCTTTTAGATTCATTTCATTTGTAAATATTCTTTCCTCAATCTGATTCTTTTGAGGAGAAACATTTCTCAGGTCATCACACTTTGATATAGCTTAGAAACCGAACTCTTATCTGTTGGAAAAGAAAATTACATTTATACGGGCCTTTCATGACCTCAGGACATGCTAAAGTGCTTTCTAGCCAGTATAGGTCATTGTTGTAAAGTGGGAAATGCATCAGGCATTTATTGCACAGCAAGCTCCCACAAACAAAAGTCTGATTGTGAACAGATGCTCTGTTTTAAAAATTTTGATCATAGGCAGAATTTAATTCCCTACCCCAAGCTGAATTTGGAGGTGGGGAAGCAGGGGATGTAGTCAGGCAGGAGTGTAGTGGATCAGAACCCCACCATTTTCCTGGATCTGCCTCAATTAAGTATGGGACAGGAAGGCTGATGGATGGTTTTCCCATTTTGCCATTTTTTTTATTCATTCACAGGATGAGAGCATCGCTAGCTAGGCCAGCATTTATTGCCTATCACTAAGTGCCCAGAAGGAAATTAAGAGTCAACCACATTGCTGTGGGTCTTGAGTCACATGTAGACCAGGTAAGGATGGCAGATTCCTTCCCTCAGGAACATTAGTAAACCAGATGGGTTTTTCCAGCTATCAATAATGGATTTGTGGTCACCATTAGACTCCTAATGCCAGATTTTTATGCAATTCAAATTCCACCATCTGCTGTGGCAGGATTCAAACCCAGCACATTACTCCGTTCTCTGGATTAACAGTCCAGTAATAAACCACTACACCATCACCTCCACTATATGATTGGGGTCTTTAAACAAGCAATTCATGCTCACTTAAAGGCCTCAGCCCAGCACCATTAACATTCACCCAATGGTAGGCTTTGCTATCACTATGTTGCAAGTCTAGATTTGTTTTGTTTTCTGTCTCGCGGGGGAAACACTGTGGTCCCTCATTCAAAGCCACTCAATGCCTAATGAGAGATTGGAAAGGAAGTGTCCACTAAAGCCAATCCTGCCAACTCCCCCTCATCCTTCTCCCAGTACACTCATTCTACAATCCTCATTCCACCAGCATTCACCTTTGGCCTGATAGGCCTCTCTCAAGTGTGTTGTAAGTAGCATGCACTGATCTCCACTTCCACTGTGTGCAATGAACAGCTGCAGGCCTCAGAAAGGCCGGCATTTCTTGGGCATAGGTTGTCAATTTCCAATTTCCATGTCCTTGATCTCAGGGAAGGATTGCCTCTGTCAACTCAAGCGCCTGATGCTGGGTACTCAATATGGCAGGCGTTTCCACAGAGAAGATGAGGGTGCAGCTCTTTCTGTCTCTCCAGCGCTGGATGAGATTCCGGCTGACTTTATTTAATACTGCCCTCTGACTTGGTTGCTTTTCTTCAAAATGATGCCTGAGAGCCTTATATACCATCAAGGCTGACAGAGCTTTGGTTTAATATCTCATCTCAAAGACTACACCTCTGACAGAGAGGCAATCCCTCAGCAGTGCAATGGAAGGTCAACTTGGATTTTGCGTTCAAGCGTCGGGCTGAAATTTGAACGGGCAACCTTGTGACTCCAAAGCGGGGTTCAATTATTGACCTGGCTTGTAATGTTCTTGAATTATACATATACTTTGTACTCACAAAGAAACTTGGGATCTTTAACTTGGAGGCATGTGCAGACACTTTTAGTCATGGGTTCATTCAATGTTCAGTTCAAGTGGCTACATGTTGATTAGTGTCGTACTAATTGCACAAGGCCAGTGTCAGCACCAGTTAAGTGAATTCAATATTAGATTCATTGAAGAAATAGTGTACCCTGCAGTGATGTAGAGCAGAAGCTTCTTACTCAGTTTTGTAAGACTGATGGTGACAAAAGGGAAAAAAACAAAACCTGAAGACAGTTAATATATGAGATGCTATAAGAAACTCACAAAATGGATGAGTCATGCAATGGGCTAGCACGGTATGTTCCAAAAGAGAAGAGCAGACTGTAAACACGCCTTGTGTGGAATTGACTAAAACAGCTGGATGTTCTGACACATCACTAAATTATTGCGATCTGACATTGTTGTTTCAAATGACTGCTAGTGTATTCTAAATTTATTAAGGCCCTGAAGTTTTAGATTAAGCTGACAATACATGACATTTTGGCAGACACAAATATAACCTTGCAGTTTAAAATTGCCAAAGCCAAAGAACTGACAAAAAAAATCACAGAAAATAAGCTTGTTAAGGGAGAGAATGGATGAACAATTCAAAGTTTAAAAGTAATGCTTACAATTCAGAAATGTTACACCAAAAATGTCGGCCTTTCCTCTACACAGCCACATCATGTACCCCCAGCAATACCTGTCTTAATTCAGGTAAGCTAATGAGCCTGCACTTTATTCTTCATTATTTGAAGATGATTCACATTTACAGAATTGCTCATAGCTTTAGATGGTGGACCAACTGTGACAGAAGCGTATTACTGAGTGCTTTATAAGTAATATTTATTATGAAGCGAGATGCCACTACATTACAGAATATTTGTAAATTGCCTTCGGCTTCACATTTACGAATGAAGTAAAACAGCACATATGAATATAAGTGAGGTAATATATTTATTTAAACATGTGGTCAATACTATTAAATGGCTGTGATTTCTATGGTTGAAGTATTACATTTGCTCACTATTAAACAGCAAATTGCATTTACAGTAAAGGTGAAAGAAAATACTGCTGATGCTTGTAAACTGAAATGTTGGAGAAATGGCAACACTGTCGAGAGTGAAGCAGAGTTACTTTTCAGATCCAAAGTGACTGTTCTGCTGAAGTCCACCTAAGAGTTGAGAAGGCCAGCTAAGATGTATTCCAACCTGTTGAGTGAGAGAAGGGAGGAAATAGCAGGAACATTGGCAATAATTTTCAATTCTTTTCTGGTCACAGGAAAGTTGCCAGAGGACTGAAGAACCGCTGATGTGGTACCATTATTCAAAAAGGGAGCAAAGGATAAATCAGGAAACTACAGGCCAGTCAGTCTAAGCTCAGTAGCAGAGAAACTATTGGAAGCAATTCTGAGGGACAGAATTAATCTGCACTTGGAGAGACAAGGATTAGTCAAGGATATGGTTTTGTTAAGGGGAGGTCATGTCTGACCAGCTTGATTGAATTTTTTGAAGAGGTAACCAGGTATGTAGATGAGGGCAATGCATTCAACATAGGTTATTTGGACTTTAGCAAGGCTTTTGGTAAGGTCCTGCATGGGAAAGTTATAATGAAGATAAGAGTCCATGGGATCCAAGGAAATTTAGCAAATTAGATACAGAATTGGCTTAGTGGTAGAAAGCAGAGGGTAATAGTTGAAGGGTGTTTTGTAACTGGAAGCCTGTGTCTGGAGGAGTTCCACAGTGATCAGGGATGGGGCCCTTGCTATATGTCAAACATATAATTGATTTAGACTTGAAAGTAGGAGGGTTGATCAACAATTTTGCAGATGATACAAACTTGGATGGAATGTTAGGTAATAAGGAGGATATCCTTAGATTACAGGCTGGTCAGATGGGCTGATCAGCAGCAAATGGAATTAAATCCAGATAAGTATGAGCTGAGATGCTTGTGTCAGAGAAACAAGTCAAGGGAATATGTGAAGAGCATAGGGCCCTAGGAAGCGGCAAGAATCAGAGAGACCTTGGTGTTCTTGTCCACTGGTCGCTAAGGAAATCGGATAGACAGATAATGTGCTTGAGAAATCATATGGGATACGTCCCCTTATTAGCTGAGGCATAGATTTTGAGAGCAAGGAGGTGATGCTGGAACTGTATAAAAAGTTGGTTAGACTATAGCTAAAGTATTGCTTGCAGTTCTGGAATTCACATGAGGGAGGGATGTGATAGCCCTTGAGAGGGAGTAGAGGAGATTTACCGGGATGTTGCCCAGGCTGGAGAATTTCAGTTCTGAAGAGAAATTGGACAGACTCGTGTTGTTTTCCTTGGACCAGAGGAGACTGAGGGGTACGTGATTGAGATGTATTAAATTAAGAGGGGCATAGATAGGGTAGACAGGAAGAAACTTTTCCCTTTGGTGGAGGGATCAATGACCAGGTGGCAGAGATTTAAGAGAAGGGACAGGAGGTTTAGAGGGGGAATGAGGAAAGAAACATTCATCCAGAAGTGGGTGGGAATCTAGAACTCACTGTCTGCAAGAGTGGCAGAGACAAAAACCTTCATAACATTTAAGAAGTATTGAGATGCAAAATCCTACAACAGTATGGGCCAAGTGCTGATAAATGAGATTAGAATAGTTAGGTGGTTGTTTTAATTGGCACAGACTCGATAGACTGAAGGATCTTTTTTCTGTGCTGTAGAACTCTCTGGCTCTATGACTTTGTGACTAAGGCAAGCTAAATTGGACTTGAGATATTAACTCTGTCTCTCTCTCCATAGATGATTCTAGATCTGTTGGATTTTCCTAGCACTTTCTTTATTTATACAATGCCTTTCAAATATTAAACAATCCAAGCAGAAGTGGCATAACAACAGAAGAGGAATTAGCAGATTGGATTGGAGGGATAAAATATTGAGAAGGCTACTAAAGATAGAAAAAGAAGTAGGGAGGCACATTATAAGGAAATTATAAGATGTGCTTTGTGCAGTGATGGGAGGATGGGATGCATAATAAGGTAAAGCTAGAGAAGCAAAAGAATACAGGTAGACAGGTGAGATTGGACCAGATTTGGAGCTGGGGAGGAAATAAATCATTAACCAATTTATAAACAAGGATGAGGATTTTACTTTTAGGGAATTTGGGTTAGAGAAGAGATGGGTGATAAATAGGATGCAGTGCAGACAACCGAGTTTTGGTTGAGTTTGGCTTTGAGTAAATTGAACTTTAGAAACCTGTGAGAAAAACTCATGTTAAAAATAATAATTGCTAATAACTGAAGTATGGAAAAGATTTTTAGTAGAAAGGTCAAAAAGTACGCAGCGGGAAAACATTCCCTCTTCACCATATTGTCACAATAGTAGCAGGATTTGGCCACAGTGACAGAGATGTGATATTTCTTGAAATGGTGGCAGAAGGTTGAATGAGCTAATGGAAAGAGATGTGACATACAAATTCAAGGCAACTGCTGAATTATTAAGGGACAATGGGGTTTTGATATGTTGAGTGAGCATTGAGGAGAGAAGTAAATTGCCGGCATGTTCTGGTAGTGGGATGAGGGAGTGGGGGTGTTGGTAGTGTTAATGGAGTGTGGCTTGAAGTGGGCAGAAGAGAGATACATAATGAAGAAACAAATTCATCTGTGTTGTCAGGTTTGAGTTGTCGTGTAGGCATACCAGCTCACTGCATTGTATGAGCTGCTGTTCAAGATGAACGTTTCTGCCATCTTCCTGATAGAGTGTAGGAAGCTACAGGGCCTGTTCTAGTATGGGAGAACCTCTTAGTCAAAGTACAATCATCACTTATAGTTAACAGATATGGTTAACTGCAACAAATTAGAGGTTATATTGATACACTAGACATTGTTAGAGAGACTTTGATTTAGAGTTCTTAAGCATACCTCTGAGCCAGGAGGCCTAGATTCAAGTCCCACTGCTCCAGAGGTGTGCAATAACACCTCTGAACAGGTCAGTTAGAAAATATAGAGAAACTTTGACGAAGACCAGATTTTAGGGCTCACTCCTTTAAATTCTAAGCTGTTCTGCCCACAAGCCCACATGACATTGTCACTGTGGGTGATGCTTTTAGCTCTCCTCAGTATTAACCCTTCCAGACCCATACAGATCATTACTGATCAGGGGAACTGTAACAGGCACTTTGCTCAGTAAGCTGTCAAGTTGCCTTCAGGGTCCTAATGGCATTTGCAAGACCCAAAAGCAGATGTACAAATGAGGCACCAGCCTCTGTCAAGTAAGCACATTGGCCACCTGAACAGAAGGTCTGGTTTTTAAAAAAGCAGCATGGGATTTGAGACTTTGCAAAGCATTAGTTTTGTGCAGCAATTTTAACCTAACCCTTTTGCGGGCTTATAGAAAAGTATATCTAACTGTACAGTTATTGACTAAAGTTCTATTCACTGATTGTACTCAGTGACAAAGATTTTGCAAATATATTTTATACATGCTTCCTGACAGAAAATGAGAGAGGCAGAAAATTAATTGCAGACAGAAGCGAATTGTCATTGTTCATTTTTATATACGATCCTTCCACAGGTGTAAATTGCACTTTAATGGCTGTGTGAATCGTTTATTGAACCTACTGCCAATAATCTCTCCTATGCTGTGGGAAGGAGTAAAATGTGTGTTAAATCTCTATATATGAGGGCTTTAAAAGATCAGATTACCACACTGTTTTAAAAGTTCTGTTCATGTTTCCTCTCTGGTGTTGCATGTGAAAGTTTCCTCTTTAATCCTCAACTTTTACTTGCTGCCATTGGGAAACCGGGGTGAAAGGTCAAGGCTGTATTTCAGGACAACACCAACGTGGTTGATTAAAAGAGGAGATAAAGCAGGAAGTTCTGATGAAATAATGCCAAACCTAGGTTTCAAAAGCTTCAATGATACATGATAAAAGAAAAATGAAGGGAAGAAAGAATCTTCACAGATTTGAAGATCAGGAGAAGATGTCACAGTGGGACACTCTGCAGTAAGTCTTTAGTTGAACACAATGAGGATACTATGAAGATGAAGAGGGTGTGGAGCAACAAATGTGTAGCTCAGTCAAGGAAAGATTAAAGGTAACATTTGGCATGACGGGTCAGTTTGGAACAAACAACAGCATTAATAAACATTGAGCAAAATGAGTGTCAAATTTACAACCAATAAAGAATTTTTGAAAAGTAGTCATTATTTTGATGTTAGAAACAGAACAACGAACTTGTGCACCACAAAATCACACCAACAACAAGGTGATAATAATCAGAAAGTCTGCTAGTTTTGTGATGCTGATTGAGGGCGAGATTTGGCCTGGAGATATCTTCCTGCTCTTCCTCAATATTTTGCCATGGGATCTTTTGTGTCCACCTGAGAGAGCAGATGATATATCATTGATCCTCACCACAACCATTTCGATGAAAGTTACATCAAGTAGACTTGCTGCCACCATTCTCCTTTTACCTTGGAATTTAAAGAATCTGACTAGTCTTATGTGGTAAGGGAAAACCACTGGGTAATTTAACATGAAGAGGCTTTCATCTTAAACAAAATGTAGATTATTATATGATCGTAATCAGGCGTAATTTACATTGGTATGATAGACATTGTTACTAGAATTCTTGTGGAAATTCTGATGTTAAGTCTGTCTCCTTTAAGATTCAGAGCTGTTCTCTTCTAAGCCCTATCACATCATATTGGGTAGAGCTTAATGCATTCCTCAGCATTAACTCTTTCAGAACCAAACATCTTGTACAGCACCTCAATCCTAAACTTTTATCCTTTATTAACATTAATGTATTCCTGTATATAATTATGTTCATTACTAACTAGTCTCCTTCCAAGTCTCTGCCTCCACAAATTCAGGGGTCTGGTGATTTCACTATTCCTCTGGAAAGAGTTCTCTTTGGATTTGGAAGATTTTCAGGCTTTTGATCTGAGGACTGTTGACCTTCATTCTATTCTTGTCTATGTAAGGCCTGTGAGTCCCTTTTAACTAGAGAGCCTTTCATTTCCTGGGTATTCTGTGAAAGGATGCTTTTCCTGCTGAACCAAGGAATTGTTCTATTGCATTGGCTGGAAGATATTTAACCTCTTGAATTTCCTTTCCAGAGAATCTTGTTCCTGTTGGCGCAGGTAATTGTCCTGTAACATCATGTGGAGACCTTTAACCTCACACACATCCACCTTACAATGTTCTGGATCTCAGAACCAGGCAGTTCTTCTTGACTTTGTCTTCAATCTGCTGCCATTAGCTATACCACCACAGTGGTGACTCCCATGGAGTCATATGCAGGTCGTCTTCAACCAGTTTGAGCAAATTGTATTCCCAATCTGCTGGCAAATCTGTGGTGAATTAAATAAACACTAAACGTCAGACATGCATTCATACCCTTTTGTTGACTTACTGGTGAACCATTACATTTACTTGCTCAGACATGCTAATCGAGAATTGCCGGTTGATTAGAATGATCTCTGTCACTGGTACTGATATTGGTTTCTTGGAAAATGAGAAATTGAAAATTTCTTCCTGAAGTTGTGTCATTTAATCATCTGACATTAAGTTCGAAGCTGCTATAACGATTTGTTGACCAGGCTGCATTCCTGCCTGAGCAACTTCAGTTAAAGGTTCATCGGTTAACTCAACTGGGTCATACATCTCTAGTTCACATTATGTGCAGCTTCTTGCAAAATTTGCTGATTTATTTGCAATCTGAGCTGTTTTCAGTGTTGATGCAAATGGGAAACATTCCTGAGAATTCTATATAGTCAAATCTGTTGACAGTATGAAACAATTGTCTCACGCTAACAGGGGTAATCTCAATGGATAGTAAGAACTGCCAATGCTGGAGTCAGAGATAACACAGTGTGGAGCTGGGAGAACACAGCAGGTCAGGCAGCATCAGAGGAGCAAGAAAGTTGATGTTTCGGGTCGGGACCCTTCTTCAGAAACTTCTGTCATAAATTACAGCACTGAACATGCAGATCCAGGTTTTAGGGTCTCTGCCTCCACCAATAACTCAGGCAGTGAATTCATGACACCCAGCACTCTCTGTGTCAAAACCTTTTTCTTTGTATCCCCTCTAATCCTTCTGCCACTCAGCTTGAATCTATGACATGTGGTTTTTGAACTGCCTGCGAGTGGAAACAGGCTCCTCCTGTCTACTTTATCCCCACCCCTCACAATTTTGCATACCTCTATCATGTCACTCCTCAACCTTTTCTGTTCCAAAGAAAACAGGCCCAACCTCTCCATTTTCTCCTTGTAGCTACAATTCTCCAGCCCTGGCAAATTTTTACCAAATCTTCCTCTCCAGAGCAATTTCGTCCTGCCATACCAACCCCACACCGCAAGCCCCTCCCCACCCCCACCCTATACAGCTTGATGTTTCCTCCATCACTGTCTTTGGGCCTCACTGCTATAGATGTATCTACTTCAATCCCAGCCTGCTTCACCCAATGCTTTTGGAAGTTCTTCCCCTACATTGTCCTCTCTTAAAGGCTTTTAACTGTGCAATCTGGCAATGCTACTTCTGTATACTGTTCTGTCGGAGGGTTCTCCCAAGCTTTTGCAGTCAAAATGAAGGATTTTCACCTTCTGCAGCTTAAGAAGTGATTCCTATCCTCTCAAATGACTTGACTGGATGAATCCCACTGTGTACGGTTTTAAAACTGTGTTCCATTCTCTAATGATTTTCCATAGATTACTCACTTAGCTCTTGAACTGCATTAACTTGCAGCTTTAATAAAAATTCCTATTTTCTTTAATGGTTTCACGGAATAAATCATGTCATCTGCAGAACAAAATTCTTCCCGGCTTAACTGTGCTTCCAACATTGGGTCTTCCACTTTTACTGGGGCCTCAGTTGACTCCTTACTACTTCATTCTATCGGACTGCGTCTGCTGATACTTTTTTATTATCGCTTTATTTCTTTAATTCTGGCTTTTCTGCATTCCCAGTGCTGCGACCTCATTTTTAAATTACTTCAGTGGCCTTTGATTTCCCTTGCTGTAGCCATGGTGTCTGCTTGCTGTGGTGACAATGCTCGCTCTGAGCTGTAAGTACTTCATGTTAATTCTAGCTTTCTCAGCCTGTTAACTACACTCTAATTTTCAAAGTTATACCTTTGCTCACCAAGGATTTCAACTTTACACATGCAGCCTATGGAGTATGTTTGCTGCCTGGCTGAAAGCTCTTACACTTCATTGGCATCTCATGCCACCTGTAAGTGTCTCAGTGAGACTACTGTTCCTCCTCTGTGGAGTTTCTAAACCATGCACACTGCTGTGTATTTCTGAAAGGCTGTTAATGGCTGTCGGATCTGCTTGGTACAAGCTTCTCATCCACAGGATTCTTGAAAATCCCATTCTTTCATGTGCTGGCTTTTGCATAAGCAGCCTTCTTAAACCATGTCAAAAGACTACTTTGAATTCCATGGAATCACAATGCTACCTATCCTTTAGTGTGGGGCAGCTAAATTGAATATGAACCCACAGCACTGCTCACCATGTTTAACAGTGGACCCTCACCATTGTCTCCTTGCTGGAAGGTACATGAAGTAGACTTATTGCTATCATCCTCCTTTTAGCCTGAGATCTGAAGGGCCTAACTGCTCTAGTATGGTAGAGGAATACCATTTAATAGGTTAACGATGACAGGCTCTTGTCTTAAAGAAGATGTATTTTAATGACAGCAATTAGGTTCAACATAAATTGGCATGATAGACATTGTTACTAAGACTAGTAGGAAGACCTCAAAAGACCTGAAACAACAGAGGGTATTTTAGTTTTAACATCTTATTTGAAAATTGTTATATTTGATAGCAAAGTAAAAATTTTAGTCATGAGTAAAGATGAACACTTATAAAACACTGGTCCAGTTCTGGACACCACTTTGCGGTATTTGTGAATATAACTGAGCTGGCACAAACCGTCCTCCTTTGACTGAATCTAAGGATCTCTTTGTCATTGTAAAGGAACAATCACTCCTGGTTCTTAACAGTAGACTTCTGTCTGAACAAGACATCATTTGTTGCATGATAGCAACTAGATACAAATTGCACCAGTTTGGATATTGTTACAATGCCAATGAAAGGATTTAGATGATACATCTACACTCTCCCAGTCCTAAATTGTTCTACCTTGTCCAACCCAAGCTGGTATAACCTCCCCAGATCGGGTGAAGCTTAATGCAGCCACGTTATAGAACACATACTTTAGAAAAGATATCAAGACTTTAAGATTTATAAGAATGACTTAAGGGCTGAAGAATTTCTGTTACAGGACGGAATGCAATTGTTCTCCTGCTAGTTGGAAGAATGAGGGGAGATTTGATAAAAGGTGTTCATCAAAGGTCTAGACAGAATTGATAGAGAGAAACAGATCCCTTTGGTAAAAGGGTTGAGAACCAGAGGCCATTGCTTTAGGGTGTTGACAATGAACCCAAGGTGAAACGCGGTAAACATTTTTCTGTAGTGAGTAGTTTGGATATAGAATTCACTTTGAGATTGTGGTGAGCTTTGGTTCAGTTGAGGCTTTCTAAAGGAGAATTGCGTAAGCACCAAAGATTTAAAATGTGCAGGGCTCCAGTGACAGAGTGGAAGCACCTGAATTGCTCTGCTCTAGAGTCATCACAGACATGACAGACTGAATGTCCTTCAACCATTTTATTACTCCATGGTTAAATCAAAACAGGGATGAAAACATTTTGGTGAAAACTAGGACTGGGATGCTGGTATTCTCCTAGTGATACTGTCAACCTTGCTAGAACCACAATGTTGAATCATCATGATTCGGGAGGAGATAGTATTTCTGAAGGGAACCTCCCCAGCCGGAGACTAACCATTGTTGCCTGGGTGCAAAATCCCACAGTTCTTCAGAAGAGCCAAGTGTGCCAATAAAGGAGTAAATGCATGGGAGGATCTGGTCAAAAGAGTTGGGGCTTTTGATCTGGGTTGGGGATGAAACAAAAAGAGAGGAAGTTGTGACAAGTCTCTCTACCTCCATGCTACCACCTTGTTAATGTCTCCCAGAGACCTACTTTTTGATCCCACAGACTTTCCCAGAAAGCAGAGACAATACTCTAAGTAAAATTCTACCAGGAAAAATTAATATTGATTCCAGCAGAGCAGATGGAAACAAATGAAAGACCAAGTGCAGCAGTGGACTTTACTACTCAGATTTACCCCTGTTCTCTACCACATCTTCCTGTCTGATGTTTCTATTGACAAGCCATTCGCATGCACTTCGTTTCACATATATTTTACCAAATTTACCTAATTAACAGTGATTGTACTATAGACATTATTAATTGGATCTGTAGCACTTTGGGATATCTCAATGATGTGATAAGGTGCTATGCAAATGGACATTCCTTCTATTGATCAGCTGCAAATTCAAACGTTTTTGCATTGATTTTCTGAAACCAAATTGTTGATGGCAATTAGAATTGCTAGGCATCCAGGCTGTAAAATCAATCTCTCAAAAAGTGCCTATTGCTTTCTTTCTTTTTTGCAATTTTTTTTATCTATTTACCTTGGTTTGCTTTTGGGTAAATGTTGAAGCAACAGTCCTTTATTTATTATTTTGTCCTTGTTCCTTGATGTAAACAAATGCAGAAGTATTGGCTCACAGTTTGAATGTTGTGGATCAACTGAGTGTTATGATTTTCCATCCACTTCAGTCATACCAGCTGATAGAAAAGCAGCTCTTTATGAAATCTAGTTTTCACTGGATCGCTTTTAAGGCAACTGGGCCAACAACTTCTCCAAAATATAAATACTTTTTTGATCCTCATTTACTAACTGGATTAGGATCTTAAAATAAAACTGACAGAAAGCACAGGCAGGTTTGTAACTAACCTCTGCTGGCTGGAACTTGAATAAAAACAGGAGTTAAAATCCAACTTGTACACTAAACATTCTTTACCATCTCTCAGCCATTTTTGTGATAGTAAAATATGGATGGACAGAGAAATTTCAATACAACCCACTTGTTAAGATGGACGGGGACTTTGTATCACATTCCTGGTGTTTTCTGCCAAAGAATTAAAACTCCTTCTCTATCCTGACATTTGGTAGTTAGATTTGGAGAAATGTTAGCTTTAGACCTTGGATTGTGGCTAACCTTTTAACATGTGTGGTTTGGCTTATGGTTTTACACAGGTGTGACTTGAGATCACCCTTCTCAGGAGAAGATGGAACTAAGCCCAGTCTTGGCATAGAAGCTTGACTAACAATTGTCAGAGTTTGTGAATCATACATCTTAAGTGATCACTCCAGATTAACAGGTTTAACAAGCAGATGATGAAATCTCTTTGATTGGTTGACTGAATTGTTTATTGACACTTCACTGTTGGAAAATTTCCAACTTTTTGCCAGTAATGCAATGTCGCTTTTACTAACACAGGGTTATGTAGGTATGCAAATGGTGCATGTTGTCTTTAAGTATTGGATGCAATGCCCCTTGGTTTGGCCTGAGAAAAAGTTTGGCTATTCTTTGGTGCCGATTAAAGACAGAATGTTTCTATTTTTCCATTTGAACTGTTATAAGCTTTGTACTGATATCCCTTTACAGACATCGTAAAGGTATTCTCACAAAGTAAATCAATCAGTTATTGAGTAAATGCGAATACAGCAAAGCCTCTTAGTAACATGTCAGCAATTTCTGTAAATGCCACAATCTTAAACAGATGAAATCCTCCTGTGTTCCTTCCAAGTGACACAAGTTAAACATCAACAGCAAAGGCTAAAATGGTTTTGTACTTTCCTTGGGAAAGGAACTGAATTTTCTTACCGTCTCTTCCTGTGCAAGCTGCCATTCTGAAATTGTGGAAATCACCCAGCTTTGCAAAAGCGATGACAGAGTTATTTGCATTCAGTCCTTTGGCAGATATCTGGACGTGAAATTCATAGATGCCAGTGATATGAAAGCCAACCTACCTCGGACCTCAATCAACACCTCCCCTTCCACCCCACTGCACCCCAAATACACACACATTAAAAAACTCACTCTGATTAAAATGTGCCACCAATCTGTAAGGCTAAAGTTGAGAGAATGATAGCTCAGGATCTTCCGTTGTTTTTGTGCCAGGCTTAAAAATACATTTTCACTGATGCACAAAATGTTTATACCAATGTGCCAAGGTAAACATTCCATGCCACAAGTTTTGATATGTTCTATGTGATAAACTTCTTTTATTGCACTCAAGTGTGAGGCTGAATTAATTATGAATGCCCTGTTTGACAGAATCTGAAACATTCATATATTTCACACCATTTATATTGGCCCTCCAGACTGCAGCCCTTAGCTATACTAACCAGAGAGACTTCTGCCCCAATGTTAAGTTGCAGAAGGTCAGGAAACCACTTGGAGATCTGAGCTCGAGACCCAGTCACTTTTTAACTCTCTTGACCTGATTACAATCATGTATAAGCTATTGCTGCTCTCCAGATTGCCTGCAGAACTGGCAGCCCACTGCTGGATGGGACCCAACCATAAACAGAAAGTTACTGACATTACACATCTAGTTCTATAAGCTGTTGAAAAGATCTGCACCACTATAACTGATAATATGGAGTAAACTACCGTCTATTAATCTATCGTCTCTTTGACTGGCATCAAGCCTCTGTGGTTTACCATGGATGCTATGGCCACCTGCATGGTCATTCCAGCCAGCTTATCTCAAATATTACATTAATTTGCAGCATAGGTGGACTGCCCTGCACAACCTGGGCCCTAGTGTCAAGAAACCATGACAGATCTGTGGACGCGCAGATAGGAGTGTGGATGGTGGTCTCATGTGGTTCGCAGTCCGCTTTCCTGCCAACCCATGGAAGTGATGAACAGTCTGAATGGCCTACTCTTGCTCCTATCTCCTTGTTTTTGAAGGCAGCAGTGGGTGTTTCACCTTCCCAGGACATTTCCACTCCTTCCTCACTCTGCCACTCTGTTCATTATGGAACCAGAAAGTTTGGACAGCACAATGGCTCAGTGTTTAGCACTGCTGCCTTACAGTGCCAGGGACCTAGCTTTCGGTGACTATGCAAAATCCACACAGACATTCTCCCTGTGTCCATGTGGGTTTCCTGTAGGTGCTCTGGTTTCCTTTATTCGTTCATGGAATGTAGGCGTCGCTGGCCAGGCAGCATTTATTGTCCATCCCTAATTGCCCAGAGCACAGGTAAGAGTCAACCACCTTGCTGTGGGTCTGGAGTCACATGTAGGCCAGACCAGGTAAGGATGGCAGTCTCCTTCCCTAAAGGACATTAGTGAACCAGATGGGTTTTCCCCAACAATCAGCAATGGATTTATGATCATCATTAGACTCTTAATTCCAGATATTTACTGAATTCAAATTCTACCATCTACAATGGCGGGATTCGAACCCAGGTCCCCAGAATATTATCTGGGTCTCTGGATTAACAGTCCAGATAAGACCACTCAGCCATCACCTCCCCAGTCCATAGATATGCTGGTTAAATGGATTGTCCTCAGGAAATGCAGGTTTATAGGGTAGGGAGGGTTGGGTCTAGGAGAATGCTCTTTGTTGTGGACTTGATGGGCCAAATGGCCTGCTTCCATATTGTAGGGATTCTACGAAGTCAACTGGCTCAGACTGCCCCTACAGCAACCAAGGAACAGCAGTTTGCAGTTGGGTCTTCCCACATTTAGATCATAGAATCGCAGAGTACAGAAAGAGGGGTTCCAATTTGCTTTGTCTGTCCTTGCTCTTTGTTCAAATTATCTACTTGTTCCTACTCAACTCAATTCCTAATGACCCTGGAAATTTCTCCTGTCCAAGATATTGAAGATAGCCACCAGTCACCTTTGCAAAGAAGATAAATATAATCCAAGTGGCATAACTGAGTTCATTCCAGTGCTTTTTATGGTTTAATTCTCGATTAAATAAATAAAAATTCGAACATCTTGATTTGTAAAAGAAGTACCTATGCCAACATTGAAAAGGGGATGGTGATGTAATCATGTAGCAGCAATATCTCTGGGTAAGTAATTTAGAGGCTCAAGCCAATGGTCGGGGGCATGGGTTCAAATCCCACCATGGTCCCTGGTGGAATTTGAATTCAATGATCAAATCTGGAATTGAAGCTAATCTCAGCAATATTGCCATGGAACTTTCATTAATTGTGCTAAAACCCCCTCTGTTTCACTGATGTTCTTTAGGGAAGGAAATCTGCCATCGTTGCCTGGTCTGGCCTACATGTGACTTCATACCTTCAGCAATGTGGTCGTCTGTTAACTGCCGCCTGAAAAATTTCAAGCGCAATTAGGAACAGGAAAACAAATGATGACTTTTCTGATGACATCTATATTTCATGACAGAATAAAGAGGAAAAAAATGCAATGAGATTAGTAAAAATTCCTCTTTATTTTAGTCTTGGGGAAGCCCTTCACACGAATACAACTAGTAAGTGAAGCCTTTACAGAGTTCAAGAGCCAAGGTTATTTAAGGTTTAGATTCAGTCAACAGTGACTTGAACTGAGATGAAATGAAAGCTACAGTTCAAATGTTAACACCTAGGTATACAAAGGTCAATTAATATTCAACACTTTTAAACATCCTGTGCCTTGCTCTTTTAGGACATTATTCTCAGTTTTTAACCAACCTCTTATTGGGGAATCCCTCTCCGACAGGTTTCTGAATCATTCATTCTCACATGTGGGTGAAAGATTGTTTTAAACAGGCTGTTTCAAGCATGTTCCATCTATTTATATCATTATAGCTACCACCTCTGAACTCCAGTAACAAAAGTCATTTGCTCTTTTAAATATTTCAGTGCAATTTATGTTATTTTAAGTAATGAACAAGCTTAAACCACTCTTGGTTATTCGGAGCTTTAAATTAAAGAGATTAGAATTAAGTTCTTGCCCAAGGCAGAAATTATATTTCAAAGTTATTATTGCACAAGAAAATGGTTGAACCACAGGCTTAGGCAAAAACTAAGTGCTCAGAGGATTAATGGACATCTTAAAGCAAGCCTTATTTGCATAAACCTGACTGGAACATAAGTATTTTCCTGTACAGAGTCCTTCCTTATGGCTTTTTAATAACCAGTTTTCTCAGCTCCTACCTCCACTAGCCTTTTCATTTCTGCTGTGTTACCTAGAACTCCAAACACCTTCGGTTGTTCAACACACTAATGCCTCTCTTTCTTTGTTGAATCATTTCATTGCTGTTTCATTGACTGGGTGGTGTTTTATTACAGTGGGATCTATAGCAAAGTGCTCTCAGCTCTCCAATTAGCTTGTCACTCAGAATCAGGGAGGAGAGGTATAATCCCAGAACATCACAGACCACCAGTGAGGAAATGGAGAACACAGAGAATTTGAGGCTTCACCTGTAATTTTAAAAATCCTTCTTGCAGAGTTTGCAATGATGATTTTGGAGACTGTGTTGATTAAAGTGTCAGATTGGAGGAGAAGGCGATATTGAGCTGACATGGAATTCAGTTGGGATTCCAATTTATGTACTATTTCCCAGTTAATCTTGAATAAGGAAAACACATTTTCCCTGTTTCTGTTTTGAAGAAGAAATTATTGATGTTGCATCTCTTGATGCATCATTGCAGTGTTTTCTAGCTGCCTATATCCTGATACAAAGCAACAAACAAGGCAATAATTGTTCATTCAATAAAACAGTGCACATGATGTTAAAATATTATAATCGAATTCTGCTGTTTGTTCATGCAGTTCAGAGATGATAATTATGATAGTATTATTGATGTAGCTTTTTGAGTCTGATATGACTGTTCTTTGGAAGTGAGGGGAGGGAAAAGAGTTTTTCATATGCTTTTGACAAAAGAGGAGGAGGTGCGAAGAGATTAGATGGTGTGGAGGCACAGTAAAAAGACGAAGAGGTTGTTAATTGAAGTGAAAGAGAAATTGAGAATTAAATGTAAATTAAGCTGTTGAAGGGGGAGAAATAGCCCCAAATAAACAAAGCACAAGCAAGACAAACACATGGAAGATGTAAGAAAAATGTCATCTGGTCTGAAGTTGTGGCATTCAACATTGAGTCTATGAAACTGTAAAGTGAAAATGAGGTGTTCTTCCTTGAGCTTATGTAGTGCTTTGTTGGAACATTGAGGCAAGGTCAGGATAGAAATGTTAACATGAGAGCAGGATGGTTTATTGAAATGACAAGCAACTGGAATATTAGGGTCATTCTGACAAACAGAGCAGGGGTGTTCTGAAAAGTGGTCACCTAGTCTGCATTTGGTCTCGACAATGTGAAGAAAACACAGCATGAGCATCGATTGTGCATCTATCTTCACTGTACAGATTCAAGTAACCTCTCAGGATCATTTGCAATTGAAGAGCTGAAAAGGAGGAAGGACCCCAAAACAATTATAACCACTGGGAAAAAGCTAAAAATCTGCCAAGTCTCTAGATAGATAGATAATCTTCATCCTCGGGTCTTTAAAGTAGTGACTGCTGAGATAATAGTTGCACTAGTTTAATTTTCAAAGTACCCCATCGGATTTGAAAATCATAAATATAATTCCTTTATTCAAGAAAAAAGAGGAAAAAAGAAGCAGAAAACTACAGGCTCTTTAGCTTATTATCTGAAAATGATGAAATTTACTTGTAAGGAGACAGGCTTGGAAAATTTAATGCAATCAGGCAGATTCAACATGCTTCAGTGAAAGTCAAATTGTGTTTAACTAATTTAGAGTTCTTTGATAGAATGATGAGTAATGTTTTTGAAAGGGGTGGGGAGCTGTGGAAATTATATATTTAGATTTCCAGAAGACATATGACAAGGTACATGTAAAGATCCCAAACCAGCCCACAAACTATTGTTGTGACCATGGATGAGATCACTAAATTATGTTACAATCTGATTAGAAACAAATTGCCTTTATTTTTTATAGTAAGAAAAGCTTGAGATCCATTAAAGAATAGAGTCTCAAGATTCCATGATTTTAAATAAACAATATTTTACTCTACAAGTTAAAACAGTAATACAATATACAGTGCGTGTGTAGCTTGTTTCTAACACACATTGTGATAAACAAGGGTAATATACTGTGACTGAACACCCACAGTGCACATCAAATAGCAAAAGCGACCAAGATACTCCTATGGTTTTCTCAGCATCTACCCCAGATGTTAATGACCTAGTGGGTCATCAACTCTCATTTAACTTCACAAGGGATCAGAATTTTTCACTTTTGTGAATCGGAAACTCCTTTTCAAGAGCCACGGTATCATGGATTGCTTCCATGACTGCTCCCACTCAGGTCAATAAACTTCCTTTCCTTGGTCCAAGCTCCTCTGGATTCCAAAACTGCACTCCAGTAATCATTTATATGTACTGCTCCAACCCTTTATCGACATTTAAGCTCACTGAGTGATAACCCTTTCCTTGGATTTCCCAGAGATCTAGAATTGCCAATTTGCACGAAACAAGTGGTCCTTATGGACATTTCAAACCCCAGTCTCAGCTGTACTGATTTATTCGTGGCACCCGGATTCTTGTGAGCTGTCACAACTTCCAGGGCTTCTGTAATCCCTGATTACATATCCCACTGCCTAATAACTCTGAGAACTTGACCCAAGTTCTCACAGCACAGGGATCCAACTGCCCTTTCTACCCAGACTCGGTGTAGTTTATTTGTCCTTTCTGTGATTTAGAACAATGACTCATTTCTGCATGGTGATTGCTTTACATTCTCCAGAATTTGATTGATTGATTGATAGATTTATTGTCACATGTACCGAAGTACAGTGAAAAGCTTTGTTTATGAACAGCATAGGCAGATCATAGTAAGCAAGGATGTACAGATCAAAAAGACTTAAACAGAAGCATACTGGTTACATTGCACAGGGTGTGTGCCAGGCGAGATCAACAATAGCAAGATCAGCATTATATGAGGCTAGAGAGTTCATTCATCAATCTAATAACAGCCAGTAAGAAGTTGTTTCTGAACCTGCTTGTGCAATTGTTCAGGCTTCTGTATCTCCTGCCTAATGGAAAAGGTTATAGGAGATCATTACCAGAGTGCAATGGGTCTTTGATGTTGGCAGCCTTTCCACAGCAGCGAGCTGTGTAAATAGAGTCCATGGATGGAAAGTTGGCTTTCTTGAAGGTCTGGCCTGTGCACACCACCTTCTGTAGTTTCTTACGGTCCTGGGCAGAGCAATTGCCATACCAGGCCATTATGCACCCAGACAGTATGCTTTCAATGGCGCATCTGTAGAAGTTGGTGAGGGTCCTTATAGACATGCCAAATTTCCTGAGCTGCCTGGGGAAGAAGAGGTGTTGTTATGCCTTCTTGACTGTCACATTTACGTGGGAAGTCCAGGACAGGTTGTCAGTTATCGTCACTTTGAGGAACTTGACGCTCTTCACCCTCTGAACCTCTGTTCCATTGATGTAGATGGGGGCGTGTTCTCTTCCTTTCTTTCTGAAGTTAGTGATCAGTTCTTTAGTTTGGCCGATGTTGAGAGAGAGGTTGTTGTCATTGCACCAGGTCACCAAGCCCTCTATCTCCCTTCTGTATTTTGACTCGCCATTGTTAGATATCCATCCTACTATGGTGGTTTCGTCAGCGAACTTGTGGATGGCGTTTGTACGAAATTTGGCAACACAGTCATAGGTGCACAGGGAGTACTGTAAGGGACTGTTATTGTGGAGGAAGTTCAGTTACCTATCCTCACTGATTACGGCCTGTGGGTCAGAAAGCTGAGGATCCAGTTGCAGAGGGCAGAGCCGAGACCAAGGTCATGCAGTTTTGAGATCAGTCTGGAGGGGATAATGGTGTTGAAGACGGGGCTGTAGTTAGCGAGCAGGAGTCTGACGTAGGTATCATTGTTGTCCAGATGTTCCAGTGATGAGTGCAGGGCTAGGGATATGGCATCCTCTGTGGACCTGTTAGGTCAGTAGGCAAACTGTAGGGGATTGAGGCAGATTGGGAGACTGGAGTTGATGTGGGCCATGACGAGCCTCTTGAAGCACTTCATGATTATTGACTTCCCTGAGCCTCAGCTATTCAAACAGCCTTGGACTTACCTGAGCAGTCCAAAACCCCTGAAGTTCAATTACTTTCCCTTCAGCACAGATAAAATTCAGCACACCTAACACAGAAATAAAAGGAAAATACTGCAATGCTTAAAATCTGAAATAAAACAAAAACATCGAAAATGCTGGAAAAACTCAGCAGCTCTTGTCAACATCTGTGTAGAGAGAAGCAGAGTTAACATTTCAAGTCCAATGACTTCAGTTTCAAAGATGCTGCTGAGTTGCTCCAACATTTTCTATTTTTAATCTTAACATGGAGTCTGTCTCTATCTCCTTCACATTTACTGACCTTCAGTTTCTCTATCTTGCTTCCTTTGAACTTCATTTCAATGACCTATTGAAAGCCTTGTAAAAATCCCTTCACCTATTATTGAAAAGAATTGAATTTATCACCTAGCAACACTAGAAGTGCAATAAATAATGTACTTTCAGAGAGCTCTGGCTTTCTAGGTACAGAACAAATGAATTGAACTAGAGCATTTCATCACACTGTACAAAATAAAGTTTCACACTGTAGGGGGTAACCTATCAGCATGGATAGGGATTGGTTAGCCAACAGAAAATGGAGAGTGGGCATAAATGGGTCACTTTCAGGTTGGCCAGATGTAACAAGTTGAGTGCCACTGTGCTGAGACCCCAACTACTTACAGTTTACATCAATGACTTGGATAAAAGGGTTAATCACATGATTGCTCAATTTACAGATGACACAAAGATAGGAAAGTAAGTTAAGATGAGGCCATAAGGAGTCTGAAACGGGATATAGATAGGTTAAGTGAGCAAGCAAACATTTATCAGATGGCGTATAATTTGGGAATGTGTGAACTTGTCTGTTTTGGCAAAAAGAATAGAAAAGCGGCATATTATTTAACTGTAGAGATGTTGTAGAACTCTGAGGTACAGAGGGATCTGAATGTCCCAGTAGATAAATCATCAGAAGTTAGCATGGGTGTACACAAGTGATGAAGGAGGCAAATGGAATGCTGTTGTTTATTGTAAGGAGAATGAAATATAAAAGTTGAAATGTTTTGCAACAGTTGTACAGGGAATTATTAAGACTGTACCTGGAGTACTATGCATGATTTTTGTCTCTTTATTTAGGAAAGGGCATAACACAATAGAAGCAATTCAGAGAATGTTCACTCGACTGATTGCTGGGATGAAGGGATTATTTTATGAAGTAGTGTTGGGCAGGTTCAGTCTGTATCCATTGGATTTATATTTGTATATGTGATCAATCGTCAAAGTGCCATACAACTGTTTATTTTTGAACTAACTCTTTAATCAACAAAAATTATTTATTGGTTTTAAACAAGCTACTAAAATACATGATGAACAGACTTTGTGTTTGAAAGACCTTCCTGCATCACATGCTTTCCAGATATGACTTTTATAATTAGGGATTAAGTAACAAATAAATGAGACAGCTTAAATAAGTCATTATTGTACTGTTGAAAGCTTAGAATTTGTTCAAAGAGACAAGACGTTTAAGGAGACATGGCTATTTTATTATTCCAAGCAAATTATGTATTCTATTATTATACACTATCATCTGAAACCTACTTCACTGTTTTTACAGTCTCATCAATTAAAAATAATTGCTTTAAAGTTATACCTCATAGATATTTACTTAAAAGAATGCAAAACACATGCCTGTGGCTTGTAACCACAAAATAAGGTTTTTATTAAAATCAGACATGCCAGACTGCCTAGCCAACTGCTTTCAACAGCAAATTGGACCTGCAGTGAAATAGTGCTAGCACTAATAAGTGTAAAGAAAGACTAGGCCCCTTCTTTGCAGGCAGTGTTTGGAAATTTACTACACCAGCAAAACTGAGAATTGTTGAAAGATTTCAGAACAGGTTAAAGTTGAACTTCTCAAGAAGGTGATTGATCAGTATGTAAAGGTACACGACATTGTTTTTAAGATGCAGACTAAAATATGAAAATGGAACCAGTTCAGTGTGCTGAAATCAACCACAGTGTTTAAAGTTCGTATTGGATGGTACTGGGAAGGTAGGGGTGATGGTAGCGTTGTGAAGTAGTTCAGTTACCTCGGTCATTAGCATATGGTTGAAAATCATGCCAACAACACAGATTCTATTCTTCTTCCAGGAGACATATACTTGGAGATGAAAGACAGGTTAAGAGGTGGTGGAAAGTGATTCTAAAAGATAGGATTGGGAGAGGCATTTGGAGAGGCAAGGATTGATTAGGGATAGACAGCATGGTTTTATGTGAGGAAAATCGTATCTCACAATCTTGATTTGAGTTTTTTGAGGATGTAACCAAAAAGACTGATGATGGTAGAGCGGTAGACATCGTCTATATGTAAGGATGGTAGGAGACAGAGGGTGGTGGTGGAGGATTGTTTTTCAGACTGGACTCTGACCGGCAGTGTTCCACAGGGACTGGTACTGGGCCCACTTTTGTTTGTCATTTTAAAAATGATTTGGATGAGAATGTAGGAAGCACATTTAGTAAGTTTGCGAATGACAATAAAATTGATGGTATAGTGGACAGTGAAGAAGGTTATCTAAGATTACAAAGAGACCATGATCAATTAGGTCAATGGGCTAAGGAGTGGCAAATGGAGTTTAACTTGAATAAATGCAAGGTATTGCACTTTGTATAAGTTTTGCCCTTGTTTGTTTTACCAATTAATGGTGGGGCCCTGGGTAGTGTTGTCAAACAGAGATACCTAGGGGTTCAGGTACATAGTTCTTTGATATTTGCATCACAGGTGGACAGGATAGTTAAGAAGGTGTTTAGCACGCTTGCCTTCATTGCCCAGACCTTTAATTATTGGATTTGAGACGTCATTTTGAGGTTATACAGGACATTGGTAAGACTTCTACCAGTACCAGTACAGTACTGGTCACCCTGCTATAGGAAGAATATTATTATATTGGAGAGGATTCAGAAAAGATTTACCAGGATGTTGATGGGAATGGAGGGTTTGAGTTATTAAAATAGGCTGGGATTTTTTTTCACTGGAGCATAGGAGGTTGAGGGGTGACCTTATAGAGGTTTATAAAATCATGAGGGACATAGATAAGGCAAATAGCAAGGGTCCTTTCTGGGTGGAGGTTTTCAAAACTAGGGGGCATATTTTTAAGATGAGAGAAGAAAGTATTAAAAAGGACATGAGGGGCATTTTTTTTTATACACAGGGTGGTTCGTGTGCAGAATGAACTGCCAGAGAAAGTGGTAGATACAGATACAGTTATACTATTTAAAAGACATTTTGATAAGTACATGAATAGGAAAGGTTTGGAGGAATATGGGCCAACTGCAGGCAAGTGGAACTAATTTCATATGCTTGTATGAAAAGGTGTATAAATGAATAATATGCTTGTATGATAAGGTGTATAAATGAATAATATATATCCACACTGAAACATGGAAGATAAGCTTCAATGGTGGACAATCTTCTGTGCAGGGCTGTGGTAAGTAATTTCCACTATTTCTCGCTGTTTCTAAAGAGAGCAATGGTTGCCATTGTCTGGTACTTATCATCATTGGCAGTCCCTCACTGATGAAGATGACTCTTTTCCACTCTCAAGGTGAGTCCTGTAAAGACTGATGTGGCTACCACAATCTCTGGGGCAAACGATGGTCATGGGAAGGGGTAGGTGGGGCATTGGTATGGCAATGTCATCCTTTCGCTGTTTTCGCCTGGCTTCTGATTTTTTCTGACAGCAAGTCTCAAGGTGTTTGATGTCTTCCCGGATGCTCCTCCTCTACTTTGGACAGTCTCGGGCCAGTGATTGCCAGGTGTCGGTCGGAATGCCGCACTTTGCCAGTGCGGTCTTGAAGTATCACTCAAGTTCTTCCTCTGTCCACCTGGGGTTCGCCTGCCATTTTGAAGCTGTGAGTGCTTTAAACATACAGATAACAAAGTGCATGGATGTTGAACTTCCCTTAAGTGACACTGTCAGTGTCAGTAAAGGGATATTACCAGTTTGGTAACAGTTTATTTTAGATCTTGGTCAAACTTCTCTGCTGTTATTGGGTCAAGGAGAGGAATTTATATCTTTCTAATATTTCACACTGTTTGTAATATTCTTTGCTGGTTTGTCAAAATAGTGCATGCATCATGTTGTACAATGTGTCAGAATATATTATAAAGTTGATTTTATTTTGCATTCAGAATTTAGCAATGATAAGATTTGCACTATTCCCTATGAATGGATAACATGGTTTGAATCCATTCTCTGAAATCATTTAATCAGTTCTGCTACATAAGACGCATGCAAAATGAACACAGATTTTAAAGTTCCTTAACTCCCTCACATATTTTCAGATTATGTTTTTTTCTGAAATCTTACCCTTTGGAAGTAATTCATCAAGTTTGTTAGCAAAGTAAGTACAACATCAACATTATATTGAAATACTGCCAGTAAATGCAATGGATAAATTGACCAAAGTGAACAGGAGAAGATCAGTTTATTTTATATCAGATGAATTGTAAGTAGCAATCGAACACAGGTCAATGTGACACATCATACTCTTCCAGCTGACATTTTGACATGCGGTTTTGTAATGTTGTGTCACTTCATCATGTGCCATGTTGTTTACAATTCTGAAGATTATGGAGGAGAAGCATTTTAAACAACTGGGATAATCTTACTAAGATGAGATCAATTACTGCTTCAACAGAAAATTCCTAGAACGTTTCTTTTGAGAGAAGCCTGTTTATAATTCATTTCTATAGATATTTTGAAGACATTTTTGTCAGAACTGTATACTAAACAACAGTTCAGCTTTCTGGACCACTTGTATAACATCTTTAAGTATAAATTTGTGAAAACCTCTTTAAACAAAAGGTATCAGGCAGATAAAAATAAAATATAAATATAGAATGCTTTTCTGACTATAATGCAATAGGTTTAATTAAATATCGGGCCTTTTTTATTGAGGATAACAACGCATCAAGGACCTGAGTGAGACAAGCAATTCTGTATCGCCTTAGCCAATCAGAGTGAAGAACTGTGAAATTAACAGACCAAAATGAAAGTGAAAATTTTATTTAAAGTCAGTGAATTCAAGGCCAAAACAGCTTCAGAAGTAATCAGAAGTGAAGAGATATTGTATGAAAAAAAAAGAAATAAAAATGTTAAAAAACATTAATTTGATAGTTTAAAAATCTCCAACAATAATTAATACCTGATTGAATGAGTCTCCACAGATTGCAGGATAAGACACTTATTAGATCAGTGAATGGGTACTTAGATAGCAATGAACAAGACTTAAATTTCTGTGGTGAGTTTAGTTCATATCTAATCACAAATATAGCAATTGTGCATGTCAATGATGAGATAACCGGTGAGATATCATTTTTGAGACATTAGTAGCAGAAGAGTGCAAATTAAACATCATCTTTTCGATGTTTGAGTATATCTGTTGATGATCTGAAGTTGCTGCACCATCAATCATACAAATTACTGTCACCATATTGAAACTGGTATACTGGGTGCCAATCGAGTAACTGAGTTGACTGGATAGCATCAACATTGTTGATGCCACACTTATGTAAATAAATGGAAAGTATCCCATCACACTCCAGACCTGTATAGTGCAGATGAACTGGCTTTGGTAAGTCAGTTTTTCAGAACAAAAGATTCAGCCTCTGAACTGTTCATGTTGTCAAAGTATAATGTGGCTCATCCAGTTAAGTCAGTGATGACCCCACAGGTATTGATGGTGTAGGTTCACTGATAGTAATGCTGTTAATTCTCATGGGGAAATGGCCAAAATCCTATTTTAGAAATGGCCATTAGCTGGCATTTGTATGGTACAAATGTTCCTTGCCACTTATCAGCTTAGATTTGAATTTGTCCAGGTCCTTCTTGATATAGCCATGGTCTGTTTAATTATCTGAGAGTTGTGTATTCAATGAAGCCCTAAACAATCATTAGTGAACATTCTACTTCTGGTTTTTATGATGGAGAAGAGGAAATTACTGAAGCAGCCAAAGAGGAATTGTTGTAGCTGTGTCATAAAATGAGAGATGATTGGTCTCCAACAATTACAACCATCTTCTTTTTTGTTAGGTTTGACTCCCAACATCAGAGATTTTCCTTTTGACTTTTATTGGTTTCAATTCTATTGTGCTTCATTTATGTCACACTCAAACAACTACTGCCTTGATGTTAAGGGCAGTAACGCCAACTCAGCACTGGAATTCAGCACCTTTGCCCATACTTAGACCAAGATTATACCTCATGAAGATGAGTTAATACTGTGTGGAGCTGGAGGAACACAGCTGGAGGAGTCTTGATGAAGGTTGTAAAACCGAAACATTGTCTTTCCTGCTCCTCTGATGCTGCCTGACCGGCTGTGTTCCTCCAGCTCCACACTGTATCGACTCTGACTCCAGTATCTGCAGTTCTTGCTATCTCCTACCTCAGGAAGATTTTAGGATCGATCCCTTACTCACCAATTCTGGCTTAAGATCGCAAGCAATTCAATCTTTTCTATCACATTTAGATGCTAGGTTCCACCACGATGGAGGATGGAGATGTCCTCCTCCCATTATTTGGTTGAATGCACTTCCCCGTTTGTATCAGAATGTAGCAGAACAGTAAGACTTTGATAAATCCATTGATTGCAGGATTATTAACTCTGTATTTACTTTGTATATTACTCTGTATGACATTCTGCTTCTATTGTTCAGAGTGCACATAGCCTCACCAGGTTGGCACCTACCTACATGACTGTGCTGCTCTCATCTTGTTCTTCTGCACTCCTCATTGTACAAGGGTGATACCTTGGCTTGATGGTGACTGTAGAGTGAGGGATATGCTGGGGTTATAGATTGTGGTAGAATACAATTCCGCTGCTATTGATGGCCTTTCATTAATACCAGGTTTTATGCAGCCAAATCTATTCTGAAACTGTTGCACTTATCACAGTTGTACTACTGCTCAAAATAATGGGAAGCATTCTTAATGTGTGAGGATGGGATTTCTTCTCCAAAAGGACGAGGCAGTGGTCATTCCTTCCAAGACATTAGTTGGTGTGTACATTACCAACAGGTAATGAGTTCAGTTTTCCATTGGGAAGATTATTCCACCAGTGGCTGTAGAGCCGACCTGACAGAGCTTGGCCAGTTCAGTCAGTTGTTGTGTTACTGAACAACACTTAATAATGGGCATTGAAATGCCTGATGCAAGTGCATTTTTCACCCTTGATGCCCCCAATACTACTTCCGATTCGTGTTCATCATGGAGGAATACAAATTCATCAGCTGAGGAGAGGAGCTCCGTACTGATCAGCACAAGATTTGCTTAGTCATCTCTGATTAGATGCGATGAGAATTCATGGAGTCTGGAGTCACTGTTGCGAGCTCCAAGGATCATTCCCTCCCAGTGGATAGGTAAGTCCTGTCACACTGACAGAACAGATCCACTGGAGGTGATGGCAGGTCATTGGGGCTGGGTGGCATGATTATGTAAGTATGAAAATTGGGTCTGCACTTTTACTCATCTTTGGAACAGCTTTTCCAATTTTTGCCACTCTTCCAAAGGTGTTAGTGAGGAGTATTGTCCAAGGTTAATGTCGCTGGTGTGACTTCTGAATGTGTCTTTGCTATGTTTGATGCCCAGATTCGACCAATTTTAGTTTAACTGTTTATTTGTTCTGGTTTGATCCATCTAAGTGGTTTACTCCACCGTTTTGCAGGGCAGTTCAGATTCAGCTGGATGACTTTGGATCTGGAAGTCACATATGGGCCAGAACATTTTAGGATGTTTAATTCTTTTCTGAAAAGAAATGAACTAATAAGATACATTTTAGTAGTGTGATGGGCAACGGTATTAAAACTCGTGTTTCCTCCAGATATGTGTAATTAGCTAAATTTAAATGGCCCAGCCTCCATGATGGGATTGAAGTTATGTGTTCAAATCACTGTGATTGGTCTAGGCCTTTGGATTACTAGACCAGTAACCTAAACTTCATGCACTATGTCAACATACCAGACTCTGACCATTTTGTAACTGATGCATGTTAAACACTGTGTATGGCTGCCACTGATAAAGTTATTTGAAAAAATGATATCCAAGAGGCCAAACTTGCAGGAGAGTTTATTTTGGTTGACGCATATTTACTTGGACACTGACTTAAACAAGTCACTGTAAGTCAAAGTCTGTGGTGAGACCTTGGAAAGAAAAACAGTTTGAAAGTCTGTTTCTCCTTCTCCAAGTCTGCTGGATCACTGCGGAGGGAAGGAGAGCGATGATTCACTGCTCATTTTTTTTCACTGAAGGTTGAAAGGCCAGGCTTCTGCTTCCTATCTCCTTTTGTGTTATAGTTGAGATTAAGAATTTTTCAAATCATAATCACGATTTCCAGTCACCTAATGGCACATGGTAGTGAAACGCCAATGTGCTTCACATACGTAAGACATTATTTTCAATAAATAAGTAAAACTTCTTCCAACCTCCTCCCCCGACTGCTACCCCAACCTCAAAGATGACATTTTTCGAACATTTCAACTTTCTGTGACCTTTCCAGCAAATTGGTTTAATAGTGGAAGCCCGCACATTTGAAGTGATAAATGACTGTTTATTAATCAATTAGTCAAATATTTTGACAAATGTTGCAATTGCCGGAGCAGAAGTTTTTTGAACCATTTTAATAGTTCTGAAACATAGTTCAAGTGTTTTGCTCACAAGGGATGTATGTAGTTAAAAATTGCTTTCTTATTTGATTTAAGTCTGTGTGTGAATACAAAGTGCAGCACATATGGTATTAATTAGGAGTCTAAATCTGGAAAGTCTGAATGGTGGAAGGAGGTGATCATTCTTTTGGTACCTAATTTATTGTCCTTCCATGTTACACTTAACTAGGCTACGCATGTTGGGCATGTGAGCTGCATAATTCAGTGCTGAAGGGGAAATGTTGCTCACTTTGGAAGGAGAGGCTCGTAATAGTTTGCCAGTAGTCTTCCAGGCTCCTTAAAAACTTTTGTTTGTGTAAAGATATTGTGTAGGGTGTGAGGAAGGAGGGGTTAAAAAACTGGAGCTGAGTGTACCATTAGCAGCAATTCGAAACCTGCCCTCTAGAGTGCTTCCTTGTAATGGAATGAATCTCCTCTTTCATGAACAGCTGCATTTCAATGGGTAGGGTGGATTCTTAAAAAGAGACAGAAAGCGCCAGGGGAGCATTCCTTAGCTGACAAAGAGAAGGTTTCTAAGGAGCACTGATATGCTAACATGGTACGTTATTGGATTGAGTCACTCTTGTATATCTGTGTGAAACCAGCTCTCAACATGCTACTCAGAAGCTTGTAAACTACTTTACAGTCCACAGTCCCCTATTTTGGTTCACTTCCAGGTAGGGGAGCTAAAGGTCACTCTCTCAGTGGATAGGCTTCCTCTGCCAATTATAGTGCTGTGGTGGTCAAATTATAGCAACAAACCCTTTTAGCAAATGAACAAAGAGACCTCACACATTGCACTGTAAAGGAATTAAAAAGGATTCATATTAAATATATGGGTTCAGAACAAACAAGGATTATCAAATATTAGATAACAAGGTGTAGAACTGGATGAACACAGCAGGCCAAGCAGCATCAGAGGAGCAGGAAAGCTGACGTTTCGGGTCGAGACCCTTCTTCAGAAAAAGATCAAATATTATCAAATATTACTTTCTAACAACATTCTGCAAGGTCTGGTTTCGATTATTCAAATACAGTCGCAATGCAGTAACCTATTGGCATTGCACAGAAATGTGGCTGGATGAACAAATTGCTTAAAGCAAATATCCCACAGGAACTTGTGGATCTTCTACTTTCTGAGCCCCCAGACCTGCACAGGCTTAACTCTGGACTGGGGGACACTCAGTGCCCAATTGCTTGACTCCATAGAGTGATTGGAGCAATCCCCAGAGTTCTGAGCAAACCTGTTCTGTCCAACTACAGGGACTGGACAGGTCAGGGCCAAAAGTCATTACCAGGACATAGGACTTAATAGAAGGCCAGACTGAATGGCTGGGACGAAGAATAACTCAATTCCTGCTGCTCATGGCCCAGCAGGAATCGGACTGTCCAAGTCAGCTCCAATAAGGTTGGAACAGGCCTCGCCATAGAGTGATTATATTCACTGTAAAAAGACAAATTTGGTGAGTCTTTATGCAGGTTATGTGGAGAATTCCTCTAGATGAACAAGGTGACCAGAAAATGCAATGCCCTGAGCCAACTGGGTCAGAGGATGAAATATGCCAATTTGTCACTGCTTCTACATCACCTCAGACACGCACAAAAAAACTAATGCAATTATTTGACCAGCATAATTAACCCACTTTTTTGGCAATCGCATTCCATATTATCTCAACAATGACCTGGATTTTGCAGTCAGTGTTGAAGGAAGAGCATTCACTCTTCATGACGTTTACAGCTGTTCACAGACATTTTGTGAACCTTGGTGCCTGGAAGCCCTTTTCACTCTGGAGTCTTCTGTAGTGGATACATAGCATGAGTGAGGAAGGAAACAACCTTCTGCCTCTAAAATCAGTCCGTCGGAGATGTAGGGCTGGATTTTTAGCCCCCATTGGGGCGGACATGGGTGAGCCTTACTGCTACCAGTCAGCTTGCTAGTTCCCCAGCTCCCACTTGTCCCCACAGGCCAATCTACCAGATGTGGAATGTGAAGATGCAGAACCACTTGCCTTTCTGCACCATGTAGTCAGTTCAGCTTGTTAATAACAAGTCAAATGACTACTTTGAGAACTGCTATGGAAAGACTGATTAAACATTTCACAGTAAATGTAAATATTGGAGTGCTAATAGCAGTGTTTATGTTAGATTACAGATTCTGCAGTATAATTGGGCTCTGGTTAGGGATTGAATTGACAGCAGGAAGACCCTGCCTAGAGATGGAAGGTTATAATTGATTCACTGCACCATTGTCAGCTTGAAAATCTAATAGTTGAACCAGGCAAGCCCAAAGTACTGCAGATCATTGTAGATGATCCACCAAGCAATCTGGCTCAGGAATGGATTTGGGTCACAGTGGGTAGACCTGTCTTTAAGGTGGTAATAATTGGATCTGGATAATACTGCCAAATGGGCAGGTTGGTTCTCAGTTAGTCAGACCAGGGTTTGGGTAGTTCAGCTTCGGCAGTATCCCAAATTACATTTAGGGCCCCTTGAACCTTGGTTGTTGTCAGTCCTAAACTTTAGATATAAAGTTCTGTATATCTTTAGATATAGAGAACAATGTGCTCCATGAATCATGCAAATGACATCTCTGCAAATGTTCTCAGTTGTTTGATATGCTCTCTGCTGTGTCTGTTGCTTGTTTTCCATGTATGGAAATCACCTGCTTCCACCCCAAGAACTCTGCCACCACCTCACACCCCCTAACCTCCTGCCAAACTACCCCCGTCTCCTACACCCCAACACACCATCACCAAACGAACAAAATGCTGAAGAGAGAACAACAGAGTGACAACTGAATGAGTGAACAAAGATTGATCAATTGTGATTTCATAAAATGGGACAGTACTAAAATTCTTCTTTTTTTCATTTCTGCCAATACAATAGCTTTAACAGCAACTTGAATGCATAAGAACTGGAATGCAGAAATCTATACTTATGCTTAGACTTGCCACAATCACAACCTTTGGGAAAAGTAAATCACAGTCAATAAAACTTACTTCAAACATTAAGTGGAGCAATTCTAAACACTTAAAATAGCATGAAATCAATGTAGATTTTTTTTTGGATCTTCTTAACATAGTTTTACAATCCAACAGCTGATAGTTGCAGTTTTGGAAAGGGATTAGTGACTTCAACCAACCGCACCGCTTCTCTGAGAATGGTTTCATTCAGCATGAACACTGATTAATGAGACAACATTGATGTTTGGGAACTTTGTAACCTGCACAGAGTTAATGCTAAATAGACTTTTAGACTGCATAGACCAAAAGTTGCCTTTTACCATTTTCTTAAAGTGGTTATCTAAATACTTTTAGAAAGGTTGTAACCATAAGATTTTACACAAGTTGACATTGGCAAGGATGAAGCAAATAGGAAACGTCAGTGATGACCTTACATGTGCTTCAGTGTATAACACAAAATATTTACCTTTTGGCGTATTAGAACACAAAGTGTGTTGCAGCTAAACAACAGCTATTGAGGTCATTGCTCTGGGGTTTATAATGTAACATTTCATATAGACATTTCCCACCATTGGAACTAATGACTCTGGAGGTAAGATCAATGGCCAGTGATAAAGTTGAACCTTGGAATATGTGCAGTTTAGTTTATGAACTTTGCTTACTTGCTGAATGCAGTGTAGCTGTAAAATAATTAATTCACTGGGATCATTCACTGGTCAGCATGCATCAGACTCAAGCCCAATTCCACTGCACTTTGGCTGCCGTCATATACTCATCAAACATATATTTGCACATCAAAAGTTTGTAGTGGTGGTCATAGCAGAATGTAACAATATAATTCAAGTATAACACAATAGAAATCTATATGATCTCTATGTCCTTGTTTGTTAAAAATCAAATCATGTCACATGAGCCATCTGACTGCTGATTGAATGTCATGACAGTGATAAGAAAAACTGTTGATCTTTAAATATCATCATTTGATTTTAATGCATGGGATTCATGGACTAAGAGATGCTTTTCAAAAGGAAAAAATACTGACTTAAAATGATTCTGAAACGGCCCCACCCAGTCAGTTAGGAAGAAACCTGAATCTCTTAATTTGATTTACACAATATGATAAATTTCATACAATGGAGCTGAAAGGCATTGCCTACAATATCAAACTTGGTACAAGGAACTCAGACTTTGGAATACTCAAAACAGGTCTATTTCAGGGACCTTCTTTTGGCAGAGCAGGGGAAATGGATTGCAACAGGAACAGTTTGGAGAAAACTCTCTGTTTTAGTCTCAAAAAAGAAAGTGTCCAGTGATAGAGCTAATCAACAAGAAATGTCAGGACACTGAGAACTTAAAGGCAAGTGAAATAATTTGCCACTACTGAGGATACAAGATATCACTTAAATGACTGTAGTCTAACATTAAATCTGCAACCTCAAAGGAAACCTTTTAAATTGTGAATACTTTTGTCTTCCTTTTGCATTGTGTGCTATTTGTCATTGCTTCTGTACTTGTGTGGATGTATGGTTGATGTTGTGTCTTTATTATTTTTCTCAGGGTTAGCAGATAATATAATGGCTTTTCCTTTCACTCAAGAAAGCCTTGTAATCAGTTCCTCATTGTTTCTGATGAACTAGTTAATTACATTTTAAATTGGAGGGAGGTAAAGCTTCATGCTAAACATTGATTTTTGTTGCGGCCAACTGAAAAAGCGTAAAAGACAGGAGCAGATTCACCCCCTCCTCACTTTGTTGTAACAACTGAAGTAAAGATGTGTGTTAACTCCATCATTTTGTACTCACATACAATGTTCTCTCAAGGATGCAAATGTGTGATCACACAGGAATTCGGAAATGTTCTTTGCATTGAAATCAACAGGCTCTTCACAACTTCATTGGGAGAAATTTCCGCCATATTGCAAGGCAACATATTTAAAATATGTTGCTAGCCATGGACAACAAAGTGGTATGTACAAATGTTTGAAGCTGTCCTGTATAATGAATATTCAGAGAGAACTCTGGGGAGACATGACTTGGGGTTCACACCTGTGGCAGTATAGCTCCTGTTTATTCTTTACAACATTTCAAACGGCCAGAGAGAGCAGCACCATCTTAGTGCTAAACACACAAGCACAGAGTTCAGTTATCACTTCCTGTGACCTGCAGAGAGGTGCAGCTGGTAGTGTCACTCGGGGTCTACCAGCTGCACATTTCATTACAGAGATAGCAGTCTGGGTCCGGTATCTATAGTTTCACAGGAGCCGTAAACGTGACTTTTAGACCAAATTAATCTAAGTTTAAAAGCACGCAGATGATCAACAAAGAAAGCTCCTTTCTCTGCACCTCTAACATTCTAACAGGACGTTTCCCATGAAATCTTAACTCGCCTCTTATTTCATGACATTGCCTGCATTTTAATCCATGGATTAACCAGAGCTATTTATGAGATTTTCAGTAGACACATTTGGAGGCTCGGATGTTGCTGAAAACATGTTGCTACTCCAGTGCTAAGGGAAATGAAAGATGTATTTGTGCTTGCAAGGCAGGTGAAGGGGGCAGCCAAGGTCACTGGCTGTCACCAGGTGCTGTATTTGAGTAGCAATGCCCTTGTTTCCACAACACCACCCATAAGCAACAGCGCAGTAAATCTATTGTCATTAAACAGTGGGAAGCCAGTTTCTGCTGGCAGTGTGCCCGCATTGTGAACTCAGTTGGCATTATACAGAGCTCACAAAGCTGGCCAGTGCTTAGGCCAATACTCCTGGCAACCCCCAGATGACGAATTACAGTTTTGTTTTAACCTTATTAATACAGTGCTTGTTTTAGTGAGCTAACGACGGGTAATTTAAAACTGTATTCACTGCCGTGACCCTGCCACATATCTAGCTACCTATTTATTAATTAAATATTGAACTAATCATTGCGCTCTGTGGTTTGACCCTTTCAATGGCATATTTTTGATAAAGGGTTAGAGTGCCAGAAAGTTCAAGGTGGCAGTAGGGAAATAGCTGATGGCACAATGGGATCATTTGAATGAATTTTGAGCTTGTGCCGTTCTGGTTGAAAGAAAATGCTAATGTTTCCAGTTTTGGGCTAATAAATGTCTTTGTCTTTGTTTTGTTGTAATACCTGCTCCTGCACTGCACCTGTTTTGTGCAGGGTTTGTTTGTTGGAAATGTGATTTATCATGGAAAAGAAAAGACTGGTGAGTGGAGCAGAAGGCTTGTTCTGCAACTAAAACATTCAACTAGAGGCCTCAGGATTATCAATCTGAACCCTCAACCTTCACTGACAGTCTAATTCAGCTCCGTTCAACGGGAGAGTTCCCATATGTTCTGAGTTCCATCCTACGCTTTTCAGGGGGTTGGGGTGGTGTGGGGCCGGAGGGGGGGGGGTGGATGGAATGTGGTGGTATGGACAGAGGTTAGAAGTGAAATAAAACTTGTGGGAGCATATCAGAATCACTCCTGTCGGTAGAATGTAGCAAATAGCAATCATGGAGCAAAAAGAATCTGTGAAGGGAAATAATAAAATTCAGATATAATCACCAATGGAGAGATATCCCCTTTGTGAACAAGTTCAATTTACTGCAATTAATATTGTATTGCATGATATTCAAGATGAACACACAGACAGCTGAAGAGTCAAGCCAATTTAATTATTGCAATATTAATTAAATTTGGCATTAAATAATATATTTCTTTGATTCTTGTGCCATTATTTCTAATCGAGTCCAGCAGGTGTAAATAATAAGAAATGATAAGATAAATGCAGCATTTGTTCCAAATTTCTGAATAAATAGCATCAGGCTTGCCATCGTATATATAACTCCTTCCTATGAAAACAAAATTCACAGTCAGTTAGTGATTTGAGGTACACTATTGCCAGTCAGAAAGCAATTGCTCCTGTCCTATATACATAGGCTCTTGTTGGTGAGGGGATTGTACGTCCATTTTTATAGTAAGGTACATTTATTCATAAAAACATGCATTTTAAAAACTATATATTATTTTAAGGATATCAAAACAAAAAAGAACTTTTAAAATGCTTTACCTATCATGGTTCAAAAAAATCGTTCTGTAACATCATTTGCCACAACTTACTTTATTGGGCATTATAGACTTGAATGAGTTTTCTGATGATGGTGGAAAAAAAGAAAATGATGGGGGAGTGAATGTGAGATAAAATCCCCCTTCACTGGGGAAAAGAACGGAGACTTGAGGCATCTGTTTGAAGAGAGGAAGCAGATTAACATTAACAAAAATCCTGCTGGTTTATTTTGTAAACTGATACGTCCCCAATAAGTCTGTGACTGTGGTAAGTGCAGTAATATTGTGAGCTAAGTCATATATCATGTTTATTCTTCACTAACATTGGTAAAACAACTAAAATTAGCAAAGACAAGCTACATCTGTCTTTAGAGATAAGTGTGTGCCATTTATTTTCCAGTTGAAGCAATCACTTATTAGTATTCCTGAAGGGGAAAAAAAGTCTTCCTTGTTTATTAAATTTATTCTGTAAGAAGATAGTAATTATTGCAGCCACATTCTTCAGGTATAGTTGTTACCATGACGTTTCGTCAGGGTCTTAATGCAAGCACAAAGCATGCGCACCTGCGGTACACAAAACCATGCTGTTAAATAATCACTTCAGTTCAACTGAAACATTCCAGAGGTATCTTGCACCTTTTTTTCAATATATGAAAACATTATGGGCACTAAATAGAATTCAACATTAGCTGCAGTACATTGCAATGGCATTTCTTTTGGGAGAATTCCTTCATGATAGATTTATAACATTGTCACCAACAAACATATGAAAGATTCACAATGTATGAAATAACTTCCATAACTTAAAGATCTCACTGGAATATTTCCAGTAGAGTTGCTACTCTGAGTTCTTAAGGGTACACTGATGATGGATTTTATGAATATCTTGTTTAACTGTCCGCCTACTATACTGTAGCAAGCTGTCTTCAGAATACACACCACTAATCATGGTAGGAGTGCTTTCACTAAACACCTGGAGAACTGAGGTCCCCTTCCAACTAGATCCTACAGCTCAACAACTCCCATTCATTAAAATCAACAGTAAGATCCTCGCTTCCTCTTGACAATTTCAAAAATTGACAATGAAGATTATCATCACTTCCGATATGCCAGCTCCGGCTTCGGCTAACTGAGGAAAAAGTATATGTGAATCAGGATCTCATCGCAAAGCGAAGATCAGTGGTGATCCCTGTCCTGCAATGTGCACTGGGGACTCAGACACCCTATAGCAGGCATCTCAAAGCAATGGAGAAGTCCCATCAACACTGCCTTCACAAGTTCCTCCAAATCCAGTTGCAAGAATTGCAGTTGAACAGCGGCATGGAGGCAAAATCAGAATCATTAGGCAGAGCATGTAACTATACGCCTGGACACCAGAATCCCAAGATAACTGCTCAACTCTGAACTTGGTCATGGCAGAGGACTTTTACAAGGACAGAGGAAACACATTAGAGAGGCCCTCAAAGTTTCCTGAGGAGACGAGACCAAGCATCAGGAATCCTTGGAAGGGTCATTCAGGAATACATTTTACTACATATCAATAGACTTTCATCAGGAATATGCAAAGGTGATGTTGAGGCCTTAGAGAGAACACACAAAACTCTTGAAAACTCTAAGTATCAACCACTGCACATGTGGCAGATTTGGCAGTTCAGAGATAGATGTTAAGACCCAACAGGCCAGGAGTGGAAGCAAGACACATAGCCATAGAGTCATAGAGATGTACAGTGTAGAAACTGACCCTTCAGTCCAACTTGTTCAGGCTGACCAGATATCCTAAATTCATCTAGTCCCATTTGCCAGTATTTGGCCCCCTAACCCTTTAAACCCTTCCTGTTCATGTACCCATCCTCATACCTTTGTAATTGTACCAGTCTCCACCACTTCCTCTGGCAGTTCATTCCATAGACGCATCACCCTCTGCAAGGAAAGGATTTTTTTTAGAATAGAATAGAATATCCTTTCTCGTCATCTGCACTCCAATACAGAAGTACAGGGGTACAGTGAAAAGTTTTTACAATGGCTGCCTTTAATGGCACTATCGTAGGTACAAGTACCTAGGTACAAATCTTACAGAGTAAAGAAATATAATGTTGTTATACAAAAGAGGATTGAAAGGTTAGGATTTATGTTACAGTCCGGTAAGAGTACCGAACACCAATAGCTCAGTATGTGGCACAAGGCCCAAGTCCAACAACTGTCCCGCACCACACCAGCCTCCAGTCCACTCCTCACCAGCACTCAGCAGCAACAAGGTAAGTCACGCTATACTGGGATTCACCCCCCTCGTGCCACTCTGGGATTTGGGATTCCCCATGCGGTGTTCCAAGGCTCATAGCCCACACACTGTTCCAACACATTCCTTGTGCCATACCGGTTCATAACTCGTACTTTACCACCTCATTCCCACGCTATTCTGGGGCTCTGTGCCAGCTCGATCCCCGCGTTGCTCCACGCGGTGTTCCAGCTCATTCCTGAGCTCGCACTTCAGGACTTGCTGCTGTCGGCACTTGCCAGCATTTGCCTCTGGTGCTGAGGGAGATGATGGGAGGGAAGGAGAAAAGAGAGGAAGAAAGAAGGAAAAGAAAGAAAAAGAACAGGCAGGGCAGAGGAGCTCCTGCAGAAGCATCCTACTCTGCCACCATCTTTTAAGTGAAGTTGTCCCTTAGGTCCCTTTTAAATCTTTCCCCTCTCACCTTAAACTTATGTACTCTAGTTTTGGACTCCCCCACCCTGGGAAAAAGACCTTGGCTATTCACTGTATCCATGCCCCTCATGATTTTATAAACCTCTATACGGTCACCCCTCAGCCTCCGATGCTCCAGGAAAAGTAGCACCAGCCTATTCAGTCTCTCCTTATAGCTCAAACCCTTCAACCCTGGCAACATCCTTTTTTAATCCTGATGAATCACCTATGAGTCTGTACAGCTACAGTGCAAAGTTAGTTTCTGGAGCATGTACTCCCTGTGAGAAAATTGCACCAGTTATTTATGAATTGGAAACAAACACGGAGAATGCTAGAGAAACTCAGCAGGTCTGGTAGCATCTGTGAAGAAAGAGTTAATGGTTCCAGTCTTGAATGACTATTCTTCAATTCTGAATCAAAACCTTAACTCCATTTCTTTCCGCAGATGCTTTCAGGCCTGCTGATTTTCTCCAGAGCTCTCTGTGTTGTTTCAGATTTCCAGCATCTGCAGTATTTTGTTTTTTCTTTTCAAAGTCAATACCTGTTTAGAATTGTGTATGATATGGTGAAGGTGGACAGACCATGCGGGAAAGAAAACATTGCAGGATGACATTATTGCAGGATGACATTACCAACTGACAAGCACACCTTCTATCATCTTGGTGAGAATGTCATTGATGATGGTCATTAACAAATCTCCTTAGAACCTACTTGTCCAACAGCAGAATGAACTGCATATCAAATGGGGCAAGTTTTTCTAAAAGAAAAGGCGTTTATATTATGAATTAAAACATTGATATCCATGATAAAAGCATCGTTTCACACCTTGGTAATGGATTTTGAGCACAAAATCAGACGGGCAGATAATTAACTGTGCATTATTACATTGGCTATGTTAAGGAAATCAAACTGCCTTTTTTTCTACTGTCAGTTGTTAATCTCTTATAAAATGTTGCTGCAGGGCAGAAGGTGGTATAAGCAAGTCAGAAAAAGACATGTTGCAATGTCAACAGTGAGCAGCTGCTCCATTGTGCTAATTTAGACAAAATGACAACAAAATATTAGTCTGCACTCAGCAAATTCTCACAATATGAAAAGTGACCAGCACAGATAATTTATAACTATATTTTTATCTTGTGGATAAATAAATAATATTTGATGAAAGTAAAGGTGGCATTCCCCTATATGAATTGTAACTAATTAATCCTGTTGACACTTCCCCCTGATCTCAATATTACAGCTTGCTTTTGTTATTGATAGTTTATGTCTGACATCTTTCGGACCACAATCTACCCCATGTCATAATCGCCTGTAGATTTCTAAGTCTGTGAATGTATCGTTCCATTCTATTACAGGTGTATTAAGTATAGAAATTGCAACTGCAATTGTAATACACTAGGCAATAATTTCACATTTCAGACACAGGTACAAATGTAAAGTAGGTCTACGTTGAAAGTATCTGCTTTCTATTGGCTTCATGGGGCTCATGTAAAATTAAGTTAGATTGTATCAATTTATACATGGTAAGCATGAATTTAAACCACAGCTGGAATACTGTGAACACTTTTGGATCCCTTACCTAAGGAAAGATGTACTGGCATTGGAAGCAGTCCAAAGAGGATTCACTAAGGTGATCCTGGAATTGAAAGAACTGTCTTGTGAGGAGTGGTTGTTTAGGTCGGACCTGTGCTTTTTGGAGTACAGAAGAATGAGAGGTGGCCTTGTTGAAAAATATAAGATTCTTGGGGAACTTAATAGGTTATTTCCTCTCTTTCTGGGAGAGTCTAGGATCAGAAGGTGTAATCTCAGAATAAGAGGTCACCCATTTAACAGAAAGGAATTTCTTCTCTCAGAGGGTCATAAAGCTGTGGAATATTACACCGCAGAGAATCAATAAATACATTCAAGGCTGAGATAGATTTTTAATTGGTAAAGGAACCAAGGGTTATGGAGAAAAGGCAGGAATATGGAGTTGAGGATTTTCAGATGAGCTATGGTCTCATTGAATAGCAGAACAGACTCAACAGGCTAAGTGGCCTAGTTCTGCTTCTACATCTTATAGTCTAAACCTGTTGCCAATCTTGTGATTTCACTTATAGAATGACATTCATAGGAAACATTCTGCTCATTGAATTGGGGCATTTTTCTGAGGTTACAGCTTAGACAAAGAAGTTTTTTTTTGTCTGTAACTGACTTTGTTGTATCTGGCCTAGGATATATTCTGATACTGAAACTAGACTGAAATTGAAATAAGTCCATTCGCCAATACTAATATTTCTCACCTTGATAAGAAAATAAATATTTGCATTTACATTATGCATTGCATGACCACAGGGCAACACAGTGTGCTTTACAGACAATGAAGTTTAGTCATTATTTTAAGGTAGTCAATGCAGCAGCCAATTTTTGCACAGCATTCTCCAGTGTGATAATGATTAGATAATTTCTTTATGTCATCTTTACTGAGGAATAAATATTGGCCAGGATACGAGGATACCTCCTCTGCTTCATCAGAGTATCATGGCACTATAGTACTGGCACACAAGAGAGCAGATAGGCCTTGGATTAATGCATCATCTGAAACTTGATATCTCTAGTAGTGAAACACCCCCTCAGCTCTGCACTGGAGTGTCAACAATTAATTTTGTGCTAAGTCTTGCTGTAGAATGTGAATCAACAACCTTTTGAGGCAAAAATATTATGGACAGAGCACAGCAGATGCAAAAACTGGAATTATTGCAAGAAAAACTGCATTAGCTTTTGCTGATCTGCATTTACAAGGTATAGAATGAGAGTTGATAAACTACTAGTGTATCAGCTGGAACCATTTAACCCTAGGTATAAAAATATTGTGGTGTCAGTAATGGTGATGATTTAAGTCCACTAAGTGTTCTACTCTGTCTAGACACCCTCTGATCTCTATGTCCTTATTTGCTATGATCTGTCTGTATTGCTCGCAAAACAAAGCTATTCACTGTACTGAGGTATGTGCGACTACAATAAATCAAATCACATCAAATACTGGGTCCTGTTGCAGTTGGCACTGGGCTGACTCTTCTCCCAAGGTAACCAAAGCATTTGGCATGGGGATCGTAATAAGTAGGTGTGTGGTTTTTATTCACTGTAACTACAAAATTTATAAAAGAGAAAATGACAAGATGTTATCTGTTACACAAATGAAGTTTGGAAATGCAACTGTAAAGTCATTCACTCACCACTTGATATGGAAATACTCAGGGTGTGACTCTGCACAACAGATTCTCCAAGTTTTTGTATAAAACCATATGCAACTCAACAATAGCCTGCCTACCAATTCTGTTATTTCATGTGTATCATTTTTGAAGATTTATCTACATAGAGCAATGAGATTCAAAATACAGGGAGGCAATAAGTGTAATTGAAGAATTTCAGAGTATTTGCAGTTCTCCAGAACTGTCCAGTTTGCCAAAACAAAAGCCTAAATGCTCCCCTGGAAATCAAACAAGAAATCAGGAAGAAAAGCTTTGCATTTATATTGCACCGCTCATGCTGTAAGGATTCCTGAAGTAATTTGCAGGCAATGTAACACAAATGATCTGTTGTCACTGTTGTAATGTAAGAAAAGTGATGGCCAATTGTATTCGTCAATCTCTCACAGACAGCAGTAAGACAACTAACCAGATCATCTGTTCGACATGTGTCGATTGAGAGATAGTTATTCAGCAAAATAATAGCAGAAATCCCCCACTCTTCTTTGAATAATGTCATTAGGTGTTTTGTATCTACCTGAGAGAGATGAGGTCCTAGCTTAACGTTTCAATCAAGAAACTGCACTTTTAACAGTGCAGCATTCCAACAGTATTGCACTAACACACCACCTTGGCTTACTTGCTGCCATTCCTGGAGCGGCCTTGAAGATCTTCTAACTCTGGAAAAAGTACTACAGTTCACTTAAAGTTACCTTCAACTTGGGAGTACTTTTTTAAATTATTGGACTTTATTAATTTGCTGGGCAATCACTCCTGTTGTTTTGTTTTGGTTATATCTCATTCAACCCAGATAGAAAACTCTTGTATTTCAGTAGTATTTAACAAATTGCACCATTCTATCTTTCCAAATAATTTTTGTGATGGCTGTGATGGAGCATGAATGCCTAAAATTGGTCTTGGATAATATCATTATTTGTTCATTTCTTTATTGTTGTTTGTTATGTGTTCAAGCAGTCCAGTGTCATTATTTGAACTCGTCTAAAATGGAAGCTTACAGTGAGTGCCTCAAAATGGAAGTCACATGATACAGCAAGCCAAGAAGGACATTTGTACATGATTGCATTTCAATCCAGACATCCCCTTTTCATCACAAACAAAGAAATATGTCTACATGCACTCTCATTTGTAATTGTGCGAAACCCAAGTTATGCCTTATACAAATAACAGTTCTCCTGCATGAACAACTGGTGTTATTCTAGTTCGTCCCACTTTTGATGGTTTCTTTACATAACACAGCACTATGATCTTTAATGTGATTGGGATTTGTAATGTTATATGTCCTAGATGTCAACTTTATCTCTAACATCTGCTGGGTGCTTCCTGGTTCTGTTCCCAAATCTTCTCAGCTGAATGCTGATTTACACTACTGCCTTAGATGTTTGCTTCTTTTAGCTTCTCTCTCACTCTGTTTGCCTATTTGGCAGCATAGCCTGTGAAACACCATAAATCTCTACTGGCACATTTTATTATTCCAAGCTTTCAACTTGATTCTGCTGAGATGTGTAGGTTTAGTTTTGTGTTTAACATCATTTGCCATAACATTAGGCTTTCAGATTCATTTGTCCTCTTGGGGTGAGCAGCATTCCATGACAAAGCCTTATCAAAACCTTTGCACATTTCATTTTGGATCAGCATCTGGTATAAACTTTACAAAGGTTTATGAAGCCCATGGTGTTGCAGGAAACAACAGTGTCTATTTGGTGCTTCATGTTTATTGCTTTCATTCTGCTGTCTTCATTGCAAATGTTATGGGCCATTTTTCTACTTTAGATTTTACATGTCAGCCTGCTGTAAGTGTAGATTGAATCATTGGAATCTTCATCTTTCTGGTTCAATGCTTGATTTGTCAGAATCATCTTCTGAAATTGCTCTAGCAATCGGCTATATAGGCTTTCTAGGATGTTTGTTTCCTTCCTAGCTAATCACTTATATACAAAATAAGCATTCTCTGCAGGCATAACATTATATTCCTTGCTCTGTTCTATTACCCTTACGCACTTTGTATGGTATAATCTGCCTGTACTGTACGCAAAGCAAAACTTTTCACTATACCTAGGTACATGTAACAATAATCAAACAAATCAAATCAAATCAAAAAAGTTGAACTTCTTACAGTTAAAACGGTGTTTTCTCCACCCTACCTGTGTTTTTATTTTTTAATCTAATGACTTCTGCAATATTTACAATTTGTCCTTTGGCCTTGATCTGTATGCTGGCCTTTCTTCAGATACTTGTGTTTTTTTTTACATTTTGCACTTGAAAGTTTAGGCTGCTTTTCTCACAGGGATAGATCTGAGCTCCTTCTCCATATTGTAGACAAAATCATCCATCGTCCCATGTATGTGATACAGTTGTTAATTTACAAGCTCAGAGCTTTTCCTTAGCAGTTCTGCTGTCATGGTAGGATCACTTATGTGTAAGATAACTCTATCTTTGACAAGACCATTTTTCAGATGCTCAAATTCATTAAATTCTGTCAGTTGCGTTAAATCAATCAATATGTTCTTTTTCACATTATGCTTAAAACTGAACACATACTGTTCATATGCTATGTTCAATTAAGGTTCAAAGCATGCCTTCAAAATATTTGCTTCTGTTCCTTTGAGAGATTTAGGGTAGAATGCAGTTTCTAACAATGTCTACCCAACAGTGATAAAAATGTAAATACACACAGCTTGTTAACTAAATCTGCTGCATGAGTTTTTTGTGATCATGAGTGGAAACCTTATTGGCTTCCATTTCAAATGAGGATGAGAAAGGAAAATTTTTCACCTCGTAATTCAGCTGTGCACTGTTTCTTTGTTTACTTTACCTTTTGAGTGGCTTTTAGCTGCTTTCAGCATCTGTGAACATCTCTGTGTTCTTATTTTGTTAGCTATGCTTCTATGTATTCGAGGAGTATACTGTCACTGCATTGCAATCTTATTGTGAGTGCCTCATGGCAGAGGTTCCATGTCAACAGCAAGCCAGGAAAGACATTTTTATATTATAGCATTTTAATTCTAACAACAGTGGAAGTTAAATAGGGCAAATTTGAAATTTGCCACTTGGCTATTGCCTGCTTCATATATCACTATAGATCATTTTTGATCCCTTGTATAGCTCCCAATAACTATATACAATGCACTCATATTTTATCATAGCGTACACTCTGTTTGCTTTTCTTCTTTCTCCCTTCCTCTTTCTGTATTAAAGGCAAGATCTCTTGGCTTTAGTTAGACAGTGAAGACTCAATAATAAATATGCATTTTTTAAAATAAGTAGCTACCTTTAAGTAACATATAATAGAAGTCAATGTTCTGCGTTAAGATCAACTTATATTTGCTGTTAATCTCTACAATGCTCAAATACATAATTTCAACACAAAGCTTAGGTAGATGTACACTTTGAACAAAGCATATACAGTGACACAAATCTTATCTCCAAAGATACATATGGAATTAGTTGTAAAAATACATTTTCTCATATGGGCAATACATTTTGATGTTACCTCACAGAATACCTGAATTAAATAATAGATAAACATTAACACTTGGGCATATCTAATCCATTAGCATTGGATCTGGAAGTGGAACTTGTTTTGATAACAATGATGTCTGATTTAAACTTTAATTATTAAAATAAAAATGCTTTAAAAGACATGATTTTACTGTATTAATAAAGTCATTCAAAATGAGGAGCATTAGAAATCTCCATACGCAGCTGGAATATTGTCATTTCTCTCGAGAGATAGGGCTTTGAGTTTAACTTAAATTACTAATTGTCTATTGTCCTTGTAAAGGTTGCCTCTAAAGATCATGCATGAAATAAATCTGGACAATCTCAATACAGTTAATAATGAGCATTTGTCTAGAGTACTGAAAATCCAAAAATTTGGCATTAAATTAGGATTATTCAGAGATCGCACAAAATATTGAAGTAGGAAATGGAGCTTCTGAGACAATGCAACTGGGAGTTTGTCTTTTTGGTCAGACTCCAAATGAGTTGCTGAGGCAGAATACACAGAGCATTACCATGTATCTAACCTTGCTATATCTAATCTGCAACACTGCCAATGCTCATTATTCTCAAGGCATACCGAGGATAGACTCTAGCCAGAACTCTCAAGGTGTGCAGATGTAGAGTCAAGGGGATACATAAATAATCCCCTTGGGATTAGCTTAAATTCATATTTGGATATTGTTTCAAGACTTCTTCCATAATTGAGAGTATTGGGAACACTGAATGGCTTGACTCATTGCAGAAAAGTTGAAATCAGTTATGTTCTTAAGTACTGAAATTAACCCTGATAAGAACTCACCATGTTCCTCATTTTTAAAAAAAAACCTCACGCTAAAAGCAAGCTCAAAAAGATACTGTTGCCCATTCTATTCACAATCACCAGTATTTATGCTGATGTATCAGTGTTTTCATAGATTGCATTATTTGCAAGATATTATAGTGCATGAGTTGGTCTTGCACCATTGCGCATATGCTCAAAAATGCCCAAGAGTCTGTTGTTCACTTAATACATGATGTTCACCTCAATTTCTACAGACTGGCTGTGTCTGTACCTGTTTTATAACACAGTCAAACTGCAGCATTCTATATTTATATGCCACAGATATTGCCAAGCAAGTGATTGTTATTCAGAAAGAACAAAATTACGGGATTACATTCACTTCATGCTTTTCATAATTTCAGTATGTCCTAAGACAATTTACAAAGAAGGAAGTTTTTTGATGTCTAATCATTGTGTTAATGTAAGAAACATGGTCGTCAGTTTGCACCCATCATGGTCCCACAAACAGCCATGCAATAACCACAAAGATATTCTTCTTCAGTATTATTAGAATATTGATCAAGGAACAAACATTGGGCCAGACATTGAGAATTCCCCTGCTTTTTTGAACTGGTGTGCACGATCTTTATGCCCATCTGAGAGAGGAAGCTGGACCTTGGATTAATAATGACTCCTCTGGCATAAAACCTCAACTTGCCATCTTACAATTCAAAAGCAAAAGGACCATCATTAAGCCATGACTCACTCTGTGTCTGCATTATCATTTTAAAGAACATGTAATTATGGCTGTAAATAAAATTTCAGATTCTGTGCCTTCTACTTATTGGATTTAACTGATTTGAGATTAAAAAAAAAACAATAAAAGCTTCATTTAGATGCTACGTATTCCTACTAACAAAGAAGTCTTAGGGTGCTTTACCCTGAGAGTGACGACACCAATGAAGAAAATTTTACATGTCTAATTACTGTTATTTCAACACAGGTTGCTAATTGAAAGAAAAGTTGAGGAAATAGGTTAAGGAGGATTTTGAATAAGAGAGATCAAAAGGCAAAGAGGCTGGGGGAGAGCATTTTTGAATATTGTGTTTCGTTGCTATAGTATTGGAAATAGAGAAGCAAAGGAGACCAGAATTGAAACTGCAGAGATAATATCAGAACATGTTGAAAATGTTAGGAATGCTGAGTGACACATGTCACAGTGGTTAGCGCTGCTGCCTCACAGTGCTAGAGACCTGGGTTCAATTCCAGCCTTTGGTGACAGTCTGTGTGGAGTTTGCACATTTTCCCGTGTCTGCAAGGGTTTCTGTTGAATGCTCCAGTTTCCTCCCACAGCCCAAACATGTATAGGATAGGTGGATCGGCCACGGTAAAATTGACCCATGGTGTCCAGGGATATGCAGGCTAGATGGGTTAGTCAAAGTTACGGAGATAGGATGGGGCCTGGGTTGAGGTGGAATGTTCTTTAGAGGGTCAGTACAGACTTGATGGACTAAATGTCCTCTTTCTGCACTGTAGGAATTCTATGATTCTATGTAATGTATTCAGCTGCTTGATTGGCACACCATCCAGAAACATTCAAGCCACTCATGATTCACTCTTGGAAATATATCACAGTTCCTTCAGTGCCACTTGGTCAAAATCCTGGAATTTGCTCTCTCATGGCATTGTTGGTGTACCTACACCAAACAGAATGTGATGATTCAAGAAGGCAGTTAACTACCTTCTCAAACATAACAAGCGATGGTCAATAATTACCAGCGATGCTCACATCCTGTGACTGATAAAATAAACATATTCAAACGCAGATCAATCAAACCATTGAACACAACAGCTTTTCCCCTTTTAAACAAAGGCATTATTTTCAATTATAAATAGAGATAACACAGTGTGGAACTGGAGGAACACAGGCCAGGCAGCATCAGAGGAGCAGGAAAGTTGACGCTTCGGGTCGGACCCTTCTTCAGGAATCATTTTGAACACAAAACATATGCATCGAGTCATTATTTTAGAGTTCAACTTATTTGTTTACTCCATTTCAGAAATAGCCTTTGAAATAGGCATGTCTTTATATTTTACTGTTAGATCTGTAAAATTGATATTGTGATGCTGTGTTTTCAAACTAATAAGGTGGATGATCAATATCATTGAGAAGAAAAAAAAATTATGTTCTTATAATCACTGATCACAATATCAAACTAAAGATTAGTTATATCCTTTACACTGGTAAGTTTTTTTTTCCTGTGTGAGTTTAACAGTATACATTTATAATCTATTGTCCTTGCTGGAAGTTTATGCATGGTAATGTTGCTGGTAAGGGTGCCCACCCTTACTCTTCATTTGTTGTTGCAATGCCCATTGCTGGAAAGTTTATGGGCACAATATATATAAATTATCTCCTTCAATACAGTATGTGTATTTTTTTATAATTCTGAAGCTGTAAGAGAGACACAAAAGCTTTGTCATAGGTTGCATCTGAAAGTTTGTTTTCTGCTCAGCTGGGTATCGTGGGTAGGACAGTATAGGACATTGTGCTGCTGAGTTCTGAATACATTTGAATATATGTATCAGAAAGCTGAGAGGGCAGATTAAGAGATTACTGGCTGAGATCAAGCTTTAAGGTTGAAAAAAACATCAGTAAACATGATTATAAATGCCATCTCAAATCTACCACATCATAAAACAGAAATAACTGCCAATTATCCCAGGAAGTTAAAAAAGTACTTACCTGATCTCATGTTTTGGAACAAAAACAAATTACAGTAGATGCTGAAAATCTACACTGAAAGCAGAAAATGCTAAAATTACTCAGCAAATCAGGCAATATCTTTGTTGAGAGAGTTGGAGGCTGAGGGGTGACCTGAGAGGGGTTTCTAAAATCATGAGGGGCATGGATACAGTGAACAGCCAAGGTCTTTTTCCTAGTGTGAGGGAATACAAAACGAGAGGGCACAGGTTTAATGTGAGAGGGGAAAGATTTAGAAAGGACCTGAGGGGTAACTTTTTTGGAATGAGCTGCCAGAGGAGGTGATGGAGGTGGGTACAATTACAACTTTTGAAAGGCATTCGGATGAGCCTTTGAATCGGAGGGTTTAGAGGGATATAGGCCAAATGCTGGCAAATGGGATTAGGTCAGATTGGGATGACTGGTCCACATGGACAAGTTGGACCGAAGGTTCTGTTTCCGTGTGCATGATTCTATAAATCCATGAATTTAATGTAAACTCTGTTTCTCTCTTCACAGATGCTGCTTGACTTATTGAGTGTTTCAAGCATTTTATTGTTTTAATATTTGTCTCTCTGTTCTTTCTTAGTGCCAAACGTATTTATCCACCTGTTGAGCTTTGAATATTGTCAAATATCTGCAGATGCAAAATTATGGATTGATGGTTTTAGACATTAAGAGCTGAAAATTAACGATGAAGAGACAATGTAAATGAGGTGTACTTGTGTACTGATGTACACTTTGCTTTGCTGTCATTGTTTAAGAAGATGAAAAATGCAAATCTGACTACTAAGTCACTTACTTGTTACTTTTTATTTGATTACCAATGTACTCATAGAGGTCACATTGTGCCTTTGAAGTGGCTTGGCATTTTTGGAAACTTTTAGAAAACTTGAAATATTTTTTTCCATTGACCTGAAAACAACTGAACTAACTGTAGCATATATAAATGTTGATTTATTCATATCAAGATAAACTTTACAAACTTTGTGGAAAATCTTTTCTTTGATAAACATATAAAAAGTCTATGGATGAAATGGACATTATCTTAAAGGTTCAAAAAGACATATCTGCCTGTGGTAGGTCCTGATATAGACCCCCTTGTTAGCCCCTGAAAACCACCAACAGTAAAATGACTAGAAAATGGAAACAGCGTCTGGTCTGTGTTAGGATATACAAGGGTGCAACCTTGGATGCACAGGCCAAACCCTTCCTTTTAAATATGAGACCATTTCTAATAGTTGCTGTACACTAACACACTAAAAGTTACAAGAAGGAAAATGAGGTCCCTGGAGTGACAGAGGAGATGAATGGGAAATCCCTGTTTACTGTGGCAGTTTTCCTGACATCTGTGATGTTTATAAGCAGCTGTCTCTGCTAATGACATACCGATAACTGACAGTCCTCAGCACACCGAGGGAACTGGAGTCCCTCGAAGTTCTGCTAACTATGCTAAGTTGAAATGTTTTGTTGGTGCGTATATGTATTTTACTGCCTTACAGGTTTCAAATCGGCCCTTCAGGGATTTTACGTGGGAAACATAGAGTAATTAATTCCTCACCGTGTGCTGTAATTCTATGAATAAATCAAACTGTACATTTTAGGGACACACGAAAGGGTGAAAAGGATGGCACAATGTTAAACAAGCAAAGAAAAGTCTGCCTTAAAAATGGAATTTATTAAGGAAACACTGAGGGCTGTTGGATTTTCTTTAGTTTCCATCAATCTCTTCATTGTTTTTGTTGCATGGGTATAGCACACAAGAACCTTCTGTAGTATGCTCATAAGGAAAAATGAAAATGCTTTATGTTTTCTTACTTTAAGGTCTTGCTTGAACACACAAGACTACAGCAAACACAAAGGGCCAAATCATGAGACAAGGATGGCGGAGCATTCATATCTTTGATGCCAGTTGGCATCACTTCAGATCTTTGAGACTCATAATGCCATAACTGCTAACTATTGTCAAAAAGCAAGCAAGTGGCACTAGTTCATTACCAGGGCTACTAAGTACCAGATAGAATTATGTATATAAATGCTCCATGAAGAAGTCACATAGAAACGATTTCAAAAATTAAGCATTGCTTAATCTCTGCAGTGATTGACTTAAATCACCTTGAAGAAATAGAGAACTAATTATTAATTAATAGATAAAGGTATTTAGGGTTAACTTGTTGCTTTGTAGAAAATATGCTAATAGTAGTACAACAAAGTTGGCACATGTATCTGTAAAAGAAAATTAGATTTTTTTTGGTAAAATAGTCTTTCATTGTTTGATAGCTTAATTTGTTCGAAAGCACAGACCATCACAGTGGGTCTACATCTTAGCAAAGTTACCTTTCTTTTTACACAGCTTTGTAATGGAAAGAATTCACAGGATAATCTTAGACAAATGCAGTTTCTAATGCTTATGGTATTATCATTCAAAAGACAAAGAGTTGTCAGTTCAGGCATGCAAGCTTCTCTCTCAAGTGTAAACACCATGTGATATGACAAGTGCATGCCCAGAGTTTATATTGAAGACTTCTGTTTCCAAAATACACTTGGAATGCTGAGTTAATTGAATTCAGAGAATTAATGGGTTGCTTTTCATTTATCACATTAAAAAAATGATTGCTGGATAAAAGATGGAATGTACCCGCCTTTCTTCTAAAATTAAAAGAAGTGACTTATTTATGAGCTAAGCTACATTGGAACTGTGGCTTTACTGGAGATATGTTCTGAATAGCAACAGCCTATTTGCTCATGTGAAATTGGGGCATGGCTTTGCTCAGTTATCAATGAAGTACACCATCAAGAAATTCTAACTTTAACTGCTGCATTTATATCGTAAGTTAGTCTTGAATTTCAGCTGTTAAGAGTTTCAGGAAAACTGGAGGCATAATTGCTGAGAAGCCATTTTGTGATGCTCTTTTTGGAGTCGAACAAGGCAGGAGGAGGGGTCAGGACTTAGAACTGTAACATTATAGTTCAGAATCTCTGGTCCGTATTCCCACCTAGTGAGGTTCGCAACATTATCCCTCCAAGCTAGTACAAACATGGCTGTTCTACAGTTCTACAGAGCTGTTTACCTGAGCAAACAATCATTGACAAAACCATGTACCAAAGTAGAGACAGAGATTCAGTGTGGTGTAACCAGTTTATCTGAACTGCTTAGAGGCCAAGAACCAGGAATCTGATGATATGCCTGCAAAACTAACTGATGATAGAGAAGAGGGATGCTGATGAAATGTAGTGAAAGAAGACAGATGGGGTCAAGAGACAAGATACAATTGGGCAGGCATTGAGACAAAAAAGAAAATGGGAGTAGTGTTGATTTTTTTAAAAACTTAGAAATGCAGGTAAAAGATGACATCGAGGGAGTGTAGAACAATCATGGCATGTTTACTTGACAGGCTATGGGAAAGTAAACCTGCCCCTCTGCCCCACAGACAGTGCTCAAAAAGCACTTGAATTACAAAGAGGAGTAATACTGGACTCAAAACATTAATTCTGTTTCTTTCTCCACAAATGCCACCAGATCTGATGTGTATCTCCAGCACGTTCTGTTTTTATTTCAGATTTCCATGTCCGTGGTGTTTTCTGTTATTTTTGGAAAAGCACCACCTTCTACGAATGATGTTTCTCACCTTCTTTTACGTTTTGGGAATCCCTGCTCACAGTCATTAAATTGAAAATGTTGTCAAAATGGGCGGAATCTCATTTAAATGTTATAATAGCTGCTCATCACTCCAGAATTTGTTACTCATCTGACACCAAAACACAGCAATTTAACCAGAAGTTGACACATTTGCAGCAGGTTTGGGTAAGGTTTCTCTTGTACTTGATAGTATCCAACTTTCTTCCACTTTCTATGGGTGGGGCTAGTTTAATGTTAAGATCAATGTTTTCCAAGTATTCTCACATGTAATTTTATGAATCTTCCTTCATAACAAATTTGTTTGAGAGATTTATATCTATTTGACAATGCTCCATAAACACAGTACAAGTTATTCCCCTTCAATTTCCTTTAAGATCTTATTGAACAAATGGAGCAGGCTCGAAGGGCTGAATGGCTTAATTCTGCCCTTAATTTACATGTATGCTCAAAAACAGAAGAATAAGGCAAATTGAGAACCAATGATTTGGTCAATGGAAATTATGTCTGAGCTACATCCCTCCTAATTCGGCATGTGATGCATTCATTGTTAATGAGGCACCCTGCAGTTTTCATTTTTAATATTCTGTTTGCAACGTTCTTATTCTCATATTTCTTTGTTTTGGTGGCATTGATTTTTTGTTGGGAATGTTAACATAGGTTCCCCCAATTGGAACTATATATTTGAAACTGCATCCATTTTGACAATGTCAGAAAATGTGCAAGTATCTTTCCAATCTTTTTGACAATGCCACACTTAAAATGGCAAAAATTAGTGGAAACAAATAAGACACAAATAAGTCACCAGGCTCTGGTGTAATTTCTCTCTATATCTCACAATTTAAATTTCAGTGTATTTAACCACTGTTCATAAAAATGAGCACATCAGCTTTAAGAACCTGTCATTGGTTTTGTAATAAAAATGCATTAAAAGGAACAAATAATACAACACAGACCTCAGTAAGGGTAAGTGTTTTTTTTTAAAGTTGGAAGAATTACTGCTGCATGTGGATTTTGAGATGCAAGTTTGAGAGATCCCCCTCAAACAAACACAATTGCAGGATCTTCACTTGGAGAGCTGGAGAAAATGATTAATTTAGTGTTTGGAAGTTTCTTCAGATGAAACACTGACTGAGCATAGAACAAAAAAAAATGCTGGAAATACTTGGCAGGTCTGGCAGCAGCTGTAAAGAGAGAGAGTATACATTTCAAAGTAAATACGGAGGCAATAGCCTAGTGGTATTATCACTAGACTGTTAACCCAAAGACTCAAGTAATGTTGGAGGAACCCAAGTTCAAATCTTGTCATGGCAGATGATGGAAATTGAATTCAATAAAAATCTGGAATTAAGAGTCTGATGAAAGCCATGCATTCATCTTCAATTGTCAGAAAAAGCCACCTGATTCATTAATGTCCTTTAGGGAAGGAAACTGCCATCCTTACCTGGTCTGGCCAATATGTGACTCCAGACCCACAGCAATATGGTTGACTCTTAATGTCTCTCTGCGATGGGCAATAAATGTTGGCCTAGCTAGCAAGGCCCTCAATGAATTTAGAAAAAAAGATGCATGACCTTTCATCAGATTGTGCTATCGTGTACTGAGAATGGTCAGCTTGTTTCTGTTGTATACACTGTGGAATCAATCACTATCAGTTAATGGTAGGGGTAGAAACCTGCCACCATTGCCTCTTTTCAATGCAGCGTCTAAGGCCTGTTTGGCTGTCAGTGGTAGAAAATGAATCACCAGTGAGTCTTAATGAGGAGAGGCACTTGTCTGAAAAAGATTTAGTTTACTGCATGACAGCAATATACGTAAATTGTAATGTCATATTTGTAGTTATTATGTCCAACTAGGCAGTCATGAGTCAATAATGACACATCTTCTTTATTGTGATTGCAAGCTAGCTCTTTTGCCCATGCAAGACTGTAGAATATCAAATTAGGTGAAGCTTAGTACAGTCTTGATCATTAACTCTTTTGGAACCATTAGCCTATACAACAATTTCTGCAGCAAATTTAAACAAATTCCGAAATATATACTTTCAGTCACTCCTCTGTCATTCCTTTAAGAGGCATATTTAAAGTTATGTCTGAGAATTCCTTCTTGATAACCCCACACATTGATGTATTGACACACATGAGCCGTAAATCTTCTTGGTCCTTTGCCTTGTGACCTCAACCAATGTTATTAAAAAGAGGTTTACTTAATTATTGATGCTTAGGGACTTGCTGTGTACAAATTTACTCTGTACCTTATAAGAGAGGCTACTCTTTGAAAACACATCATTGGCAATGCAGCCCGTTGGGACATCCAGATGTTGGGAAAGGTGCTCCATTCTTTTCATTCACACCTAACATCTCTTTTCATCTTCCTTCCCTTGTCTCTTTTTATTTGAACTATTATCGTTGGCCAAATGTTGATGCAGAACCTATGCTTGAGTATTTAGAGATATACCAACAGTTGTTGGTGAAATCAGCCCAGTTACAGCAACGTGGTTTCACCAGTAGAGTAACGTGACCCATTACTTCCAGCTTACGAGCCTCCTAGAGTCACGTGAGCAGTTTTTACAATGTTCAGTTCACTGTTATTCTCTTTTCTTTGTGTTAAGTAGTTGATGAAAACACACATCAGTAAACAGGGGGCGATGATGGCCACATTGTATAAGGTTGTTAATTCAGAGACAGGTAATGTTCTGAGAACCCGCATTCTAATTTCATCATGTCAGATAGTGGAATTTGAAGTCAACAAAAATCTGGAATTAGAAGTCTAATGATTACCATGAAACCATTGTCTATGGTCAGGAAAACAAACTTCATTAATGCCCTTGTGGAAAGGATTTGCTGTCCTTTTCTGGTCTGGGCTAGATGTGACTCCAGACCACTACAATGTGGTTGTCTCTTAATTGCCCTCTATGGTGGACAATATATGCTGGCCAGCGATTAACTTTTCCCATTAATATATTAAAACAAAAGACATGAGAAAAATATTCACTTACCATCAATTCAATCTTGCAGTTCAAACAGCTTCTTTATTATTCTTTCACAGGAGCACTTACTTCGCTTCCCTAAGTGCAATTGAGAAGATGGTGGTGAACTGCCTCTTGAACTACTGCAGCCCAGTTTGTCAAGGTACATCCACAGTGCTGTTCAGAAGGGAGTTCTCAGGTTTTGAGCCTGCAAGAGTGAAAGAACGGTGATATAATTTCAAGTCAGTATAACATTTTTAGTCCATTATGTCTCTTTCTCAGAACTCATGAAGAAGCGTCGTATCAGATTTGAAATGTCAACTCTGTTTCTCTTTCCAGAGATGCTGCCAAACCTTCTGAGTCTCTCTGGCATTTTCTCTATGCATTCTGTAACACTCCTGACTTGCACCTTCTCAATAGTAGACTGGCTTTGTGAGACAGGAAATGAGCTACTCCCCACAGAATTCCTAGCTTCCGACTTGGTCGTGTCACCAAAGTATCAATACAATTTCAAGTCAATGAAAACCCCCAGGATGTTGATAATGGGACGCTCAGTGATGGCTTTACCATTGAATAAACATTGATTATAGAGATAACAAGGTGTAGACCTGGATGAACACAGCAGGCCAAGCAGCATCAGAGAAGCAGGAAGGCTGACGTTTCAAGTCTAGACCCTTCTTCAGAAATGGGGGAGGGGAAGGGGATGCTGAAATAAATAGGGAGAAAGGTGGAGGCGGATAGAAGATGGATAAAGGAGAAGATAGGTGGAGAGGAGACAGACAGGTCAAGGAGGCGGGGTTGGAGCCAGTAAAGGTGAGTGTAGGTGGGGAGTTAGGGAGGGGATAGGTCGTCCAGGGAAGATGGACATGTCAAGGAGGCAGGATGAGGCTAGTAGGTAGGAGATGGTGGTGGGGCTTGAGGTGGGAGGAGGGGATAGGTGGGAGGAAGGACAGGCTAGGGAGGTGGGTACGAGCTGGGCTGGTTTTGGGATGCGGTCGGGGGAGGGGAGATTTTGAAGCTTGTGAAGTCGACATTGAAACCATTGGGCTGCAGGGTTCCCAAGCGAAATATGAGATGCTGTTCCTGCAACCTTCGGGTGGCATCGTTGTGGCACTGCAGGAGGCCCAGGAGTGGGAGGGGGAGTTGAAATGGTTTGTGACTGGGAGGTGCAATTGTTTGTTGCGAACTGAACATAGGTGTTCCACAAAGCGGTCCCCAAGCCTCCGCTCGGTTTCCCCGATGTAGAGGAGGCCACAACGGGAACAGTAGATACAGTATACCACATTAGCAGATGTGCGGGTGAACATCTGCTTGATGTGGAAGGTCTTCTTAGGGCCTGGGATGGGGGTGAGGGGGGAGGTGTAGGGGCAGGTGTAGCTCTTCCTGTGGTTGCAGGGAAAATTGCGGGGGGTGGTGGGGCTGGACTGGATGTGGAGCGGACAAGGGAATCACGGAGACAATAGTCCCTCCGGAAAGCTGATAAGGGTGGGGAGGGAAAAATGTCTTTGGTGGTGGGATCGGATTGCAGATGGCGGAAGTGTCGGAGGATGATGCGTTGGATCCGGAGGTTGGTGGGGTGGTACGTGAGGACGAGGGGATTCTGTTTTGTTATTGCGGGAGGGGGTGTGAGGGATGAGTTGCAGGAAATGTGAGAGACTTGATTCAAGTTATCACCAGTAGCCCCATTGCTGGGACAGTAAAAAAACAGGATGCAGCGGGGCAAATTATTTATATTTGTAAGATTTAGAACACATCTTAGAAGAAATGAAACTAAAGGTGGGTATCATCTAGTCAAAATATTTCAGATATAATCACACACCAGACAGAGATTTATGCCCTGCCCAGAGATGAGTTTGAAAGCAAATTTGCTTTTGATCAGGCAGGTGAGCTGCCATATTCTCAACTCTGCCCTGATTAAGTCTAGTGCATGACAGTTTTCAGGCAGCCTTCTCATCTCAATGTCAATTCCAGCCCTTTAACAACCTCTTACCCCTCTGGCAATTAATGCAGACTCAAGGAGTTCATTTCGCCAGCCCTGATATTCACCCAGTGTTGGATGAGGCTATTGTCTCATGGGAAGAGGGGGCTGAGATAAGTAAAATCCTGTTGAGTTTGCCGGCAGGTTTCTTGGGAGCTGGGGTGTGATCCTCATTCAATGGCACCTTGCCAGTCCTAGCCAGTGACATCTTACATGTGACACTCCAACCTGCCATCATTCACTGTTGGCCTGGGTCCCTCACTGTTGGACCTCTGCTAGATGCATGGTAGCTGCTCTTGATGCTCCTTGGCTGGTGCTGATGACAGGAGCTGCTGGCCTCTGATTGGCCAAGAGCTCTCAGGATTGAGGGGAGTTTGATATCCATCCCTGGGGCCCACTGCTGGCCAGTTAAATCCTCACTGGATGCAATACTGTGGGATTCCAATGAAAGAGGTAACAGAAAATGTCCTAGCAGCAGGCAAGATCTGGATTAAATTCCACAATGAGGTCAAGTAACCATTTCCCCCATTTGTCTCCAATTTCTAACTTCAAATAGTTATAAACACAGAATGTGACTATGTCAGACCCAAAGCTTTGGGCACAAATGTGTAAGATGACGTATTAATGTTTGAATTAAAACAGTGGTCTTATTCTTCTCATCTTTGGGTCATCAGAGACCAAATGTACAAATGAAGATGCGGATTGGAACGCTGGTGTCCAATCATGCTAAATCTATGTGGTAATTTCCCAGGAATTTTAAATTTACAATAGGCAGTTACCTTGCTCCCTGGGACCCTGTGTGGATATCTCTAATGCTGATGTCCAAAGATGTGCAGGTTAGGTGGATTGGTCATGCTAAATTGTCCGTAGTGTCCAGGGATGTTCAGGCTACTTGGATAGGGATAGGGATAGGGTAGGGGGATAGGTCTGGGTGGGATGCTCTCTGGAGGATCGGTGTGGACTTGATGGGCTGAATGGCTTGCTTCCACATTATAGGGATTCTGTGATTCTATGAATTAGTGTAGGGGACTTCAGACAGTTCTGTGATACTCTCCTGAATAATGAACCTGGGAAAATTCGACAGAAAAACACTTAGTCTAACATCTGCATCTCCCATACCAATCCTCCTAATCCCCTTTGTCACCCTGAACTCCTAATTAACTCTCCCACTCAAGCCCAATCATTGTCCCAAATTGACCAGACTCACCACTCCTTGACCTGACCATCTCCAGATCCAACAAGGTGCAGGGCTGGATGAACACAGCAGGCCAAGCAGCATCATAGGAGCAGAGAGGCTGACGTTTCGGGCCGAGACCCTTCATCAGAAAAGGGGGAGGGGAAGGGGGTTTTGAAATAAATAGGGAGAGAGTGGGAGGCGGATAGAAGAGGGATAGAGGAGAGGATAGGTGGAGAGGAAACAAACAGGTCGAAGAGGCGGGGATGGGGCCAGGAAAGGTGAGTGTAGGTAGGGAGTTAGGAAGGGGATAGGTCAGTCCAGGGAGGACGGACAGGTCAAGGGGGCGGGATGAGGTTGGTCGGTAGGAGATGGAGGTGCGGCTTGAGGTGGGAGGAGGGGATAGGTGGGAGGAAGAACAGGTTAGGGAGGCAGGGACGAGCTGGACTGGTTTTGGGATGCGGTGGGGGGAAGGGAGATTTTGAAACTTGTGAAATCCACATTGATATGTCAGCCTCTCTGCTCCTATGATGCTGCTTGGCCTGCTGTGTTCATCCAGCCCTGCACCTTGTTGTCTCGGATTCTCCAGCATCTGCAGTTCCTACTATCTCATCTCCAGATCCAACCTGTTTACCCTTCCAACCACATATTCAACAAATACCCTCTTATACTCCCCCAGACCTGACTACCCTCCAAACAACCAAATTAACTCTCTAACTAGTCCCTCAACCCAACCTGACAACCCCCAACCCCAAACCACATCTGAGGAACGAACCCAAGAATGTCTGTCACTTATTTTGTTTGTTGAGTAGAGGTAACCCAGGTCAACAGTGAATGATGGCAGGTTGGAGTGTCACATGTAACATGTCATTGCCTAGGACTGGCAAGGTGCATTTGAATGAGAATCACACCCCAGCTCTCTGAGGAACCTGCAGGCAAACCCGACAGGATTTTGCTTATCACAGCCCTCTCCTCCTGTGAGACAATAGCCTCATCCAACACTGTGTGTACGTGTTCTGTGTGTACAAAGAACAGGCCTCTGGCTGTTGTTATATTCAATATTATTTAGTTACTATTTTCTTTTTAGAGTAGAGTTGAAGCAGAGTGAGGCTTCTGTACACCACACAAATTCTTCCCTCCTATCTTCCTAAAGTGACAAACACTTGGGGGTTCATTGTGAAATTCCTTACACCAAGTTGGAATCCATCACTGACCCAGAGAAAAATGCATGCAGTGATGCGGAAGATACAATGCAGGGAGATGGAAAGCCACTTCAAGGTTCTCTCTCTCAGAAGGCTGCAGGGTCCTTCCTTGCTACCTCCACAGATTATTACCTCAATTCAGTTGGCTATCCCTGGATGCAGTGAAAAAAATATCAGGGAAGTCCACCAGGGTACTGCTTGTCCATTAACATTTATATTATGGCTGGGCAATGACTGGGCAATAAATCCTTCAATGAGGAAGTGAAATTGAATTGGGATCCAGGGAGAAAAATCATGGGCTTGGTACCTGGTATTTACTACTATCTTGACCACTATCCTGCCCAAAATGAAATGAGATAAGGAAGGCAAGTCAACAACTGGGCAGATAACTTACTTTTAGTACATTGATTGAGGGGCAAGGATTGACCAAAATTTTGAGGAGATCTCTCTTCTTCTTCTTAAAAAAAAAGGATGAGGTAGAGATGCCTGAGTTGGACTGGGGTGGACAAAGTCAGAAGTCACATGACACCAGG
>NC_063364.1:10992279-11027952 GCF_021869965.1 Rhincodon typus | reverse complement strand
GACACCAGGTTATAGTCCAACAGGTTTATTTGAAATCACAAGCTTTCGGAGTACTGCTCCTTTGTCAGGTGAAGTCATTTCTCCTGATAAAGGAGCAGTGCTCTGAAAGCGTGTGATTTCAAATGAACCTGTTGGACCATAACCTGGTTGTGTAAAAATAAGGATATAAGAATTAGTCATGGTCTTTTGCATTTAATGACCCATTTAAAAGATGGAGCCTCTGACTGTGCAGCACTTCCTGGCTAGACAGTCAGCCTGGATTCTGTGCTTGAGCGATTGATTCAGAGAGAGGACTGATAACTGAACTGCAGCTGACATTTCTGTTATTTTCCAAATGTCTCAACTTGCAGATTGTAATAGATCATCGTGCCGTGATTTCAGACTTTCAACTAATGAGGTGACAGTCTTATTTTTACCTTGTTGAACCATTTGCTAATGTGTCAAGTCACAGAGGAACACAAGCAACCAAATTGGAAAAGCATCAATATGACTTGGTCACCTGGTGAAAAACACTAAAATCTTCAGGTTCAGTAGTCACACAACCCTCCTTACAAACAGTTATTTACTATTCAGGCATATTTTTAGACAAAGACGTTATGGTTTAATGTTAAAGGAAGACGGTCTGTCCTGTACATCAGATCCTATTCAAAATAAGGCAAAATTATTTGTGTTTTACAAACTAACCCCAGAGATAAGATCATGTCAATATAATAAGTGCTAGTCATCGCTGATTCGCTCTTGGTTATTACATCAGCACAAGAAATTTCTAACTGACATAATTATCAGGAAATGAAAATGTTATGATGTTGTGATGTACTGGACCTTTCCGGTGTTGATTATTTGATGACAAGATAGGCTAGTAAACTATACACAAACTGGCAAAGTACAGTCATTCACCTAGTCATCATTCCTGAACTCTACCTTCATAAATCCACAAAACACTTCAATTGCACTCTGATCTTGTGGCAAAGGCTTTTTGACAGAAGGGTAGGAAACTAACAATTTCCCTGCTTGCATTGATGCAAAGAGTAAATGGCACATTAATGTGCTGCTTTCCCTTTGGGTTTTATAATGGCAGCCAGTTTATCTCCACACTGGAGTGCTGTATACAAATTGAACAGCCTTGGTTACAAACAAGACAGCTGTTCTAATCAGCTGTTAACCTTCAGGACACAAATTAAAGAACGTGATATAGAAATTGTCTTTGTTGCATTTCTGGGAGTACTTTTATTTTACGTACCATTTGGGATTAGTTAAGCACTATGTTGTTGTTGTATAACCAGTCTACTACACAGACGTCACATTTGCATTAACTTTTGATTGAACTTTGGTGTAAAATGCCAAGTGCAAAGCCTCCTTCGGTAGAGTTTCCATTCCAGCTGTTTCACTTTGGAGTGAATCCAAAGACATTCCTTCTGAATTCACTATTTGAAGTCTACAGCTTGTGTTGAAGTAACAATGGCTCGATGTTGGTGGTGCCACTGATGTGGCTTGAGAGTTACTGCATGATCTTTGAAGTGCGCATGCTCACCGTGTGGTTAAAAACTGCTGATGCTGGAGATACATCTCTTATTGGAGTGAAATTTGGAATGGGCCGTGGGGTGGGGGGGTGGAGTGGAAGTATAATGGATCCTAATGGCCTACCCACAGCTCAGCGTCTCAGCCCACTCCACCCCCATAGAGTCCCCAATTCCTTCCTAATCAAAAGCCCTGGTGTCCATGATCCCAGTGTAATGGCCAGTCCTGTGCTCCAGTCCTGCTAGGAATACTCAGTAATAAGATGGGCTGACAACTTTCAGGAACTGGGCTTCTGCTACCTATGGGGTGTGGGTTTGGGGGATAGTGGGGAGAGGGGTTTGGTAAGCATTCTGACTGAATGGTAGCCTTAGCTATGTTGGAATTCAGTAGTGGGCACTGCTGGGACTGCAAGACGATGCAGAAAGGAGTAATGACCACTGTAGACAAGTAGGGGAGGGTCAGAAGGGTGGGGTAAAGTGGTACTTAGGGGCCAGGGTTTGGATGGCAGGCATGCAGGAGGGAAGGGGCTAACGGTCTGGGGTTAGGGATGCATTTAGTGTGTACAAGTGCTCCTGATCAATAGGACCCTCTTGCCTATTTACAAGGGGCAACCATTGTACTCTGCCCTGTATGCCACTGCCCAGCATTTTAGCCATTTTTAATCAACCTGTACAGACACATTATGGCAAAGCTCTAGAGCAGGTGGGGATTGAACTCAGGCCTCCTAGTCCAGAGATAGGAACACTATCATTAGATCACTTTGCCCATCATTTTATGAGTAGAGGCAGATTTAACTCTTTAATTTCCAATTAATTGGGCAGTTAAGTACCTAAATGGGCCTAAGGGTGGGGCAACCTGGTTGGCAAATTACCCAGCTTAGCAGATTGGGGGTGGGCAAGAAGGAGGTGGGCAGGGCAGCTGACATTTGACATACCTCTTTCCCCAAACTCAAAATATTTCAAGCAAGAGGTCTATAAAATCCAGCTGCACATTTCTAAGGAGGCCAATAGCTCAGTTGTTGATCTGGCTCTGTTCTGCAATCCATAGGGGCTATTTACCATCAGAAAAAAGTGTAGAGATTTCCACTATTGCCTCATCAGAATCATTGAGGGAAATGGCTCTGCAGTCCCACTTCTGCCTTCATATACCTTACTGCCTGCTCTTGGCCTCCAATTTGCCAGCAGTTATGTTGTTCCATTGGTAATTAGCACCCCCAGCACATCATATTGGCAAGACATGGGGCTGAGTAGAAGCATATCCACTTCCATAAATCTCAAAATCTCACAGATGGTAAAATTACCCACTCCCAATTGTCTTTCCTTGAGACTACTCCCACCACAGAGTTCCATTTAACTCACTCATATTACGATTATAGAATCCGTACAGAGTGTAAGCAGACCATTCAGCCCATCGAGTCACACTGACCCTCCGAACAGCATCCCACCCAGACCCACCTCCCTACCTTATTCCTGTAACCCTGTATTTCCTATGGATAACTCACCTAGCCTACACATCCCTGGACAATAAGATCTTCCTTATTTAGACAAAATCCTAATTTCAACAACTTGACTCAATTGTTCAGAAGGCAACTCTGCCAATGCTGGTAATTTGAACTAAAAACACAAAACATTGGAAAATCTTATCAGGTCTGGTTTGGTATGAGGAGACACAGCCAGAGTTTATTGTTTCAGGTTGAATATGACTTTGCTTCAGAATGGTTCTTTGGTTCTAAAGAACTTGTATTCACCATGAATCATTGGACTTGATGGGAGAAGGTGAGTACTAGGAGTCAGGAGATTTCCTCAGAACATAGGGACATAAATGTTAGAGCAGAAGTCGGCCATTCAGCCCATCAAGTCTGCTTTGCCATTCATTGAGATCATGATTGATAGGATAATCCTCAACTCTACTTACTTGCCTTCTCCCCAGAGCCCTTGATTCCCTTGATAATTAAAATTCTGTTCATCGGGAGAAAGTGACAGCAAAAGACAGGATTTTCATTCTGGGGTGGGGGTCTGTACAGGTAGTAACAGGAGATGGGCCACCACTTCAATGGTCAAGGAGTGGAGAGGGTCTGCAACAACTTGGTAGATCAGGGAGCAGGATTGTCAGAGTGAATGAGGTATTGTAAGTTGTAAGTTATATTTTTCTTCCATATTTTTAAAAATTACTTTATTTGAGCTGTTATTCAGTTGTCAATCACAAATTTTAGCAATGTAAAAGATTTCAACTTAGAGTATGTTTTAATCTTTGTGTTTTTCTGATAATGAATGTCTGACAGAATTCCATTTAAAGTTGTGATTTCTAGAAACACAACAACAACTTTAAGTGAAGACTGATTATATCTCACATGTGTCCATGTGGCCTCCTTTAACTGAATTGATGTGGTCTTCTGTAGATAGGCCAGGGCCATCAGAGCTAGAGGTTCCATGACCCAGTGATGGGGCTGCACAGTTGAAAGGATGCAGTCCCATACGTGAATTGGCCAGTTGACAGTTGTGCCAGTGTCAGGCCTCTTTAATCGATGGTCAATGTTGAGGCAACTTCAGCTGCCTACCTCAGCAGATCTCCTGGTGGGCCAGATTGACGTCACAGAGGTCCCATCTTACCGGGTCTGCCCCTTTGCGTGCCTGCTGATAATCTTTCAATTTTATTCTTTTAATTTTTGACTAGCACAGAAATGACCAGTTATGAAGCCTTGGTCCATTAGGTTGACAATGTTAGTTGACTTGGGACCCCTATGTGGGACTGACAGTGGTGCCCCAACACCTGCCAGAAAATTAAATCTATTTTTTCAGAAAGCAAACATTTAACTAGATGTAATACAAGATAGATCTTTAGTAGGGGGAGGCCAAATGGTATAATCGATGGTCTATTAATTCAGAAACTCAGGTAATGTTCTGGGGACCTGGGTTCAAATTCCACCACGGCAGATGGGGGCATTTGAGTTTGATAATAATCTGGAAATAAAAATCCACTGATGACCATGACTTTGTCGATTGCTGGAAATACCCATCTGGTTCAGAGTTTCCTTCCCTGAAGGACATTATTCACCCTTGCCTGGTCTGGCCTACCTGTAACTCCAGACCCACAGAAATGTGGTTGACTCTCAACTGCCCTCTGAAATTGTCTAGAATTTAGTTAGTCACTTAGCTCAAAGGCAACTAGGGATGGACAATAAACGTTGGCTCACTAGTAACTCCCATATCCCATAACTAATTTTTTTAAACTAAAGCAGGTACAGAGGCAAGGAAAGGGAACAGGACTGAAAAAAAAAAGGAAGATCTGTTATAGGGTGAAAGGCTCAATTGTTTTCTGTTAACCAATGAGATAGTACTTCACTTTCCAAACAAATTGCTTAATATAAACATGTCTCAAAAATTGAATTACAGCCACACGTAGGATTTCCTACATAAGTGTAGTTGGTTTAATGGGAACGTCTCTAATGTCAGAATGACCAATTAAAAGGATTAGTTTTGTTAATAATTTAGGATAATTTGTAATGTAATAAAGGTTCAAAAGAGAATCGACTGATGTTGAACTTTGTATCTCCTTATATTTTTGTACTAGATTTCACCTGCTATTTCAAGGCTGAGCTGATATTAAATACACAAATTTTATTTTACTTTGCGAGACAAGGCATTACTTGAACACTCTTTTCGATCAGGTACTCGATACAAACCACAGTCATTTCCCTGGAGGAAGTGGGAGGATTTCGGAAGGTACCTTGAAATGAAAGGAGTTGGGAGAAGGTTGGGGGAGGGGCTGAGGAAGAGACAAATCTAAACCAAAGCATGCTATCAATGGGAAAGAGCAGAAGTTTGCAACACAGTAAGTAGGTGATGTCCTTCGAAAAGGGCACAGTCCCAACCTAAGCAGGCATTAAAAACAGGAAATCGCTGGAAATAATACTTGAGAGAAAAGATTCATGGGAAGCTTAACTCATCATCTCCCCCCAGGTGACATCAATGACGTCAGGAATCAGAAATAAAGATTTGCAACACTTTTTTGTCAGGCCTGATTTGCTCCTGTAGTTAAGTTATTAAACCAGATTACTTTGCAAAAAGTCAGCTTGACTGTGTAGTTTATATAAATTGTAGTTGATTTATTACTGAAAGTGAACGTGTTAAAGTTATAAGTAAGCAATGTAACTGTGGGGAAAAGCAAAACGGAAAAGTAACATATCTTTCCAAACATTTTCCCTTATCCTCTTAAATACATCTTGCTGCCAGCCCGCATGGAATCATGACCCCAGCAGTTGTCTAAAACTCTACGTAAGAAAACTCTATTTAATGATCTATGTGCGAGTTGTATGATCAATCTTTTGATGTAGACGTTTGGAAGAATACTCAGGTTCATGAAATGAATCAGTCACATCACACCTTTACTGGTCTGAGGATTGTGATTGGCCCAGATGTTATTTTCATATGTGTATATTTATTTTCACTATTAACGTATCGTAAATATATAGAGCTGTATGTCATAACACTTGGGGCAGGAGAATTTACAGCTTTTATGGTCATAATCTTACAGGCTATTCTACTTAATTATAGTGCTCAGTTTTAATCATCAAGAAAAAATGATTTAGGATACATTTGTTATAACATGATAACAATTACTAATACCAAAGTCAACTGAACCTTATCAAAATAGTTAGACCTAGAAAAACCAACAAGCTAGAAAGTGAGTTTGTAGAATTCTTACAGCTAAAGTCACTTCAATCTAATCTGATGTTTACACACTAAAGCTACTTTTGCCTTGAAATCACATAGAGGATAAAGGAATTTCGTCTGGATACAGCAATGTGTCCATTACGAATATTACACGGTGTGATTTCAAGGCATTTTATTGCTAACCTCTGTGGTGGTTCTTCCTTTGTGGCCTTCCTAACAGGATTTATTGGCATTCTTACCCGCTCCAAAGATGGCTCCTCGACTGAGCCATGAAATCCTCTTTCTGGCTAATGCGTAGCACAATAGCAGACCTGCCATTTTAGCTTTGTTAATGCTGGTACTTTATTTCTTTAAAAGTCTTTCAGCGATAGCTTCGCCACAGACTGCGATGATTCAGTGAGTTGTTACAGCATCAGCAATCCGTGGAAATTGAAGCTGGCAGATGTGCAGAGAGCCTAGCATTACTCCTAATTGTTGCTGTGTTCTCTATATGGTGCAACCATCCAGCTGCATTTCACTTCTGTGGAAGCAATATTTTCAGAAGCTTTGACAACGGTGTTGTGGTCCTCTCACAGAAAACTTGTTTTTGGGGGTGGGGCGGTGGTCATTTGAAAATTTCAAAGCTGAGATTGATAGATTTTTGTTGGGCAAGGGTAATAACACATACAGAACCACAATGGGCCCATGACATTAATAATTAATTGTCGAATTCTGTTTTATAATACTCCAGTGAAACATGATATTAAAGGCACTATATAACTGCAAGCTGTTGTGGCTAAATGGAAGATTTTGAAGGGCTGAATGTCCTTCTCTTATTTTTTATGGAACAAATGTTCTCGCATTTTAGCCTTAGACTTTGCAGTTCCAGTCCAGAATGTAACACATTCTCAGGGCAGATTTATTAATAAAGGATTTACAATCTACAACCTTCACCTTGTTCATTCAATGTGCTAACCTTGATAAGGTTATTTCAAGGCACTAATCTTGATAAGCACCGAGGCAGGAATTTTCCATGTGCTGGCATTGGGCAAGTCGGATCATAAGCATTGGCCTTAAAACAGGACTTTGAGTGGACCTTCGTAGGTGTTTTGACCACTGTTTCTGAAACACCCATGTAACTTAGATTTCTGGTGTATTTTCTGAGCAGCAATCCTATCCGTTCAGCTTATGTTGAATGTTTTGGCTTCTCTGGTTCACTGAAAAAAACTTTGCTGAAGCAGCCATGCTGCCAACACCTGAATGGGTTGGAGATGAGTTATAGAGAGCTGGATGATTTGGCTGGGTGCCATCAGATGTTCAAACCTCTGCTGACTAGTTGACCTTCCAGAGATTCTGACAGCACGCACTGCTGGCTGGACAAAACCGAGGTGTGTAGCTTCTCACCACTACACTTACAGTAAATGGTTTTAGACTTGGCAGTGAATCTGCACATCTGGTTTAGTTTAGGTGGCTTGTGCTTTATAAGACAGTGCAAGCTTCAGCTATGGAGCCAACAGTCCATGGTTCTCTACCGACACACGCCTACACTTTCCTCTGTTTGTTCCGCACCTGCTCAAATACATTAGTTTCCAAATCATAATTATTCTTGGTTGGGGGGGGGAGGTAAAGTAAGTGATGTGTATGTGCTGCTTTATTTTGATTGTAGTTGAACTGTCCCCTGTGTCTGGATGTGCATTAGAAGTAATTTGGTTATTCCTTCAAGGAGTACTCAGCCCTGATATTTCTCTTCATTCTTTCACACCCTACAAGAAGCTGAAGCAAGCCCAAGGCTGAATGTTAATTAGGCACAGAAACGTGATTTTCCTGTGGGTTTTGGGACCTGAGCATTCTGACCATGCTCTTGCCTAATGGTGGAAACAATTTAGCAATATTCCCAGAGGCAAACTTGTAATCTGCCTCCTGCAAGCTTGTCATCCAATCCTTAAGGGGAGGCAGTGGCCTAGGGCTATTATTGCTGGACTGTTAATCCAGAGACCTAGGTAATTTTCTGGGTTCAAATCCCGCCATGGCAGATTGGGGAATTTGAATTCAATAAAAATATGATGACCATGAATCCATTGTCAATTGTCAGAATTGTTTCACTAATGACATTTAGGGAAGGAAACTGCCATCATTACCTGATCTGGCCTACATGTGACTCCAAACCCCCAGCAATGTGTTTGACTCTTAACTGTCCTGTGGGCAGTTAGGGATGGATAATTAATGCTGACCAACCAGCGATGCCCTCATCCCAAGAATGATTAGAAAAAACAATCAAGGTTAGTGGTGGAAGTGGAAAAGCAGCTGGATCAAATTATAACTTAATATCCTGGATGGCCAAGGGGGAAAGGCTCCATGGAAAGGATGGCAAACCCATTAATGGATGACAGGGAAGGCCTTTCCTCCCTCCTATGCCCTTTTTGGGATATGGAGACCCCCCAGGCCCCCTACTCCTGCTCCCATCACTGGCGGCCTCCAGACATTCGCTTAACTTGGCCCCTCACCATTTTACCAGCCCTGTGCCTCCTCCGCTTGCCTGCCACACTAACCATGGGAAAACTCTGTAGTACTTCTTAAATGCTCAATAAAAGTGAAGCTTATTCACCCTTGGCAGTTGTGCTTTTAAATGCAGAGGAAAACAAAATAGTCATAGAGATTACCTTTCATCATTCAGATTCTCATTCTTGGCGCATTTTTCTATGGCATGTTCCCAACTGAACCATTAGCCTGCCTTTTATACTCCCAGGCTAGAAGGGCATCCTAATTTGCATAAATTATCTTATAAAATCAATTTAGGTAATACCATTCTGATATTTTCAACAATTCTTAAGTTTGTGCACCACTATCAATACAGATCTCTCAAAAGTCTATTAGTCACAGATAGTCACTCTCTCAGTCTGTTACATCCTTTATACTTTTATAGGTCTTAAATCTGTTTACAGACATTCCTGATTATGATTGTTATGTAGGATAGACCTGGACAAACTACAGTGTGTGGGAGGTATTGATCTAGCCTGCAGCTGCACCAGCTTCCAACAGAAGTACTTCAAAGTAAGTTTTTGTTGGCCCACAATGGAGCCCTGGATGTGGTTGTTTCTCAGGGAGCATGTGGAAATGCATGGAAGAGCAGCACAAGTTAAGAGTGCATTCAAGACTGCTGCAGTTTTGATTTGCATTTCAGTTTTCTAAGTATGAAGCACTGGAAAAGAAAAACTTCAATTTATTTTTCATCTCCGTTTTAAAGCGCTTTTTGAAAAGTTAACTCTCAAGTAGTTTTGTTTCCCCATTTTTTCTCCTGAAGAGCTCCTTGCCCTTTTACTCAATGCCATGATTAGATTTAGATTTAAATTTTATTGTCACGTCTACAAGAATACAGGAGTACAGTAAACTGTAGGCATTATTGCCCATGTTCTGCCATCTTCTATGACTCATGCACAGGTGCCATTGCTCCACTGCCTTTAGATGGGGCACAGAAAGGGAGTACATTTGGTGTATTTACTGTAATGTCTCATTACGACGTTTTAAACTCACATGTAGTTTTGTTTCCATATTTTTCTCATTTCTCGCTGAAGCTTGGTTCTATGAGTGTTAGCAGTCCTTTTAGTGCGTTTACTGAGCAGCCATTCTCCCTAGGCAAGCCTGCACACTGAATATTGCCAGGCTATTTGGTGTGGGGCTAACCTTGCCTTCTCCAAAACCATTGCAGACTTTCAAAAACGTGTAACCATGATTTCTTTTATCCCTGACCCTCTAATGAAATTAAGGAAAGAAATACTTGCTGCTCTGCTGGTTTAGATCAGCTGGCTGACAGTGCAATCATGAAGTTGAACCTGGGATCTTCAGGTCTGCATTTGTATAGTAACACAGGATAGAGTGCCTGGAACCACTAGAATGATTATATATCAACAGTATAATAAACAGTCTTCCATCCGTGTGTATGTCCTGCCAACATTTTGCTTTGTGAATTTTTATAGTCACTTATATAATTGTAACAAGGATGAGAAAGTGCAGTTAAATGATAAGGTGAGTGAAGCTGGGACTGATCTCTTTAGAGCAGAGAAGACTGTGGGCAGATTTAATGGAGGTTTTCGAAATCATGATGGGTATTGATTTGGTAAATAAGGGGAATCTGTTTCTAGTGGTCGTAACCAAAAGATACTGATTTATGGTGATTGGCAAAATAACCAGAGAATTGTAGATTTGTAGCCTCAATCAAACCTGATCTATAATTCTGTCTGGATAAGACATTGAAATACAGTCGTAGAAATGCTGCAATATCCATTGTGAGTTCCAAGATATATATGACTGAAGGTCTGTACAAGCAATCTTGGTTACCTCTCAATCAGTTCTTACATCTCAATAAAAGGATCCTGGGAAACAGTGCATTTTAAAAACTGGTGCACACTTTCAAAGGTGAATGTAGAAATAGAAATCAGTCTGTAGTACATTTGCCTCTGAGTCAGATGATTCTAGCTTTAACTCCCACTGCAGGACATGTGCACATAAATTAAAGATGATAAGGCAGTGCTGCACTATTGAGAAACCAACTTTCGGATGAGTTATAGGTTCAAATATATCATTAGGTCAGAACATCAAATGCTATTTTGGCTGGTATGTGGAGGCCAGATCATTACTTCAATTCTTTGCTTCATTTAAACTTCAGTGGCTGCAATCCACTGAACCTTTAACAACCTATAATGAAATAGTAAAAGACAGGTGTTCATCAGCATAACATTGTCAGGATGCTGAAGGATTACAGAATGCAGGAATATAAGAGAAAGAAACAATATAACAGAACATTTTCCAACATTCAGTCGACAACTTCGAGGAAAACTACAATCTGAAGAAACTGGACGAGATTATGCTTCTTTATATGAATCTAAGTCCTCATATATCTGCAAGGTGGCATGAGGAAATTCTAGTTTGATGTGCAAACCAGGATTTTCTCTGCTGAAGTACAACAAATCTCATTACATCCCAGGAAAATGATCAGCTCCTTGTTATGGATTTCCAGAACAAAAATGACACCGAATTGGATGCCGCTGTAAAGAGGACTGACCAACTGCACAGTTCACATTCACGTTTACAGAATGCTACAAAGTAGGAGGCCATTCAGCCCTGTGTCTGTGCTAGCTCTCCAAATGAGGATCTCACTAAATTCCACTCTCCTGCCTTCCCCCGTAGCTCTATGCATCATTCCTTTGCAAATAACCATCTCATTCCCTTTTGAATGTTTCGATTCAAGCCACATCCATCAGAAAGTATGTTCCACAACCTAATGGCGTGCTGATGGGGTTCCTCATATAGGTTTTGCTGCTTTTATGATTTACTTTAAACCTTTGCTTTATTGATCTTGATTCTTTCATGAAATGGAACCTGTTCTCCTTGTTTACTTCAGAACTCTTATAATTCTGAATACTGGAATCAGATCTTTTCTCAGCCTTCTCTTATCCAAAGAGAACAGTCCCAGCTTCTCTAAGGTATAACCATAACAGAAATTTCTCTTCCCTGGAGCCATTCTCATAAACCATTGCACACTCTCCATTGCTCCCACATGCTTTCTAAGTGTGGTACTCAAGAACTGGTTGCATACTCCAATTGATGCAGACCTAGTGTCTTATATAAGTTCAACTTAATCTCTTTGCCTGTATGCCACCACTAGGAAACCATATGCTTTACTGTCCATGTCCTCAACCTGTCCTACCACCTTCTACGACTTAGTACATAAAGTCATACGGCATGAAAACAGAAAACAGACTGGTGCAACCAGTCCATGCCGAATGTAATCCCAAACAAAACTAGTCCCACCTGCCTGCTCCTGGCCCATAAGCATCCAAATCTTTCCTATTCATGTACTTATCTAAGAGTCATTTAAACATTATAATTGTACCCACATCCACCACTCCCTCAGGAAGTTCATTCCATGTGCAAACCACCCTCTGTGTGAAAGATTTGCCCCTCATGTGTGCTCCTCTCCTTGTCTTTTTTTTTAAATTGCTCCCATCTCCCCATAAAAATATGCCCCCTAGTCTTGAAATCCCCCATCCTAGGGAAAAGATAACTACAATTAACCCTTTCTATACCCCTCATGATTGAATAAACCTCTATAAGGTCACCTCTCAACCTTTTATGCTCTAGTGAAAAAAGTCCCAGCCTATGCACACTAGATACCATTACTGCTGCATGTCATTTATATTGGACATGAAAAGGGGTACATTTAATTTCATCATTATAATGCCTCATTATTATGGCATAACTATTAAGTAATATGCTCATTTGTATCAAAATTTATCTTTGTTTTAATTGTTTGATTCTTGTGCCTTTATGATATTCCTACCACCATGTTATTTCCAAATCCAGATGTGGCCAGCTGGCCAAAGCTTTTGCCTGATGTTTGGAGAATGGATGCTTGTGGGTCAGAGAAAGACGCTGCTGATTGTCAGCTCTGATTTTCTTGGAATAAAATCCATTTTCCCCTTGTTCTTGCTTTATTTTCATTCTCTGCTGGTTATGTTTAAATGAAGGTCCCTGAAGAGCTTTCTCTATTTTCATCGCTTTGACCAGTTTCCTTGTGATGTCCTCCAAGCTGCTAATCTGTGAATTTTCAAGTTTTGATTCTGATTACCTCTCAAGTTATCCTTTGACACAGATTATATTACACTACCAAACACTACAGTAATTATAAAGTATGATGAATTATTTCTTGTCTGTATCCTACTCTTTCTTCATCAGGGGGCTTTTACATTTATATGTTTACACATTTTTGTGACATGGGAGAAAGCAAATTGTAGCATTCATTCGCTCTTTTACTTTAAAAATTTCAAAACTATATACACAAAATTCCCAAAAAATTCAATTGAATGATGATTTCTGTCACACTTAGGTGACTACTGCACTGCAATGTCGAACATTTACAGAGTTTCCTACTTTAGCAAGAATCTCTATTTTATCTTAGCCTAAATAAGGGTTGGCACAGTGGTTAGTACTGCTACCTCACAGGGATCTGGGTTTAATTCCACCCTCAGGTAAATGCCTGTGTGAAGCTAATACTTTCTGCTTGGGTTTCCTCCAGGTGCTCGGTTTCCTCCCAGTGCCCAGATTAGGTGAATTGGCCATGCTAAATTGCCCATAATGTGCAGGCTAGATGCATCAGCCATGGGAGTGTAGGATGACAGGGATTAGAGGGGATGCCCTTCAGAGGGTTGGTGTGGACTTCATGGGCTGAATGACTTACTTCTACCCTGTAGGGATTCTATGAATATGTAAGTCATTATCTTAATAGCCAAAGTTGCAATTAATCATACATTTTAATGTTGTTTACATGATGCAAAATACACAAAAATGATGTTTGTTGGAAGAGATCAAACCAGATCAAATATTTGCACGTAATGCTGTTACAAAGAATGTTCAATAAAGCTTAAGATGAGACTGTAGATATGCTAAACCAGGTGTAGAGTCTATAGAGTGAGAGATGGCCTCCTAGAAAGGCCCCATATCCTTTGGCTGTATCAAGCTCCAGTGGAAGTAGCTCCTTGGTTTTTTCACCTTTGCTGCCTTGTGTCAGTGCATTTTCAAATTTACAGCAAACAGAAGTGGCGATATAACGACAGTCATGCTCCATTTTAAACAAGTGACATTGAAGCTCCAAATTTTGCAATTTGATGTCATTGCTTCCTGCTTCCACATTAACTAACTTTCACGTCCGGTAACCGTTGTACATGTCTGAACCAGGAGGTGAGGTCTCAGAATGTCTATGTAGCAATATATTCAACATTGTATAGGAGAACATGACATTCAAAATGCTCTAGAGGAGTTTGTGAGTTATGTAGTAATTTTGTTCTCTAATTAAATATTTGTGAAAATTGAGATTATAAAGTTCTCAAATCAGAAAATGGCCATTCAGTGCATCTTCTCTGTGTTGGTTCTTTTCCAGAGCAATCCAAGATAATTCTACTGTCTTACTCTTTCTCTATCACTCGTATTATCCTTTGTTTCAAATACTTGTTTGATTTTTCAATCAAACGATGTAATGGTCTCACCTTAACCATTCCAGTGACAAAGCTTTAGCTATTATACTTGTCTATTGGTATGTTTTATAATATTGAGGCTCTGCCATTCGTTTGAGGTCAATCCACATATCTCGAAGCATTTAAAAAGATCTACTGGACCGGCAAACACTAGTAAGAGGTTTCAGTTGTGGTTGCTGTATTCTTTGCGTTATTGGATTTAAAATCTGTTCTGTGTCTGTTAACTAGGACATTTTTAGTGATTTAAGGGCATGGTGATGGCCTAATGGTATTATCTGTTAATCCAGAGACTCAGGTAATATTCTGGGGACCTGGGTTTGAATCCTGGCATGACAGATGGTGGAATTTTAATTCATTGAGAAAAAGACTGGAAGTATGAGTCTAATGATGACCACCAATTCTTCGATTGTCGAGAAAAATGCATCTGGTTCACTAACGTCCTTCAGGGAAGGAAACTGCCATCCTTACCGAGTCTGGCCTATACATGACTCCAGATACCCACAAAGCCAATGACTCTTAGCTACCGTCTTTGCAATTAGCGGTGAGCAATAAATGCTGGCATTGCCAATGATGCCCTCATCCCATGAATGAATATTTTAAAAATAACAAGCATACTGCACTACATATTTATTGTGCAGGTCTAGTTGCATATACAAACTACACACAATGTTTTCAATGTTTACACACACAATTTCATTGAATGCCTGATAGTTGATTGTAATTTGTGCACATGATCCAATTTTACAACTGCGCTCTCAATTTCCCTTGCTATGCTTCTTTCCTCACCAGTTAGTTAATCCCTTGAATGAATAGAAAGATAAGCATCAAGGATGAATAAAGTTCTCTATGCGATGATGTTAGCTTGACGAATTGGACTCAACCGCCTTTGAGGATCAGGAGAAAACCTATAAAAGTTTGCCTCGCCTGGGAGATTAAGTAAATTAGAAAGAGTCAGTGACAAGGCCAATTATACAAGTTTTTTTTTGTTTGGAAGGATGGCCTTGGTGATCTAGGGGAACTTCCTGAGTTTGCAATACTGACAGGGAGTATTGCCTGCTGGCCACACATACTACAGAACTGTGGCTGGAAAATAGTGGGGATCATGCCAGTGTTTTCTCGGTATGTGCGCTTGGCAGACAAGTTTCTGTGCCAGCTAAGTGAACTCAAAAAAAACTGTCCCGAATGTGCCAATTGCCAGGAGATTAGTGAAAAAATTGTGTCTGTTTTGGGTTTTCATCTTTATTACCTTCAGTTGTGGGGGATGTTTTTGAAGTCGGTGGAAACAAGTATATATTTCTCCAGAGGAAATTGGATGTAACTTAGAAGTTCACTGATTTACAGCAAAGAAATTAAACGAGACAGTGTATAATGCAAAGATTTGTTTTAATAGACACCTTGGAGTTATAATAAAACATTGTTACATTGTTTTTTGCCTGACAGTTTGTTAATACTCCTATTCACATAATCAAACACAAAAGGAAAAACTTGTATCCACCTCCTTCTTCCTTAGTTGTGAATTTAATTGTGTATCTGTCATTAACGTTGCTGTGGAAATAGTTTATTTCGTCAGGATGAATGACTACATGTGTGCCATCCTTATACTGCTGCCAACTTCTTGGGAACAGTTTTCCTGATGCTTTCATAGTGGTGGAAGCGCTGGAGTTGAGTTTTGCAAGCCCATTCCTAAAGCATTAAGTTTGTTCATAACTGTCATTGCTAAATGAGGCTAAGGATTTTACAGTGGCACTGAGAGGGAAGTGAACATTTGTTGGAAATCCTGTGCATGTTTTGATATTGCTTCTATCACTGAAATGGTTTCCTGTGCTAGATTGTTTACATACATGGATGTAATATCAAAAGAGATTATTGCTTCATCCTCTCCAATACTTAGGCTTGTGATGTGTTCAGCAAAGCGGGAGGAAGCTGTGGCCATGCTTTCACTTCCTGACAATATGGTCTAGGAATCACTAAGATATTTGGCAGCAACCGATGAGGCTGTGCCAGCACATGAAATGATGGATCAAGCTGGAATAGTTTAAAAAAAATCCCGCACTGATGCAAACCTATTTGAATCTAATAAATACAGCAAAAACCACTGCTAATGCAAGCAAAATGATCAGCAAAATTATAGCACATGGGTGTGTCTTTTTTATTTATTAGTATTTTTAAAACTTCATAAAAGAGAAAACAAACTTGTCGGAAGTTGGAGTCTCAGTTGTACTTCTGCCAGTTCCAACTTCCATAGGTTGACTGCATGTCAACAAAAATACAAAGCTGTGCCAGGACAAATTGTAAGATAGTGTCTCAATAAAGTTTTCAAATCTTCATTCCATTGCAATCAACAAGACAAAATTATATTCAGCTTCTCTCTGAAGAAAATGGCAAAAAAGCATTTTTCATCAAGGAGGAAAGGCACGTATGGAGCCTGAGCATACAGAGAAATGAGATGGTTGGAGATGTTAAGTTAGCAAACTGAAAGGATAAGTCAAGTAGATTTTTTGAAAGCAGGCATGTTACATGGTGCAATACACTGGTGAATAATTCCACATGTAGGAATGTAATAGCTGAACACAGCAATTTTAAATAATGGGGTGGGTGAAGCAAAGTTTGAGGAGAAGTCCAATTTTGGGGAGAAGTGAATTTAAGCAAAGATATATGTACAATCAAATACATCATTGAAATATGGAGAAATTATTTGAAAACAAAATCTTAAGTTGAAATATTAGGGTAGTGCTTGATTAAACTTGTCTGATCACAGATCTTTGTACAGTACTTGATTGTTTCTTCATGTTTTCTTCTTTTGAAACATGGAAACAGGCAAGTTTAGCTCTAAGAAAAGCATTGATGTTTATTGAATAAAAACGAAAGAACTGTGGATGTTGTAAATCAGTAACAAAAACAGAAGTTGCTGGAAAAGCTCAGCAGGTCTGGCAGCATCTGTGAAGGAAAAAACAAAGTTAACGTTTCGGGTCCAGTGACCCTTCCTCAGATCTCATTTTATTAACTGCCAGACCTGCTGTGCTTTTCCAGCAACTTATGTTTTTGTTCTTGCTGTATATTGGTTTGTTGTTAGAATTATTTAATTGAAAATAAAGTATTTGCTTAACGGGGGGAATTGTATGTTTGTTTATGCTTTTTTAATCACAGATCCTTATACAATGCTTGATGGCTTTAGCCTGTGGATAGAGTAAAGGAGTCAAGAGATTGACTGATGACCTTCAGAAAGAAAATTCTAGAGACAAGTGAGGCATGTCGCTCTTAGCTGTGACTACATGTGCATTGAAAGTCCTGTGAAGTTTGACGATGTTCAAGTCATATAGATAAACTATTTGTGTTTTGAACTATCTCTGTATTACTCTGAGCTAAATGAGATATACAGAAACTTTACCCAAACATAACAATTAAGGCATGGAGAGACAGAAAAATCGAGAAAAGGGCCAGGTGAAGATATTGACTGTGTCATCTTGATCAAGTCAAACTTCTTGGAATGCTGGTTATGGACTACATTTATCAAATAAAGTTCAATTTATAATGAATGTTTGATTCATGGAAATATTCCAGAGGTGATGGTACCAATGTAATGTCTTCCACACAGACCCTATTTCATACGCTATTGAAAAAAACTTATACTTGTTGGTACTTACTCTAGCGTTCACTGACATTGTTGTACATGTTCCATATAAGACATGGTTGACAGCTCTTGGTGGGTGTCATCTCCAGCGCCAGCATCATTGGTCCTGGGAATTGCCTGCCATTGCTCAGTTAAGTGCATGATTGCCACTTCTGTGGCACAGGACTCTTACCAGCTCTCCAGCTAATGGGCAAGATAGATTAATTCACCTCCACGAAATACCACCCATCACATCTATGGTTGCATCTATTGAGACTCTTGGTAATCTGTACGGAATATGTTTCTTATTGGTCGGATCAGTATGAGAGATTTTCACATGAGGGCAAAGAAAGGAAGGGTTCATTTTTACCAAATCATAGCATTTAACACCCGATACTCCAGGTAGAGTTTTAGGTAAGGGTAAAGTGTACAGGTACAATAGTGTAATTTTAACCCTAATTACCTGGCAGAGATTGATGAGATTGGGTGAATCATTCATTTTACATCACATCCAGTATTACTGTATTAACAAATGTGAACAATAGAACCTGGTGTGGTGCAAATCTAACATTGCAGTTGATTCTGTTCCAAATGTGTTCAGTTAAAAATGCCCCAAAAGTGTGCAACACCATCATTTCAAAACAATGCATTGTAAAATATATCAAAGCTATGGAGGGTAATATACTTTCTGTACAGAATAAGATAATGATGTGTATTGCCCATTCATCCAGAATAGCAAACACAAAAATTGAACGTTTAATGGATTTCTTAAAGACACTTAAAGGGTGTATTTCAGAATCCTCCAAATAGATACAGTCCAATAGGAAAGAAACATTCTAAGTAGTGCACCCACCATCTGTGGTTAACTAAGAATGTTCAAGTTAGTATGAAACTTAAAAAAAAGTGTACAATTGCCCTTGGCTTGCAAGTCAGAAGATCAGACAGAATTTAAAGTTTTCAAGAAGATTTGTAGCTCACCACTATACAACCCAAATTTTGGTCTGATATGTAGACGACACCCTTGTGATTATCAAACGCACAAAACGAGAAGTAACCCATCAACACATAAACATCCTTACCGGGATAAAATTCACAAAAGAGGAAGAGAACAACAACCGACTACCCTTCCTGGACATAATGGTAGAACGCAAAAACAACAGGGATCTCCAGACTAGCGTATATAGAAAGACCACACATATGGACCAGATACTCAATTACACTAGCAAACCTTTCAACACTCACAAATGGAGCTGTATCAGGACACTACTTAAATGAGCCCCAACACATTGCAGCAACCTGGAACTACACAAAGCAGAACAGAAACACTTATACAGAGTCTTCAAAACGAATGGGTATCCAAAAAGCACAATTCGCCATTACCTCCGAGTCAGACCACAACAGGAAGACACAACATGATCAGACTCACTAATCACCCTACCGTGCATCAAGGACATTTCAGAGATGACCACGAGACTATCAGACCCCTAGGTATCAGGATAGCCCACAAACCTACAACCACCCTAGGCAGCTACTGACAAATGTAAAGGATCCCATACCCAAAACCAGCAAAACTGGTGTAATATACAAAATACCATGCAAGGACTGTGAGAAGCACTACATAGGCCAAACCAGAAGAAAATTGACAATATGGATACATGAACACCAACTAGTCACCAAGAGACACGACCAATTCTCATTTGTCTCACGACACACAGACCAAGAGGGACATGAATTTCTGGGACAACACATCCATAATCACCAAATAAAATCTGAAAGAACTGCGGATTCTATAAATCAGGAACAAAAACAGAAGTTGCTGGGAAAGCCCAGCAGGCCTGGCAGCATCTGTGAAGGAAAAAACAGAATTATCGTTTCTGGTCTGGTGATCCTTCCTCAGAACCATTCTGAGGAAGGGCCACTGGACCTGAAATGTTAACTCTGATTTTCTCTTCACAGATGCTGCCAGACCTGCTGGGCTTTCCCAGCAACTTCTGTTTTTGTTCCATCCATAATTGCACAAGCCAAGCACAAACATGCCAGGGAATTTCTGGAGGCCTGATATTCTAACCGGAACTCCAACAACAAACACATTGAATTAGACCCAGTGTACTAACCACTGAGAAACAGAACAGGAAGACATACTAAACACCCCAATAAACTAAGGCATATAAATAACAAGCGGGACAGAACACCAATGCTTCAATGGAGGTGCACTGACGATGTTACCTAGCAGGGTGAGGAAATGTTTGCAACCAAACCCATTGGCTCGGCGAGCATGTCTAGAATCTGATCGGACAAAATATAATAAATAGCAATGAATGTATAAAAGATTAATAAGGAGGGAAAATTAAGGTATGAAGGAAAGCTAGCTAGAAACATAAAAATGGGTAGTAAGAGTTTCAATAAATATTTGAAAAAGAAAGGAGTCGATGCAGTAAGTTCATCTGAAAGAAAGTGAGCATGTGGAATTAATATCAGAAAATAAAGAGATGGAAGATGAATTGAACAGATATTTTACATTTTTCTTCACATTAAGGATACAAGAAAGATCCCAGGAAAAACATTATATCAGAAAATGAAGGGAAAGAGGGACTCAAGAAAATTACAACTATTAGGGAATTAGTACTGAGTAAATTGATGGAGCTGTGGGATGATGGGTCTACAGGCCTCGATAGCCTTCATCTATCAAGTTCTGAAAAGAACAACTTGTGAAATAGTGGATCAATTGGTTTTAATTTTCCAAAACTCCTTGGATTCAAGGAAGCTTCCATTGGATTGGAAACTGGCAACTATAGCATCTTTATTCAAAAGGGGAGAGAGACAGAAATCAGCAAATCGCAGGCCAATTAGCTTTACATCTGTCATCAGGAAAATGCTAGAAGCTATCATTAAAGACAGATGTGCAACTCTTAGATAAATTTAGGATAATCAGGGTACAGTCAACATGGTTTTGTGAAAGATAAATCAAGCTTAACCAATGTATTGGTAATCTTCAAAAAAATATTGTGCTTTGGATTAAAGAGAATTGTACTTAGATTTCTAGAAAGTATTTGGCAAGGTCCCACATCAAAGGTTATTGCAGAAAATAAAAGCTTATAGCTTAGTGTACAACATATTGGCATGGATAAAAGATTGACTAGCCAACAAGAAACAGAAATTGGCACAGATGTGTCATTTTCTGATGAGCAAAATGTAATGAATGGTGTGCTTCAGGGATCAGTATTCGAACCTTGTCTTTTTACAATTTATATAAATAAATTTGATGAAGGGACTGAAGGCATGGTTTCTAAATTTACTGACACAACAAAGATAAGTCGGAAAGTTAGTGTGAAAAACTCATCAGGAAACTACAAAGTTATATAAATAGGTTAAGTGAGTTGGTAAATGTCTTGTAAAAGGAGTATAATGTGGGAAAATGTGAAATTGTCGATTTTGGCAAGAGTCAAAAATTGCAAATGATCTAAGTGGTTAGCGATTGTTGGGGTCTGAGATGCAGGTGGATCTAGGTGTCCTAGTGCATGAACTGTAAAACGTCAGTAGCAAGTACCACAAGTAACTTTAAAAACAAAACCTAACAATGTTATTGCTTATTACAAGGAAACTTAATTGCAAAATTTCAGAGTTTACACTTCAATTATACAGAGCACTGGAGTACTGTGTACTGTGTTGATCTCTTTATTTAAGGAAGAATATTAATACATTGGAAGCAATTCAGAGAGAGTTTATTAGTATAGTATCTAGAATGGGCTTAAGAAAGTTGGACAAGTTAGTCTTCTAAACAGTTAACTTTAGAAGCATAAGTGGTGATTTGTTTTAAATGTATAAATGCCAGAGAGTTCTTGACAGTAAGGAAGGCAATTATGTAAAACATTGATGAGGAGACTTTTTTCTCACAAACGATTATGAGCCTTTGAACTCTCTTTCTGAAATTGTGGTGGAAGCACAAACTTTAAGTAGTTTAAAGGCAGAGATAGATTTTTGACAAACAAAGGCATGAAAGTTCATCGGGGTAGACAGAAATGTGGAGTGGTTAGATATAGCATGATCTTAATAACGGAGCAGGTTTGAGAGCAAAGAGGCCTACTCCTGCTTTGATTTGTTTGCTTGTCTTTTTGGAGGTAGTCATTCCTTTATGAACTGTCATTTCCACTTGCTAACACGCTTTTTTCATTTCCTTTTGAACAGTTTTTTTTGATCTTTGTGTAATCTTTTAGAAAAATACCTAAACATTTACATTTTATACAGGAAAATTCAAAATATTCACATATTCATTGATAAACCCAATTGAAGATTGATAGAAAAGCATACACGATGCAAACTGACCATAACTCATTTATATTACTTGCTTGAGGGAATTGTGGTGGTTTTTCAGTGAAGTTATAGTTAATGTAATCTGGAATCTTCAAAATGCCCCGTGTAGAGTGACACAAAAGGGAATACCAGGATGAACAGTGGACCCGCAGAACCAGAATACCTGCATTTATCATTAAACCACCAACAGTATTTGCTGTTCCAAGCACATCTACCAGCTGACAACTAAGGTCGAGTGTCACTGGAAACTCCAGATCAGCATGGAATCAGTTGCACTATGCTGTCATTTGTTATAAAGATACCTCCAGGCAATCTGCCTTTATACGGGTAGCATTGACAATGTCAATGAAGGTTATAGGGGTAGGATTTGACATGTAAAAGGATGCAAAACAAGTGGTCCTACATTTGTCACCAGATATATCTTCCACCAAATGTTCAGGTCCATTGACTTCTACAGAACCAAGCACATGGTGTGTGCTGCAACAGGTAGCAAATTGTCTCCCTGCCTGTGTAGCATTCATGTTCATGTTCAATGTCAATGACATAGCACTTCCTATAACTTTTATGTATTCGTCTTCCATAATTCAAAGTATTAGTGATCAGACCAGTTTGTACGAAACAATTGATTGATGCACATATCGGCAAGACCATCACCTTTCCTTGCTAATTCTTCTTTTCCCATTGAATAACATCAGCACAACACAAAAATCACAGTTTCATTGTACTGTTTTGTCTTCCTAAATGTATAAGTCTATTTTACATGCATGTTCCAGCGAAGGAGGCTGAAGGACAACACTTCGCATACATAGTTGAATCACTGTCTTTGTATATGACATGATTGCGTAGGTTTCTTAAGAGCTGTTCTCAGAATTGGCCCCAAGTTGTTGTCTCCTGTTAGACATTTAACTCTGGTAGCTGCTTGGATAAAGGCACTGGAGTGCCAAAGAGAACGACAGGGAGCATTGACCTTGTGCAATGACACCAACAGGGGGTTAAGATGCTGTGCCACATTTTCATTAGTCCAAAGACTCACTTTGCTATCTTCACAATGATTTTTGCCATGATGTGGCTTTTGACAGTCATTTCCTTTGCACCACATGCCCTCTGACAAAGACTTCCAAAATATGGTATCCTTACATGCATCCATTTGCCTTTAAGTGTACAGATCCCTCTAAATCTCTGCTGCAACATTTCAAGGTTTTGGAATGTTACAGTTAATCCATCACCTTTTGCCCCATCCCTTGAGAAATTCTCGGCATTGTGCCCACTCTACACAGGGAGATCACCATGGTTGTAGGAAATCAGATGACTTGACAGTAACTCTCATTTTCATTTGTGTGAGGCAAAGCTAGCTGCATAATTGTCCCTTTGCTCAAGAACTAAAAGTTGGAAATGCCACTTTGAAAACTTATGACACAGATCCCATACAATGGTCTCATCAGGATTGAGAAGATCCCTAATTCAGATGTCAAGAAGAGGCGCAGAGAGAAGTGAACAATCTCACATTACTATCCAGGGTAGACAAGATGAAAGTGTCATTCAATCCCTTCTTAAGAGAGAAAACAGGACATATCGTGGAAATTTTAGCTAAAAGACACTTTTGCTTGCTCAATTAAGTCAGTTTGAATAAAAATTACAACAGGGGACTGTCACTGTTATTTGCAAACTTGCAGAAAGCGCCAATGAATAATAAATTGACAGTTTGAGAGAAGAGATTTAGGAAAGCTGTAGGAGGCTGCATCCAATGTTGTATAGACCGCATTGTAAATGTCATCTTATTAAAGATATTGCAAAAAGCTGACTTATCTGTTTAGTGGTGAAGTTTGCAATTGAGCAAGCTGTGTCTTGTCAACGTGTCTACTTGTCAGTGTTTCTTTAATCTGGCAAGAGTCCATTTTGCTGTATTCTCATCTTGTCCATTTTCTCTGGAGTTTATAATTTAACAGCTGTGCTGTAATGAGAAAAAAAAATGGGAAAAATTGAAATTGGATAAATATGAGTTCAAGTGCTGTGTGTGCCAACCTTCTCCCACTTGTATAATAAAACTTCAGAGTTGCAGGATAAGGCTGAGCAGGCCATGAAGAGTTAGACCAAACTCTGCATATCAAAGTGCTACAAACAATCGGTCAAATTTCTCTACATGCAATGGGGCTAATCCAATATACTGTCTACCAGATACCCACATTCTGACTCCAGTAAAACTTTTGGATAACCTTTTAACACATTTTACTCAGCAAACATAATCTTTATTCAGTATCAAGAGTTGAGTGCCGTTGTATATTTTATATAACAGAGTAATGTGGAGGTGACACTATTTATTATATCTGCAACAGGTTTATCTGCAAGCCCTTTCAAATACATCTGCAATCACAAAATGCCTGGATCTTGTAGCTTCTGTGGTATCCGTTGTTTTGCTTTGTGTCCACACCCAATCAAGACCAACACAGTTTCATAAACAGATTCTCATAAGTAAACATGGAACAGTTTAATAATTGAACAATCTTGGTGTCATTGACATGACTGTCTACATTTCTCCGACAAGGCAGTAATAAGCACTCCCATCAATTGCCTTTCTAGTCAAATGGCTGGATAGATGATTTGGGAGGCAATAAGGAGAAAGTGCGCAATGTGGAGTAAAATCATGCGTGGAGTAGACTAGGTCAGAAGAGTGTGACTTTGAAGGAGCAATTGTGTTTTGACAGCACTCTGGAGGCTACCTCTGCAGCTGTACCTGGTTTTCAGTCAGGATTCAAGAGCCATGACTGGAAGGGATTATCCATTTGTAATAATATAATAGACCGCCTGTGAACTGATGACCTGGTTGGATTAAAGGCATAGAATTCTGGTAAGGGATGAATGAATTATGACTGTTGCTAGGAAACCAAGCATTAGGTTACAATGATGTGCTACCTGTGGTCGCAGCCAAACTGGACAATGAGGAGTTGATGTGTTCATTTTAAATGATGGAGAGCATGGGGAGCAGGCAATATGGATCCAGTCTTTAATGGTTCTTATGGAGTGGTGGTAGTGTCCCTACCTCTGAGCCAGGAGACCTACGACCTACTCCAGAGGTGAGTAATATCATCTCTTGACAGGATGATTACTAAATACCTGTTGGTCCAGTCAAAGGCAACTTGGAATCTTGAGGTTATCTGAAATTTAATTCTACAAAACTAACATAGAATTATATAATATCTTTAATGTACTGTAATAACTGTTATAGTTAATGCTCAGAATTGTGCAGAGATGCGTACTGGAGCTCTAATGTATTTAGAATGTATTTTTGCTTACTTAGAGCAGCTGATTTAGTTCAGTCTTTCTCCCTTAGTGACCACAACCAGGCTTAACTAATCATATACAATGAACAATGAATGCTCAGCAAATATGCGCAATCAAATTGTAATAACATACTGTTATTTATATTAATAATAATAAGCTAATTAATAATTGAACAAGCCAGCAATGTAACGACATTTCACAGGAGCTAAAAGAAAGAAAAGTTCACACTGAGCCAGTTAAAGTCACATCAGTGTAAATAAACAGATAGTTAAAGTTTAAGAATGTGAAGCAGGAGTTGATTTGCATATGTTAGAGAGACAGGAAGGAGGCCATAGAGACATAAAGTTTTTACAGCGTAAAAAGAGGCCCTTCAGCCCACTCTGTTTGCACCAGTAATCAAACATCCTTCTATTCTAATTTCGTTTTCCAGCAGTTGGTCCATAGCCTTGTATGCTATGTTGTTTCATATATTCATCCAGATACTTATATGACCTGAGGGTTCCTGCCTCTACCATCCTTCTAGGCAGTGAATTCCAGATATCCACAGACCTCCAGGTGAAAACAATTTTCCTCAAATCCCCTCTAAACGGCTGTTACTTACTTTAAAATTGTGTCCTCTGGTTATTGACTCTTCTACTAAGAGGAAGCATTTCTCCCTATCTACCCTGTCTATGCCCCTCAGACCTTCACCTTAATAAAACTATAAACTGAGATCTTTATTCTGTGCAGGAGTGCAGCCAGGAGCTCATCTCAAGATCAAAGATGATACCAAGTTTGCAAACAATCTATTTCTGCTTCAGAAGTTGTCAGGAAGAGGGAGAATGTTTTATTTTATTCATTCGCGGGATGAGGGCATCACTGGCTGGGTCAACATTTGTTGCCCATCCCTAGTTGCCCAGAGCATCTGTGGGTCTGGAGTCACATGTAGACAAGATCAGGTAAGGACAGCAGTCCCTAATGGACATTAGTGAGCCGGATGGAATTTCCCGCAACAATGGATTCATGGTCTTAATCCAAACTTTTTTTAAAAAATGGAATTCAAATTCTACCATCTGTCATGGCAGGAATTGAAGCTGGGTCCCCAGAAAATTATTTGGGTCTCTAGATTAATATTGCAGCAATAATACACCAGGCCATTGCCTCCCCTTGAATCCCTATACGGAGAGAATGTGCTGCATCCTGGAAGGATCCTATTTCTAGATGCTAAGGGCCATTGTGACCATGACCATGGTCTGTAGTGCTGTCCTTGCACTAGATCAAAGCTAAGGTTGCAATAGGTGACACAGCTTGGTGATTGCGGCCTTTATTGGTAAAATGCTGTGTGATGGTAACATCACTGAACTTGTCATCTAGAACCCAAGGTTCATATTCTGGGGGCATAAGTTCAAAATCCTACCATGTCAGATGGTGAAGTTTAAACTCAATAAAAGTAATACTCAAATGGCAACAAGGCAACCAGTGTCAATTGTCATTTTTAAAAAATGTGATCACTAATATTCTTTAGGGAAGGAAAATCCTTTCCTGGTCTTGCCTACATGTGATTCTTAGTCCACAGCAATGTGCTTGGCTCTTAATTATCCTCTGGAAAAGTGTTGGTCCAGTCAGCGATGCCAACATCCCATGTACAAATAAAAAAGTGATGACACCCATGATATCGCTCCTTGTGAAGTTGAGGAACGAGAAATGTCACCTGAAGTTTGACTGTCAGTGCTGCACAGTGTCCTCCTAATCCTTTGCTCCCAAATCCTCCTGCTTCCTTCTGTTTTCTGCACTGCTCTTCCCTATCTCCCAAGGGCAGACCTAAAAATTCACACATATCTCCTCTCTCTAACTGCATTGAAGACAACCAAAAGCAGTCTGGAGCTAATGAAACATTGAAGTTAAGGTCAGAAATAATCGTAGAGTTTTGCAAATGGAAAGTGCCACTTTCATTTAAAATGTATATTTTTTGACCACCAGTCATTTCATTGCATTTTACCGCCAATGAAACATTTTTTCAACTGTAGTCACTGATGTCACATAGGAAATATATTAGCCAATTTAAGCCAGCAAATTTCTGCAAAAAGCAATGTGATAACTATCACAAAATATGTTTTAGTGATGTTGATTGAAGGATAAATATTGGTAGTTCACCGGAGTAATGTCTTCTTTAAAATAATGCCATGGGATCTTCTATGCCTAACTGAGAGAGTCTATTAGGCCTCAATTTAACTTCTTTTTGAAAGATTGCGCTTCCAACAGTGCAACAGTATCTCAGTACTGTGCATGGAGTATCAACCTCAGCCATTTTTGTACTCAGGTTGTGGCATGGAACTTAAATCCACAACCTTTTGACTTAGAGGCTAGAATGCCATCAACTGAGTCAAAACTGACACTTTAGCAGCCCTCATGATGTCCAGTCTTAATGACCAGCATGTAAAGAAGAAAAATCAGCAACAATCCTGTGTGTAATGAAGACAGTCTACAAGTAACACTGCCAAAGGAAACTTACTATTCCTTCATAGTATGAGTTACTGAGTGACTTAACTACATGGCAAGTCATGCACTGGTGCAGACAATTTCACAACAATTTCTACAACAAGTGTAGGGACCCTTATACAAGTATTAAATCAAGATTCCTGAATAGGACCATGCACCATCTTATATCTTGTTACCCCTGTAAAACAAAACCAACAGCAACAGATTTTGAGATCTAATTTCAACCTATTGCTTTAAGCAGTGGTAACAAACTCTGACAGCTGCAATCATATCACCCATGTCACGTTTTGCTCCAACTAAGTGTCAAACTTCGTACTGATTTGATTTTTCTACAGTATCATTCTATGTAAAGCAATATATAACCTTCCTGGCATTAAAATTGCTTGAACAATAATATTAAGAACGAAAAGGAAAGCCTTTTGATTCTTTGCTTTCTAACTTATGCCCTGCTTTTATTTTTAACATGTTATGTTCAAACAATGGCTAATCCTGTCTACAGATAAATGTGACTATTTCTTCTGCTTCTTGTCAAATATTTAATGAAGTGTATAAATTAGAACTGGAAGAGAAATGCACTTTATGCCACATGTATGTTACAGATTTAATAGTCTATACCTTGCCTGGATAGACACTGATGCAAGCTCAGAAAATTCCATTCAAATAGAGACTGAGGTCTTTTCATCATCAGCATCACTTCAATACCAGATAATGGGCCATTAGAGCTCCTGTATGATTGTTGCATCACAAAGCTGTTGGAGAATGTTGCAAGCTTGCAGCTGTAACATAATGGAGATCAAAATCCATTCATACTTATCATTATTAAAAGAGGTGTGAAATTATTCAAATATTAGGAAAGATGTTTTACCTTCTGGAGAATTATTCATCCATCATGAGTGAATCGTGTGTGATATATTGCAAAACTGCCTGAGAGAAACATTTTCAAAGCTGGTCGATGGCTTCAAATTTGTCTACATCTAACGAAGGCAACTATTTGAAATTGTCTTGCATAAGCACTGAAATGTAAATGCAGTTTGTCTCATTCTATCTGTAAGTAAAAGGATGGGACAACTTGCAGAATAACATTGCTGAACTAATTCTCTTCCATGTATGGAAATGGAGGTCATTTTAATCTGACCTGATGGAGGATAATCAAATGGGTTTTAGCTGGACATCTATTTCACATCTCGCCTAATTTTATTGTCAATTGACCTCAGTGGAAGTCAGACATATTAGGGTAAAATTGCATTCAATGATAATTTTGCTGACCAGCACTTTGCCTCTTTGAATAGCAACCTTGTTCTGGAGTCTTTTAACTTATTCAGAAGGAAGCAGGAAGAATCAGACTGTAATATTCTTTACTCTGTGTCTCTTTATTCTGCCACTGATGCTGCCTCACTCCCGTTTCTATGTTCTTCCCCTTCCCTCCCAACATGTCTCATCTGAAGCCATGTGACCTTGTTGTGCAACTCTAGTTTCTTTTGTTTTTCCAGCTGTCTGAATGAACAATGCTGCCATGAAATGAACAATCAATATACAAAAATGTCAAAAATCATTGTTGGCACCTAAGAAGTAGTTAACGATTTTGGCACATATGGACAACAAAAAGTGAACTAAGCCACGGTCAATAGTTTTGGATTAAATCTTCCTCCGTGCCCATTTATGATTACCTTCTTTTCAAACTCTTGGAAATATACATAAGTGCTGAATGATGTTAAATAGAATATTTCAACTTTGGTGGATTTTTTGGTGTTATTTCCACACTTGGGATTTTAATAATGAGAAGACAGAATTATTTCACCCACAACAAATAACAATAACCTTTGCCATTGTCGATAGGAAGGGGTTTAAGGTAAAATAATATGTTCTTCCTTCCTGTTAGATTATAAGGAAGCAGCACAATAACTGTCCACAGGACTGCGTACCTTCAATGGATTACTAACAGTATCGCACCAGGTAAACTTCAGATACGCACAAATATAAGTAAGGAGCAGGAGTCAGTGAATCTATCCCTTGAGACTACTCACCATTTAACAAAATTATGGATGTTCTGATTTTAACTTTAAATCCACAGTCCTGCTAATTGTCAACTCATCCTGTTGCTTACCAAGAAGTTATCCACTTCTGCCTTAAAAAAAATTTAAAAACTTAATTTCCACAATACCTTTAGGAAGAAAATTCAAAAGACTCTTGACCCTCTGTGAGAAAAAAATTTACCTCAATTGTCTTAAACAGCAACCTCTTATTTTTAAACTGTGACCCCCTAGTTCTAGATTTTCACCTAAGAGGAAGCATCCTCTCCACAACGACCCCATCAAGATCCCTATGTTTGTATCGAAACACCTCTTACACTTCTAAACTCCAGCCAGTCCAGACTTTCATCGTAAAACCATCCATCCATTCCAGGTCTGGTAGACCTTCTCTGAACTGCTTCCAATGCACTTCCATTTTTCCTTAAATAAGGTAGCCAAAACTGTAAGTAGTACTCCAGATATCTCACCAGCGCCCTGTGACACAAGACATTGAAGCATAACCTCCCCAATTTTACATTCAATACCCCTTGTAATAACTGATAATGTTGCATTTGCTTTCCTAATCACTGGTACCTGCATTACTTGGCGTTTGCGATTCATACACTTGCCCACCCAGCTCGCTCAGCATCTCAGAGCACTGCATTGTAGTAACATTCAGATAATATGCTTTTTCATTTTTCTTGCCAAAATGGACAATTTCACATTCTCCCACATTTATTTCATTTGCCAAATCTTTGCTCACTTACTTAAACGATCAATAATTTTTGGCAGTTTTCTGATGTTCTCTTTGAAACATAGTAGCTCATCTATCTTTATGTTATTTACAAATTTGGTAACTATACCTGCCATCCTTGCATCCAAGGCATTTATATAAACTGTAAAAGATTGAGGTCCCAACAGCAATCCCTGCAGCATACTATTCATTACATCTTGCCAAACAGAAAATGAGCCAAATATTCCTAATACGTTTACTGTTAGCTAGCCCATCTTCTATCTATACCAGTGTGTTATCCTATGCCATGAGCTTTAACTTTCTGCAATAACCTGTGATGTGGTACCTTATGAAATGCCTTTTGCAAATCTATGTACAGTACTTCCACCAGATCCTGTCTATCCACAGCACACTGTACCTTCCTCAAAGAGCTCCAATTGATTGCTTAGACATGATTTCCCTTATACCACACCAACATTATTTTCTTACAACCAAGGCTTCTATTAGGTTATGGAGATTAGAGTCATAGAGATGTACAGCACGGAAACAGACCCTTCAGTCCTCCTTGTCCATACAGACTAGATATTCTAAATAAATCTAGTCCCAATTGCCAGCATTTGGCCCATATCCCTCTAAACTCTTCATATTTATATACCCATCCAGGTGCCTTTTAAATGTTGTAATTGTACAAGCCTCCACTACTTCCTGTGGAAGCTCATTCCATACATGCACCACCCTCTGCGTTACCCCTTAGGTCCCTTTTAAATTTTTGCCCTCTCACCTTAAATCTATGGCCTCTAGCTTTTCCTCAACCACAGAAAAGACCTTTTCTATTTACCCTATCCATGTCCCTCATGATTTTATAAACCTCCATAAGGTCACCTCAGCTTCCGACGCTTCAGGTAAAATAGTCTCAGTCTATTTAGCCTCTCCAAATAGCTCAAAACCTCCAACCCTGGCAACATCCTCGTAAATCTTTCTGAACCCTTTCAAGTTTCACAACATCCTTCTTTTAGCAGGGAGACCAGAATTGCATGCAGTATTCCAAAAGTGGCCTAATCAATGTCCTCTACAGCCACAACATGACCTCCCAACAGCTTTATTCAATGCACTGACCAATAAAGGCAAGCATACCAAGCACCTTCACTATCATACCTACTTGCAATTCCACTTTGAAGGAGCTATGAATTTGCACTCCAAAGTCTCTCTGTTCAGCGGCGTTCCCCAGGACCTTACCATTAAGTGTATATGTCCTGCCCTGATTTGCCTTTCCAAAATGCAGCACTTCACATTTACCTAAATTAAAATCCATCTGTCACTCCTTGGCCCATCTGATCAAGATCCCATTGTACTCTGAGGTAACCTTCTTAGCTGTCCAATTCACCTCCAATTTTGGTGTCATCTGCAAACTTAGTAATCGTACCTCCTATGTTCACATCCAAATCATTTATATAAATGATGAAAAGCAGTGGACCCAGCACTGATGCTTGTGGCAGACTGCTGGTCACAGGCCTCCAGTCTGAAAAACAACCCCACACCACCACCCTCTATCTCCTATCTTTGAGCCAGTGCTGTATCCAAGTGGCTAGTTCTCCCTGTATTTGTTACACTTTATTCAGAGCTAACATCTTATGACAAGTTATTCAGTTCAGTGACAGAAGGAAAAATTGCCACATTACTTAAAATGCACTGGAAAAGCAGAAGCAAAGCTTTCTCTCAATGGTAAATGAATCTTCATGTTACAAACTGAAATCCTTTGATACAGTAATTAAAATATTTCAGAGGTATATTTCATTTTATTATTTAAAAGATTTTTAATTAACATTGTTTCTTTGTTGTATATGATAAACATAATATTTGTTCTTTAGCTTTTTAATTTAAATTATAATTCCCTGTTATTAAATTTCTAGACCAAATATTGTTCTCAAGTGAAATCCATAGTTCTTAACCCTCTGATAATTATTATTTTGATTTGCCACCTTACAATTTTACCTCTTTTTCTCCTGCAGACTTTGACTCCTCAACGGGCTACCATTCTGTGGGTGCTAACCACGATCTGGAACCATCCGTGAGGCTATGGCAGTAAATATTGGCAGGCGATTACTGCATATCATCAGCACCATAGCCAACCTTGATCCTGCCTTGAACTGATCTTCGCTCACAGACACTTCAAGAAGCCAGCATTGAATAGGTGCTGGGACACTACCAATCATTCCTCTCCCAGAGCCAATTGTAGCAGCCTTACTGCTGCCTTAGCTCAATTAGGCTAACCTATTATTGAGCAGGTGACATGAGTCATAGAGTCATACAGCACAGAAACAGACCTTTCAGTCCAACCAATCCATGTCAACCATAATCCCAAACTAAACTAGTCCAGTTTGCCGGCCCATATCCCTCATTTTAATCATTGAAACTGTACCTGTATCCACCACTTCCTCTAGAAACTCATTCCACACACGCACCACTCTCTGTGTAAGAAAATTGCTTCTCATGTCTTTCTTAATTCTTTTATTCCTTCTTTGCCTGTGCTGCACAGTTAATCATTGAGAGGAAATCAAGAGAGGCTTGCATTTCAAGAAAGCTTTTCATAACCGTGGGTTGTTTTCAAGTACTTTTGAAGTGTAGTCACTGTTGTAATGCAACAGCCAATTTCTGAACAGCAATTTCCCAAAAACAATTTATCACAGAATCACAGTTTTTTGCAATGGAGAAATAGGCCATTAGACCCATTGTGTTCACACCAACTCTCCAACAAATCATTACTACTTAATGCCATTCTCCTGTCTTTTCCCCATTCCGTTGTACATTGTTTCTATTCAAATAATCATGAAATGCCCTCTTGAAAGCTTCAGTTGACTCTGCCTCCACCGCAGTTCCAGTCCGAAACCACTCATGGTGGGAAACAGATTTATTTTATCCATTACATTTGCTATGTTTGTAAACCACTTTATATCTGTGCATCTTGCTGTCAATCATTTTACAAATAGAAACAGTTTCTCCCTTTTTCTCTATCCAAACCTCTCATGATTTTGAAAACTTCTATCTAATCTCCTGTTAGCCTTCTTCTGTCCAAAGAGATCAGAGCCAACTTTTCCAATCTACCTCATAACTGAAGTTTCTCATCCCTGGAATGATTTTTTGTCACTCTCCAATGCATTCATCCTTCCTGTGGTGTGGCACCCAGAAATATACACAATACTCCAGCCAAGGGCTAACAAGTGTCTTGTATAAGTTCTGCATAGAATCCTTACTCTTATACTTTGTGCCTTGTTTAATAAAACCTAGGACACTGGATTCTTTACTTATTGCTCTCTCCAGCTGCCCTGGCACCTTCAGTGATTTAGGTACAAAACACTCAGCCCCCTCAGCTTCTGTACTCCCTCAAGAATTATACCTCCTATTTTCTACTTTCTCCCCATGTTCCTCCTACCAAAGTGCATCACTTCACACCTCTCCACACTGAAATTCAGCTGAACTTATCTACTTTGACCACCAATCTTTCATTTTGAAGTTCTGCGCAGTTCTGCCCACAGTTTCCAATGTTTCCAAGCTTTATATCATCTGCAAACTTTGAAATTGTTCCCTGCGCATGATGTTCTAGACCACTAATGTATGCCAAGAAAAGCAAGAGTCATAATTCCAATCCTCGGGGAGCTTCATTATTGAAAGGATGATTAGACAATCTGTTTTGATGTTGCTAGTTTGGGGAGAAATATTGATCAAGACACCAGGGAGAACTCCTATGCTCTTGCTCAAATAGCACAATGGGACCTTTTACATCCATTTAACAGTGTAGATGGCTTCTTGATTTAATATCTAATCTAAAACACAGAGCCTCTGGAATGTCACCACAGCTGATGTGCTCAAATTTCTGGAGTGGGACTACAGACAAGAATATTCTACATTGGAGATGAAATTGTTAACAATTGTGCCAACACTGACATGTAACTACCATGTACTCCTGTGCAATGTCAACATAATAGGTAAGTGTTGGAGTTTCATAGGTTTACAGCCCATGGTAGGTCTTAGGAGCATAACGTTGGACAACATCTGCATTACTGGTCCATCAGTTGATAAATTAAGCTGCAACCCCTATGCCCTGTATGGATAGTTTGGCTCAGTTTGTAGGATTACATGGTATTTCGCAGGAAGAACAAGGCATTGTACCGCATTATTGCACCAGTCAAGACTACTGAAATCAGAAGATGTTGTCATTCCCAACATTGCTACTTATGAGAAATTGCTGGTGCATAAAAAAAAGCTAACTTTCATTTGTACAGCATCTTTTACAAGGATATCCCAAAATGCTTTACAACCAATGGAATACATTAAAAGTGTAGCTATTGCTTTAAGGTGTGCCACATTTGCCCACTGCATGACAGACACTATTGTGATCTTGTGGAGAAAGTTTCCAGAGTGGTGCTAACCTTTCAGAGGTATTGCTGCACCACTGACATACTTCAGCTGCTCAGGTCCTACGACCTGAATTCCCTTCTGTTAACCTCTCCACATCTCCACCTGTCTCTTATCCTTTAAAATATTTCTTAAACTTAATTTTTGCTATTAACTTGTTGTAATATTTCATTATGTATCAATTTAACAATGCTCCTGGGAAACACCTTGGGGTATTTAACTATAATAAAAGGTCCTAAAAAAAATGTAAATTTTTACTATTGCTGTTGTCATGACTGTAAATTTGGTTTTAGCTTGCGTAATTTATAACACAAACTATATTAGTTAGACAGTGAAACAGTATCAAACTATGCTACCTGCTTATAACATCAATAAGCTACTTGACAAGATACATTACCAAACAATAATGCTCTTCTTAGTCATTTAGATGACTGTTGTACTAACCAGATTAACTATCTGGTATGCTAGGAATTGGGTGATTTCTTGAAATCTGGACACTCAAAAGAATTTTCATAATTTATAAATTACCTAATTGTGCAGAACAAGGAGGTCCTCTCCCTTGTTTCTGAAAAAAAAATCACTAAATTGGTTCTGGGGTAGCAGGAACTGCAGATGCTGGAGAATCTGAGATAACAAGGTGTAG
>NC_063364.1:10969046-10991879 GCF_021869965.1 Rhincodon typus | reverse complement strand
TGCTCCTCTGATGGTGCTTGGCCTGCTGTGTTCATCCAGTTCTACACTTTACTAAATTGGTTCTGTCATTTTCCGACAGTTTAGCTTGTAGGATCAGTTCCTGAAAAGTAAAGTTTCGTAATGAAAGAAAGTTTGTTGCAGCAGATACTCTGTTTAGTCCAGTATAATCTTTTAGCCAGTGTATTTTTTTCTTAAAAATCTGCAATCTTCTTAATAAGATTTTTGGAAAACGATCCTAATTTGCACAGTTGGTGACACAGTTGCAACATCCAGAAAGCCTGATACAAACAGGACAATTTAGCAAGATGACACTATCCCTTTTCAGTCAGCTGCACATTCATATCAGATACCAAATCAAAGTTTCACAACTCTAACAGTTATCAATGAAGTGTGTTCCTCCTACTATAGGCATGTATCTTTCTATTGTTACTCGTAGTGAGTAAAATTAAGTATTGTAATCATGATTTACAGCTGCCAGTGATGCTTTGAGGTCAGTCACATCTGTGTGATTCAGTCATATTCATTCCTGGAACACAGCCTAATTAGTGTAATTACATTCTTCAGCTCCTATTTTGACCACAAACAAGGCTAAAGTTCATCCCTTTGCCATTAACCAATGTGAGATTTTGCCAAAGCTTGAAAGTAATCACTGAATTGGATTACTGGCCCTGAGCGAAAAGAACACCACAGTAAATACTCTTCTTGATAAGCATGTAGCAAGTGATGTCACCCTGATTTCTTCTATCCAAAACCACAGTTCCAAACACAACAATGACGGTCTCTGATAATGAAAAGGAGCAGTGCAGTATGGAGGTTATCTAATACATAATGTCTTTGTTCATGCATGTGTAACCTGTAGAATGCTTATTCATTTTTGAATAATGTGTGCTCTAATGTTCGATTAATATCCCAAGATTTCATCGAATTGCTTGTGGCACTTTTACTCATTGTTTTGTCTCCCAGAAAACAAAAGAGTTTTGCACTGAGCATGGGAACTAAGTTTGATAGCTCTTTAACGTAAGGGTGGGGAACATGATGCATGGCAAACCCATGCCCATTCAAATAGACAACACGCCAACTTCAGGCTGCCTGCTGTTTTGAATGGTTTCTGAGTCCAGCCGGAGTATGATTTCTCTCCATAGACACTACCAGACCTGCTGAGTTCATAGAATCCGTACTGTGTGGAAGTAGGCCATTTGGCTCCATTGAGTCCACACAGACTGTCCAAAGAGCAGCCCAGATCCACACCCCTACCCTCTCCCTGTAACCCTGCATTACCAATGGCTAGCCCACCTAGCCTGCACATCCCTGAACACTATGGGCAATTTAGCATGGCCAATCCACTTAATCTGCACATCTTTGGACTGTGGGAGGAAACCGGAGCACCTGGAGGAAACCCACACAGACACAGGGAGAACATGCAAACTCTATACAGATAGTTGCCCGATGGTGGAATCAAACCTGGATCCCTGGTGCTGTGAGAAAGCAGTACTAACCACTGAGCCACTGTCCTGCCCTGCAGGAGTTTCTCCAGCAATTTTCATTTTGTTTCAGATTTCCAAAATCAGCAGATTTTGACTTGGATTTTTCTGTTAACTGCGTTCTTCACTAGTTACCATGATTTTAAGCCACCCCTGTCCTGCTTAATGCTAGTCTGCAATGCTTAAAGAGGAGATGCTTTGTGCCTGCAACAGAAACTGGGAGCCATGCGAGAAGTGAAACTGATATGTGAAACTTTGAATAATGTCAAAACATGCATCAGTTCGAGGTTCAAAGTTTGCGATGTTGGAGGTTCTGGTGGAGGAGTAGGTGGCATGGTTGAGTAGGTGGAAGTCAGAAGACCCTTTAGTCATAATTTTTTGTAAAATCAGAATTCCAGAGCAATTTGAAAATGGAATGTAGGACAAGATTCCAGGATTCTCTTCTATATTTCTGGTGTCCCAGTTTTTTGTTTGCCCAAGATAAAGATGTAGATAGCGACCCTGCTCTCTAGCTCCATAGTGGGGTGAGCATCTCCAAGCACAATCCAATCTTTATAGAATTGCAACAGCTTTTAGCATGAATGGGAGTCAGAAATCATAGCTGGATTTGGAAACCTTTTGACAGGTATGTTCAAAAGGTCTTAGCATATGTCTTCCACACCACATGTGAATTCCAGGCCAACTATTGTCTCACACCCCTGTATATTCGATGTGCGAAATCAATTAACCATCTAAAAATAATTGCGGGTAAGGAACTGTTCAGAAAAATAGTCACTGTTCAAATTTCTTCTGCTCAACAGCTTACCATGTAATTGGTAGTTTGACTGTTCCCCTTTATGACAAATTGTGACATCTGCCCTATCAAGTATTGAAGGACTCCTCCAAGATATTTCAAGTAACAGACGTGTTATTCCACCCAGCCATTTGACTGTTTGTGCAGCAAGCCAGCTTTCATTTTGCTCTTTGCATTTAAGAATGGCTTGTGCATCTCAACCATTTACTGTGTCATTGATGGATACCCTTAGGCATACAATTTCCACCCTTTGGTTTGTTAGAGTGACGCAACTGTGGTTGAACATCAAACAGATGCAGAATACAGGCATTACAGCTGCTGCCTGTATACCCAGCAATGGCCTGCACTGCCGTATGTCTATGGTCACACAGCAACTGGACTTTGAGGGAGTAGGATCTCTTTCCATTCCTCTAAAGAATATAGTTACGTGCGATGTTTGGTGCACGATATGTGAGCAGTCAATAGCATCCTGTACCATGCAGTCTTACACTCACTCCAGGTGCTCGTCTCTGGCAGGAGCAAATGAAAGGTGATTGGCTCTGAAAGACCTTTTAGAGGGCAGCAGTGACTTCTCCTAAGCAAAAGTGAAAGGTAAATTTTGAGATTAATCAAATATCTCCAGGTTCTCCAGGAAGAAAACAAACAGACTGAAGCTTCTCACCATGCTCACCTTCAGTGGCTGGCATTGGGGTCCTTGTCCTGCTCTGAGGTTGCACTTGTTACTGCAGCCGATCTCAGTGAGGATTCCTTATTGAGGTTATTATTCCTCACTGAGGTCTAGGTAGGAAAACTGCTCTCTAAACATCCAGGGTGCACCTGCTAAAGTCCTTCATGCACTCTTCTTCCTCCTTTTTGCAGCATTATAACCTGTTTTCTGCCCCCCTGTTCATTTTCCAGGTTGTGCTCTATTCCAAGGGGGATCACCCCATGCACGCCATATATGGAAGTTTCTGTGGAAGTCAGTGTAAATCCCTCTGCACCTGCCATCCTGTGGATAATTTTTCAGCTCTTTTAGAATCACCAAACACTTGTAGAAGCATTGAATCTGCAAGATTAAATCAAGCTGCAACTATCCTGCAAGTCGTTGCTTACTTTTTAAGCAATGTCAGTGGGGATTGTTGCCAACTAATGAAAACATCTTCAATTGTATGAGTGTGAGAGGTGTTTAGCTGGATCACTGAGATTCAACTTGACAGAACTGGTATTACATCAGCTTGGCATTCTGACTGGCAACATGATCTGCCTGCACTGTCAACTTTCTGCAACCTTTAGCATATCGGACTTCATAAAGGCACTTCTGTTGGATTGCTGCACACTAATGGGCAAGATACAGCAAGGTTTTCTATTGCCTTCTGCAGAAAGGCTGACAAGGAATCTCTCCTGCTCTTATCCATGTACTATTGGGCATATTGAAATATAGACTAATAGTTGACCTGTTTGTATGCATCACAAATAGCCAAAATGTCCTAGCCTGGCACTTGATCCAAGGCTTCTGGCATAGAGGTTGGGGTCCAACACTGTACTACAAGACCTCCAGAAGAAGACATTATTTGACCAATATTTTGCTTCAAAAAAGATGGGAATTTAAACAGGTCTGAAGGGAACAGAGAAAGATGGAGATAGACATATTTACAGAGGAAACCTCAGATAGTTGAGCCCGTGTGGCAGATACTTTAGCTTTCATGTTAGGGTGAGTGGAGAATTCACACACCTGAGGCCTCAGTCATAGCAGTGAGAGTGTGTAAAAGGAAAGATTGTAGGTAAAAGAAGGTAGAGAGCTGGGAAAGAGCCAGACCAGAAAGGGGTTCACAGATGAGACTTTTCCATTTGAGACAGTGGAAGAACAAAGTTAATGTAGTTCAGTGAGATCAGAGGCAGTGGGTCACCAGGAGCTAATGTGGGGAAAGATCTGGGAATTAGGTTCTGGATGTGCTAAAGTTTTAGAAGGTTTAAGGAAGGAATGCTGGCCTAGGGACTACTGGAATGTTCAAATCTAGAGATGGTTTAAGAAGTTCATAAAGGCATTTTTCAAAAAAGAAATCACAGAAAATCTTACAGGTGACATTGGTCCTGGCCAGCAGCATGAACAAAATAACAAATGATAACAAATTGGCATTCTGTTTTACAATGGGCCTGATTTCAATTGAAAATTGAAAACAAACTTCAGTCACTTTCCCCTGGCCAGGGCACTACCAGAACTGTGGGATAAGTCAATGATCATATCAATCATTGTTGAAACAGCTAAGACTCAATGATCTTAGTGAAGTAAGGTCACTAAGGAGTGTCTGAGCAGATTAGGTTTCTGAAATTGCCAGGAAGAAACAATCTGCAAAAACATCCACAACAATGCGTCATTTAGGTACACATATAGGAAATACACCCTCTTTATTTCCAGTTGAATGTCTTTCAGTTTGTTGGAATGAACATGCCTTTTGATTTAATGGCATCTTGTCACTCACAGCAGTCTAAAGACACTTCATAAGACTTCAGTGTCCCTTTAACTTTAATCTTTAAGCAGTTTTAAAAAAAACTACAACAGCTGCTCTGCTTGTTCTACTGTAATAAAGCAATTAAGGCAATCACCACACAAACATATCAGCTTGCACCACTGTCATTTGTAGAAGGTATTTATACAGTTCAGCCCTTTTAACTGCGCAGAGTTATCTCCATTAACGTTGTGCCTCAGTTCTGGAAATGATGATGGAGAATCACTAACTCTGAGGAGAAATATTTGGCTAAATAAAGGCCGTGGAATGGAGTACTTCAGGACCGATCCCCTGCTGTCTATGTTCATAGATCACACAGAGTAAGTTATGAATACCAGAAGAGGTGCGGGAAAGTCAATCTCTCACCACATGGATTCCTGCCAGCCTAATGTGCTATGTCTATAAGTTTAACTGTCATTGACTAATAGTTCAAGTACAGATGTGAACATTGAGTGAAACAACTCCCTGAGTGTTATGAAGCTGTATTCCAGTTCAACAAAGAAAACACAATATAATTTCTGATTTTCCCCTGATGTGATTGAGTTGACATCCTCCATGTCAGAAGAAACTGTCTGTTGAACATGCCCAATACATGATTTGAACAGAATACCTCCTCCTCTCACTGTGTACCAGCTGTGAATCATTCCTTTAATGTGCAAATTTCAAGTCCATACAACAGTACAATGAAAGCTGGCACTTCTCCACAGAAAGTTGACCCACAGCTTCCACAATGTGACATCAATGGCTTTCAGTGTTTCCACACCCCTGGCAATGTCAGATACAGGAGATTAAGTGTATCCTTGCTCAGAGTGTTATAATGTTATATTTAAAACAAATAATTTTTTTTTAACTCTACTGATCATTGACTGGTACAATCGATTAATACATTTATTAAATGAAGCTTTGTTTTACATATGACCTACAACTTTTATCTGTATTCTTCCTGTGTACACTTACCTAAGTTTCATAATGTTTCTGCAGACACTTTGGATTACACACCACGGTTTTTATTTGTAGTCTGAGTACAGCCATTTCGTTCGATGTGTGGAAATGCAAGACATTTACTCCTTTATAAAGCAATCTTAGTAAAGAGTATAGTAAGACATATCAGCTCAGCAAACTGTGAATATAGTTTGAACTGTGTAGCAAAGTGTTTTGACGTATTTACCAGTTTCTAAAGCTATTACTAGCATACAAGTAGAACCTTATTTTAATGCTGCATAAGTACTTGGGTTTTGAATACATTGAAATTGGGTTGGCTCTTCAATGAATAGTAGTATATTATAGCAGGAACTGGATTCATATATTTTAAGAGAGCTTTTAACAAAATAAAATGTTTTTTTCATTCAAAAACTTGACCGTAAGCCTTAATCTAGAACTATTATTGGTAATAGAATACATAGTCATTCATAGGTTTTCGGTATCATTGGTAGGACCAACATTTGTTGCCTCGTTGCCCTGGAGAATGTGGTTCTGCCTTCTTGAACTGTGGCAGGGTTTTGATGTAAGTCCACCACAATTCTGTTGGGGATACCTCCAGGAATTTTGACCCAGCGACGCTGAAGGAACATCAATATGACTCCAAATCAGGATGGTGAGTGGTTTGAAGAGGAACTTGCAGGGCATGGTGTTCCTGTGTATCTGTGGCCCTTTTCTTCCTAAATGGTAATGGTGATGTATTTGGAAGATGTTGTCTAAGGAACCTTGGTGAATTTCCACAGTGTATCTTGTAGATGACACATACTGCTGCTATTGAGAATCAGTGGTGGAGGTACTGATTGTTTGTTGATGTGCCAGTTAAGTAGACTGCCTTGTCGTGAATGGTGTCAAACATCTTGAGTATTGTTGAAGCTGCACCCATCCAAACAAGTGGGGGATATTCCATTACACTGCTGACTTTTGCCTTGTAGATGGTGGACAGCTTTAGGGAGTCAGGAGATGAGATATTCACTGCTGCACTCCTAGCCTCTGACATATTGTTGTAACTACAGTACTTGTATGACTAGTCCAGTTTAATTTCTGGTTAATGTTAACTGCAAGCAGGTTGATAATAGGGATTCAGTAATAGTAACGACATTATAAGACCATAAGAGCATAAGACATAGGAGCAGAAATTAGGCCATCCAACCCATTGAGCCTGCTCCACCATTCAATCATGGCTGATAAGTTTCTCAACCCCATTCTTCCACTTTCTCCCCGTAACCCTTGATCCCCTTGACAAACAAGAACCTATCTATCTCCGTCTTAAATATACTCAATGACCTGGCCTCCACAGTATTCTGTGGCAGTGAATTCCATAGATTCACCACTCTCTGACTGAAGAAGTTTCTCCTTATCTCCATTCTAAAAAGGTCTTCCTTTTACTTTAAAGCTGTGCCCTCAGGTCCTAGTCTCTCCTACCAATGGAAGCATCTTCCCAACATCCACTCTGTCCAGGCCATTCAGTTTCTGTAAGTTTCAATAAGATTCCCCCTCATCCTCCTAAACTCCATCAAACATGGACCCAGAGTGCTCAAATGTTCCTCATATGTTAAGCTTTTCATTCTTGGGGCCATTCAAAATTCTCTCTTGATGAAGATGGCCATTGATATGTGGCACAAATGCTACTAAGCCTGGATATTGTCCAGGTCTTGCTGCATTTAGGTATGGACTGCTTCAGTTCCTGAGGAGTCATGAATGGTGTTGAATATTCTTCGGTCATCAGCAAACATCCCCACTTCTGACCTAATGATGATGAAATGGTCATTGATGAAACTGTTGAAGATGGTTGGGCCTGGACACTACCCTGAGGAACTCCCACAAAGATGTCCTGGAGCTGAGATGACAGACCTTTAACTATCACAATCATCTTCCTTTGTGCCAGGTCAGACTCCAATCAGTGAAGAGTCTCCCCTGATTCCCATTGGCTCCAGTTTTTCCAGGGTTCCTCATGCCACCCTCAGTCAAATGCAGCCTTGGTTCAGGGGAGTCACTCTCACCTCTGCTGTGGAATTCAGATCTTTTATTCATGTTTGAACCAAGACTCTAAAGTGTTCAGGAGCTGATTGGCCTTGACAGAACCCAAAAAAGGGTATCAGTGAGCAAGGTGTTGCAAAGCAAGTGTTACTTTATAGCACTGTCGATGACACATTCCATCATTTTGCTGATCAAGTATATATTAATGTGGCAGTACTAGTGTACAGGAAATACCTGGACAATTTTTGACATTGTCAAGTCGATCCCAATGTTATAGCTGTGCTGAAACAGCTTGACTAAGGACGCAGCAGGTTTTAGACCATATATCATCAACAGTATTGCCAGAATGTTATCAGGGCCCAAAGCCTATTCATGGTTCAGTGCCTTCAGCCAGCTCATGGTATCATGTAGATTGGCTCAAATACACTGAAAACTGGTATCTGTGATGCTGGAAATCTCTGGCATTGCCTAAGATGGACATCCACTTAGTACTGGCTGAAAGATTCTTGCAAGTGCTTCAGCCTTTTGCCTAGCTCCCCGATCATTGTGGGTGGGAATTTTATTCATCCTTCAGTGAGTTTTTAATTGTCCAGCACCATTGCCGACTGGATGTGCAGAACTTAGTTCTGATCTATTGGTTGTGGCATTAATTAACCTTGTCACATGTTGCTCATGCTCTTTGGCACACAATTAGTCCTGTGATGTTTCTTCACCAGGTTGACACCTCATTGTTAGCTGTCTGATTCTGCTCCTGGCAAGACTTCCTGCACTCTTCATCAAATCAGGGTTTTGATCTGCTGGCTTGAAGTATCTGTAGAGTGGGGGATATGCCAAGTTGTGAGGTTACAGACATATTGGAGTACAATTCTGTTGCTGCTGATGGCCCACTGTGCCTCAGGGATGCTCTGTCTTGAGTTGCTAGATTTGTTCTAAGTGAGTGCCATTCAGCATAGTGATAGTGCCACATGTCATGATGTATGGTATTCTCAATAGGACTTCATCCCCACAAGGACAGTGCAATAGTCTATACTGTCATGGACAGAACCTCCTGTGACAGAGAGATTGACCAGGGTGAGGTCAAGCGTGCTCATCCTTTTTGTTGGTTCCCCTCAGCACCTGCCACAGTCAGTTATTGGGGTGTCTAAGCCTCTTTCCTTACTGGAAGATTATTTTTATGTTCATCATGATTCATCGGTGTAGTGATTGCAACGAGGTCAGCTGGGTGGACCTCACAGAATATGGACCAGAAAAACAGTCCCAATCAGGAAGGCCTGGCTCACAGATAAGAACAGGAATGTCAAATGTTTTGCTCACTCTGAAAGCTGGCTCTGAAGAAGCTGGATCTGTGTCAATGACTCTCAATGTGCAAATATATGGTGACTTGGTGATGGGATACCAGTGTCTGTGGAGCTAAGGCAACGAGAGAAAAGCATGCTCCTGAAAAAAAAATCATTCACAATCAGTCATCTTTGAGTTGTGGTAAGCATTTCTGGCATCATGCTGTTATTTGTAAAGCTTAACTCATTCTATCCTGAGGTTGAAGACTGGGCCCAGTATGTGGAAGGAATATATTATTTTATTCCCAGGCAAATGACATTGGGGCAGGTAAAAAGCAACAAGTATTTCTCCTGACATCTTATGGACCCATAGCTTTTCCAGTTGTTAGGAGCCTAACTTTCCCTGAGGCCCCAGATACTAAAACCTTTTTATGAGTTGACAGATTTAGTTAAGGAATATTATGATCCCAAACCTCCTTTATTTCCAAGATACAATTGGATTTACTCAGCAATTCAAGAACCAAGGGATTTTTAACTAGATTAAGACGACTGGCAGAGGCATGCGATTTTGATTTAACCCTGAATGAGTTACTGAGAGACCGTTGGATATGTGGGATTAATGATATAACCATTCAAAAGCGCCTACTTGCTGAAGCCCAGCTGGACTTTATACAGGCACAACAACTGGCTTTATCATTGGAAAATGCAACAAGTGGGGCATATGAGTTGCAGGGTATTCCGATGGAAGTGTATACCCTCACCAGTCTCACTGAGCTTGGGGAACACCACTTGAGTGAAGGAAATTGCATAACCTCACTCAGGACATGTCCTGCACAGAGGACTCCAGGTCAGCCTGAGGCAAACAAAGTCCAGCCACAGGCAAATGGTTAAAATTTTCTTCGAGTTCCAGGCTAGCAATCCACTAAATTTGCAGCCAGTATGCTGACTTGAGACTGTAAAGGACTCCCACTAGACTGAAATTGAGAAATAGAACTCATAAACCAGTATCCAGAACAGTGCACATTCTGGAAGGTCCACTTTTATCTGACTTGGAACAGTTAAATTGCTTAGCAACATCCAAATCAGAACCAATCAAAATAAACATCTGTTTAAATGGTTACCCGGTTCTAATAGAAGTTGATACTGGCACGGCCATTTCATGATTGCAGAACCAATCTTTAACAAAATTCGGTCTGGACTCCAACCCTTAAATTTATGCATGAGCTTGGCTAGACTGAGAAACTATAACGGGGAACCTTCACAAATTAAGGGTACAGCTTCAGTTCCGGTTTCTTATGATAAGGAACTGGTTCAGTTATGACCGATTTTAGTGAAGGACTCAGGCCAAAGCTTGATGGTGGGACATTGTTTGAGAAAGATTCACCTAGATTGGCTCAACATGTTTCGATTAGAAAATTGCTCCTTGAGTAAAATCCTAATTAAGTACTGGAGGTTTTCCAAAAAGGTGTAGGGATTATCGAAGGAGACAAGGTCTGCTTGCATGTTGACCAGGAAGCAATTCCATGATTCTGTGAGACCTGCCCAGTGCCATTTGCCTTACAGGCAAAAGTAGAGGTAGAAATCAGAAGTCTGGAAAGTGAAGGATTTATCAAACCAGTCCAATTTGCGAATGGGCAGCACTGGTCCTACCGATTATGAAGCCCGATGGGTTGGTTCACCTTTGTGAGGATTTTAAACAAATGCTAAACTGCTTTTCGCAGCTGGATAAATAACCTATCCCTTGAATAAGGGATTCATGTGGAAAGCTGGCAGAGGGACTATCCTTCACAAAGCTGGACATGAGCCATGTGTACTTGCAGTTGCATTTAGATGAGGATTCCCAGAAGTATACTACAATTTATACCCATAAGGGTTTGTACCAATATATGAGACTGCCATTTGGGGCATTTGTCATTCTGTGAAATTTTTCAGTGGACAATGGAGAACATTTTACAAAGTCTACCCCAGGTTGCCATTTATCTAGATGACATGCCAGTAACAGGAAAGACCAATGAGGAGCACTTAGCGAATTTGGACATGGTCCTTGGACATTTCTCACGGATGGGCATATGCCTTAGAAGAGGAAAATGTGTGTTCCAAGCACCCCAAGTGATTTACTTGGGCTACATAGTCGACAAGAATGGATTACACTCACTGGTAGGTAAAGTGAGGGCGATCAAAGGTGTCCCAGCTCCCATTGTTGCACTGAAGCTTAGGTGTTTCCTCAGGCAGGTGAGCTATTATGGAAAGTCCATACATAGCCTGGTCTCCATCCAAGCACCTTTATATCAACTCTTAAAAAAGGGTCAACCTTGGAAATGGTCACATATCCGAACCATAGCCTTCAGGGAAATGAAGAAACAGCTATCATCTTCTAAGGTGTTGGCACACTATGATCCCAAGCAAGATGTGGTATTGATATGCAGTGTCTCTCCATGCGGCATCAGAATAGTATTAGCTCAGCGGTGGCCCAATGGAGAGGAACGCCCAATGACATAGCATCCAGGACTTTGGCTAATGCAGAGCGTAAATGTGCCCAGGTAAAGAAGGAAGATTCTATGGTCATATTTAGAGTCAGGACATAAATTTGTAATAATAACGTACTACTTACGAGGTTGAAGCAGTGCCACCCGTAGCATCAGGCCAAATTCAGTGGTGGGCTTTAAAACTAATTACATATAATTATAAGTTAGAACACAGTCCGGAGACCAAGTAGCAAATACGAATGCATTGAGACGTCTCCCACTGGCAAATATAACATCGGTAGTACCACCATTGGAAGAGTCCGTAATGATTTTAAATTTTGTGGACACACTTCTAGTCACAGCTAAAAATATCAGACTTTGGATGCAAAAAGATCTGGTCCTGACAAAACTGAAAAAGGCTGTCACAACCAGAATTGAAACCTTTTGGATCCGGAGAGACCAGACGACAGTAGAGGGATGGCACATTATCATGGGAAGCAAGAATGATTGTCCGGAGCAAAGGTCGCTTCCAGCTATTGGCTGAACTCCACCAGGGTCATCCAGGGATCTCCAAAATGAAAATTTTGTGAGACATTATTTCTGGTGGTCAGGATTAGATGCAGACATAGCTGTGTTGGTGGTGCAGTGCCCAAAGTGCTAACAATGACAAAATTACCACCAGCAGCTCCCTCACATTTGTGGGACTCAGTTACTTGTCGACTATACTTCTATGGACTCAATGTTCTTCGTCATTGTGGATGTCCACTCAAAGAGGCTGGACGTGCGTAGAGCTCATTTGTCAAACATTGGGACAACGATAGAAAAGCTTCTGCATCTTTTGCAAAACACAGACTCCCGAAAGTGTTGGTCACAGATAACGGCCATCGTTTACCAGCATGGAATTGGTGTATTTTCCAAAGTCAAATGTTATTCATCATATAAGGACAGCTGATTACCATTCAATGGTCTGGCAGAAAGACCAGTCCAAACTTTGAAGGAAGGCTAAAAGAAACGGCCTTCAGCTTCACTCGATACCAAACTGTCCCGGTTCCTATTTGGTTATAGGATCACCCCTGATGCAACTACAGGGATAGATCCAGTAGTGTTCCTAATGGGGAGAAGTCTCTGCACCAGGTTAAATCTGATCCTCCCAAACCTGGGGGAGGAGGGTGAAATGGCATCAGGAACACCAGTGCCAAACACAAGACTCTGCTAAAATGCCCCAGGCGGTGCTACAAAAAAAAAGAACCAGCCACGGTCCTTGGACTCAGAGGGGGAGGGATGTAGTGAATGTAACGAAGTCAGCCAGGTGAACCTCACAGAGATAGTAGGAACTGCAGATGCTGGAGAATCCGAGACAACAAGGTGCAGGGCTGGATGAACACAGCAGGCCAAGCAGCATCATAGGAGCAGAGAGGCTGACGTTTCGGGCCTAGACCCTTCATCAGAAAAGGGGGAGGGGAAGGGGGTTTTGAAATAAATAGGGAGAGAGTGGGAGGCGGATAGAAGAGGGATAGAGGAGAGGATAGGTGGAGAGGAAACAACTGCACCTCCCAGTTGCGAACCATTTCAACTCCCCCTCCCATTCCTCAGACGACATGTCCATCCTGGGCCTCCTACAGTGCCACAACGATGCCACCCGAAGGTTGCAGGAACAGCAACTCATATTCCGCTTGGGAACCCTGCAGCCCAATGGTATCAATGTGGATTTCCCAAGTTTCAAAATCTCCCCTCCCCCTACCGCATCCCAAAACCAGTCCAGCTCGTCCCTGCCTCCCTAACCTGTTCTTCCTCCCACCTATCCCCTCCTCCCACCTCAAGCCACACCTCCATCTCCTACCGACCAATCTCATCCCGCCCCCTTGACCTGTCCGTCCTCCCTGGACTGACCTATCCCCTTCCTAACTCCTTACCTACACTCACCTTTCCTGGCTCCATCCCCGCCTCTTCGACCTGTTTGTTTCCTCTCCACCTATCCTCTCCTCTATCCCTCTTCTATCCGCCTCCCACTCTCTCCCTATTTATTTCAAAACCCCCTTCCCCTTCCCCTTTTCTGATGAAGGGTCTCGGCCCGAAACGTCAGCCTCTCTGCTCCTATGATGCTGCTTGGCCTGCTGTGTTCATCCAGCCCTGCACCTTGTTGTCTCGAACCTCACAGAGTATGACTTTCCTGATTGGGGCTGTTAATCTGGTCCAATCAGGGAGCTCTGGCTGAAAGAGTGTCAGAGGTTTTGCGCACTCTCAGAGTTGGCTCTGACAGACCTGGATCAGTGTCAAAAACTGTCCATGTATAGATAAAGGGTGACTTGGTGACAGGATACCAGCCTCTATGGAGTTATTTCAATTGGGTTATTACATGCATGGTACCAAACGTGGAGTAGATAATATCTGGTCACATGGAATTGGAGCTTGAGATTAAAGTTAATTATATTATCTTGTAAATAGAATTAGTACTAGGGTTATTGTCACATGTACTCATATGAGCGCATTAAAAAGTTTACAAAGCTGCCACTTATGGTGCCATCTTAGGTACAATGGTACCTCAGTACAGGATTCTAGAAATAAATTAGAAAAATAAAGAAATAAGAATTTCAGCATTACAGTCCTTTCAGCCATCTTAAGTACAAGGTACTCAGGTACAAAATCTTAGGGGTAAATTTGAAAAATAATGAAATTTTAAAAAGCTCACCATTAAAGTCCTTCAAGCAGACTGCAACAAGCCTCACCTCCAGAGTGTACCGGGCCTCACCTCCAGACCACGCCAGGCCTTACCACCAGACCGCGCTGGCCTTACCACTAGACCGTGCCAGCCTTACCACTAGGCCACGCCAGGCCTTACCACCAGACCGTGCTGGCCTTACCACTAGACCTTACCACCAGAACGCACGAGACCTTACCACCAGACCGTGCCGGCCTTACCACCAGACCGTGCTGGCCTTACCACCAGACTGTGCCAGCCTTAGCGCCAGACTGTGCCAGGCCTCATCTCCAGACTGCGCCAGGCCTTGCCGCCAGTCCCTGTCTTATTCCACATGGAAGGCATAAGGTGGTGTCACCTTTGGGTGCATCTGTCTGGAAGACTGATCGATCAATCAATTGATTGATTGATTTTATTGTCATGTGTACCGAAATACAGTGAAAAGCTTTGTTTACGAGTGGTACAGGTAGATCATAGAAAGCAAAGGATGTACGGATCAAAAAAGACTTAGAGGCATACAGGTTACATTGCAGGTTACATTACATGAGGCTAGAGTCCATTCAACAGTCTGATAACAGCTGGAAAAAAGCTGTTCCTGAACCAGCTCATGCACGTGTTCAGGCTTCTGTATCTTCTGCCTGATGAAAGAGGTTGTAGGAGGTCATTACCAGGGTGTGATGGATCTTTGATGATGTTGGCCACCTTTCTGTGGCAGTGAGCCATGTAAATGGAGTCCATTGACAGAAAGTTGGCTTCTGTGATGGTCTGGGCTGTGCATACCACTTTCTGTAGTTTCTTATGGTCCTGGGCAGAGCATTTGTCATACCAGGCCATTATGCAGTATGCTTTCAATGGTGCATCTGTAGAAGTTGTTAAGGGTCCTTATGGACATGCCAAATTTCCTGAGCCACCTGAGGAAGAAGAGGCGTTGTTGTGCCTTCTTGACTGTTGCATTTACGTGGGAAGTCCAGGACAGGTTGTTGGTTATCGTCACTCCGAGGAACTTGATGCTGTTCACTCTCTCAACCTCAGTTCCATTGATGTAGATGGGGGGGTGTTTTCCTCCTTTCTTTCTGAAGTCGATGATCAGTTCTTTAGTTTTGCTGATGTTGAGAGACAGATTGTATTCATTGCACCACATTATTAAGCACTCTATCTCCCTTCTGTATTTTGACTTGTTGTTGTTGGCTATCCAATAGCGGACACTTTCATCTGAAGGCCAGGAGCATTTTTTTTTACTCTTCCTGTGTGACTATTGTAAAAATGCAACCAGCTCTAGAACAACACATGTCACTTTCAGGCCCTGAAAAGTTATTTGCCTTATTATATCCAACACATTTTTATCCTGCAGCTCGAACAACAGATATTCTTCACTATCGGGCGTGGTGAGAAATGTGGAGTGATTATTTGTTAATGCTAGTTTACATGGTTCAAGAAGTTCATTATCGCAACAAAATAAATGGTAGAAACTATTTGGAATCTAATGCATTGAAATTTAAGACAAGTAGGAATTTTTTTTCTTGTTTCTTTCTTTCAAGCCTTTAGTTACTTCATTATGGTGCATCAATAACAAGTATTTGAGTGTTTAATTTTCAATTGTATACCTACAGGCTGTTTGTACAATGTTAAACTATGTCTATACCAAATGACAACAAATCTTTTAAAAAATGGATTTGCTTATGATCACACATTTGAGCTGATAGCTTTAGCTTCACAAGAATTGTAGCCTTTACAAAGAAAACAGGCGTTACTTTTCAGAAGAATTGGTAACCCAAAGGAAATTGAAGGCAGTGGGGCTGAGTCACAAATGGGTTCTTTTAATCTGAACTAAAGGCAAATAATTCAAGTTTGTAACCTGGGAAAAATGTGTGTATTTCAAAGAGCCTAGCTCTCTATTGTTAGTGTCCTGAGCACTGAGCCTAGCTTTTAACATCATAATGAAGGATGTTCCCTGATGGATTATCTGGAGATAGGATTAATTCCTTCACAGTTTCTCTGGAGGCCAGACATTTCAGTCCTGAGTACACAAGAAATGGAGCTGCCAACACTTTATCTCATTTTCAAACTCTGGTGTGTGAATCAAATTCTTTTCCCTGAATCTCCATTTAGTTTTGTTAAGAAATACCGTTGTGGTTTTAAGCAGAAAAGATGACTGAAGATGCAAACTGAGTCAATTTGGAGGATTTAAATGCAGGCCTAAACTCTTTAAAATGTCCAAGTGACAGAGATTATACTTTTAAAAGTGAATGCTGATGGTTTAGAGATTTGGGGGTGGGGAGTGAGTGGGGGAGGGGAAGGTTATTAGATTTGCCAAAGTCAAACTGGCAAATTATACTCCGATAGGTAGGCCCAGGGTCGGTGAAGTGTTTAAACCTTATGCAACTGCCACAGGACTTTTCACCGCACAAGCCCTGCGCCCCCCCTCCCAATCCTCCAGCAACTGAATGTGTTCATGTTCATTGAATATTGATGTATTTCAATATATTTTTATGAGATTTCCAGGCATTTGCGCTACCAGATGACCTGTTGACAAGTCTGATATTTCAATGGCTGTGAGATCTGTGGTTTATTTTCATGGCGAGTCTAATGGTGAGTCAATTAGTATTTCCCAATTCCACTTTCATCTGCCAGTTAAGGCTTTTGAGTAATATTTTGCTGCAGTCAACAATCTTTGCACTATGAGAAAAATGAGTTGCACTGTGAGTAGAAAATGTTAATATCCATGATTAGCATTGATATTTACCTGCCACAAAACTGGATTTACAGCCGTTAGCAAAACAAAAGACGTAATCGAAAAACAATTCGTTTTTTAATGTCTTAAAGCTTGAGTCAGGCCACAGCTTGTGAATCTATATGGTATATCTACAGCTCCAAAGTCAAATGCAAGGGTGACTATTTCACTTTGGGTCAGATCTAGCCTGAGGGAGTTTAATACATAGAATGATTTAGAAGGACCACTGGGAAAAGATGATAGTACACAGAGTTTTTTTGTTGTCTGCAAGAAGTGCATTGGTGGATACATCAAAAAGGAGTACAGAATGGTGCAAGACAGCAGAGCACAGGAGGTGGATGATTTATAACTGGCTCAACAAAAAGTACGGAGTATCCTGCAACATATGAGGGGCAATTTTTGAAGAGATTTTTGCTAATCCGATTGGTTCTGACTAAGGTGTTCCACTTGACCCCTATAAATGTACAATGACAATTGACAAGGAAGAATATCTTCACCTGATACTTTTCCATACCTTACAGTATGGAGGAGTTAACTGGTCTGTATAAAATTTAACTCTTTTTCTCTTTATCCAAGGTTGAAGGTGAACAATTTCTCCTCCACAATCTTACCCTTACGATAATAACTGTAATTTTTAAGAACATAACCTGATTGAACAACCTTTACTTATGTCCAACACTTCTCCAGCCACTTAAGTGTTGAGGTTTCTCACAATCCTCGTCATGTACAGCAAGCAAAGTCAAAATTCCTTTCCTATCTCTTCACTGTCAATTCTGCTCAGCAAGCGTCAAGTTGATTGTTCAGTCACAGGGCCTGTGGGGTATCTTGTTACTATCACAGTTGATACTGGACACTTCCAACCGAAGTATCATAACCACTACTATCTTCTCCAGAACTGCCACCCCTGTAATTTTCACCGTGTTGTCAGTTAACCCTAGACATTAAAGCGGCACTAGATAGAATTGCCTATCTATAGGGAATTCACTGCATTGTCTGCCTTCACAGGGATACTAACAACTGCTGTTCTTTTAAAGTTTTTCACTGGGTACGCGGATGAACTCAAGACAATATGTTAACACATTTTATGCAAGTTATTCATGGGGCAACCATAAAGTTAATCTGTGAGCTTGTACAACAAGAAACCATTCATCTAAGCATACTTGTACCGATCAGTTGTGCACTACAGTAAGGATGAAGCATTGTTATTAGACGATCTGTTGAAAATTGGCAGTAGTATGAGTGGTATCCTAAGGGACAAGCCTGAAAGCTGCAGAGGAACCTCTTCATTCTCAGTTTTGAGATGTATATTGAATAGTTCATTTTTGGTTTGTATTATTATGCTTGCAATGGAGTGATCCTCATGATGCCCAATAATTTAATAAACTGCCACTCCTGTAAGGAAACTCACTCACAGGAAGACTGCAGGAGCAGCTCAGTGGTTAGCACTGCTGCCTCACTGCACCAGGGACGCAGGTTCAATTCCATCCTCAGGTGACTGTCTAGGTGGAGTTTTCACATTCTCCCTGAGTCTGCATGATTTTCTTCTGAGGGCTCTGGTTTCCTCCCACAGTCCAAAGATGTGCAAGTTAGGTGGATTGGCCATGCCAAATTGCCCATAGTGTCCGGCAATTTGTAGGCTAGGTGGATTAGCCATCAGAAATGCTGGTTATGGAAATAGGGTAAGGGGGTGGGTCTGGATGGGATGCTGTTGGGAGTTATGTGGACTTGATGGACCAAATTACCTGCTAAAGTACTGTAGGGATTCTATGACTGCAGTAATTTTCAATCCTTAGCTTTCAATACGTAGAAACTCCAAGAATTGACTTCCTGTCAGTGCCTTCTGTTTTGTCTGAGAAGAGCGCCTATTATATTAACTAATTTGTCCCACATTCATGACGCTCGATCATCATGCAGTAGTTGTGCTACAATAAAATGCAAATATTGCTATACCTGTCATCCATGACCCTCAGCTTTACTTTCTTCTAGGATGCGTTGCTGAACTATTTCAGATTACTAAGGATATACTATGAAGAGATATCATTGTCACTGCATTTGCCCGAATCCAATACCCTCCATGCCATTATCTCAATCCAGCCCATGATTCTTTCTCTGTGCCATGCCTCACCAGTGCTTTGGGTCTTATCCAATATTTATGAAGTGGCCAAAATTCTCTGCATTCATGGCTTTTGGTGATTGAAGGGCTAAGATTTGTTTCTCCTTCTTACAATGGATTCTCAAGATTTTTTTCTGGACTTTTAGAAGTACCTCTTCAAGGATTATACACATTTTTCCCTGAAAATTGAAAGCAAGTAGCTTTGTTAGTGATTATGGAGGCTTCTATAACAGAGTTTGAGGTCAAAAAAATCCCACATATAAACCACAAGATGCATGGCATAAATATTTATTACGTATGTATAAACAATATGCACTGTATACACAGGAATGTAGGATAGTAGAGCCTTTTTAGATTAAATAAAAGTTTGACCTTTTTTTCCTGCAGTGCAATGAGTTAGTCCATTTAAATTGGGGTCAGCTAAAATAAGTGGCGAAAATATCACTGAGTGCTGGCAATTTTACAAAACTGTTCTTTAATGCTGTTTATGAAGGAAACCCAGTTCTCTATTTGTACACTATGTCCATTCAGAAATGAGACAATGGATGCCTTCACCCATGTAAATAACGATTCTGAATCTGTCAATACTGCCAGAAGTTCTTAAAAACATAAGGACTTGATTTAACATTCTTAACTAATCCCTGTCACCTCTTCAGCCAATTCCACTGCTGAAGATTCTCACTGATTTCCAGATGTGCGCGTTTTCAGACAATTGCTTTTCCAACATATTTGCAATGGCACGAGAGTTTAAAAAAAAGCCCAGATTTTGTGGTCAACAGAGAAGAAAGCTGCTCTCAAAGATTTAGTGATCTATGCGATGTGGATTTCACCTTTAATGATGTTAATTTCCTTCTGCCAATAGCTATAAAACTTTTCGGCGATAATGAAGTCAACAAGGAAGTTTAGAAGTTAATTGAACATGATTTGATTAATTAATCTGATGAAAGGTCAAACTCTAATCTCTCTCCACAGATGCTGCCAGACCTGCTGCTTACTTACAGCATTTTCTGATTTTATTTTGGACTTCCACATCCGTAGTATTCAATAAAAACCGAAAGAACTGCAGTTACTGTAAATCAGAAACAGAAACAGAAATTGGCTGGAAAAGCTCAGCAGGTCTGGCAGCATCTGCCAAGAGAAATCAGAGTTATTGTTTCGGGTCAAGTGACCCTTCCCCAGAACTGGAGTCTGAGCTTTTCCAGCAATTTCTGGTTTTGATCCTCAGCATTCACCTTGTTAATGAAGCAATTAATTACTTCATAGAGTTCTCGCAGGTAGTGATCCAGGACATGAAAGGCACTGATTGTCATTAACTTCTTAATCATTTCACAGAGAGAAAGAATAAACTTTGACACCATCCAGGATAAGACAACCCACATCATTAGCATCACATCCTCAAACATTTACACCTTCCATCACTGATGCACTGTGGCAGTGTGTGCCATTCACAAAATGCCCTGCAGAAATTCACCAAGGCTCCTTCGGTAGCATGTTCCAAACCCAGAACCAATACAATTCAGAAGAACAAGGGCAGCACTTACTTGGAAATGCCACTGCTTGCAAGTTTTCCTCCAAGCCACACACCATCCTGACATGGAGCTATTTTGCCATTCTTTCAATGTCATTCAGTCAAAATATTGCAATCCCCTCCGGAAAAACATTATGGGTCCAACTACAGCAAGTGGACTGCATTAGCTCAAAAAAAAGGTTGCTCATCATTCACCTTTTCAAGGACACCTAGAGATAGGCAAGAAATCCTAACCCAGCCTGTGATACCCTTATCCCATGAATGAATTGTCAAAACATGTAGAATCTAAAATACAACTTTTTTTAAGAAATAGTTTCTATTATTTTAAAAAAATTCTGGATTTTATTTTTAATCACAATAAAGAAATTTGGCATTGCACAAGTACAAAGTTAGCTCCTCAGGGTAATGTTAAGTAGTGACTATAAATGAGGATGCTACATTACATCTCATTCAGCAAAGCACATCTTTTTTAAGCAATATGTAATAGTTTAAAAGTACAAGTATACTTCATTCCAAGCAATTTCTAAGATTTTTATCTGGGAGAACTTGGATAGTATGTGCTATGGAGAAACAGGGAATCACTTACAGCAAGTTCCAGATTTTTGTGGTAACCAGTGCATGTGCAGACACAAGAAGTTGTATTCAGTTTGACAGTGTCACCACGAAGAATGTTACAGCTTCTTTCACCAGAATTTTGCAGGTACTACCTATATATATATGGAGATACTTTCCCAATCAGCCTGTTCAGAGATGTTATTGAACAGATGGGAATTTATCCCTGGCCTCCTATCTCAGATGCAGAGACACTACCACTGTGCCATAAGAGCTAAATAGAGATATTTTCAAATCAAGCAATTCAGAAATGTTATGAACACACCTCTGGAGCAGGTGGGAGTTGAATCTAGGTCACCTGGTTTAGAGATAGGGACACTGTCACTGCACCACTAGAGCCCTGCTTTATTTTTTTTTATTTAACCTATTTTTCTAATCAATCAGTTCAGAGAGGTTATTACACATCTCTGAAGCAGGTATGACTTGGTTCCAGACCTCCTGGTCTAGAGCTAGGGACATTACCACTGCACCACAACGGCCCTGTTTTAAGTTCATCTATTTTAAATAGATTTACACCACCATTAAAATAATGAGTATTAGACAAGCACATTTGTTTTGTTTTTTTTTCTTCCCCCACACCACCCATTTGGTATGTATGTACAGCGACTCAGTGAAGACACCATGTGCAAAAGGCTTTATTTAATATTTCCACTATCACCCTTGTGGTCAGGGGACCAGTAGCAAGGAAAGCCCACGAGGGCAATGCTAATGTGAAAAAAAAGGGAAGGGGGAAAGTAGGAATCAAATCAAAATAGAATCGGAGGGGGAATAAAACACCGCTGCGCTACTCCACATCCCCGCCGCACCCCCCACCCCACCCCACCCCAACCCCCAACCCTCCCTGAAGGCATCAAGAGCACTAGTGGACATCACATGGTCCCTCCCGAAGGACACCCGAGCTCACACATAGTGCAGAAGCAGGGCACGCAGTCGGCAGAAATAACCCTCTCTACAGCCCGTTGCCTGGACCTGTTTATTGCCAGCCTGGCCAGGTTCCAGGAGCAGACCCATGCAGGGGTCCTCCAACCTGCCCGCACCCCTGCGCACCGGGTGTCCAAAGACCAGGAGCGTGGGGCTGAAGACCTTTGTTTCTTCACTATATCTATTAACATTGCTATTGCATCATGAAATCTTTTATTTAATCTGTCCAATCTTTGCCCTATTACAGACTTGGTCCTGTGCCTCCAACTCCCTTACTTGTCTGAAAAGTAATTCTCTTCATTTCCAATGAAATGTTATCAGCCCGGAAAATCAAATCGACATTAATGATGCCGCTTGATCGGCAAGGATTTCCTTTTAATTTGTTTTCATTTCAAATTTTGCTTTTGTCATAATGAGTCTGAGGTCACCAATGTCTGACAGATGAGCTTTGGAAACAATACCAGTGCAAATTAATTGATATTATTAACTATTTACAATATTTACAGGATTCAATGAGAACTCTCTTCCCTTGGGTTCCAGCTCCATGTGATCTGATGATGATACACTCTAGCTATGAGGTTAGTGACTAACCCATAATGTTACACAGTGATAGGAGGTGTCAGTGGCCACCACAAATCCATAATGGGTGACACTGAGAGCAATGTTCCAAAACTGACATGTACCTTTGGGTCAGAGATAGTAGGAACTGCAGATGCTGGAGAATCCGAGACAACAAGGTGCAGGGCTGGATGAACACAGCAGGCCAAGCAGCA
>NC_063364.1:10952798-10968646 GCF_021869965.1 Rhincodon typus | reverse complement strand
TGCTCCTATGATGCTGCTTGGCCTGCTGTGTTCATCCAGCCCTGCACTTTGTTGTCATGTACCTTTGGGTCCTCTATCCCCCAACCTGTTTCCAACATTGCTCTAGGGATTCTCCAGAGAAAGTGGAAGTGGCTCAGTTGTGGCTGGACATCTATGAAAACGAATAGTGCCTGTCCCAAGCTTCAGGAGCCGAGGCGCCAGAGCTGACCTAGGCCACACAACTCACTTGCAACCTTAATGAGACGGCAAGCTTCCTATTTTGAGCACACAGGCTCTATCTACTCTCTCGGACAGATAGAATCATAGAGTCATACATTTGTACAGCATGGAAACAGACCTTTAGTCCAACTCATCCATGCTGACCAGATATCCTAAATTAATCTAGTCCCATTTGCCAGCATTTCGCTGATGCCCTTCTAGACCATTCTATTCATATACCCATCCAGATGCCTTTTAAATGTTGTAATTGTAGCAGCTTCTACCACTTCCTTTGGCAGCTCATTCCATACACTCATCACTCTCTGTTGAAAAAGTTGCCCCATGTGGCCTTTTATATCTTTCCCCTCTCACCTTAAACCTATGCCCTCTAGTTTTGGACTCCCCTGACTTGGGAAAAAGACTTTGGCCATTCACCCTATCCACACCTCTCATGATTTTATAAACCTCTATAACGTCACACCTCAACCTCCAGGGACAATGGCCCCAGCTAATTCAGCCTTTCCTATAGCTCAAACCCTCCAAACTTGGCAACGCCCTTTTAAATCTTTTCTGTACTCTCAAGTTTAACAACATTATTCCTGCAGCAGGGAGAGCAGAACTGAATGCACAATTCCAAAAGTAGCCTAACCAATGTCCTGTATAGCCACAACTTGACATCCGAACTCCTATACTCAATACACTGACATATACAAGATCGCATGGTACTCTTATGAAGAAGGACAGAAGTTCCTCTCTTCTGTCCTTATCAATAGCCATCCCTCACAATCTTCTTCTTTGGTGGTCCCTCAAGGTTGAGGATGATTTGCTTCCACTCTGTTGGTGGGGGTGCGGTGGGGAACCTGGGTGGGTTCTGTAATGAATAGTCCAATCCGTGGGCTGCAGACTTTGTGATAGGTAAGCAAAGTGATGTTTGAGGAGGCAGGTGAGTGGGAGGGAGTCTCTGAATTCTGCACATGCTCTTTCCACTACTTGTGTTTGTAATCCACATGCTCCACTCAGGCACTCAAAGGATTGGCGCCTTTGCAGTTGCTTCATCTCTACTTTGTGCATTCTAGGGCCAGCGATTCCCATGTCTCAGTAGGAGTGTTGCATTTGTTTAGTGAAGCTTTTCGGGTTTTAGTTCCTTATGCCATTTCCTCTGCCCTCCAAGTGATTGCTCACTATTGCAGAGCTATTGCATTGTGTCTGGCAAACTCACAACTTCAAAAAATATTATTGTCTCATTGCTGTTTATGGGGCATTACTAAGGGCAAAGAAGAACAATACAGCACAGGAGCAGGTCCTTCAGTCCTCCAAGCCTGCGCTGCTACGTTTTGTCCTTCCATGCTAAAACTGTCTTCACTTACAGGATCCATATCCCTCTATTCTCTTCCTATTCATGTATTTGTCCTGGTGCTTCTTGGACGCTGCTATTGTGTCTGCTTCCATCACCTCCTCTGGCAACATCTTACAGGCACTCACCACCCTTTGTGTGAAAAACTTGCCTCGCACATCTCTTTTAAACTTTCTCCCTTGCACCTTGAACCTGTGTCACCTAGTAATTGACCCCACCATCCTGGTCATACTTTCCATTCTATCCATGACATTCACAGTCTTATAAATTTCTATTAGTTCACCCTTCAACATCCTGCATTCCAGTAAAAACAAACCCAGTCTCACCAACTTTCTTCATAACTTAAAGCCCCCCATACCAGGCAACATCCTGGTAAACCTCTTCTGAACCCTCTCCAAAGCATCCACACCCTTCTGGTAGTGTGGTGACCAGAACTCTACAGAATATTCCGAGTGTGGCCTAAATAAAGTTCTATAACACTGCAGCAGAACTTGTCTATCCTTATACTTAATGCCCCTTCCAATGAAGGCAAGCATGCCATAGGCCTTTTTTGACAATCTTATCTACCTGCCCTGCCACCTTCAGTGATCTGTGGATCTGCACACCCAGATCCCTCTGCATATCAATCCAACTAAGGGTTCTGCCATTCACTGTATAATTTTCACCTGTACTTAACCTTCCAAAATGCATCACCTCACATTTGTCCTGATTAAACCCCATCTACCATTTTTCTACCCATGCCTTCGATGGATCTATATCCTGCTGTATCTTCTGACGACCCTCCTCACTATCTGCAACTCCACCAATCTTTATATCATCCACAAGCTTGCTAATTAGACCAAACAGCTGGTGTCCCAGCACTGATCCCTGAGGAACACCACTAATCACAGCCCTCCATTCTGAAAAGCATCCTTCCACCATTACCCTCTATCTCCTGTGACTAAGCCAGTTCTGTATCCATCTTGCCAGCTCACCCCTGATACTGTGTGACTTCACCTTTTGTACCAGACTGCCAGAAGGGACCTTGTCAAAGGCTTTACTGAAATCCATGTAGATAACATCAACTGCTTTTCCATCATTAATTATCTTCACCACTTCCTCAAAAAACTTGACCAAATTGGTAAGGCACAACCTGCCATACACAAAACCATGTTATCTATCACTAATAAATCCATTTGCTTCTAAAAGCGTACAGATCTTGTCCCTGAGAATCTTTTCCATTAAATTCCCTATCACCAAGGTGAGACTCTCATGCCTGTAATTTCCAGGATTATCCCTGCTGCCCTTCTTAAACAATGGGACAACATTGGCTATTCTCCAGTCTTCTGGGACCTCACCTGTGGCCAAAGAAGATGCAAAGATGTCTGTCAATGCTCCAGTAAATTTGTTCTCTTGCCTCCCTCAATATTCTGGGATAGGTCCCATCAGGATCCGGGGACTCATCTAACTTAATTTTTTAGACGCACAACACCCCTTCCTTTTTAATAGCAACTTGGCTTAGAAATTCGATACACCCTTTCCTGAGATCATCCTCCACCAGTTCCTTTTCTATGGTGAATACCAACACAAAGTATTTGTTTAGGACCTCACCTATTTCTTCTGGTTCCGCACATTGATTCCCTCCTTTGTACTTGGCTGGGCCCAAATAGGTTGCTGCATTTTTTAAAGATCTTGCCAAAGTACTTTCTTTCTGTTAAAGCTGTTGTGAAAGGTGCCACATAAATGCAAATTCTTTTTAAATTACAATTGCACCACTTGACAGATGAAGTAGTATTTTAACATTCAATGCTAACCATACCCTTTGAAGCACCAATAATCACTTTTATTTTGATATTTAAAGCAACTGTAACCTGCTGATAGAAACGATTTTTGTCTTTCAAGGCAAAAATAACAAAAGACTTCACATTGTTTCAGAATTAGTAAAAGAAAATTTCAAAATCATAATCATTAGGCGAACAACCTGATTCCTCTTTGAAATAAATATCGTTTCTTCAGACTGGGACCTTCCTTCGCTCAGTTCTAAACCTGCAACCATTGAATATTATATAGAAGTGTACTACTTTTTATTTGCTTCAGTAAAAATGATTCAATTTTGTGTATCCCTACAGAATAGCTGCAAGAAGTCAATGTCATCTTGGACTTTCAGCTTAATGACTGATTTTGAAGTGTTAGTAGGTTTATATTCAGGACTGCTATTATACCAGTCGCTAAGTGCCATCTCAGCTTTTTAAGAAACTGCCCATCAGCCTTAGCTAGCTTGTTAGGTTGGCATGCATGGGCTTGACTCGCAGGATGGAAAACAGGATATAATTTGAATTACGCCCCCACACTAATTGTCTCATCTCCTGAGGAATTTTCTTGTGGGCTCTGGAAAGCTTTGTCTGTCTTTTTGGCTTTTGGAACAAGAAGTATGCGGTACTAACCATTTCCTGGTTCATTTTTGATGTCCTGTGTAGGCTTTTGAATCATTTGAAATCATACGGCATTAATGACCATTGCTTTGTTACCAGCAGATTCAAAAGAATGAATAATTGAAGAAAAATCTGTTGGCAACATTTACTAGGCCATTTCTGCATCCTCAGTGAGTTAATACCATTGTTGCACCATGCAAAACTGTCATATGTCCCTGATTCAGGGAATGACATGGTCTAATTCTATGATGTGGATCTGTTCTCACCATAGATCAGAACAGCTAGTTTGCCAAAGACTGCTCATATTTCTGTTTAGCCACACATCAGATCACTCCAGTGTAGTAGGAATTCCTCCACGTCAACTGAGATATTTTGTCTCTTCAACTATGCTTGCAATTTCCCATTCCTTTAATTGTTTCCCCGTCTACTGGTCAGCACTTTCTTGCCCTTTGCAGCAGGAACATTCAGACATGATCTTCTCTATTGACAGCTGGTGTACAAATATAGGTTGTTGAATTTTTGGCACCACTCCCAACAGCAGTATGTTAAGATTACAAAATTACTCATGTGCACACTCCGTGTTGATCAATGGGCAAGGATCTTGCTTTTTCAGGATAAGGGAATGAAACAACACTGAATTGTTTCCCCAATGTCCTTTTTTCACAAATTATTGGAATGGGTTTGCTGTCATGGCTGAGTTAGTAGTGGAAGGGATGCATGTTTAAGGATTGAAACAATTTATTTTGGGTTGATTGCTGGAATTCAGTTGGGTTAGGAGACAAAAAAGAGCATGAACAAACTAGGTGCGGATGGAAATTTGTGAGTGGTGTCATTAGGTGACTGACAAAATAGACAAAGATCCATCTGAGTGAATTCTATTGAGTTAAATGTGGTGACATACTGGTGGTGGGATTAAAGTATGGGTAAGTAACATCAGAATGGTATGTATGATGTTGGACATGCTACTTATTAACACCAAATGTAATTTCTTTCTAGGTGCCAGCTTTTCCAAGTAGGATCCTTTAGTTAAAAAATTTCAATAAACACAATGTGTCTATTTTTGAAGTGTCAGTAAATTATTCGCTCAAAATCTGCCAGATGGAAAATTGGAATTTTGGCAGTGAACCTCTTTGGCCAATTTTCCAACAGGCTCAAATTTCAATTTTTTTTTGCTGAATGGGGAACGTCTACTTCATGGTGCCTCAAAGCATAAATTTAACTTTAAGCAGAATAAGATTTCATTTATTCAGTGACAAAGACCATTGAGCTTCCAGCAATTAGTGTGAAACAATCATCCATTGTAGACATTTTCTAAATAAACATTCATTACACACCTTTGGAGCAGGTGGGATTTGAACCTAGGCCTCCTGGCTCAGAGGTAAGGACGCAACCACTGCACCACTCAAGCCCATTCAGCCATCCATTGTAGAATACATCCGATTTTTTTTATCATTAAATTCAACGGTTACTAAAATTGGGCAGTGTATGCTAATGTTACAAATGTTGTATCAATTGAGAGTTTATATGTGTCTGCTCAGGTAATTATTTAACAGCAGCTGGCACTAACTGAGGAGAGATCTGAACGTTTACATAAGAATCAGTTTCCATCTCGTTGGAGCTGGTCTGTGGAAGGAAACACTGGTCTGCTGGACCAGGTATTATAACTAAACCTGTGGGAAAGACTGACCAGCTTCTGCTTCATCCATTGCCAGATTGACAGGGTGGCTAATCTGATGTTACCCAGTTTGCACCAGGACTAAAAGTTAAAATGGCCTCTATTGTATGTTCAATTAAGAGTTTGTTTTGAACTCTGTTTTTAATCAACATCCCTAAAAACATTATGTAGGAACAAATTACTGCAGATGCTGGAATCTGTACTGAAAATAACAAATGCTGGAGATCACAGCAGGTCAGACATCATCCATGGAGAGAGAGCAAGCTAACGTTTCAAGTCTAATGTTTTCACTAAAAACATTATCTGCTCATCAAGTTGTTATTCCTGGGAGTTTCTGTTGAAAATCAGCTGCTGCATTTCTGACATAATTGATCATCACTTTCAATCAGCCAGAGGCAATCCCCTTTTCTCTTATACTTGGGGACAACCTACAGCAGTCATTGCATGTTATCCCTGATTCCAAGAGAGTGCCTAAGACAAGGAAGAAAATTACAACAGTGACTATACACTTGAGAAGTACACAATTGGTTGTTCAGTACTTTGGGTCAACCTGTATTTGTGAAATGTGCTGTATAATTGCAAGACCTTTTGAAGGACTCCAGGAAATAAGGACATCCCTTCCACAGACTTGTTCAGTGGTTAAATTACAGTCAGTGCACAACTGATCCTTCACCTGCAATAAGCATTGAAACTCAACCTTCTAATTCCCATTTCCAGCCTCTTATGCAAGTAATTTCAGATACTTTTAATCAACCTTACAACCTCTGGAGCAGGTGGGGATTGAATTTTCCAGCCAGAGTTAGGGTCACTGTCACTGTGCCACAAGAACCCGCTATGCAAATGCTTTTTAAAGAATACTCTTTGATTCAAGGCAACGTTATAACATTCAAACTTGTGTGCTCAAAGACAGACAAAACCAAGTAGATCCCCAAAAAATCTGCTTCACGGTTGTGGTCCTGACACTCAGTAGTAGGCTTCTGAGGGAATACCAAAATTCCCTTGAAAATTTGAATGGACTACTTTTTTACTACTCATCACAGAGACCTCGATTAAGGTTCAACAAACAATGTTATCGGAACTAAATGTCGTGTTCACCAAATGTTACTCTTTGAGTGATGTGCAGAAGACAATCTCCAATTTGAAGATGGCACGGAACGGGGATTCAATAATATAGATGGAGTATTTTCTAATCGAAGGCTTCTGCTGCTTGTTCTTTCATTGCAGTTCTAGTTTCAGGAGCTGTTTAGAAATTGTATCCGCACAGTCTCTTACTTAAAGAGCTATCTTAGTTTTTGTGTTCCTCCATTGTTGCTAGAGAGGGTAAATTGTTATGTTACAGCTTTTCTGCACTATTTTCCATTACACTCCGCCAACTACTTCTTTTAAAATATGCATTTTTTTTTAAAACCAACATGCTATAACAAATAAGGTCCACAGTCCTTCTTCGTACAGAGTGGGACTTGAACCTGGAACCCAGAAGCAAGAGCACAATCAGCTTCTTTTCTGATACATCAACTGCAATTGTATAAAACTAACAACAGTTGCGATTCATGTGAGGTTGTGTGTTTAGCTGCCTAACAAGAACTTAATGTGAGTTAATGCATGTTTGGAAGTAGAAAAACTTAAATTTACTGAGGCTACACAGAGCCTGCTTGATGACATTGAAGATGTCAGAACCAGGTGAAAGGAAACTGTGCACCCAATTTATAACATTCCTGATTTTCCAGGAATAAATTTATCTCTGATCTGCACTCCTGTTGTGTGAGGTTGAGGGTGCAGGGATGATAGGGAGTGTTACCTTGCTGGATTTATCCTTGTGCCTGTTTAGCCCCAGATTTCAGAAGGGTCTCCAAACATTGGCACCCACTGTATGAACGTAAACACAGTTGCAACACCTGAACCCATAATTGGTGCATGTGTTCACTGTAAAACTCAGAGAAAACAAAATCCCGGCATGATCTTTGCATATGTCTCCAGACCTGCACCAGGTGCCAAATTAAAGCTCAATTAGACTGAGTCTGAAAATGCATAGTCTGTGAAACACCCTGAAATTGAACGTGAGATTTATGATGCAAAATGCCACATTATTTTTCCATTCTAAACAATTATAGTGAGAAACCAATCACCCTTTCATGCAATGCTGAGTGCTACAATTTCATAACATAAATCTTGTCAGTATAATTATATCACTGCTCTAGTTGGAATGTATATCTACGAAAAACAAGCAAGTGGAAATTTACAGGTGAATAAATAATTTATATTTATGGAATGGTAACATTGAAAATTGCCTGTTGCAAGTCATATTAATTAGGTTACACAGTGTGACGTTGCAGGCAGATAGGGGTAGGGGTGGAAATTAGACCTCATTGAACCAAATATCTAGATGTAGAACACATTCAAAATGGGCCAATGTCTTGCACAGCAAGGAGGGTTGAAAGATACCTGACCTTATATTAGGTTAAGACGCCATTTGGATATCTAGGGAAGACACTGAAAATAGACATTAGGTTTCATGTGAGACTTATTTACTTTATTCCATGCTTTCATGGGATGGGGAAGTTGCTGGTACCATTTGTTGCCGATGTGTATGCTAATTTGATTCTGCTAACATGCAGATGATTCAAGGGTGTGGTAGGGCAGATATTTTCTTTTTATTTCCTCTGTGAGTTAGTTAACTTAGTTGGCTGAGTGGCTAGATGTTGTGCAGAATAAAGCCTACGGCACAAGGTTCAATCAGTGATAGTTCATGGAATACCTGACACACGCTTTACACCATGTTTCTGGATTGGTTACCTTCAAGTTACACATAATCAGTTCCTTTTTTAAATGGAGAAGAGGTGCTTACAATTCTTTGTGGACTATCTGTCCTTATTAATTTTCGAGAAGAAGGAGGCATAACTTTAGGTTCCTTGTTTAGGATATCCAAAGATGATGTCAAAAAACACATCCATTCAGGCACAAGTGGAAATTTGGATTCCTCTTGCTCCAAAAGATTGTCAGGCTCAGCTATTTGGAATTTTCAAAAACTGACATTTGGCAAAGGCATTAAGGCATGCAGAGTAAAGATGGATAAATGTAATTAAGACAGATTAGCCATGATCTAACTGCAATAGATCACCTCCTGTTCCTACGTTTCTATAACCTTTTGAGGATTTTTCCAAGAAATTGAACTGCCCTTGTCAGGAAAAGTCAGGTTTTCCTTGATAAGAATGTAACCAGGATAGATAACAGCTTGCACAAGGAAGGTTTTTCTTGTTTGCTATGAAGCAGTAATGAGCTCTTAGGTCCCCAGTTACCTCTGTTAACTTATGATTTTGCCACATCCAAATTTATGTTTCCATCTGAGTTTTACCCTAGGCTCACAATACAAGAGGTCTGATTTGATCTTTATTAAAATGAGTGAGTTCTCCATGGAGGAGGGGCAGATGCCACCAGATTTTCCAAACAACTTTAATGAGGCCTTGTGTCAAAGTTTGAGATAACCAAGACTCCATGCATGGAGCCCATTTCAGGTCTGAAGCTAAGTCTAAAGGGTTTTGCATGGAATGGATTGGAGGTAGGTGCAGACAATGTCAGGTACGACAATTGTTAAATTGTAGGTCTTTGTGGCAGGGTGGTAGTGTCCCTACCCTGGACATGGAGGTCCGGCTTCGAGTCCCACCTGCTCCAGTGGTGTGTAATAAAATCTCTGCACAGGTTGATTAGAAAAATAGGTTAACTTTTTTTAAAAAAAAATTGTTAAATTATACTCATGTCACTGTCCTGGTAAACTAGAGGTCCCTGGCTAATGTTTGGGGGTGTGTGGGTTCAAATCCTACCTTGGTAGCTGCTGTAATTGCAATTCAATTCATAAATATGGAATTGAAAGCTAGTTTCAAGAATGAACTTCAAACCAATTGCCAATTGTCATAAAAGCCTGCTGGTTCACTTTATTTTACGGAAGAAAATCTGTTATCCTTTTCTCGTCTGGCCTACATGTGATTCCAGATCTGTAGCAATGTGGTTGATAGTCTGAAATAGTCCAGCAAGCCATTCAATTCAAGGACAATTAGGATTGACATCAGCCTTGCCAATGTAGTGAAACCCGTATCCCATGAAAAAAGAAATAAAACAGGAATGATTTAAGGGCACTGATAATCAAAGTAAAAGAGAATTTACAATGGTGCAAAGCCAAACCCGTTTTTTCATATTTATTCCTATGTTCAGAAGGAATGATGTACTGAGTGAGGTACCACAGGAAGCAATATTGAACCCAATATCATTTTTAATTCAGGTAAATGATTCAGTTGCATAAAGTCATTGAAAATTAACCAAATTTGACAACAGCACCAAACAACAAGTGAAGCAATCTTAGGCACATCATTTAAAAACATCAGCACAAGCAAACTATACTAAATGAATTCATCCATCTAATAAATTCTATGGTATTTTGATTTGGAGGAGACCAGATATGTCAGAAAGAAGATGGCAGAATTGCAATGAAACTGTTGAATGGGCAAAAGTAAAGTATTGCGGATAGCAAAAGAAAGTTTTTAATGCATGACTGTATTTGTGAACAGTTTCTCCTTGCTTGTTTTATCAAACTATCTCATAATTTTAAAAATCTCTATCAAATCTCCCTTTGATTACCTCCCCTCAAACAAGAATAATTTCAACTTCTCTTATCTTTTCGTCGATCAGAAGTTTCTCATGCTTGACACCGTTCTGGTAACCTTTTGACATCTTTCCAAAAGTTTGAGTTTCAGAATTAGGCAAAACAGCTAAAACTAAAGCCGGAATAGTAATCCCACAAAGGTTCAACATAACTTTCCTATTTTGAGTTTTTCTAAGTATCCCAATAGCTCTTCAGTGGTAAATATTGTTGCATGTATTTAATTAGTTCTGTTTCAAATCATTTCATCGATCAACATGATATAGAACAGGGTATTTTCTACTTAGAAATATCTATTTTATTTTATAGTCCTGTTTCATTAAAACTTTTAAAAATACAATGTATGTGCTTTCAGTTTCCACATTATTTTGTTTCAAAGACATCTCCTGTCTGTAAGGTACCATAAATACCAATTGTAAAACGTTATTTGAGCAAGAAAGTGAGTTTGAATAAGTATAAAAGAAGGCAGTAAGAATGCCTCTCTGCTCCTATGATGCTGCTTGGCCTGCTGTGTTCATCCAGCCCTGCACCTTGTTATCTCTGAGTAAGAATGCTGTTTTTTATGGATAAAATTGTTCAATTTTGTTTGCCCCTCAAAGAGTCTAAACTCTTCATCTCAGCACCTGGATATAGCTTCTGTCTTCAGTTTATTGTGTGAATATGGAGCATTGTGCATTTCCAACAGCTTTTGCATTCATCATTTTTCTCCAAATAATCTTCAGGTTGGAACCAATGGCCCAATGAAACTCTTACCAGTCAAATGACTGAAAACCTTCCTTAATTTTAACAGTATAAGGGAATTCTAATTGTTAATCTATTGTTGCAAAAGGATAAAACGTATGAAATGCTTATAGGTAAGTGAAAATGAACTGAAATGTTTGAATTATGGTTTTTGCCACCTGTTGTATAAGGTTAGTGTATAGCAAGCTTCTGCTTTTTTAAGATTACATACACGTTTCAAGGCAAAAGCAGCAGGAGTCCATCATACTTTCCAAAGAAGGGTCCTGACCTGAAACATCAGCTTTCCTGCTCCTCTGATGCTGCCTGGCCTGCCATGTTTTTCCAGCTCCACACTTTATTATCTAAGAGCCCATCATAGTTGTTTCTTAAACGGGTAATTGCCATCTTTTATTGAAATTTGAGTTAAATTTATATTAGTTATACATGATGGATGGATTGAGTGCAGTTGGCAATCCAAAGGAAAATTGCATTAGCAAAGTTATGGCTCAAGTTTCCATTCAAGTTTATTTGCATAACACAGATTACTGATTGCAGAAGTGAGTTTGGAGGCAGATTAGAAACGTGTGATTGAATGGGAGGGTTCAGGATAGAAATTCCATCATATTCCCACTCACCTCCCCTTTCAACCAATAACGTCTAGTATGGAAAGGCTTTGTGGGTGACCTTCATATCTAGAGGCCATTTGAGCCCCCTTAATGTTACCTTCAGGACCACATAATGGCCTCGTCTTGTGGCAAGGATGCCACTATAGTTCATTATCGATGACTGGTTCAAACTAAATTCCATCCTGCATGATATAATAATGTCCATATGTAGTTGTATTCCTAGCAATCTTCCACTATCATATCTCGTCTATGAAGGTACAACATTTCTTTAACAGTATTTCTGAGATGGTATTGTTGAATATGCATCAAACTGGACAGGTAAAATAATCATTTCAAGGGTTCAGAGAATGACGGCCCTCAAACCTCAATATGGCAATAAGAAAAATGTCCTTATTCAGAGAGCGTTTAGAATATGGAACTCAGTTCTGTAGGGTGTGGATCTTGCGAATAGCTTAGATACTTTTAAAAGGAACCTAGCTGAGCACATGATACAAAGGTAATGGGAAGATATGCTGAAGGGCTGAGATTAGGCAGATGGAATTAGAGGAAATTTGTATGTTGTGTAAACAGCAGCACAGTGTAGTTGAGCTAATTGGCCTATTTCATTATGATATATTCAATGTAATCCAGAGCAGTTGCAAAACGGGAATACAACAGTTTAATATGTTTGCCCACTTGAAAGAACAACTGATTCTTAATCTATCATCTAAGTCCCAGCTCAATTTATTCATCCTCAATAATTCTACAATTTTGGTTTCATGGATTATATGAAATAATCGCACCTAGAACAAAATCTCGTTTTTGACTTTGATACATATCTTGAGCATTAGATGGCTACAATGACCAATACTCCACCAGCTTTGTCTTTATTCTCAGGAGTTGTTTTTCCTTCTGCTATTTGGCCTGATTACTGATCCACTGGCAAAAAAGATCTGGGCATTTAAGGATTTGCTACTGTCATCATGAATTATGGCAACTTACTAACTCTAGTTGATGACATTCTGAATGCTGAACACTTAGACATAAGTGATCCTCTTTGACGTGGTTTCTGTCAAGACATAGAATCAGTTAGATTTAAATGGAAAGTGACAACATTGGGACATTTCAATTGCTTCAAGACCTATATTTGTTATTTTGTTTAAACTACATCTCTGAAATCTGTTCTGTTTGTAATGTGAAGAATATTCTCTTGTTGAGATGGAGCTTATTGTCAATGTCCAATATCTATCTCTCAATCATAATGAACCAAACAGATTGACTAGTCATTATCACATTGCTGTCTATGAAACCTTGCAATAGACAAAATAGGATATATTATTTGGAACGTTATAACAAATGTACTTCAAATGTACTTCATTGGCTCAGTGTCCTTTAAGATATCCCGAGATTATTAAAGGGACTACATAAATGCAAGGCTTTCATTCTCTTTTGAATTTAATTTACATACCCCATTGAGCCTAGCTATCTCAACAGTGAGTGAATACAGCCAGATCTCATTGTTACTATATGCCTTGTCCCTACCAACCAAGCCAAAGTGCTGAGACCTAAACCAAACCTGACTAAATGACTCACAGTGCACAGGCAGCTATGGCAACAAACCTAAAGATGTCTTCCACAGACAACTAAGCAAAGGGTACAGCTCTAGAAGGTCAGAGCAAATAAAACTGAACTTGAGTTGAATGCAATCTCACAGTTATATGGATTTCAGATGCTCTTCATGTATGACCTTTGAAACACTATCAAGCAACTTCATTGGCAGTGCGTTTGGCTTATATGGAGAGACCCAAGATTTAAATATAACACAGTCCTAACAAACCATCATTGCAAAACCTTGGAGTAGCAAACTTTATAATGTCACATGATGGCTCACAGCCTCTGGAACAATCAAGTATTATAAATTCAGTATAGATCGTAGATGAATCCTTGAGCTGATTTATTTTTTCATTAAATACTGTTCTTAGGTTTTTGGTGTGGCATCAAAAGACCACAATTGTTTCATTGGAAACTCAAACTTCTAAATCAGCTGCACCGTCTAATTCAATCAACAATATTAACACATTTCTATGAAGATTCGAATGTCATTATTTTGATTTCATTTGAAAACAAAGCTAGCACTTTTCTATTTCTGCTTTAGAAGAGTCTCGTATTTTATTCATACATTTCCCTCTCAAAAGTCCTTTGTGCATAGAAAGCTTGTTTGTTGTCTTATTCACTGTGGTGTACGCTCCTTTAAAAATCCCCTCACTGCTAAAGGAATTGGACAATGAACAAGAGAACAATATTCTTTAAGCCCTGTTTTGTCTGAAGGGATATGTTTGACATTTCTGGTGAGAGGTGTTTAGATTGGATTCATTAAGTCTTGGGGTCTCCTCTTTCCTGCCTTTTAAGTTTGTGTCAGTGTTATTGTGTGTACATTGGACAGAAGACAGTAAGATGCCACTATTTGTAACTCGGACTCTATATTCGCATGACAAAAGAGCAGTTGGGTGTTTAGTAGGCGGTGCTGGCATTCCTCTTCTCAGCAGGCCTACTAGTGGACCACAGGTTTGGCATGTCAGTCATCCTGGGCACATAAAGGCAGTGCAAAAAAAAGACACAAAAGCTAAAGTACAAATTTATGTAGCAAATAATGTCTCATTACCAGATATTGTACTTCTTATAGGTCTTGTTTTATTTCATGTTATAAACACTTCACTAATTATAACAAACATAAACACCCAGTAGAATTCCCTTTACTTTAGCAATCTCATAGGCTCTGTTGAAGAAGACCAAGTTATTACTTGATCAGAACATTTTAAAAGGAGTAAGATGTAGTTTCAGTCCTCATTCTAAGGGCATGAGAACAAAATGGTAAAATGTTCCCTTTGAAGAAGTTATAATTACACTTCTATTTTTACACTTTGGTCTCAGACAAGAAAATCATCTAGAAATTCATCAGTGTCCATTTTTGGGTACGTCATCCTCAGACGCTAATTGTCCCTGCTCAAATGGAAGAGCTAGGAAATGCAGAATTTTGGTCTGCATTATCATGTAGAAGGTGCAGTGGTAGGAATTGGCACGGCCTCTTGCATGTGGTTCAGATAAGGTCCCAAAGATCTGGGAGAGGAATGCCTGGCCTGGACTCGGAGTGAGACTGGAGGTGGAGAGCGAGGAGGTCAAATATGGCGGAGGTGTGCTGTGTTGTTGGTTGGCCTTGAACTGAAATTGGGGTTGGGGTTGACAGTGCTAGGAAATCAAAACTGGAGGGGGAAGGGGATTATGCAGTCACTCAGAGATCTCACGAATAGGAGTGATGATGATTAAGGCAAGTGTGCAAATCGTTTCTCATTCTGTACTGATCAGCCTCAGTTTTCCTGGAGGCGAATAGCATGACACAGGTAGCCTCAAGCACAGATCAAAATTGCAAGACAAAACAGAAATGAATGTTAAGCCATATATATGCACATGTCAATAGTTTAACAGCAGCTTTTGATGGGAGTAAATGATATCTATTGTATTGCCCTTACAAGAAGGCAGTCTGGTGTGACCTGTGTCAGAATTGTGCGTATATAGCTTGGGCAACTTCATGCACACAAAATAAAACCCTTATTAACCAAAACCTGGCTCTGCATAGCCAAATTTCCAGTCCTAAACAAAATCAGAAAGTGCTGGAGAAACTCAGCAGGTTTGGCAGTGTTGTAGAGAGAAAAATAAAGTTAACATTTTGAATTCAATGACCCTTCATCTGCTGGCTTTGACCGATCCTTCATACTTCCGGCATCTGCAGTTCATTGTTTTATTCAAATGTCTAGTCCAATTGGTTTCCAACTCGTCTCAGCAAAAACCTTAGCTGATATCGTCAAGATTCTTTAAAAGTAATACCTCAACCGTCATCTCCAGATGAAAATTGCTTTGAATTCTAGAAGTATGCAAACATTTCTCTTGTTGTAGTTATGGTCAAGATATTGTTGGACAAATCAGACCATTTTTACATTTGAAAGTTCACAGCCAAGCATTAATTAGTGTTCACAAGTTAATTGTAATTGTCATGGTTTCTCAATGTCCGCATTGAACAATCAGAGAACAACATTAAGTATCATTGGATCGAGTCAATGAAGAACCACTTTGCTTCAACACTATTGTCCACTGTTTGTTTCAGCCTTCTCCTGATGAAGGGGCTACCCTCTGAAAGCTTGTGATTTCAAATAAACCTGTTGGACTATAACCTGGTGTC
>NC_063364.1:10892430-10952398 GCF_021869965.1 Rhincodon typus | reverse complement strand
CAGCAGCAGCAATACTGGTCGAGCTGGTCAGGGCTTAAATGATGTAGCTGTTAGAATAGATCTACAACAAGTAGAGAGGGATCTGACGAGAGGGAAAAACATACTTGACTTCATCCTTACCAATCAGCTGGCTGTAGATACACCTATCCATGATGATATTATTAAGAGTGACCACTGCATGGTCCTTCTAGAAACAAAATCCTGCCTTCACATTGAGAATAACCTCCATCGTGTTGTGTGGCAATATCAACGTGTTAAATGAGACAGACTTCGAACAGATCTAGCAACTGAAGTCCAGACATCCATGAAGCATTTTGAGCCATCAACAGCAGCAGAATTGTACTCCAGCATAATCCACAACCTCATGGCTCAGTATTTCCCTCAACCATTACCATCAAACCAGAGGATCATGTCTAGTTCAATGGAGAGTGCAGGAGGGCACGCCAGGAGCAGCACCAGGCACACTTAAAAATGAAGTGTCAACCTGATGAAGCTACCAAACAGAACTACTTGCATATCAAACAGCATAAGCAGTAAGTGAAAGACAGAGCTAAATGGTCCCACAACCAACCATCAGATCTAAGCTCTGCAGTCGTGTCACATTTAGTCATGAATCATGGTGGATTATTAAACAACTCACTGTAGGAGGAGGCTCCACAAATATCCCCATCCTCAGTTATGGAAGAGCCCAGCACATCCGTACAAAAGATAAGGCTGAATCATTCACAACAATCTTCAGCCAGATGTGCCGAGTGGATGATTCATCCCGGCCTCCTTCAGTGGTCTCCAGCATTATGGATACCAGTCTTCAGGCAATTAAATTCACTCCATGTGATATCAAGAAATAGCTAGAGGCACTGGATATTGCAAAAGCCATGCACTCTGACAATATTCCAGCAAAAGTACTGAAGGCTTATGCCCCAGAAGTTGCATCTCCCCTCGCCAAGTATAATTACAACACTGACAAATGTGGAAAATTGCCCAGGTATGTCCTGCACATAAAAAGTAGGACAGTTACAATCTGGCCAATTACCGCCCCATCAGTCTACTCTCGATCATCAGTAAAGTGATGACAGATGTCACCAACAGTGCTATCAAGCAGCACCTGCTTAGCAATAACCTGCTCAATGACGCCCAGTTTGGGTTCCGCCACGGCCACTCAGCTCCTGACCTCATTACAGCTTTGGCTCATCATGGACAAAACAGCTGAAATCCAGAGGTGAAGTGAGAGTGACTGCCCTTAACATCAAGGCTGCATTTGACAGAGTGTGGCATGGAGGAGCCCTAGTGAAACTGGAATGAATATGTATCAGGGGACAAATTCTCCACTGGTTGAAGTCATACCTGGAACATACGAAGATGCTTTTGGTTGTCAGAGGTCAGTTATCTTAATTCCAGGACTCTGGGAATTCCTCAGGGTAATGTCCTACGGCCAAACATCTGCAACTGCTTCATCAATGACCTTCTCTTCACCATAAGGTATGAAGTGGGGATGTTCGTCAATAATTGCACAATGTTCAGCACCATTTGTGACTCCTCAGATACTGAAGCAGTCCATGTTCACATGCAACAAGATCAATACAATATCCAGGCTTGGGTTGAGAAGTGGCAAGTAATATTAGTGCCGCACAAATACCAGGAAGTTACCATCTCCAGTAAGAGACAATTTAACCACCACCCCTTGATATTCAATAGTGCCACCATAACTCAATACTCCACTATCAACATCTTTGGGGTTAATATCGAATAGAAACTCAACCGAACTCGCCACATAAACTCAGTGGTTACAAGAGCAGGTCAGAAGCTAGGAATACAGTCCGCTTGATTGGCATCACATCTACAAGCATCCACTCCCTCAATCACTGACGGTCAGGGGCAGCAGTGTGCACTATCTGCAAGATGCACTGCAGAAATTCACCAAAGATCCTAAGACAGCACTTCCATCTAGAAAGACAAGGGCTGCAGTTATTTTGGAACACCACTAACTGCAAGTTCCTCTCCAAGCCACGTACCACCCTGATTTGGAAAAATATATCACCGTTCCTTCACTGTCACTGAGTCAACATGCTGGAATTCCCTCCCTAGGATCATTGTGGTTTAACCTACAGCACAGGACTGCAGCGGCTCAAAAAGGCATCTGAGCACCACCTTAAGGGAAACTAGGGATGAGGAATAAATGTTAGCCCAGCAAGCAATGCTCATTTCCCTCGAGTGAATAGAAGATAAATTTGGTTACATTGAGTTACCAATAAGTCCACCTTGTATCAATGGATATGCTGAAAAACACAGATTCCACCTTGAAATGTTATCACAAGGAGCTGTCATTATTGAAAGCTGAGTGAATTGCATTGAAAATGATTGCTGTTTTTATAATTTTGAAGGTAGCAAATAGAATTAATCAAATGTATTTTTATTATTTGGTTTGCTTACTTTCCTCCCTTCTACCTTAGACTCAATGATGCAACCTCAGCCACATCAATGGTAAATATAGACTGAAGCTACCTTATGGAATCTCAAGGAACTTCTAATGCTGGCCCTGAATCTGTCACAGGAAAGCATGCAACAGTGCCTGGGGTGAGTTGCTTCCCAATGTTCACTTTGTATTTGTGGGAATATGCAAAAGACCACTCCATGCTGACATTACCACCAACCATTAGACAGTAAAAAGGTCACGACACATGAGGCATTATTTACTTTAATATAAAGTAAATAAAGTAAAGTTAATATAAATATTAACGAGAATACACTAACCTGTCCTCTCATTATTGGCTTATTGTCACTTTTGGTGAGTTTCTCCATGAGCAAAACTCTCCATGAGCTCTAGTGAGTTTGCTTCCACTGTCTTTCCAAACTTACCCCACTAACTATGCACCGCGCCTCAATGGCACCCTGCTAATCCTATTCTCTCACTCACCACAGGCAGAAATGTCCACTGTCCACCGCTGGAACTTCATGGGGTTCACCCGGTCAAGCACAGGCTGTCCCCAGCTGCACTGCTCAGTTTGATCTTTGGCCCTGGATATGTGGGTCAGAGGGTAATTGTCACCCTGATTTGTTGGTAGGGTCCTGGAGGTCCTGCTGGACAGGAGGTGCATGGAATCATTGCCAATGGAGCCTGTCCTGAGGTCAAGACGAGCAGGTGACGAACTGGAGTCACGAGGTAACCGCTCTGTCTTTTATGTCAGGAATTGTCAATGCCCAGTTTCTATCGAGTGGATGGGTGAACGGAAAACAACCTGTGAATGATGGTCAATAATGTAATAATAAGATGTTAATACATGCTAATGCATGCAAATAAGCCACTGACTGCTTACTCGTGAGAATCTCATCTCACTTTTCAACACTTGGTTGGAAAAATGGGATCTTTTTGCTCATGTCAGTGGGAACTCCTCACTGCCCTTCTCATCTAATTCTTTCAACTTTCTCATTTTGATTTTATTTATTTATTTATTGTCACATGTACCTAAGTACAGTGAAAAGCTTTGTTTACGAGCAGTACAGGCAGATCATAGTAAGCAAGGGCATACAGATCATAGGGTGAAAAAAAAACACTTAGATAGAGGCAGAGATAGTAAGAACTGCCATGCTGGAGTCAGAGACAACACAGTGTGGAGCTGGAGGAACACAGCGTGGAGCTGGAGAACCACAGCGTGGAGCTGGAGGACCACAGCATGGAGCTGGAGGAACACAGCAGGCCATGAAACATCAGAGGAGCAGAAAAGCTAACGTTTCGGGTCGGGACCCTTTTTCAGAAATGAGCTTTCTGAAGAAGGGTCCTGACCTGAAACATCAGCTTTCCTGCTCCTCTGATACTGCCTGGCCTGCTGTGTTCCTTCAGCTCCACACTTAGATTGAGGTATTCAGGTTACATCACTTAGGGCATGAACTTGGCAAGATCAGTGTTAACAAGATCAGCATTATTTGAAGTTCGACAGTCCATTCATCAGTCTAATAACGGCCGGGAAGAAGCTGTTCCTGAACCTGTTGGTACACGCATTCAAGCATCTGTATCTCCTACCCAATTGAATATGTTATAGGAGAGCATGACTGGGTACGATGATGCTCACCGCCTTTCCGTGACAATGAACTGTGTACAAACAGCCCATGGATGGAAAGTTGGCTTCCATGATGGTCTGGGGGCTGTGCACACCACCTTCTGTAACTTCTTATGGTCCTGGGCAGAGCAGTTGCCTTACTAGGCCATTATGCACCTGGACAGTATGCTTTCAATGGTGCATCTGGGTGAGGGCCCTGATGGACATACCAAATTTCCTGAGCCGCCTGAGGAAGAAGAAGTGTTGTACCTTCTTGACCGTCGCATCTACGTGGAAAGTCAAAGACAGGCCGTCGTCACTCCTAGGAACTTGAAGCTCCTAGGAGTGTCCACATTGTTCAGGAGCTCAGAAGATGCATCCCAAATTTCCAGTTTTGAGAAAACTGAGGGTTAGAAGGTGAAAGGAAAGCTTTCAAACAATGACACTTCATTAACAAGGGTGAGAATAACCTGTAGGCATCCAAGCATTATTCTTGAAGGTAATATTTTATTGTGTAAATATATATTCTGGCATTTATACTGCTCAAGCAGCAGAACTAATGATTCATTTCAAAACCTCTATTTTTCAAATAAATCTTCCAATCCTTTTGAATTTTGAAAATAATAACACTTTAAATATCTAATCAACTTTAAAAATATAATCCAATTTAATTCTGTATAATTTTGTCAAGGGGAACAGTTTAAAATTGAAAGTATATGCATGTTTTGAGAGGTCTTCGCATTCAAATAGTTTAACTGTGTTGCTTTATGACATGAGTAACTAACATAGTTATCCTAAAGAGCTGTTCTTGGTAAAACATAGATGCAATTAATCAAATATTGAATGCAGAATTACCATTCTTCTGACCTTTTTATTAAAACTGAACTCAGATGGAAGTCAGATTTCATAATAAAAGAAACATAAAATGCTTTTCTTTAACTTCCAGATGTAGAAGTAAAGTAAAACAGCATGACTAAAGTCTTATAGTGGCTAGATGACACTGCAATGATGTCACATATGTTGTTCAGTGTTTTGGATATAGTTACTGCTGTGTGATTTCAAAATACATTGTTCTGCATCAGAATACAATCCTTCCTTTCGGTGTTTGTATGAATTAAAATCTTCATCAAAACTGATCAGTGTTGCCTTTTACAGCATAAAACAAGGCCCCAGGATATATATATATATATCCCACACACAAGGCACTCAGTCGCCCAGTATCAAATTGTGAAGTAAAACTTGTTATGAGTGATGGACCATACCTGTGGTTCATAGTTTTCTATGTCAATTCACCATTGTTTCTTCTGCACAGTGGCAGGGTGGCGTGGTGGCTCAGTGGTTAGAACTGCTGCCTCACAGTGCTGAGGACCTGGCTTTGATTTCACCCTCGAACGACTGTGTGGAGTTTGCACATTCTCCCTGTGTCTGGGTGCTCTGGTTTCCTCCCACAGTCCTAAAATGTGCAGATTAGGTGGATGGGCCATGCTAAATTGCTCATAGCATCCAGGGATATGTAGGTTAGGTTGATTAGCCATGAGGAATGCTGGGTTACAGGGATAGAGTACTGGGGGTGTCTGGGTGGGATGCTCTTTGGGATGTTGGTGTGTACTCGATGGGCTGAATGGCCTGCTTCCACGCTGCAGGGATTCTATGCATCCATTTGCCCCCCTAGCTTTTGTACATGTGTGTAGATATTGTTATTATGACTATAGTAAAACAAGGACCATCAGCAACACAGACCTCGCGTGAGAAAAACATCCCTACACAACTAACCTCTGTCTTCTATGACCAGGCCAATTTTGTATCCAACGTGCCAGGTCACTACAGATTCCATGTAACTTCAACTTCTAGACCAGCCTACCATGAGGTACCTTGTCAAATTCTTTAATAAAGTCCACACAGAAAACTGCCCTCATCAATCAACTTTGTCACTTCCTCAAAAATCACAATCGAGTTTGTGAGGCTAACTATCCCTAATAAGTCCATTGTTTCCAAATGAAACTAAATTCTGTCCTGAAGAATCTTCTCCAATAATTTCCCGATCACTGATAGAAGGCTCCCCAGCCTATAATTCCCTGGGCTATCCCTGTTGTCTTTCACTTCTCACTGTGAACCACCTCCCAAGTACTTACCTGAATTCCTCCCTATAACAGTTTACCATACCTGCCCTTACCCTTGATTTCTGCTGCAAGCTAAAAATTAGAGACAATTTTTCAGAAATATTGTTATAACGATGAGGCTAATAAAATGGCTATACTTTGGTACTGTGGCTTTAATTTAAGATAAAATTAAGGGAGTTATGTGATCTGCTTTGAAGTCTGAGTGGTTTGATTGCTGGAATATAAAAGGAGCCTGGATTGGTTTACTGGAAAGAAAGTTCAAGGTGTTAATAATTTCAGAGACAATAACAGCAGTTTCTGTTCTAACAACCTTTAGTTTGTGAGTGTCCAATATCCCAGAAAAGTTCTGAGGAAAGGTCACCGGACCCGAAAAGTTAACTCTGTTTTTTCCTTCACAGATGCTGCCAGACTTGCTGAGCTTTTCCAGCAACTTTGTTTTTATCCCAGAAAAGTGTTGAGAATGTCGGGTTATCTACAGTTGTGCTTTAAAATGTCCAGTACCTTTCAAAAAAGAAGAAAGTTGTGGTCTCTAACATGCTCATGAGCATTGCTAACTGGATATAGGGTCCATGCGATTCACAATGCCATGGAAATGGACAGTGAGAGCAAAACAGTTTCTAAAGTGTCCCCGAACATTGACAGACAAACATAACCTGCCAATATCCAGAGGAGGAAGAGTAGTTCAAGGCAATATTTTGCTGTGGTTCAGCATTCAGGAAAGCAGAGATAGTAGGAACTGCAGATGCTGGAGAATCTGAGATAACAAGGTGTAGAGCTGGAAAAGCAGGAAAGCAGGTTGGCCTTGATGTTCAGACTAAAATGACAAAAGTCATGAGGAAACAAAACTAAGAGATTGTCTAGATTGCACTAGATGAAGAATCTCTTGGAGGAGAAACCTCAGTGTGAAAGATAATTCGGTGAATAAAAGATTCCTGTGTGAGAAATGTAAAGAATGGGAGTTAATTCTCAGAAGCAAAAATTCACCTTGGGGTGGTTTCATGAAAATAGAATGTCTTTTTAAAGGAGAGTGTAAAATACATCTGTGAAATCTAGTTAAATGCATAATTAATGCAGCAACTTATTAATATTCAGCTTTGTATCTTACCAAAAGCATCAAACAAGCCAGACATTGAGAATTCTCCACATGAAAGAGGGAATGTGTACCTAGCTAGCTATGTCCAGCCTCCATATTGCTCAGGAGAAAACAGCATTGCAGTGCAAAATCCATCAACAATCATTGGCACCTGGCATGTGCCAACCTCTCATGACCATCACAACACTTCTCCAATCCTTTTGCAGGCCAGTTAGGAAGAACAGATCAGAGCTCAGATTAGAGAGAGCACGTAAACAGCATTGGTTGGCTCCCACACAAGAACACTATATGCACAGGGAGCGGCACCCAGCTCACCATTGGACCAGGCTGCATCTCAGAACTACTTGTTTATTCTCGCAACACTCACTTACCTAGTGCCTACCTGAATGGCTTACAGCCTCTGTGCCTTACCTTGCCGTGCCATGTTGTGCCAAGCTAGTTAGTGTGTGGAGCTTTAGCCAGAATGAAAATCTGTCCATAATGCTGAATTAACATTCTCATTTGTGCAGACACACAGCCAGGCTCCTTGTCACGCTTGCCATAAGGCTGTGTATGCAGTAGAATGAGAACTGCACATTGAGATGCCTGTCTAAGTTCCACAGCATGTGCCAGCAGTCTGTGAAGCAAATAGATTTTATGTTTATTTAACAAAGTGACCATGTTGGTAATTGGGTAGGAGCTAGTCTTCAGTCCAGTCATATAAGAGCTGCTGCCAGTGAAGGGTTCCTGGTGCTTTCAATCATAAGTATATTCCACACATACAGACAAGAGACTTAGCCATGATCAGTCATTACTTAGGTCAGGTCAGGGGATCTATCCAACTATAGTCTGGAGAGTGGGAAGTGGTCAGTCCTGTAGACCAGTTCCAGCAGTCAACAAAATTATGTTTATCAGTCAGGAAGTTTCAAACACAGCAGATATTTTAATCTCAAATCGGACAATAAAAGAAATGGAAAAGGCTATCATTAATTCACCTGGATGTTACGATAGATTTGGGGTCACAGTTTTAAAAGAAACTTAGTTGAGGCTTTTTTCACTCAACCTAAGAAGCTGAGGAAGTAATCTAACAAGGACTTTCAACCCTTAATAAATTTTGCTAATATTGATTATGATTTTTTTTTCCCCATTGGTCAGTGAAACAGCTACAAAATTGCATAGCTTTAAGATAAATGACCATAAAATATTAAATGGACAGCTTAGAGAAAATATCTTCATTATGGTGATGATGGACAACATCAAATAATCTGTTACAAACCATTGTTGTGAAAAAATGCACACATTTCTGAAGGAAATTAAATACTTGTATGCAAAAGCAAAATAGCAAAGAGTTTAGAAAACAAGCAAAAGAACAGGAATTGACTTTGTGACTAATGAAAAAAACAAAAAAAAGCACAACGATGATAAGCATCAGAGGAGCAGGAAAGCTGATGTTTTGGGTCTGGACCCTTGGTGCTCCTCTGATGCTGCTTGGCCTGCTGTGTTCATTCAGCTCTATACCTTGTTATCTCAGATTCTCCAGCATCGGCAGTTCCTACCATCTCACAAAGATGATAAGGTAAATTATTTGTTTCTACATTGTATTATTCTGTAATTATATCCAATGGTCCAAACTGAGAATTCCTGTTTGATGAGTAAAATAATGTATATGTTTGTGATGTCTTTTGCATTTGGATAGCTTGCTGAAATTCAGTGGTTAACTGTACAAATCAAGAATGTCCCCTTAAACAAGACAGTGGATGACCGCCAGAAAACATGGAATCATTGCCACCAAAGGTTAATGCCACTAGGATAGGAATGGAAGCAAGAGAGAATAAATGAAGTTCAGGAGAACCAGAGACCACATGCCATTATCAAGCAAAGTCCAGGAGTAATGAGGTTATGGCAAGTGTCCTATGGCTGCCAATATTCACTTCCCAGAACTGCAAAAATCAAACAGTAATAATGAACCTAAAGGCCCTGAAGTCTAAGTACAGGGAGAAGGTCTTTAGGCTGTAAAGTAGCTTTTCATCTCCTTCCATTTTAGGTTATCGCTCTTATTGAATGTTTGTACAAAAAGTTGCATTCTTCCTCTCTAAAAGCCACATCTGGCCCTTCAGCATCAGTCCTACCTCCATGCTAAACCTTAGATCTGAAAATTGGTGGGGTCGAGTGAGAAATGAACTTGCTACCTTGACCCCTCCAGTGAGAAGGGGAGACTGAGGTCTGAAAGTTATTGAGCATGAAAAATAGGACTCATCAGCAATAATAGTTTGCACAAGCTGAACAACTAAAACCTCTCTTTCACAGCATGTCTAAATGACTATGTATATCGATACTGATGGATTGACAAATGCATAATATGTAAAAGAAGGAAGGAATACTATATATTAAAAAATGTGACAAGCACCATATAATATCTACATTAGATGAATTCATGGCATTGTCTAAATCCGCCAAGTGTCCTGTAATCACTTCCAGCCATCCATTATTCTCTGTACAGGACACTCCAAGGACACAATTAACTGTTTGCATAATATTGGACACCAAAAGTCATGGAAATAGTTAACACATGTTCTTGTTTTCTTTTATTTAAGAATTGGACAAATCAACCCAGTAATAGAGGAAGCTATAATTGCAAAATCACTCATTTGTATTTCAATTTTTATTGAATTATTACAAAACATTATGCGTTACTTTGTGGAATAAGCTTTTTAATTTCAACACAAATATTTTACAGGCTTGCTTAATGTCTCATTGGAAGATTTAGTTGGAAAATATTGCCAGCTTTGTTTTTTTTGTACAACAGTTTAATCAAGAAAAATGTTTTACCAAGCAGTCTAAATTGTTTCAATTGTGAAGTGGACCTGTGTTTGAAACTATCCTACAGCTAATTTACTTGCACCTTCAGCACAGCTTGAAGTTGAACTTGTTCAACCAGTTTGCATAAACAAAACATTCCTCATGTAGTTTGGTGGGAGAAAGACATTAGGAAAGGAATTTAGACAATGCACATACCTTGATCTGTTGCAAATGACAAATAGGTGAAAACATGCCTCATTTGCAAACACAACAGCCTTCATGGCTATGTCATGATTCTGGTATTAATTTATGTAATCGGCCTTTTTAATCGTTTGCCAATTTTTCTTTCCCCAATGCCTCCCCAACAGGTGTTGACACTGTCTTGGTGTACAATTCTAAGGTGGAGAACCTTGCCCAAGCGCATAATGCATTCACATGCCTTGGGAGCAGAGACAGATTCAAATAAAGTTAAATCTAGCTCAGTCTTCATCTGACATCTATCAAATGCACATTCCAGCAGGAGTCACTAAATAGTAATTAGATTTTCCCCTGACAAATCCAATAGTGTTATTGCCATCAGAGTTGACAACATCGAGTTGAATAGAGTCAGGTAATCGAATGTTGCGTTTTCCTAGCCTGTGTGGTCCAGTGTTCACAAGGTAATAATGGGTGAGGAAGACCATTCAGCCCATCTTGATTTATCTATCCCTGATGAGTCATAAGCCATGGTTGTACTCAAGAAGAGGTTGAATGTTCTAATTGGCTTAAATTAGCAAACCTTATCACTTTATCATAACTTTACACAATAAATGTAAAACTATCATAGGTTTACTTAATTTTCACCGTTATGTGATCACTGAAGTATACAAAGGGTCAATGATAAGTTTGTTTGAAGCATTTCTTCCTGCTTATCTTCACCAGTGTTTACATCTGAAACCTGCTGTCTGTTTTTGCCACCCAAATTGTACAAAGTTCAGCTGTTAGCTGTGAAATGTGTTTGGACTTTTCCACTCAGTCTCATCCCTAACTTGAACATCTGGTTGGACTGCAGAATGTCAGCAACTATTACTGATATGAATTGGTGAAAGGGAGGACATTTAATTGCCAAACCAACTATTAAATCAATTACGGATTATGAATATTTCAAAATGTTTTGAGGCAGTGCTATGGCTGAGGATGCTACATAGTCCTTTACAGATATATAAAGGCTTTGGATATTTATCACTAAAACACCTCACACTCACTTACAGTCTATCTAGGCACTTGAACTCCGCAGGATCAGTAATTGTTCTTCCACCACTAGCCCAAAGCACCACTTCCCAAGATCTCTCCCACTTCCCCAGTGCATCTGACTGCTCTCATAGGTTTTGGCATGGTGAAGTAGATAGAATCATAGAATCCCAACAGTGTGGAAACAGGCCATTCGGCCATCAAGTCACACCAACCCCCCTGAACCACATCCCACCCAACAGCACCCTCCTAACCTATATTTCCTATGGCTAATCCATGTAGACTATACATCTCAGGCACTATGGGCAATTTAATATGGCCAATCCAACTAACCTGCACATCTTTGAACAGTGGAAGGAAACCAGAGCACCCAAAGGAAACCCATGCAGACATGGGGAGAATATGCAAACTCCACACAGACAATTGCCCAAGGGTGGAATCAAGCCCGGGTCCCTGGCACTGAGCCACCATGCTACCCACCTCCTGCTGACAAAGGCCTTGAGTTTGTCAATCAAGACGCCTATAAGTGGGCACCTCGCTTTAATGAATACTACATTTACATTTTGTAGGACATTCATGTTTTCCATCCTTATTACAGCCCCCTAGTTACAGACCTCACCTGCAGGCTAAAATCTACGCCACAATTACAAAATACTCATTACGTGCCATGACCGGTTTGCTATCATTTGTACAGATTAAAGACAAAGTGCAGGCTTATTGAATGAGATGAAAAATCCAATTTTTGGATGAAAATCTTTAATCAAGATAAGAAGTAGTTTAATTTATCAAATATTTTGAATTACATCAGAATTACCTTTTTGAGTTAGTTTAGTAGTTAGAAGCATACTGCAACAGTAACAACATAAATCACACTCTGCATATGTTAATATTTCCTAAATATGGCAAAGTGACTTGTACTGCTTTTCACAACAGACCTAAACCTAGGTGAAAAGTAATGGTCAAAAAATATTGGTTAATACTTTAAATATGCGATGCCAACATTTGCTTTTTGCACCAATTATAGAACATAGAACATAGAACATAGAACATTACAGCGCAGTACAGGCCCTTCGGCCCTCGATGTTGCACTGACCTGTGAAACCAATCTGAAGCCCATCTAACCTAAACTATTCCATTATCATCCATATGATTATCCAATGACCATTTAAATGCCCTTAAAGTGGGCGAGTCTACTATTTTTGCAGGCAGGGCATTCCACGCCCTTACTACTCTCTGAGTAAAGAACCTACCTCTGACATCTGTCCTATATCTATCACCCCTCAATTTAAAGCTATGTCCCCTCGTGCTAGCCATCACCATCCGAGGAAAAAGGCTCCCACTGTCCACCCTATCTAATCCTCTGATCATCTTGTATGTCTCTATCAAGTCACCTCTTAACCTTCTTCTCTCTAACGAAAACAGCCTCAAGACCCTCAGCCTTTCCTCATAAGACCATCCCTCCATACCAGGCAACATCCTGGTAAATCTCCTCTGCACCCTTTCCAATGCTTCCACATCCTTCCTATAATGTGGTGACCAGAACTGTACGCAATACGCCAAGTGCTGCCGCACCAGAGTTTTGTACAGCTGCAACATGACCTCATGGCTCCGAAACTCAATCCCTCTACCAATAAAACCTAACATACTGTACGCCTTCTTAACAACGCTATCAACCTGGGTGGCAACTTTCAGTGATCTATGCACATGGACACCGAGATCTTTCTGCTCATCCACACTACCAAGAATCTTACCATTAGCCCAGTACTCTGTATTCCTGTCATTCCTTCCAAAGTGAATCACCTCACACTTTTCCGCATTAAACTCCATTTGCCACCTCTCAGCCCAGCTCTGCAGCTTATCTATGTCCCTCTGTAACCTGCAACATCCTTCCGCACTATCCACAACTCCACCGACTTTGGTGTCATCCGCAAATTTACTAACCCGTCCTTCTACGCCCTCATCCAGGTCATTTATAAAAATGACAAACAGCTGTGGCCCCAAAACAGATCCTTGAGGTACACCACTAGTTACTGAACTCCAGGATGAACATTTCCCATCAACCACCACCCTCTGTCTTCTTACAGCTAGCCAATTTCTGATCCAAACCGCTAAATCACCCTCAATCCCATGCCTCCGTATTTTCTGCAATAGCCTACCATGGGGAACCTTATCAAACGCTTTACTGAAATCCAAATACACCACATCAACCACTTTATCCTCATCCACCTGTTTGGTCACCTTCTCGAAGAACTCAATAAAGTTTGTGAGGCACGACCTACCCTTCACAAAACCGTGTTGACTATCCCTAATCAAATTATTCCTTTCTATATGATTATAAATCCTATCTCTTATAATCCTTTCCAACACTTTACCCACAACCGAAGTAAGGCTCACTGGTCTATAATTACCAGGGTTGTCTCTACTCCCCTTCTTGAACAAGGGGACAACATTTGCTAGTCTCCAGTCTTCTGGCACTATTCCTGAAGACAATGACGACATAAAGATCAAAGCCAAAGGCTCTGCAATCTCCTCTCTAGCTTCCCAGAGAATCCTAGGATAAATCCCATCCGGCCCAGGGGACTTATCTATTTTCACACTTTCCAGAATTGCTAACACCTCCTCCTTATGAACCTCAATCCTGTGTAGAATTTAAATATGATGGCCTTCAATTAGCTTTGCACCAATTACTGCTCCTTCTTTACACCGTTTTGCTCAAGCTCATTTCTCATAGTTTGACAGCCCATGCAGAAGTGTACACAATTGCCTTTATTTCAATCTGGACCAATAAATGCAAAACCTGGTTCAAGTGTCTGTCCTATTAGAAGATTGTTACCCTTATTCAATTGCATATAAATTAAAATCAATTTGTGTCACATGGAGGTGTTCATTTTAACTTTGATTTCAATAATTCAAAATTACCTAGTGGAAGAAAAAAGTCAAATATGGTATATAAATAAGAAACTATGTTGATATCTCCCATTTTAAATTATTGTCTGTGATTAATACAGCCTCTGGAAGATGTAGGAATGAATCAACAGATAAATTACTAAACACAAGGGTCACTGTCTGCTTTTTTGATGTTAATATTTAATGTCTATCAAGTTGAGGTAAGTCCATAGCATAGATTGAAATATTTCTCTGCTTCATGACACCTATGTGCAGTTCGAATGCTCTCAGCATCAGTGTAGCACAGAGTACAAGCAACATAAAGTTTATCTTGTATAAGTGGAGCAATGCAGTTCAACACTTAATAATGCAACTTCTCATTTCCCACATCATCTACTTTGATAACCTTTCTCTGAGCCATTAATGATCTAGCACCAATTTTAATGCCACATCAAAGGGAGTCCTGTGTTCAGGATTTATACCTGCAAAATCCTTGATTGAAGCCAATTTTCTGACACAGTACTCAATTTGGAGCAAAATAGCTAGCATCTTCTGAACATGGGCTGTAATGGGCCTAAGTGTAGAATGTGAAAGAGCAGCAATTTACCCTGTTTTATCTGTGGAGGCGAGTCATAGAGTCATACAGCACAGAAACAGACCTCTTGCCCAAATAGTCCACGCCGACCATGTTCCCAAACTAGTTTGACCTGCCTGCGCTTGGCCCATATCCCTCCAAACCTTTCCTAATGTCTCTTAAACATTGTAACTGTACCTATATCCACCACTTTATCTGGCAGTTCATTCCACACACAAATCAGTCTCTGTTGAGAAAAAAAATGTCTCATGTCCTTTTTAAATCTTTCTCCTCTCACCTTAAAAATATGCTCCCTAGTTTTGAACTCCCTCACACTAGGGAATAAAACCCTTGTCATTCACCTTATCAATGCCCCTCATGATTTTATAAACCTAAGTAAGGTCACCCTTCAATCTACTATGCTGCAATGAAAAAGTCCCAGTCTTTCCAACCTAATTTTATACCTCAAATTCTCTCTTCCCAGCAACATCCTGGTAAATCTTTTCTGAACCCTCTCCTATTTAATACTATCCTTTCTACAACAGGGCGACCCAAACTTACACAGTACTCCAGAAGAGGCCTCACCAATGTCCTGTCCAACTTCAACATGACGTCTCAACTCCTACACTCAAAGTCAAACTGGTGTTGAAGTTCAGCAGATACAAAGCTAATATTTCCATTTGTTCCGAATAAGTCAAAAGAAAATCCCAAAACAGGAGTAAATTTAGGTCCAGTGTATTCCTTGTTAGCACAAATGATGAAAGAAACACTTTTATACCTGCAAGAACCTGAAGGCATCACTGCAGCAAAAATGATAGAGATCCATTGGCATCCTCTGCAGTTTAAACAATACAGGATACAGAATTAAAAGGTGTTTCCATTTAGATTAGACTGAATTTCTTAAGTAAGATGACAAAGTGAGAAAAATAGAGACCTACTCTAGCTCAAATTGCCAAGTAAGGTGAAGGCTAGTCTAATAGATAGCAGCCACATTGAAGGAGCTGAAAGCAGCAAGCATTTTTTTCTTTCAATCGGAAAAATGCATACCACCTTTAACTCATTTAGACAGAACTCACTGCAGGAAATGTCATGAAGTGGCAATCTCGTTAGTTGGCTTTATCCCGCCTTCTGAATGTAAACAATGTTCCAGCCAGGGAGGTAACCTTGAGCTTTTTATCACAAAGTAGGGCAAGCACACTGCAACAAGGCGCCTCTCATATCGACTCCTAAACCATCTAGTGATACCGAAATCTGTTACTCAGAGGGCTCACCAAGTTATATCTAAAATTAAGCCCTGTGTGCTTAATGACCGATGTGTTTGTTTAGTGTCTTGACAAATGCATGTATTTTAGTCCACTATGTAGACTTACTCAAATACTATTGCGATATTGTGACCCATTATATCAACAGGCTTCAATATTCCTATTGTATCAAATTGCATAATTTAATACATTTATACTTCATCATTAGTACTTCTGAAAAGCTGCTTTTTTCATTACTAGGGGAGTAACATAAGACATCTGAGGTCTGTGGTTTGTCAACAAAATAAATACGTTGTGAACTAAATTTCAGATGGATATTGTAGCTCACACATTTAAGCTGTCTGCAGAAATGTCACTTTTCCCAGAATGCATTGGATGATGAAGAACCAATGGCATCACCTGGTGGTGAAAATATTCAGTATTACAGTATTTTTCACAACATAACCCGTCATATCCCTTTTAGCATTATGAATTAAATAATGTGTTGTTTCAATTAAATTATTTTTAGCACATTATAAAATGAGGAATTAATCTGCATTGAAAGAGAAATACATCTTATTGATACAAAGACAGACATATTGCTAAAGCTTTGCTTTGCACCCATTAGGACAAATGCGAGAAAGCAAAACTTCAAGCTACTATGACAATTTGTACTGCAGAAGGAAAGTCTACTGATTGGTTGGCAAGTTGAGTCTGATTGGGCAAGGTGTTGCTGTGAAGAAAACAATGGGGAGTGAATGGTTTCCCAACTTCCTGTGTTATTCAAAAGAAAAATGCAGGCTTGAACATGTTCCTTTTATTTGCAGAGAACAAGTGTCTGTGTATGAATATGTGCCCTTAACTCAGAAGGTGCTTGAAAAAGACCCATGGGTGATTTATCCTTTGACCATGATTTCCTTCTATTGAGGTAGTATCCAGCCATTATCATCCCTTTACCTCAGGTAATTGAAGAAGTTGTTCCAACTGAGAGTTCACTTTGACATTAATGTGTCAATCTACTGCACAGTGACGCAGTGCTCACTCTTTAACTTTAACATACGACAATGTGAATTTCAGGTGCAAGGCCAAATTTCAGTTTCCATACTTTCTGTGGATTTTCACTCCAAATTATCTGACTTTTAGATATGCAAATCCCCACCCAGAACTTGAACAACTGGCTTGGTTTCCAGTTAAGCAAGGAGGACTCTGAAACAGGTGCAGAACTAACTAGGTCCAATCCATGATGTGGAGAACAAACCTGTGGAGCAGAGTGTGGGGAAGACCCTAACACTGATCATGGGTGTATGATCCTGAGGTGAAGAAGAGGAGAAGTGGGGAGAATTGGATCCTACCCTTTGTGGGAATCCAGTGGCAGACAAATATAATACTATTTAGAATACTTTTAGAATAATAGGATACTAAAGGAGGTATGGCTAGTAAATTTGCAGATGTCACCAAAATAGGTGGTGTAATGGACAGCGAAGAAGGTTACCTCAGAGTACAACAGGACGTTGACCAGATGGGCTGATGAGTGGCAGATGGAGTTTAATCTAGATAAATGTGAAGTGTTACATTTTTGCAGGGCAAATCAGGGCAGCACTTATACACATAATAGTAAGGTCCTGGGGAGTGTTGCCAAACAAAACGACCTTGAAGTGCAACTTCTTAGTTCCTTGAAAGTGGAGTCACAGGTAGATAGGGGAGCAAAGAAGGCGTTTGGTATGCTTGCCTTCAGTATAGGAGTTGGGAGGTCATGTTGCGGCTGTACAGGGATATTGCTTAAGCCATTTTTGGAATAGTGTATTCACTTCTGGTGTCCTTGCTATAAGAAGCATGTTGTTAAACTTGAAAGGGTTTAGAAAAGATTTACAAGGATGTTGCCAGGGTTGGAGGTTTTGAGCCATATGGAGGGGCTGAGTTCTATTCAGGGGTTATTTTCCCTGAAGCGTTGGAGACTGAGGGGTGACCTTACAGAGGTTTATAAAATCATGAGGGGCTTGGATAGGTTGAATAATCAAGGTCTTTTGCCCAGGGTAGGCGAATCAAAAACGAGAGGGCAAAGATCTAAGGTGAGAGGGGAAGGATTTAAAAGGGACCTAAGGGATAACTTTTTCACACAGAGGGTGGTGCGTGTATGGCGTGAGCTGCCAGAGGAAGTGGTGGAGGCTGGTAAAATTACAACATTGAAAAGGCACCTGGATGTATATATGAATAGGAAAGCTGTAGAAGGACATGGGCCAAATGCTAGCAAATGGGACTAGGCCAGATTGGGATGACTGGCCAGCACGGACGAGTTGGACCAAAGGGTCTGTGTCCATGCTGTATATCTCAATGATTCAATGACTCTAGTATAATCCCCAACCCCAGAAGGGGGGGGGCTCTGATCCCTGATGTTTCAACTCAATGACATTGTACACTGGAATTCAAGCCCTCTATTCCAAGTGTCATACAAAATTTAAAGATTATAAGAAGCATGCAAATTCCCCAATTTACTTGACTTTCACAATGATATAAAGCATGGACCAGGCTTCTGTTCTGATCAAGAATCAATATTTATTACAAGTAATTATACTCTAGCTACAGATAAACAATTACAAACCATTGACATATAACACTACTAATTATAACTCTATTCCCTTTGTAAACTCTATCTTGCACACATCAACACAAACAAGCAGACAAGATAAAAAGATTGTGATCACTGGGGAAAATTGGAAAGATAACTCAGTCATCCTTGTTTCTAGGTTTTTTTGGTGAGATTAAAAGCAAAATACTGCAGATACTGGAAATCTAAAACAAACTCAGAGAATACTGGAGAAACTCAGCAAGTCTGGCAGCATCCGTGGAGAGAGAAACAGAGTTAATGGTTTGTGTCTAGTATGGCTCCTCTTCAGTTTCTAACTTATCATTAAATGTTACCGTATACAACAAAGATAAATTAGTTTTCTTCAGGTTTACCTTGAGTTTACTGCAGAGAACAGATACACCGCTCCTGAGCTAGGGAAGAACTGAATGCTTTACAACCTCTTTGACCAGTTCTAAGCTTTACAGTTACCTGAGAACCAATCACACAGTGCTTGGCAGGCAAAACAAGTTCTCTGTCTTTGACAACTGATAACTAGTCCGTTGACCAATCAATTTCTTGTTGCCAGCAAAATTGCATTTGCACACCTCTTCAGCACCAAATCATCTACAATTCATTAAACAATTGCTGCCGACTTTGATGAGTTTCAGGTTATTTGCTTTCTAAACAACAGTCAATCTTTAAAATATTGGTTTTAAAATCAGTTGTTTCTCATTTCAGTTTAAATGAAAACACACAAAAAAAAAGACCTGGTCCTCACACTGACTCCTAAGTAAATGTGTGATCCTGCATCTTGGGAGCCTTTCTGGTGGAACAGTCTAATATGAAGGGAAGATTTTGGGATATTTGTTGGCATAACAGCAGGGCTGTGCAGGGGCTTAATCTCTCCACATAGTTATCCTCACATCATTTCTGCTGCTAGGTTTCCCGACTGCCCAATATAAAACCTCCTAAGCAGGTTAAAGCACACACAATAAAATGTTAAAATTGCCAACTTACCAACTGGTAGCGCATTGTTTGCCTACCTTTAATCTACCCCTCTGTAAAACCCAGAAATAGGTGTCTTGAGGGGGATTTGGAGCCAGGATTCAGATTTTCGAAACTTTTATGATCTGTCCCTGCTGCAACTCACACAGGTGTATGCATTATAATTCAGTACAAGATTTCTCTGACTATTCCTCCTTTTCATATGGCTCCCTATGGCTATTTTATTCATAATTTACAGGGTTTTTTTTCAACTGAGAAGAGTTTAAAGAAGTGAGCACATAAAATACAATGTGGTGAATAGAGGTATCCCTTAGATCTATAAAAGGGTTGGCAGATCGAAGTAAGGGAAGTTGAAATCCAGCTTGAGCTCCTTATGCAACTTTTGCATATAATCCAGATGTGTAGGAACTTGCTATCAGACAAAGAGTTGCTTTCAGTACTCACACAGATAGGTATTTTAAATGAAAGCTTGAAATTTACCAATATAAAGAATATGCTTGCATTATTCACTTAAGAATTTGCAGGTAGGAATTTACTGAAAAAAAAATTTTAAAGAAGTTTTGGATTTCAGATATTTTTATAAAGCAATCACAGTGGATGTAAAGCTATGGCTTGAGGATAAATGGCACAACCACAGATTTTTTTTTTCAATTGTATTGAATTAAAACTGAAACATAACTCCAAAGCCGTAACAAATTGGTGGAGGTCACAATTTTTAAAAATATGTATTTTTTCTAATCCATTGTTGTAATGAGAAACCTCCACAATGAGTGGAACTGAACATGGATGGGAAGGCCAAAAATAAGGCAGTATCATATTTACATATTTTAACATATAACCGTTGATGAATTCTCATTTTGATTAAAATCAATGAGATTGAAAATGAATTTGGGGGTATAACAAGAGACCAATACAATACCATCCACGTTACTTGCCTATCTCACCACCAGCCCACCCCAGATCATGGCTTTGTTTTCATGAATGTGTATGGACAAATGCTCAATATGTTTATTTTGAGATTTCTCTTCCCACTATTTTAGCAGAAGTGTTCAATTGTGTTTGTGCAATGTCTGTTTTAAAGTAACTGAGCAAAGCATTTCAAGCCAATGCATTAAGTTTCATTCTCTAATAAGCCAGGTTTGTTTTCCAGATCATTGTCTCGATTATGTTTTCACTTTAATTGTCTTCATTGAAAATGACCATTTGATGCTCCTTCAATGTATTAGGAACTTTTCCATTAAGAGATTGTGTTACACTGATTAGGAAGATCTGAGGTTTGATTTGTGGTCTACTCTGACTGATGCAGGGATGGTAATGAACTCTTTCCCGAATAAACTATTGAGAATAGGTCACTTTCAAAACTAAGATTGATAAATTCTGATGACCTAAAATGTTAACTCTGTTTCTCTCATCCACAGATGCTGTCTTACTTGCTATGTATTTCCAACATTTCATTTTTACTACAAACGTCATTCACCTGCAGTAGTTTGATTTTATTTTGATAAATATGTTAGGCAAGACTATTGAGGAATATGGAGCCAAGATTGATAAACAAAATTAAGATACAGGTCAGACATGATCTAATTAAATGGTGAAATAGGTAAGAATGTTTGTTTCCAATTCTTATATTCATTACTTGATTGTATGGTTTTGTACTTGGAGGAAGGCAGGATTTGGCTTGTTCAATGAACTGGGTAACAATTACCCATGACATCCACAAAGCATCAGAGAGGGGCTGATGTTATGGAAGTGTGTCTCAAGATAGGCAACATAGCCAAGGGAAGGAAAAATTGTTAGGAAAAAACATAGAGAAATAGATTCAAAACGAACTTCCAAATTCAATGCTTTAGTCTAATTACATTTTTCTACAGTCACAGGGCACAATAATGGAACATCCTTCTTTAATGAAAGTGTAAAACTCACATCTAGATTGGTTACCTTTTCTACACTCCACCCAGAAATGGAAAATCAAATGGGATGTAAATGGGTGGCCTGTCCGAAATCATGTGTTCCATTCAATTTGCCAATTGCAGAAGCATTGCAATTTTCTGCCCATTTATTCAAAGTTAGAAAATATGTATCATAAAAGACACAGCAAATGTCCAAACTTGATGTTTGAAAGAAAAGCCAAGAACTTGGACAGAAAATGAAGCTGTACTATATCATTCAGTTGCTGATACTCAAACATTTGAGACTTTTTCGATTGTTATGACAACATGGGCTGTGAGTTGATGAAGGATATTTATAGTGCATATATTACAACTAAAAGCGCCCTGTTTGAAACAAAATGAAACTAACAAGGTGCTGTAAGCTGTGTAGATTGTAGCTAACACATTTCCTTGTTGTTGAGGAATTCGTTGTTTAATTTTTAGCTAACAAGCTCACACTGTTTGAACTAAACCGGCTCTCATATCTCTGATATAACAAAATGCGCTATTGCAAAGTCCAAACGTCAGGTTCACCAAGGTCATTCTGAGAAAATTTGGTTCAATGTTAGCAAGAACATGCAAAACTAGATTTGCTCTAAATAAAACATGGTGAGAAGTTGGCTCTAACATTCCCTAATGCTGGAGATATGAATGACACAAGGTCAGAATAACCCAAACACAGAAAGGGCACAACAACTTTTTGTCGGATTCTTTTCTCGAAACAAAAGGCAAACAAACAATTGACTTTTGACCTTCCCATGTTAGGCAACTGGTGTAAAACTGTTAAATTACATCAGTATGTGCAGGTGTAGTCATCCAACCTAATTAGTTGCACAGACTGTTTTGCGATGTTTATGACAATCTGCTTTTGTCATCAGTGACAATAAATAGATAACAATGGAAACACAGCCCAGGAAATAAGACAAGTTCATCAATTTTCTGGATGTTTCAGGACCAGAAATAGACTGAGAAATGATTGCTAGTGGCATGCACTTTCTTTACCTTGGCTTTGCAACCACATTTGGCTGCACTTGATTTTCAATTCCAAGAACTTGGTCTTGGATATCTAAATCTTTACAGCTCAAATATTTCAGCTTCATTAATTGTGATTAAGTTGTAACAGACATTTGTCCTTGAAAAGTTCTTCTGCAAATCATAGACAAATATTGAGCCAAAGTTTGTTGAGGCAGGCATTCATGGCATCTGCCATTAGACTTGCTCTAACTTGTTTAGGCTTTTCAAATCTTTACATTGCAAGTTGCTGGAGGGCAAGTTACGAACAAGGTAGTGAAGAAAACTGGGCATCTGGGACCTGAATGAACAGAATCTGCAACTGAGTATCTCCATGACCAAACAGATTGAGAGATTGTAAAATTGCCAGTGCAATGACAGAGATAATGATATAGATTGTAGAGTGTGAATTAATTTTAAATAAGGTGCAGGAAGAAAAATAAAAAGAGAGAAAATTGGTTAAGAAATAAATTGGGGGAGGACAATATTTAAATCATAAAATGTTACTTTTTCATGATTTTCAAATATACTTAAAGATGAAGGAATGAGACTGCATAATTGTAATTGGTACTTTTCAAGGCCAGAGATGTTTGTTGATGGTAATTAACACCTACTTCAACATTAAGAGTTTATTGCTATTGATGTGGGCAAGTCTTACATTTCTGAGGCATACAGTTCTCATCTACTACACAATTCCAAATCCTCCATTGCATTTCAACAGTGACCCAGGTGACAAGATGTTGGTTCTGTGGAGAAAGTATGGCAGGATATGGCAGGATAGCACTATATTCGACATTCTGTTCTATTACTCTGATGTACTTATGAGAGGTATGATTTGTCTGTTTAGCTCGCAAAGCATTACTTTTGACTATATCTCGGTACATGTAATGGTATTTAATCAAATCAAGGATGCTTAGATTCAGTTTGGACTATTTAGTCATCTCAGAACCCACAACTCCAGAGTTGAAGAAATTTGTCCTCATCCCTGAGGAATTACCAAAGAGAAGAGGAGAGAGAGAATGGGGTTGTAGCACACTTTAGACTGCAACACTTATTGGGCAAACCGTGTTTAACCTCACATCTGCCCTTGCTTGAAATTCCACCAAGATTCTAGAGATTTGCATTATTCTGACTGCATGTTTTATGCAATTTTTTTCTAAATGTTGGAAATATTTCATTGTAGATATGCACCAAGTTTATTTGATGGGACTCTTCCCATGAGGCCAAGCAAGTTTTCTTGCTGAATCTTACTGAACCTGTCTCATTAATGTTTTTTTCTGCCTTATGGCATGCATCACATCTCATTCCTACCTCATTTTACCATACGCGGTTCCTAGAACAACTTGTCATTCATTGAGGCACAGGTGTCATTTTTAAAAAGGTTGTTATGCACTGTCAGTACAGACCTGCCCTTCATGATTGCTGACATTAGCACTGGGCATGGCAGACAGGAGGAAATCAGTGTCATATTTTGCAGATAGGATTGTGAAGGTTCTGCATGGGCAAGACTTCCTTTTCCTCAATACCAGCAGTGGATGCTATGCCACCAAGCCATGACAGTCAGGTCTGAGGTTACCACCTGGCTTAAAGCAGTCTCGACTGCCTGAAGGGAGAACTGTAGCTCACACATAGTCAACATCTGTTACTGCACCCACCTCCCACCAAGGTTCATGTTTTACCACTCTCATCATTGTTTACATCATCTTCCCCACTCGCCGTCACTCATCCCAACCCCTAACACCAGTAACCCTGCATGCTGTCTGCACTTCCTCACATTCAATTAGACACCTCTCTCCCTGCACCAACAGTAATAGCATTGCCACCCACTTTCATCTTCCAAAATATCTATGTCAGGAGGAAAACAGCCAATACAGGTATTTGTGCTATAATGTGTTTCGTTAATGCAAATTGGCTGTAATGTGATTGATGAACAGTGGGCACTGTTTGGATATTGCAAACTTTCTACTGTACAGTATATTGATTTTCTAGAGAGATTTCCCTCTAATGCAATTTTCTATGGCGATTCTCTATAGCACGAGGTTGCACAAGGACGCAACTATTGTGTTTTAGGAGAACTATCTGTAATAGGGTAGAAATAAGGAGGGCACATTGCCTGTCATCAAGCTCCTCATCTGTTACAAGAAGAGCATCCTGACTCTGACCTCCCTGAGCAGGATTTGGTCTGGTATCATGGGTTGCCCTTGACTTTCTGTGCCAGAATCCCCTGAGCAAAGCCTAACATCCCCGATCGGGCTGGGGTCTGCTGACAACTATGACCAGCTTCCTAGCTTTGTGATTGTGCTAAATGGCACAGCAAGACAGTAGTAATATAAGCTTGGTATTTCTGGCTGAAGGGGCAAAGTGTGACAAAGGTAAGGAAGTGAAGATAAGGTTACTGTGAGCATCCAGGTAAGTACCAGAGTGAGCAAGTGTTATGACAGCAAGTGAAGAGCCTGGAAATTGGTTCTAGTTCAGTCCATGTGCTGAGCACATGTCTCTAAGGGCATAATGACATTGTAGCAGCATTAAAATGATAGTAGCCAATGCAGCCTAAGGTGTAGCATTGAAATGCAGAGATGTCCAGAGGGTCTTGGAGGCTGGTACAGATGTGGAGTATATATGGCTAGTGCCTAGTGCCCTGAGATGCTTCTGCCTGGTGTCCAACATGAAAGGCGATTAGATCAAGCAGCAAGCACAACATGCCAAGCGCTTGCTTTGATTTCCATGTCCATTCTTCTCGATGTCTGGTTTGTTGGGTGAGTTTGGTAGGATTGCAACCAGGATGTTAATGAGGTAAGTAGTGAGGCAAGGGCCATAAGTTTTAATTGCCATCAGTTGGCAATTTTCCACTGTCTTGTTTGAATCTAGAAATGCCACTTGTAGAAAACTTAAAAATGTAGTAAGATGACCTCAATGTCAAGATGCCCCTCATCAGATATCTCAGCCAATTCTGCCACATGTCTTGACATAGCCAACATTGCTCAGACCCCTGTAAGATTCCATCCATGGTGTTTCTCTAGTCTCCCTTTCCCTGACTACCTGTGTCCTCCACCTCATCCGTCATATTGAAAGTTTATATTGCAGCAAGCTTAGGAGATGAACAAAATAAGATAAACAAGTTGTGAGATATTTATGACATTATGGGGTGGTTACAAAACTTTCCTTCCTTTATTTGGGCGTCATGTTGCAGCTGGACAGGACAATAGTGGGGCTACTTTTAGAATAATGCGTACAATTCTGGTTGCCCTCCTATAGGAAGAATGTTGTAAAATTTGAGACAGTGCAGAGAAGATTTGCAAGGATGTTGCTGGGATTGGAAAGTTTGAGGTATAGGAAGAAGCTGAATAGCCTGGGCTTTTTTCCCTGGAGGTTTGGAGGCTGAGGGATGGCCTTATAGAGGTTTGTAAAATCATAAGAGGCATGGATAGGGTGAATAGCCAAGGTCTTCTTCCTAGGATGGGGGAATCCAAAATTGGAGGGCGTAGGTTTAAGGTGGGAGGGGAAAGATTTTATAAAGGACCTGAGGGGTAACTTTTTCACTCAATGGGTGGTGCGTGTATGGAATGAGCTGCCAGAGGAAGTGGTGGAGACGGGTACAATTACAACATTTTAAAAGGCTTCTGGATGGATATATGAATAGGAAGGATTTAGAGGGATATGGGCCAAATGCAGATAAATCTGACTAGGTCAGAATGGGATGTCCAGTCAGCATGGACAAGTTGGACCAAATGGTATGTATAATTCTATGACTCAATGACTCTATTTAACTTTAATTTCCTGAGTAAATTCAAAGAAACATGGTCCTGACTCATGAGTCTGCATTACTCTCGATTATTACAGCCCCATGACATCATCAGTTCCACAACAACACTTATCCAGCCTACCTCTATAAATAGAGTTGAGGGACTGACTAGCCATACCCTCAAGGAATGGCCCTGTTCCTATTTGATCTGTGCAGCACCAGTTGATTCTGTATTTTTGAAACTATGGAGATTTTTTGACAGCGAAGTATGGCAGTTGTGGGAATTGATACGTCATATGGATCTGATGGTAATGAGGTGGCATGAGGGTATAAGAGGGCACGGGTTGGCAGCGAATCAGGTTGGGCCTTCTAACTATCCTGCCTCATCACTTGCCTAGCTCTGAGGTTACCTCTTAACTGCCTCTGCAGGAAGCAGGCCCGACTTGATCGTGGCACACCCCCACCCCACCCTGAATGAGTGAAAACCATGCAGGTGTAGTCAATCATCTCCATGGAGATGGTTCTGTGACATCAGTAGCTTCCTGCCCCCATGGCAAAAATCCAACCTTTTCTCTTCCTGTTAGCTGACCACCTTGTCTTCCTGCCAAGTTTGCTTTCTCTTTATAAACATTGGAAGATTACTGAGTCACTCATGACCTCAAATTCACATTTAATTTGTAACTCAAAATGACTTTACTTCCTGTCTCATGATATACTTCAGGAATGACTAATAGGGAGAGGTTTCTCTCAGTCATCTGACAGTGATCTGGTAATAGTCATGAACTAACAATGAGGCAGGGTCTGTCAAGAGTATGCAACCCACCTGACCAGATAACTGGAGGTGATGATGAAAAATCTAGCCCAATGGCTTTGTGGTGACCATTAATCTGAATAAATGAGAAGATTTGCATTACGTTGTCTAAAAGGAAAAAATCAAAAAGGCAAGCAGTTCAAACAACAGAGTCAAAAAAAAGATATGTAAATGTATTCAGGGTTAAAACTCTCACATGCTTCAATGTCATTCTTGAACTTTCTCTTATCAGCTAAATCCCTAAAAGTGAGATATGTCCTTGTGACACATTTACATTGATCATTCATTTTGTAGATAATGGAGTGGACAATGGAGAGATAATTCCTGGGAAACAAACAGCAGATTTGTTTTCAAAATAAATTTGTAGTAAAAACATCACAGTTGATAACCTTTGTATGAGAGCTTCGATACAGACCCAAAGCATGACTTAAAATGATATTGATGATTATAGACACTCCCATTGCTGTCACTAGAAATTGCATTGTTGTCACTAGAAATTGATCAGTAAGAGACATTCTGAAAACAAATGAAATGTGATATGAACGTATGATTGCATGGATATATACTTAGAAGTCACAAATAAAAGACTAGATAGAATGGCCATCATATCCTGCATTGAGACATCTGAAATGATTCTTTCAAATGAGACATGAAACGAAGACACTTTTTGAAGATCACAATTGTATTAGTTTTGCCTCTGAGGCAGGAAGTTGTAGTCTCACTCTCCAAAAATTGGAACATAAAAATCCAAGCCGACGCTTCAGGTCAGGACTGAGGGAGTGCTGCTGTATTGCATTGGAAATACAATTATTTCAGTGAACAATTAAACTAAGGCCCCACTGTCTATATCAAGTGGATGCAAAGGATTTCATAATTTTAAAGAAGAGCAGGGGAATCTTCCTTGGTGACTTGACCAAACAATTTTACAATTATTTGGTTATTACACTTCAGTTCGTGGGAGCTAGTTGTGTACAAACTGACTGCAGCAATGCCAACACCAAAAGTGCTTCATTATTTGTTAAACAGTGTTGGATGTCATGATTGAATGTCCTGGGATGCAACTCACTATTTTTTCCTTTCTTTTGTTCTTCTATCATATCTTCAGTGTGAAATAGTGAGGTTACAGGGTTTTGACAGGATGAATCTAGAATAAGGGCCCCACCCGATGTCAGAACAAAGTGAAATGAAGCTCTCTGGGGATATAATCCATCCCCTTTTCAATTCTGAACCAGTCTGTGATCAAACCTGGCAGATAAGTGTTGGGCTGAAGCTGAAGGCACTGACTTACAGGCTCTGAGTTTCTGTGGCAAACATCTAATGAAATTGCAGTGGGAGGTTCGTGGCGAATCTGGAGATACAGATAGTTCCAGCTGACTGCGCCACTTCACTGAGAATCTGTCTACCTCCTTTTATAGAATTATGATAGATTTTGTGGACGACGATATCAGGGCAGATGTGGAGATAGTACGAGCTGCCGATGCTGGAGAATCTGAGATAACAAGGTGTAGAGCTGGATAAACACAGCAGGCCAAGCAGCATCAGAGGAGCAGAAAAGGGGTCTTCTGAAGATGGGTCCAGACCCGAAACATTAGCTTTCCTGCTCCTCTGATGCTGCTTGGCCTGCTGTGTTCATCCAGCTCTACACCTTCTTATCTCATTAGGGCAGATGTGCTTTGATTTGAGATGCAAACCCGATTGTCTACAATGTTCCCGGGAATCTTGTCTATTAACCACTTTTATGTATCCCTCATTGATTATGTAACTCAAATTGCTTTTGCCTTGTTAATTGTACCTCTCACTAGTTCTTGATCTTGTGAAGAAGCCATTCTCAGTTAGAAATATAATGGTCTCCCTCTTCACAGGTCCTCAAAGGTAATAGTAATTTTGATAAGTTTGAAATTCTGACAAGGCCTGGTTATGTCCTAAACCATAACACCAAAAAAAATTAGCATCACTAACTTGAGATGTTTGCATATCAATAGGCAATTCCTCAAATGTTACAGAGTAAATTCACTGACTACAAGTTTTTTCTTTGTTCTTTTATGAAATGTGGGCATCACTGGCTAGGCCAGCATTTCTTGCCCATCCCTAATTGCACAGTGAGCAATTAAGAGTAAACCATATTGTTGGGGGTCAGGAGTTATATGCAGGCCAAGTCAGGTAAAGTTGATAGATTTCCTTCCCAAAAGCACATTATTGAACCATATGAGTTTTTACTACAGTCAACAATATTTACATGGTCACCATTAGAGTAGTTTTATTTTTAAATTCCATATTTTTAATGAATTTTATTTCCATCAGCTGCCATAGTGGGACTTGAGATGATATCCCCACAATATTAGTCTATGGTTCTAGGTTACTAGTCCAGTGGCATTATCACTATCTCAGAAGTCAGATGACACTGGTTTATAGTCCGACAGGTTTATTTGATATCACAAGCTTTCGGACTGTTGCCCCTCCATCAGGTGTTGTGGCACCTGACCTGGTGTCGTCTGACTTCTGACCTTGTCCACCCCAGTCCGACACCGGCACCTCCACATTATTATCACTCTGCCAACGCCTCTCCACATTTCTTAATGGAGACTGCAATTTGGGGGCGGACATAAAGAACTCTGGGGATTGGTTATCTCAGTTGGTAGCCAGCTGGTTTGTGATGCAGAGTAACACCAACAGTGCAGTTTCAATTCTCACACTAGCTGAGGTCTCTGTGAAGATCCCACATTCTCAACCTTGCCTGAGGCATAGTGACCCAGAGATTGAACAACTACTAATAGCCTCTCTGTAATTAAAGAGCACCCTTATGATTGTCTGAGACTATGGTGACTTTACCTTTATAGAACACTTTCTGAGAGTTGGAGGGCACCATTCCATTTAGATTTCAATGCCAACTGGAGACATGAGACGAGTGAATTTGCACCTATTAAATGGCCAATGAAGATCCATAGTAATCATCTAAGTGGTCCATAACAACAAAATTTGTGGATATCTTCACACAAGAATAAGAAATTTTAAAATTATAATATTTTCTGATCTTTTCAATTTTCTTTCCTTTGTATTCAAATATGCATCTGGTCAGACAGGAAGTTGCTATATTTTAAATCCTGGCAATTTGGCTAGATTTTTCTTTAATACAGCTGTCAATAAAATACACTTACATTACATTAAATTTCTAAAAAGCCTCACACTCAAAAGACATAAATGGTGACATTTTAAATAGCATTGCAAATAAGATTACAAAATATCCACAGATATATGAAAAGAATTGTAAACACTATTAATTCAGTTCTATTACAATGGTATTAGTGGGGTAATAAAAATGATATCAGTGGGTTTATCTGTAGGAATAAACAGTTTGTCATTTGCATGATTTTTTAAAATGTTAATTCACTGGGATTTTATAGCTTAAACCTTGTTAAATGCAATGTTTCTGGGCCAATTTTGTCAGAATAAACTGTATTACAAATGGTTGAACATTGCATTGGAGCAGCATTTCCCAAAATACAATTGGAATTACTTACAAATAAGTTGATTCATTAAAGTTATTTGATAATTTACTTTCTTTTAAGCTCTCACTTTTGTGTAACATGTGGAGCTTAGTTCCAGTCCTGGTGCAAAAATTAGTGACTTTGAGACTGCAACTTTCATTGGCTGTAAAGTGCTTTGGGACTTCCTGAGGTCAAAAATGGCACTTTAAAAATGCATGTTTGTTCTTTATTGAGCTGAACATTATAAAAGAAGACAAGTCCCTGTCCCACGTAGGAATCTATTTGAGTATATTCTTGGACAATATGATTTTATACTAATTAATTGGATGACTACAGCTGCGCAAAACTGCAATATTCACATGCACCAGAAGAGATTGTGTATCATTATGGACTCAAACTTGTCAGTTTCTCAGTGTAGATGAGTGCTTCTAAAGTTTCCAAAGTGCCCTGCAAGGATACTTATACAATGAAAAGATCTTCAGAAAGGCATACAACTCTTACTTTACTTTTAATACAGACTTCCAAGATGACCTGTTGCATCCTTTTCCCCTTGCACATAATGTTTAAACAAAGAATTTTGCGATCAGGCAGCTCAAGTAGTTCAAAGTTTAATAAGAAACATTTTTGGCTGGAACTAACCATCCCAACACATGTTGCCATTTGCTGCCAAACAGTTCCTTAATTAAGAACAACACTAAATCTTAGCTGACTGTGACCTCTACATCTCTTCAGTGCATTTTTTGATCGGATTCACATTAACTTGCATTTATCTTTTTGAGTGTATTCATGCATCCTTTTTCCTGTCCCTGCTTCACATTTCCTTTGCTTTTTCCTAATCTATTTATCGCTTGTTTTCTTTGGCTTTCCAGAACTTACCATTTTTCATTTTTTTAAAACGGTTCTTTGTTTTCCCATCGGTCATGGCTGCCTTCCCACCAGTCCTCCTCTCAGCTGACGTTTCCCATTCTTAATGAAGCTGTGCTGCCCGGCCTCCCCTGAATTTATATCCAGCTGTTTCCTCTTTTACTGTAAACCCTTTTTTAAAACACTGTTAGGATCCTACAACTGGCCTGTTTTCATATCCCAGATTATGTCCACAACAATCAATGATTTCTGGTAAATTGCAAGGCAGAAATCCAGCTGTAGTTCATCAACCAATTTTTTGTTATATTTACCTCAGTTACACCCCTTCCTTTTTTAAGATCACTGTACAATACTGAGAGGCAGTTTTTTTCTCTCTCTAGTCTTCCTAAAAAGGTTTCACATAGCTAAGTCTGTGAGAATGTATCATTCTGTTACCACCTTGAATCTCCATGACTTGTCAGTGAAAGCTTGTCAATACTAGGTGTTGCCTGCCAATTCATGTCACTGTGTTACAGGCACAGAATGTGCGAATAGGGCCTAACGCACATTTAATCATTAATGTGCCCTTGACATCATGGAAATTACTTTGCAAGTTCCTGTCATCATTTTAAGGTGCTTTAAGTGTTCACTGGTGATTTTGGAAACTAGAAGCCTCTGAGTAATTTTTTTTTCTACTTGAAATTCTACATATGTCTAAACTTTAGGAAGCAAAGTTTGTCCTATGTTTAACATCTGAGTAAAGCATCTTCAGTGACTGCTGCCAAAATGCCATACATATTTGTACTCAAAAGAAATGTTCCAGTGGAACTTAAGGATTAGTGTCCAGAATGCCGTTGTGATTATTTTTATATATGGTGCAAAGATTGAATAGCTCTTGAAATAACGTGTTTTGGAAGTACAATATATGACATTTCAAGCTGAGGATCATTATTAGAAGCATATTTTATTAGTCCTTCAAAAGATATGAGAAGCATTGGCAGAGCTAGTATATTTTGCCCATCACTAATTACACATAAGAAGGTGATGGTGAGCCACCTTCTTAACTAAAACTAAATGGCTTGCTTGGCCATTTTGGAGGACTGTAAAGATGCACATATAGGCCAGATCAGATAAAGATGGCAGATTTCCTTTTCTAAAGGACATTAACAAACCAGGCAGGTTTCAAAAATAATCCTGTAATTTCATGGCCACCATTGCTCAGGTTGGTTTTATTTCCACAATTTTAAAATTAATTCAAATTCTAATTCTCCAGCTGCTATAATGGTATTTGAACTCGTGTCTCCAGATCAGAAATCAAGTTACATAACTGCTGCATAAAGCTTAATATGAGATTTGCCTGCTGTTGTACCAAAGATTTGGTTATTATCTTTACCCTAACTTCCAGATGCTGCAAAAAGCTTGTTCTCACTATGATGTCTCCAATGCACTCCTGTTTCCCCAACCATTCCACTTGTGCAACACCCAGTTGATTACAGGTAGTTCTGCTATAACACGTGATTTGTTAACGTGAATTGGCTGTAATGCTATTGACGAATAGTGGATGCTGTTTGGAAATTGTGAACTTTCTACTGTACTGTATAATGATTTTCTATAGCGATTTCCCTATAACGCGATTTTCTATGGCGATTTTCTATAGCACGAGGTCGCACTAGGATGCAATTATCATCTTATGGGAGAACTACCTGTGTTACAGGTTCTTCAAATTAGACACAAAGGGTGGACTGCTACAGGAGCCTGACTGACATAGTTTATGGCAAGATAGACGCCAAGTTTGGCAAGCCCAGCTCAAGGATAAGATCACCTCAGCCCTATCATTTATGCTTTTCACAAGAGAGGTGATGAGATTCTTGCTAAGCAATGGCATGATGTCATTTGGCTCTTATTACTAAGTGTTAAATGCCTTATTAATGTCACACTCACCTCACTAACACTTAGATATCCATTTTACCAAGTTAGCAAAGTAAGTTAATTGTCAGGAAAAGTATACAAGGAAGCCAAATTGTGTGCCTGGCAGGTTTAGCTCACCCCTTGCTCTGAACCACCACCATATTGGAAACTAGACACCAACATCAATTTTTCCCATTGTTGGGTAGATTCCAGTGTTGCAGCTACACTGGAAAAGCTTAGCTAGATTGCAGCAAGTACTGCGTCACAAGTTGGATTGCTGTCAGGGTTCATAGTCTTTGCAGTATCCATTGCTTCCAAGTGTTTCTTGATGTCATGTGAAATGGATTGATTTGGCTGAAGACTGGTATCAGTGATGCTGGGGATAACCAGAGGAGGTCAAGATACCACTCAGCACTCTGGCTGGAGATTGTTACAAATGCTTCAACCTTGACTTTTGCACTGATGTGCTGGGCTCTCCCATCATTGAAAATGGAGATATTTGTGGACCCTCCTCTTCCAGTGAGTTGTTTAATTGTCCATAACCATTCACAACTGGATGTGGCAGAACTGCAGAGCTTAGAGTGAATCCATTGGCTATGGGATCATTTGGCTCTATCACTTGCTGCTTATGTTGTTTGGTATGCAAGCAGTCCTGTTTGGTAGCTTCACCAGCCAACCTCATTTTCAGGTATGCCTCATGCCGCTCCTGGCATGCACTCCTGCACACTCCATTAAACCAGGGTTGTTCCCCTGGCTTGATACTAATGGTAGAGTGGGGAATATGCAAGCCATTTTACTGGAGTACAATTTTGCTGCTTCCAGTGGTCACAACACCTTGAGGATGCCAAGTTTTGAGTTGCTCCATCTGTTCAAACCCTGTCCCATTTAGCACGGTGATAGTGCCATACAATATGATGAAAGTTTTTATCCATGTGAAGGCAGAACTTTGTCTCCTCAGGTGGTCACTCTTACCAATACTGTCATGAACACATGCAGCAGGCAGACTGGTAAGGGTGAGGTCAAATATGCCTTTCCCTCTTGTTAGCTCCCTCACCAGCTGCCAAAGTCCCAGTGTAGCAGCTATCTCCTTTAGGACTCAACCAACTTGACCAGTAGTGCTACTGCTGAGCCACTCTTAGAGGTGGACATTGAAGTCCTTCCCCTAGTAAATTCTTCATCCTGACCACTCTCAGTACTTCTCCAAGTATGACTCAACATGGACAAGTTCTGATTCATCAGCCAAAGAAGGACAGTATGTGATAATCAACAGATACTTTCCTTGTCCATGTTGAACCTAATCACATGGGACAGGACATACCCAGGGATTATGACAGTGTTGGCTGGCAGATTTTCTGTTATGGTATGATTCTGTGACTATGAATTTGTCAGGCTGTTGACTTGACTAGTCTGTGAGGCAGTTCTCCCAATTTTACCACTATTTCCCAGATTTTAGCAAGGAGGACTTTGCAGGGTCGACAGGTCTGTGCCTGCCATTGCCATTTCTGATGTTTTAGTGGATGAAAGGTAATAATCCAGTGTCTTTCCTTATTGACATATTGTCTGTCTACCTCAATTTGTTTCTGAATAATAGGTCCAGAACTGTTCCCTCCCTTGTTGAGCTTTCTACACCCTGGCTAAAAAGTTCTCATCGATTCAATTTAAGAATTTTGACCCCTCCCTACCTTGCACGGTTAAACTAATCCTGTCACTAGTTGTGTCATTAAAAACCATCTACTTTTACCAGCTCGTTATTCTTCCACTTCTGTCAAATTTGATTGCACATGTAATCCTCTATATTTCTCTGACTGGTTGGGGGCCTGTAATGCACACTCAAAAGTGTGTTCGGCCCTTTTGTATTTTTCACTTCTTCCCACATGGCCTAGTTTCATGATCTTCTAAATTATCATTCCTCCTCATTGCTCTACTTGATTCCCTGATCAATAATGTACCAGCCACTCTTCTTCTATCTCCCTCGCTGTCTTACCTGAATACTTTATAAACCGGGAGTGTTGAGATGCCAATCCTGCCCATCTTTCAGCCAAGACTCAGCCATTGCTATGATATCATACCCCCATGTACCTATCTGTGCCTCAGATCATTTGTCTTATTCCTCAGACTCCTTGATTAACATACATTCCATGTATCCTTGCTAAACTCATTTCTTTCTCCTCTCGTCTAAGTTTCCTCGGTCTTCCAGACTCAATTACTAACATTTGAATTTTCAACTCCATCTCAGCTTCTTTGTCCCCTGAACTACCTATCAGGATTCCTGCCCCTTGCAAATCTAGTTTGACAATATAAGCAACCATCCTCACGAGGATATTGGTCCCATTCCTGTTCAGATGTAACCTATCCAAATTGTACAGTTTCCCACCGCCCCCATGCCTCAAGAATCTAATGCCGTCCCTCTTGTGCCGTATCTCCAGCCATGCCGTATCTATCCTTCTATTCTTATACTCACTACTACATGGCATGAGAATAATTTGGACAATGCAACCTTTGAATTCCTGCTTTGCAATTTCCTATCTATCTCCCTTCTGGCAGGAACTCATTTCCTTTTCTTCCTATGTCATTGTTCCCAACATGGATCATGAACTCTGGAATTTCAGCCTCCTCCTTCAGAATTCCCTGCAGCCTTCCTTGACGTTCTGGACCCCGACACAAGGGAAATACCAGGAATCAGGTCTACGGCTACAAAAGTGCCTGATTTGTTCCTCACTAACGAAACCCATACTACTATTACCCTTCCACGATTCTTCCTTCCTATTTGAGTAGTCTCAGAGTCATGTCTTTGATTCTGAATGTCCTCCACAAAGGAACTGTCCCTTTCACCATTTTACAAGACTAAGAACTGGTTTGCATTTTTGGGATTCCTACCTGTCTAGCCCCCTTCTTCTATGGGGTAGACACCCATTCCCTGTCTGCCTCTACTTCCTGAAGGTACAAAGACACATGAAACATGCTGTCTATTACCTCTGAGCCTTGCGAATATCACCAGCTGGAATGCTCAAGTTCCGAAATCCAGAGCTCAAGTGCTCCAATTGGAGATACTTCCTGCACATATGGTCATCCAGACTGATAGGAGTGTCCGGGATTTCTTACACAGTGCAGCATATACAAATCACAGATCCGACCTCCTCAGACATACCTTAACTAAAGACAATGTGGGACCTTGCTTTATTGTACTTTTACTCCAAATTAAGCATAGAAGACAAAAAAATTATTTTCATTGGTAGGTCCAGTCCAATTTAGATCCACCGCCAGCCTGTCTCCTTCTCTGCAAGACTCTACAATGGAATAAGTCGAATCTTAGGTTGAAGACAAATTGTTCTCTTGATGTAACTGGGGCACACCAGACTTCTTGAACCACTGAAGTCCTTGTAGTAATGGATGTGCCATAATGACACAAAATAGGGAATTCCAAGAATTTGGCTGAATGACAATGAATGATTAATAATGCAGGTCCAAGTGAGGACATTCCCACGATGTTGTTACCTCTGTTTTTCCTTCGTGACAAAGATCATAAGGTAGGAAGGTGCTTCTGAAGTTGGCTGGAAAAGTTGCTTCATCCTAAAAGTGTCATAAACTCACAGGTTGTGAGGTAAGAAGAGGTAGCATTGAGGGGTGAAAAACACTTCAAGGAGGCCAGCAACCTAATCATTACATCTAGCTGATGGCAGAATTTAAAAGAAAATGGAAAAAAAAAACAAACATTTGGCAGTTGACTCATTTCCCCAGAGTCACTAGCCTAGACTTTGCTCCTCAGTGAGATGAAAGAAGATAATCATTGTTCGCTTTGTCCCTGCCACAGTTCTCTAATCTTGTACCGAAAAGCCAAAACCACATGAGATTTTTGACATTCTGAGGAAATTAATCCTTAAAATTGCTGCAAAAATACTGGGTCCCTGGAAACAATTCGTCGACTCAGGGTTTTATGAAGGTTTGTGCAATAATTGTTGAATCTAAAGAGCACTCTTCTGAGGCTGGAGTAGAAATAATTACCAGGAATATGAAGATGGCACAGCTGTTGTCCTGTGCCAAGCCTCACATCATTGTGTCAAGTATCTACACTGAGTGCAAACTCAAAATGTTTTCATCGTCATTCTAAAAAGAAATTGTAGAGAGCACTAAACAAGCATATGGGGATAGCACTTGATAGTAACACAACTAGAAGACTCCTAATAAATTATAAATAAATCCAAGTCATTTGAATCCTTGGTTCAGAATACTGACTGAATGCTTCCTTATATCCTGAACAGAGGAATCTGCTTTTGGTCTATTCATGTTTACAATGGTATAAAGTGAATCTTAAAGAAATGCATATTTTAAGCATTGACATGTGTTTTAAAACTGGATTCTTATTGCTGCTTTCGAATTATCATTTGTTCATGGGCTTTATGCTTTGAAACTGCTGCTCAGAGACATTTTAGGTACAGATCATGTGTAGAAAAATCGCTGGCAGTAACTCCAGGAAATTACACTCGAATTACATCATAAAATGGGAATTGTTGCCGGAGCCCACTGTCTCCTGGGTGGCAGAGAAAAAAGTGATTACAACATTTAGCATCCATCAAATAAATAAGGTCCTTTTTAAACGACATTTCATCGTAATTGATTTTCAGAAATTTTTTGTAGCAACATTGAATGTAAAGGGAAGAAATGCTGATTCCTGTATTCTTCCACTTAATGAAATTGATGGCATCTAAAGGGACCTGGACAAATTATGCAGTTACGCTAAGGACGGCAGATGGATATCAATCTGGATAAATGTAAGGTAATGCACATTGGTGCTGGAAACTTAAAACGTGCGTGCACAACGAATGGGTCCTATTTTGTAGTCGGCTGGTAAATGTGGAATTAGACTAAACGCAGATCCATCTGGATACATCTGTCACCTCGCCTTACAGCAAAAACAGTCAAGTTTCTTTTAGTTCACTAAATTGGATGGGTCCGGTTTGAAACTAGGATATGCATTGTGGATGAGGTAATGCCCAATATCATTGGAAGACATTAGGAAAATATCTGCCATGATAAATTGTGGCCAATCATAAAAGGAGAAACAGAAAAGGATTTAAATGGAATTTACACAGGAACAGGATTTGATAGAGCATGCTTTTACACGCCTTTGCTTTTTTTTTCCTGTTGACGCCCTTACTTATTATAAGTCTTGGAAACTTCAATTGATCCAGTATCCACAATAAGATGTTACCGGAGAGAGTTCCCATTTCTGCCACCCTTTGCATGGAATGTGCCTATGGATTTCAGTCCTGAATGATTGTTAGCTCCTCTCAGAAATGTGAAATTCTCAATAAGATGAATCTAATGCTCAAATCCACCTCGAGAACCATTTGATTTCAAGTCAAATCATTATTTCAAACCTTTATTACACATTGACAATGCCACTTTTAGAACATTTATGGTGTAGTGAACAACCTACTTCTCAAAGATTGCTGGTGTATTGAATTTATTCAAAGAAACTAAAAATGATTCCTAGAGATAGGGCTCAAGATGATATAAAATCACTTGCATAAATTCAAAATAAATTAAAATGTATCTGCAGTTTGAGATAAAAATTGCAGAAGGGAAAGAAATATCTTAAATTGTGCTTCACTGGGGTACATTTTTTTTCAATGGAATGATTGAGTATTTAACTTCTTTATGGCCTAAAAAATTACAGATGCACACACGCACACGCACACACACGCACACACACATGCACACACAAACATACACACACATCTAATGCATTATCAAGTCTCTTTGTATTAACAATGGTTAATTCATCATCTTAACATTAAAGTAAAACATGCAAACTGTTGGGAGTTGGATTGAGTGATGAGGAGTTGGTTTTGGTTAGCAGGGTAGACTTCAGAAACATTGTGAACTTGCAACATTTTTTTTGCATTATGACTCATTGTACATCTGGATTTAAAGCATTTTGATCAGTTTTCCTGGTAAAGTGCCAATTTAGGTGATTGAGATGTGTGAAAACAAGTCACAATTAGCTAGTTTTCTGCTGTCAATCTTATTAAATCCATGTTTCACAAATTACATACAAGAAAGATATCTGCCAGCTGCTTTTAGGGTTGGCAAGTATTGATTTAACAAAATAATGATACTTAAGAGGAAAATATGTTCTACAATCTCGAACCTAAAGTTAGAAGCTGAGTAGTAACACACAATGTAATAACTATAGTTCCAGAAGAAAAATGGGAATGACAAAAATGGGATTTATTTTTTTGCAAAATCAGCCTTTACCATATTAGATTGTATTACAATATATTAATTATTGGTTCATTTAGATATTTCTGATGGTAAGTTGGACTTACTGATAATTGTCCATTTCTATTTTTGTAAAGCACTGTGTGTATTTGTTTCTGTTTATCTGTAATTGGAAATAAAATTCAGACGGCTGAATAACTGCCTCCAATCATTTAAGGCTGTGAATGTGATGTAAGTGCCTGTAAATGTCAGCTGCAGCTTAGTCAGCAGAATTCTCATCTCTGAGTCAAAGGCTAGAGGTTCAAATCCCATTACAGAGACTTGGGTATGAAATCGAGCCTGGTGTATCAGTGCAGTACGGAGTGAGCATCATACTGTCAGAGATGCTGTTTTGAATAGAATAGCCATAGAGTAATATAGCACAGAAACAGACCCTTCAGTGCAACTCATCCATAGTGACCAGATATCCTAAGCTGACCGAGTCCCATTTGCCAGCATTTGGCCCATATCCCTCTAAACCTTTCCTATGCATGTACCTTCCAGATGCAATGCCAAAGAAGAATAAATCCTGCTTGATGGATTCAAAAGATCTCAATATGCTATTCTGAAGAAGAATAGGGGAGATCTAGTGTGTGCCATATATTTATCTTTCAACTAACATTTTCATATATTACACACTTCAGAAGTATAATGCCTGATGTTATGAAAGGAGTTACATAATTTCAATATTTACATTTAATGATTTTGCTTGTGATTGATAAGTTGATATTACCACTTAAAACTTAATAGCTATTGTCTTTTTCGCCTTCCCATCCCATTAATGACATGGGAGGGAAAATAGAATCTCATGTTCAAGTGTCCATGAAATTAAATGGATCTACTTTAAAAGTCACAAGGTGAAGGTCCATTTAGGATTTATCCTAATGCTTCTGAAACTCTTTCACTTCTCTATCATCCACTTTTAAGAGATTATTCAGCCCATCGATCCTGTTGTGTCATTCAGACAGACAAACCATACAATTCCCTGAATAATTTAAACACTTCCTCCTCCTAAAAAAAAGCTTATAATGCCAATATCACTACATCTAAAGTACCTTATCTTGAAATAACTCCACAGAGGCATTTTATTTACATGTGCAAAGTCCTTGACTCTGGCACAGCCTCGTCATAGTCAGCACCTAAATTGTCGGAATCTCTGATTCTCCCCTTTTCATCTGTCAGCCAGAGCTCCCCGATTGGACCAGATTAACAGCCCTAATCAGGGACTTCATATTCTATGAGGTCCAGCTGGCTGACCGTGTTGCAATCAATGTAATCTACAGAGTGAAATGTTCCTAGAAAAGAACTGACATTTAATAATTTGCGTTTTGAATGATGTTCAAGGCTTTTCCTTAGTCGGTTGCCCTGTTTGCATAAGTTGCCTGTGAAAGATTAATCAAATCATTGGCAAATGGGATTTGTTTTGAACTTTTCTTTAGTCAACCAGTTATTCGACTTACTGAGACACCACAGACAGGAGTTTTTTTTTGGTAATGTTTCTGTTTAGTGCCTCATAACTTTAGCAGATGTGCTATTGGTTTTTTCTACACTTTCCAACAATGGTTTCCTCTTTCCAGATGAGTGGATGCAACATTGAAGGAATTCCTAATCTTTGTTTAGGAATATTCAAGCCAAACTTCTAAAACATTACACAGTTAGATTTCTGTTTTCTCAATATAATGGGAATTATTTCCCCTTAGTTATCGGCCCCACTTCCCTCGGTCCAGAGAGTTTTAATGCACATTGGTACACTTATAACATAGACATTTAAGTATACACACAGATTACTATAGCTAGGGAGCCTGCTAGCACATATAATCTTCCTACAACATACTGAAACAGGGCAAAACTATCTATAATAGACCAGTGACCTCTTGTGATTTCTGGTCATTTGCAATGTAGATCATAAGCAATAAGCGCAAACATTAACAGCCTTGCATATACTCACCGTGACCACGTAGGTTTAAATGTTGTAAATTGCTTTGTTTTTATTAATGCTGACTGCTGTAGTCGTGCAGCACAGCAAGGCAGCTGCATGTTTCTGTGATCCCACAAGACACTCGATCTCAAAGTTATATTAATGAACACCATCTGTAGATGCAAAGCAATCAATGAGAGGATCTTGAAATGGCTAACAATATAGTCAATGCTTGGTGTTATCAGTGTGAAGTGTGAACGTCATATTGTAGAGATGCATGTGCCAAATGCTCACAAGGCAATGCAGCTGAATGCTTCCCGCTCTCCAGTGGAGTATTTGCATTCTGTTTCCAACAATGGAAGTAACGCACAAGAGATGGGTTGTTCACTTCCTTCAATATGTACTGTGAGAGTACAGCTCCTACTGTATTTCTTGATTAAAAACGTAACCATAGGCCAGTTAGCTTAAAATCTGTTATTGCAAAAATGCTAGAGAAATACACAAGCAAGTAGAGACAGCATCGCAAATTTATTTGAATTCTTTAATTAGGTAACAAACAAGGTAGATAAAGGTGAAACAGGAAATGAAATATGCTTGATAGCATATTTGATAAAGTACCATACATTAGGCTCCTTAATTAGGTACGAGTCCACAGTATTGGAGTAGGTGTTTTGGTATGGATAACAGATTGGATAACTAATAGAAAACAGAGAATTTGGAGAGGAGGCAGTGATGCTGGCATTTTCAGGATAGCAACCTGTAACTCATGGAATGCCATAGGGATCAGTGCAGGATCCACAATTATTGACAGTATTAATGAATTGGATGAGGAAAATGTGCTATTGTGCTTTTACCAAGTTTGCAGATGACAAAAATAGCTTGAAATGTCAGTGGTAAGGATGACACAAAGAGTATGCAGAGAGATATAGATAGATTAAGTGAGTGGGCAAAATCTTAGCAGATGGAATATAATGGAATATCTAAGATGGTGTTTTGTGTTGGTGACATTGTACACTTTTCATTGTACTCCTGTTCTTTTGTAACTTCTGTACATGTGACAATAAACCTAATTCTAAATCTTAATTCTAATTCTAATAATGTGGGAAAATTTGAAGTTATGTACTTTGACAGGAAGAACAGAGTAGCTGAATATTATTTAAATTGAGAAAGCTATAGAACAGAAGGAATTTGAAAGTCTTCTTTGCATAGATCACGAGAAGCAAATCCTTGCACATTAGCTTTCAAAGAAGCTCCATGATCTCTGCATTTTTAGGAACAAATTTGTGATCAAAAATCGTATTATTGGGGAACAATGCTAACTTTTTCACATGAGACAGAGAAGATGAAAATGGGTGGCTTCAACATTGCAGGTTTCCCTCCAGTTGCTGCCATTTTTTACCAGAAAAGTCAATAAAGGACACTACAAATGTGCATTTCTCCTTGTTAACCATTGAATTGTGTAGTTTGAGATGAGTGAGCATGACTGACAACCGCTGATCGTGTTCTGTTTTGTACTTGCCATGGATGGAAATGTCATTGAGTTGGTTGTTTATTCCTTCAATCGTGCACAAGAAACAATCTTTGAAAATGCACTAAGTGCTCAACTTAGTATAGAGGGCACACCTTCATGAGTAACACAATCTGTAAGATATTGGCATTGGTCCACTTGTGGTATCTGAAGGTCTTTCATATGTTGAGCTTTGTGAAGCCATTATAACCACAGTTCTTGGATTGTAGTAATTGGATCCTTGTCTGGAATGATAGATTTGTTGACCACTTTAAGATTAACACATAGAATGGAATCTTGCCAGGCACTGGATGACCATTGGAGAGAAAGTTGGAAAAATTGTATGCAATGGGAGTGAGGTGCTTCTCGATGTTGAGACTAATTAGTCCTAATTTCCAATCAAATGTTGAAAGGCAGGATGAGTTATTTCTAGTGAAAAATAAGGAACTATTTGTACTAGCATGTATTAACATTCGTTTTTAGTTACTGTCAATCATATGCTGTTTCCCATTCTTCCACTCACCAGATCGAAATTAGGCGGTAATGACTTAGAAGTCAGAGTAGTTACCTATTGATTCCAGCACCTTGGCACTCCATCAAGGCCAGCAGTCACCAGCATCTCACAGCAAACTCAACAGGCACCTACTGCCCAGATCCCCCCATACACAGATATTGACATCAGGCACATATCAGCATCATGGCACCCTCATGGCTCATCTTCAATCCATTTGCAATATTGTTTTGCTCTTCAGTGCTGCACTTTGGAACACTCCTGCACTTATCGGTCATGCTGCTGCCAGAACACCAATGGACTAGGACTTTGATTCAAACAGAGTGTATCTCAGGGCTCCTCACTTGCTCTCTTAGTGCTCCCCCACTCTGCTCCTACATGGATGCTTACAGCATCTTACCTTGCCTTTCTGTGCTGTGCCACCTCAGCTGGAGCTCACAGGACTCCAGTTGTGACTTGCCTTTTAGCACACATACAGATACAACACCTTGCAAGCAACCAGCCAGTCAAGAGGGTGGACACTCTGCTATACGTCACTGTGCTACATCAATATCTTGCCTGCACTATGTGCCAGGTGCTTATGCAGCAAACACATTGCACATATATCAACCAAATTGCCATATCTCAAAGTTTAAGGAGAGTATCCTCAGCCAAGTCAAGAGGAAAACCCTTCAGTCAGACGGTCCTCATGCAGCCTCCAATATCAATCCAGGGGTTTGGGCATGATCAGTTGGCCACTTGGGTTGGTCAGGGTCAACAAGGACTTCTCCTTGTTGGGGTGAGGAACTGTGCTGCCACAACACCGTCACCCATCTTGCCTCTTGACGCACTACTGTGGGCTTTTTTTCTACTGGAATGAGACAAAGGAAAGGACTGAATGAGACGAAAGTGTTACTGCTCGTCCAGGTAGAGGAAAGGAAATGCGATGTCCTGAGTGAGTAAGTAGGTAATGCAGAGCCGTATAAGGGTGTTGAGAGATTGTTGGGTGAGTGAGATTGGTAGACTATGTGTTTTATTGCAAGGTGTATGCAGTAGAAAAGATAGAGCGAGTGTGAGGTGGTAGACAGAAAATGTGGCATTCACTCTTGCAGAGCAGAGAAGGTCACTGATCATTTTGGGCATTGTTGTGTTTTCACAGACCAGCCTGACAGCATCTGGTGGTGTGGTCTCCTCTGCCATTTCTCAGGAAATATGACAGCTCTCCTTTGCGCCACCCCATCTACCAGGACCTAGCAGTCCCTGTTGGCAAAAGTTGGGTGTCATTTTCCCCTTAGGCCAACATGACTGGATCAATTCACATGAACTGTGCTAGCAGCTCTGGACAGACAGCATTTGACCAGGCGCATGGCTAGACTTTAAAGAAGACTAGTGCCAGGAAACCTGTGAGGTACCAATCGCAGTGAGTATTTCCATCCACGCCAAGTGGGAGATGCCATGAGTGGTGTACCATAAGGGTATGGGACAAGGTAATGAACCAAATTAGGAGAGATACTATGAGAAATTTCACTCGGCCTTGCAGCGAGAAACTCTCTGAGACTTGCCAACATTTCTGGTAAATTCAGTCAATAGTCTAAGTTCAGCTTTTTTGCACTAGTCAACACTGCCACTCTGAGACAATGAAACTCTTCACCTTTTTGTATATTGCCTCTATAATGAATAAATAATCTTGAACCTCAAAATCCATCATCTGACTGCATAGATGGATCTCCCAGTGAAGAATGAAAAGGTGCTCGACCTGGTAAATTTAAACTTGTCTCTATTTCATTGGCCATTATTACATTTTTATGCTTCAGAGATATTCAGGGATCATTTCCTGGTGTCTGAACAGGAGTCTTTTAGTGTTTTGGTACGCATGCAGCATGAGAAGTCAACATACATGCCTACCCAAACACCAAACAATTGAACCATACACTTTCAAAAAGTTGAATGAATTACATCCCTGACAACTATCTTTCCTGGTTTCATTAATAAGTCTGGACCCTAAACAACAGCTACTTGGAAAAATTGTAACATTCAGGAAGGGCATTATTGGATCCAATAAGAGTTTGGATTCATTCTGTTGTAAGCTGTGTTATTTTACAACCAGCTTGCATTGTAAATAATCCTGCTTACCACTTCCCAAAAATTAATAGTCTTCAATTGGACATTAGATAACTAGTACATGAGGGTGTGAGCTGTTGCTAAACTGACATCTTATACCAGGAAGTCCTCATGAACAAAATAAGTCACAGCATATCTCAACAAGAAATGAAAGAGTGTATTTGCTTCATCTTCATGACCATGTTATGGGCTACTCAACATTCACCAGTTGGATTTATGGAGCTTAAATGCCAAGTGCTTTGTACGGAGAGTTTTTGTCAATGCCTTTGAAACCCTTCCTTGAGTTGTCAAAAGTGCATTTGTTCAAATTACATTCCACCTTGTTCCATTGGTTATCTTTATTGTTTGTGACTGGAACTAAGTGTGTGTTCTACCTCCAGGTGAGTACAATATCAATAAAATGTTATCTAACAAAATAAGGAAACATTTGAAACAGCCACTCTGAAACATTCTCTTATGATGCTACCCATTTAATCATTCTTTAAATTCTTTGGCCATAAACCTCACTCTGTTAGTCTGTCTCCCATCCACACTTACACTGGTCCTGTACCTGAATTCTATATCTTCGATTAAAACCTGAATTTGACCATATCATCCTAAGACTTCCTGTCTGCAAATGAGGATGGCACAAAACACAAAGTATTAACCTAATGAGCCTATTAAAATCCATGGGAAATAAAATGAGGAAATATTTAAAACAGGCAGCTGAACCCATCTTGTGAGTTCTTTCTTGAGCAGGTTTAGTTAAAACCATCTGCAGCATTTTACATAAAATATAAAGATTGTCATGATTTAAAATTATTTAAACTTTGCCCGACATTATTAAACTTTTAATCTCGGGGGATAAATAGTTTGCATTTGCATAATGTCTTGAACATAACAAAACACCCATAATGCTTCACAAGAACATAAAGTAAAAATCTGGGACAGAGTTATGTGATGAGATATTAGGGCAGAAGGCCAAGACCTGGGTCAAAAAGGTTAGGTATTCAGTATAGACACAAAGACATAATTTGAAGCAAGTTGGTGACTTCAGAAATTACTGAATTAGAGTCTGAGGAAGGAAAATTATTTTCTCAACGCAGGGAGCACGCCTGCTCCCAATCCATCCCATACCCAGGAGATCCAATTTTGATGGATTTAAACATCCTTACTGCAGGTACTGATATCTTGTGGGGTAAGGGAGAACCTAGGGAACAGACAACATACCCGTTGACTTTCTGTGATCACCAAACTGGCTGTTACCAAATTATAACATTGACAGCACTTGCCCAAGGCTGATGACACCATCCTTAAACCTATGAATGAATGCACTGTCAATTTGTAATCACCCTAGGCCTTCACGTGTGTGAAATCAATGGTGGTTTTTCCATCGGGTCAAACTCCATCGGAAGAGGCCCCACAAGGTTTTTTTTCTCATTAATTACTTCTTTAAAAGTTTCTTTTCAGGCCAAGAGGAGCAGGAATTCCCCTGTACAACCCCCTCAGGGAAGCCAAGGGTCTCCACTGTGCTAGACTTTAACTTCCCCATGGCCACAAGAACCACTGACCTCTGCAATCCCCCAGTCAATTGATGGACGTGGGTTATGTGTCCCTCAAAGAGAAACCAAGGAATGGTCCAGGCACTTTCATTTCCTGCTAGAAGTCATACCAGCTGCAAAGTCTTTTCGCAGACAGAATTTGCACAGCAGTATAATGTAAAAGGCTTGGACATTCTCTTAAATTTTACAGATAAATTTTATATGAACAGTGACTTCTCAAATACCTGTGAGGTTTGGTTGGACTTTGACAAATTCGTAAAACTGAATGATTCTTCCATTCAAGACTACACCATTGAGTTCAGTCAGTTATGTGCAAGATTCCAGCAATGTCACTTGGAAATCCCAATCATTTGTCTCTTCCTTCAAATTGTTAGTTTTTGCCTGAATATCAAACGTGGCTAGGTGGAGTTAGATTCAAAGGGAGAGGTGCGCTTATAGATTAGAAGTCTGAAACTCTTGATTTTTTTTAAGGCAAGTCTTCAATTCCAGAAGATTTTATGGTTCAAGGGGGTGGGGGGTGGGGTTGGGGGCGGGTGGTGGTGGTGGGGAAGGATATCCAGGCACGACCATAACCATGGAAGGGGTTAAACAGTCAGCAGACATTACTCCCTCCACAGCCTGCTGCCTGGGCCTCTTTATAGCCAGCCTGGCCAAGCCCAGGAGCAGACCCATGAGGAGGTCCTCTGATCTCCCTACACCTCTCTGTACTGGATGCCCAAATATCAGGAGCATAGGGCTGACATACAACCAAAAACACAAGAAAATGCTTCTCAAATAACTAAAAAGGGGGTGAGAATGCCCACAGCCAATATAAACCTGGTCCACGGCCTCCACAGCGCCACAAAATAAACATTTGGGTTACCACACACATTATTGACACAGAGATGGAATGATGCAATTCATTGACCATTATTTGGCTGGTTAACGGCCTCAATCTGCCTAAAGGCAGGTAAGCTATAAATGTGACCAGGGCACAGTGATGGTAAAAAGGTCTCAGATAACCTAAGATGTACAAATCTCATTGCTGCATATCTGACACATTTTATTGTTTCACATCTTTCAGTATTTAGACCACTGGATCATGGAAGAGTGAAGCAACAAGTGGGAAGATACCTGCATCACCTTTAATGAAATAAAATCTATTTGCGGTCTCAATACTAATCAGTACCTACAGCTTAATGAAAGCAAATGGAGGGATGGAGTGGCCAAGATAAATTCATTTTGAAATAAAACAGAGACATACCTGAAATAAATGCAACAAGTTATTGCTTTTGCAGTATTTATTGCACTGCAATTACTTTACCACAGTTACACTTTATTCCAGCTATTCATCTGTTAAACGGGCTTCATATAATATCACTTTTAAATCATACGATCTGCTATAACTACAGATTAAGTCACTATGACATACAGAACTGGATTTTCCTGCCCTTTGGCCGTGGAGAATTATCGATTTCTCGGGCATTAAGGTCAAGGAAAAGGGGAACCGACTGAACTTCCACGCTCTCCTCCCCATTTATAGTCTACCAGGGTTTCCAGGCTTCATCCTAGGATTGATCAGCAGAGTAGGAATGCAGGTGAACTGCAGTGGAAAAATCCCAAGTTTCTTTCCTCTTGCCAAGTACTTAGCTTTGAGAGAACTCCCAAAGACAAGACCATGAAGAATTTGGTGATAGTGAGATTGGTACTAGGACCCCCTCAATATCAAAGGAAGTATAAGGCAAGCTTAAGAGTAACCTACAGGCCTTACTAACTCTGAATTATTTACTCTGTTCCTGTGTCGCGTAATGGGCAGCAGAACTTCACCATAAGGCACACTTTTCAGAAAAGGAAAGTATCTTTCCCACTAGTCCAGGTGGGGACCCATTTTTAAAGATTCTCCTGTGTGTACTTTGCCAAGTATCCTTTGGCCAGCTCCATCTACATGCAAGAGCAAACATTTAAGGTGCCATTCCAAAAGTGCAGAATAGATGCATTCCAACAAATAAGAAGAATTCTAATAGACAGACCTGCCATCTGTAGTTAACTAAAAAAAGCTATGGACCTGTACCCTTAGATCTCTTCATCTTATTAACCTTCCTGTGATTCTAAGACAAAGACATCCAGGCATACAGGTTCATAGCTCCTTGAAAGTGGAGTCACATGTAGACAGGATGGCGAAGAAGGCTTTCAGCATGCTTTCTTTCATCGGTTAAAGCATTGAGTATCGGATGGCGAAAAAGGCTTTCAGCATGCTTTCTTTCATCGGTTAGAGCATTGCAGCTGTATAAGACATTAATGAGACCACATTTGGATTACTGCATGCAGTTCTGGTCATCCTACTATAGGAAGGATAGTATTAAACGAGAAAGAGTGCAGGATGATACCTGGACTGGTAGGACTGGAGCAAATTCAATCCAGGAAGTATTCAAATTGTATCTTACTGTATTTAAAGAATAAGTAGAACATAGAGCATAGAATATAGAACAGTGCAGCACAGTACAGGCCCTTCGGCCCACGATGTTGTGCCGACCTACTATCCTAATAAGATCAATCTACCCTGCATACCCTACATTTTATTATCCTCCATGTGCCTATCCAAGAGTCGCTTAAAAGTCTCTAAAGTATCTGACTCCACTACCACTGCCGGCAGCGCATTCCTCACGCCCACCACTCTCTGTGTGAAGAACCTACCTCTGACATTTCCCCTATACCTTCCTCCAATCACCTTAAAATTATGCCCTCTCGTAATAGTCATTTCCACCCTGGGAAAAAGTCTCTGACTACCCACTCTATCTATGCCTCTCATCATCTTGTACACCTCTATCAAGTCACCTCTCATCCTTCTTCTCTCCAATGAGAAAAGCCCTAGCTCCCTCAACCTTTCCTCATAAGACCTGCCCTCGAGTCCAGGCAGCATCCTGGTACATCTCCTCTGCACCCTCTCTAAAGCTTCCACATCCTTCCTATAATGAGGTGACCAGAACTGAACACAATATTCCAAGTGTGGTCTAACCAGAGTTTTATAGAGCTAAATGTAGGAATTAATTTCAAAGCAGAATTAAGATGATATGATAAACTACTTAGGTTTGGAACATGTAATTTGTATGTGGGCATCCCTCAATCTATTATTGACTTCTAATGCACTCAAATTCTTATCACATATTTATAGGCCGACTCCTAAACTGAACATGTTTCATAATATTGCCATTCGCATGTATCAGTGAAATTTAGGACAATATGTTATAAGCATATTTATTTGGTACATTAATATTTTAGAGCCCAATATTATACTCTACTGGAGATATCTTCTCAACACAACCATCGAACATTGAACAAAGAAAGATAAACGTTAAAGAATTAAATCATTAAAAATGTATGATATGTATATATTTACAAAAATAATCCACTAGTAGTTTCTTTCCTAGAACATGTCCTTCCTTGAACTGAAATGTTTCTGCCCAAGCATTAGAATTAGGTTGTATCAGACTGCAGGAGTCACAAGGACAGCTCAATGAAAATAATGCAATGTGTTAATTTTCATCTTTAACCCAACAGAGCATTTTTCACAAAGTCATTCCTTTGCTAGTTTGTCTTTGCAGATAAATTCACATCAATGCCTTCCTGTGAATGTCTCTTCTTTCCAGATGTGACATTCTGGACTCCACTCACTTCTGAGGATTGGTGGCTGCTGGCCACGTGCTTCAAGTAACAAATGAAACTGTCACTGCTCTGTTCTTTCTGTTCTGTGACCTCCTTGTGATGTTTTCCAGCTCCAGGCTGTTTAAAGAAATGATTGGAGGTGGGAGGGAAGGAGGTGGTGGAAGACACAGAGCTTTTCAGCTTTTTGTCTTTTTTATATTTTAACTTTCTTGTTATCAACTCTATGCTGACAGATTTGAACACACCTCACTATCTGCTTCCATTAACTCCAAAGATTGCTTTCAAGTTGTGACTTCATTTACTATTGAGAAACCAGAACTGGAAGACATTTATTAAAATCAAATACATTGATCTTTTGGTATCTAACTGCATTAAAAGGCAAACAACTCATGATGATATGAATAAAAAATATTCTTTAACCTATGCAGTACTGTAAATTGGATTAAACATTTATGCTTGAGGTTGATATTAATCAGATGAATATCAATATAGTTGGTAAGAGGAATTAGTGTGTGTTTGTGTACATGAGTTTGATATCATTTGCAACGAATACCTATTAAAAAATAACAGGAAAGAAACAAAAAAGTCTCCTTAACCATTTTGTTACAAAAATTTTTCAATATCAAACATAGTTGCCAATTTCAAATTCTAACAGGAGGTTCGGTGAAGGATGAGGGAAAAATATGAATGCGCATCATATATAAGAGATACAAGGAGAGAAAGGGAGATGAGAGGTTGGTCAAAAAGTAGTACATCACCAAAAATAGACTATATTGCTATTTACAGTTTTTGACAGATGCTCCAAATGAAAGAAAATTGGTCTCCTACATTCGCCCATAACAACCTTTGACTTTATACGTGCGTGTCCCAGTGTGAGACCAGCAGTTATTTATCACTGGAGTTTCGTTGTATTTGACAATCGGTGGATACACTGACATTGTAATTGAGTCTAGTTGTCTTTTCTAGGACACAGAAAGATCTAACTAAGTCAAGACATCTCACTTCGAACAAAGATCTCTATAAATGATCTATCACTGAAAGGAGCAGAGCAAGTAATCAATCAATGCAGAAATACTGAAGACCATGTTTGTATCATCTAGGGTACCATACTTTTTAGTTCCTACTTTCTTTCAGATAGGCAGCTCAGATAGCAACAGAGCATTGATAAAAATGTTGACTTTTATGGGATGCCAGACTGGTACATGAGGGCCATCAGTCAGTAAACTGATATTAATGGTTAGCAGGATAGCTGATAGATAAACAAGCCAGGTTAAATATTAATTGAAACGTATCGTGTAAAGACAAATCTTACAAATTTCAGCCTCTGTAAAGCATTACTACGAGTGAGCACCTTTTGGGAAATAAAAGAGAGATCAATTTGAATTGAGTTACAGAAACTAGATTTTGAAAACAATGTTCAAATCACTTACTCTGCACATATACATTCGCTTTCAGCTAGATTTTCCCAACTCAGACATGGTTCAACGGCTTCATTTTTAGTAAACCAGTTTGTTTGGATCCTCACGCAATATATTATGCAGCAATGGTTAACACTTCTGACACAAATCAATTCAGCTTCATTGAAGGTAAAGGCATATCTTAAAAAAAGTTGATATGAGCCATTGACTATTTCATATCTGAAAGAGAATGGGTGATTCAACAGTGAATCTTTTTGCTTATGGAAAGAGAAAAAGTATTTCTAATTTGCAGTGTGTTACACACACAAACTATGCAGTTTCTTTCCTTGCGCACTGTAGTTGTGACCCCCTGATGTATAGGTGTGAGAAACATATAAATTCTGGTTATTGAGAGTTGTGGTCTTCTCAGTGATAACCAGAATGTTTTTCTTTTCTGAATGAAATGGAAGACTAATGATTTTTCACATCATCAGAATAACTTCAAACTCCTATGTAAAACACCTATTCAGTTAATGATGATGCTGGAGCTATGTATGCCTACATATTTACAGATTCAATGCAACTATCCATCACTGCAGAGGACTACTCACACAGCATATCACTTCACTACAAATATTTCTGATTTTGGTTTGCATTCTAATCCATGTTCTCATGTATATAAATTCGCTTTTAATTGTTAGCTTCTTGGTGAACGTGTTATTATTTAATTTTGGCATGGTTTTGATTTAATCTATAGCAGCATGATTGTCTCCTGCCATTCCCGCAATAATTCTGAGAATAACAATCTTGAGGATGAATTGCAATGAGCTGACCCCTTGAAAAGTACGAACTGTGTTTGTGCTCGTGTGTGCTTGAAGCAGTGACCTTGAGGCTTAACTGTGCCTCTGCCAGACTTAAATTAACCAATGCTCAGGTGCTCTTTCTATGAGAAGAATTTGGGCAAGATTCTAAGGCCTGTAGTTCTGGCTCAAAATGCAATTGCTGCAGGCTCAACAATGTTGATGCTACAAAGTTATGGCATTGTTTAGAACTGATGAGATAGCACGCTAATTGAAGAAAAACACCAGATAAAAAGTGAAAGGCAATCTTTCTAAATGTAAGTGCATCTTACATTATATACATCAGCACTGAAATTGCATTATTGACTTCAGTTAAGTCAGATAACAACAGGACTATGAATGAAATTTTCCTTTTCCTCATTTTGTTTCTGCTGAGAAGATGAGATGCGTAAAGAGCGTACAGCTTAATTATGTGCATTAAGTCATCATGCTGATTTTCCTCTGTCCCTCCCTCTGTTCTTCTGACTGTTAGGCTCTTTGTCCCATCTTTGGGAACAACTCCTTCAGTCGTTTCACACCTGTTCATAGAATTTGACACCACAGATGGAGGTCTTTCAACCCCTCAAAACTGTTCTCAGGAATTCCATCCCAGAATGATTTCATCAATGGCTTCCTACCTTTATAACTTTCCTAACAAATTCCCTCATGAACTTTGTCTTTACTTCCTGCTCACTTCCACATCCTTTCCTGCATCTTTTCCATTTGCAAGCTGCGCAGATATTTATTGTACATGGGCAGAGCATTAATAACTTTAACAGCAGCAGTATAGTTGTTATTCATACAACTATCCTCCTCCCTCATGTCATCTAATCCTATCAGCATATTGTTCCAACCCTGTCTCCTTTATGTGCTTATCCGGTTTTCCCTTAAATACATCAATACTATTCACCTCAACTACTTATGGCAGGACTTCCACATTCTAACCAGTTTCTAGGTAGGGAAGGGGTAGCAGGAACTGCTGAAGAATCTGAGATAACAAGGTGCAGAGCTGGATGAACACAGCAGGCCAAGCAGCATCAGAGGAGCAGGAAGGCTGACGTTTCAGGCCTAGACCCTTCTTCAGAAAATCTGATCATGAATATACTCTGGAATGTAATTGGCCAGGGCTGAATAAACATTTTAAATCAATATCTTGCAGTTTCATTCAACGACCTTGGGAGCTGAAGGGAAATTTTACACAGTTTTATCATCTCTGAAGTTTTACCTGTGGTTAGTTACTTGCCTCAATAGATCAAGTAAGTAGGATGGAATCCAAACTGTACATGGTCTGTGGAAGGAACAAGCTTGATGAGCCAATTAACCTTTTCTTGTTCCATACTTCCTATGTTTTGCGATGAAAACCTTATTTTCCTTGATGCTACATCTCGAAGCCCAACTGGGAACTGGTAAAACTCACTCAAATTAGGGAGATAGATCTGAGTGACAGTTCATTCAGTTCCTTGAAATCACAGACTTCTTATCAAGACAGAAGTATTTTACTGTTAGCAGGGCTATGTCAAGCACCACTTTTGTTTATATTTCCCTTTAAATGCATTTGCGGTATTTTTCATTTTCCTGGAAATAGCACTGTTTATGATTGATCAGTGCTACAAAGGTTGCGTGAATTTTGATTTATTTGACATTTAGTCTGACTTACTTCCTTTAAAATGGTGCAGGAAAAATATCCCAAAACAGCACAGGTATATCTGCAAAAGTAACATTTTGTCTGGCTACGTGGTAATGGACAGGAACATTAAACAGCAAAAGGCTACAGCCGTTAAAGTAATGAGTGAGCCTTTTGACCTGACCTTTCTGCTGTTCAGAAATGACATCATGGACGAAGCATGACATTATCCATGTTCGATTTACATGAAGATTTAACAGGACATAAATGGTCTCTGGTATTTTAGGTTGGGTATTTGGCACTGTGGCAAACATTTAGAAAACTCCAATGTTAACAGGTAAAACTATTAAATGGTTAAAACCAAAGGTTCATGCTTGAGCAGCTGTGCTGATAAGTGATTAAAAAGGAGTAAAGGATTGCCAACTGGTTTTCATTAGGGTGATAAAATGGTTCTCTTTTCACTTGAAACGGTTTACTAGCCAGTTCATTACTGGGGTGCCTGCATGCTTTACTCCATCACAGGCAATTTGACCTAACATAAAAGGCTGAAAGGACCATGGATGGGTCTTAATCAAATGCTAATTGTAAGATATACTGGGGAGTATTAACACCCCGAGTGGAGGGCTGTGCCTATTATGGATCATATCCATTATGTCATAAACCAGACATGAACATTAAATACAATACTAAGCTGATAGAGAAAGCTCTGCTGGCCTTTAGAGAGGATCTGTGGTTAAAGCAATACTGCCTTTCTGCCACATGATAACTTTGGAGGTATTGGATTACACTAGCAAATACATGACAATGTATCAATGGCACCTAACTTGCTAATTCTACAACATGTCAAGCTCAGTGTTCTTATTATTATTTCATAGTCTTTTTCATTTCTTCAACAAAACTGAATTCAAGGTTTCTTCTCTAAATAACATGCAATAAAATACAGTTAATACATTTTGAACAGGGTGGGCTGGATAAAAACAAAAAGAACTGCAGATGCTGTGAATCAGAAACAAAAAAAAAGAAATCGCTGGAAAACCTCAGCAGGTCTGGCAGCATCTGTTAAGAGAAATCAAAGTTAATGTTTTAAGTCCAGTGACCCTGTCTCAGGACTGGATGTCCAGCTGTTTTCAACAGCGATTGTTTGGCGAAAATAAATCAATGAACAGATTGGATCCTAGCTCTGTAGTCCCACCACATTTTGAATTAACAAAATGAAAATGGAGTCTTCAAGCCTATCCCAATTCTCGACATGCGTGGAGGCCAGCATCTCAGCACAAAGGACAAGATTGAAACTGCCATGGCAGATGGTGGAATTTAAATTCAATAAAAATCTGGAATTTAGAATCTAATGATGGCCACGGATTGGTTGCCAATTGTCGGAAAAACCCATATGGTTTGTTGATGTCCTTCAGGGAAGGAAACTACTGTCCTTACCTGGTCTGGCCTACAAGCAACTCCAGCCCCAAGGCAGTGTGGTTGATTCAATTCGGACTCAATTGGTCCAACTGTTTACGCCCGCATCCCATGATTGAATTTTTAAAAAATTTAGAGAGGCACAAAGTCTGAATCTATATTGGACCCAAAATTGAGGGAGAATAAGGATCTAAAAACGGAATAGGCTAAGGCTTTTTAATGTTTTTTAAGTATACCAATATTTATCAATAAAATATGACTTTAGAATATTTCACGCAATTCAACCAGTGGGGAAGTGTTCTAGCACTGAATAGAGTTGATTTGGACCTACCTTCACGCATTAGCCTTGTGCATCCTTTATTTCCCATGTGTCTTAGCACAAGGAAGATTGTTAATGAAATGAAAACAAGTTTCAATACAGACTGCCACAACACCTTCACTGTGTAGTCTGATTAAGACAGTAGATACATGACATTTCCACTTCCAAGCATTAAACTTTGGTTTCTATTTTCTTATTGCATCATAAAACAAAGATTTTCCAACCTGACAATGGAGCTGTACAGTACTCTAGATGTTCTCCAGCTACACCATTTGTATTAGGATCACACAGCTTTGGTAGCTGTGAGGCTGGAGCCCTCAACCGGGGACTGAAGTTCAGATTGCAGTGTCAACTGACATTTGCACATTGGCTTCCCATAGACAGTTATGTGGAGGAGGGAAGAATTCATTCTTGTGCCACTCAACTGCAGCTTCTGGCATCCCTGGAGATGTCAGTGGGTTGAACTGTCCCACCCTCTAGACTGTGGAGGTTAGTATGGATGCAGGGAATTAAACAGGGGGGAGGGGAGAGCAGATAGAAGAAATTAAGCTAACAGAATTGCAGCAACTGCTGAAAAGCACTGTTCCCTTAACTTTTAATTCCCAATGAATCAGTAACCATTAGAATTTATATCTAATAAGCATGGCCGAGACTGATCCCTGTTGAGTTTACCCAACATATTAAATAGCCATTTAACGGAGACCCATAAATATCTCTGCACAGAAAAGATGTCCTACAAAATTAGTGTTCCAAAGTTTATTCAAAAGAAATACAGTTGAAAAGCGGAATGTTTTGGAGCTGGCAAGAAGAAAATAAATCTGTGCATCCAGGAAACAATGCACAGATGTGATTTTCTGCAGCTAAATATAGCTCAAGAACTAAATACAATTATCTTTCTTACTTTAATGTTTTAAAGTCACCATGCTTTCATGACAGTAACATTGCACGTTATGCTACTGTTTGATTGCAGTAATGGATTTTAATGGATTATAGCCTCCTAACAAAAGCCTACTGAATAACTGTTACATTTCTAATTGAAAGTTTCAGTCACTTTCATATAGTCTCCTGCCTACACGAAGAAGTTTTCTGTAGTGTTTAAAGCTTAATTGTTTCTTTGCATCCACAAGTCTTGTCAGCAGTCTCTTTCATTGAACTCTGCATCTGTGACAGTGAAATCATCTCACCCTCAAATCTCTCAAGCGTGTAATCACTTTGACTTGAGAAGCACAGTTTTTTTTCAAAGGGAAATAACTGGGTGGCTTCCTCCAATGCTCCAACATTTTCTTTTCCTTTTTGCCTGTGAAGGTTTCCGCAGTGGAAATATTTTTCAAACCTCCACCTGGATTTCACACTGTGTAGCTAGGAAGTGGATGACTTAGCTTAGCTGTGCATCTTTTTAAATGTTTATTTTGTACACACATTGTGCAGGCCTTCACTAACCAGCTAAAAGTCTGCAACTATACTCCCTAGACAAAGGACACTGTATATTCCAACTGCGCACTCAGCACTCCTTTGACCATGTCTTACTGTGAATAATTATGAAGGGATTTATTTAAATTAAGACATACCAACTATTCAGGTTCAAACCTTGGCACAGGGTGAGATAATCATGTCCATGAGTGTTGGATTAGCAGTATGAAGGCAAAGGACTTCAATTCCTTGGGCACAAGAGCAATAGAGTCCCTGCCCCTCCTTTTTAGAGGCTTTATTTTAAGATCCGTAATTGCTTCAAGTGTTCTCAAGAGTCCCTTAAGCCAGACACAAGTGTAAAAAAAGTCAGGACAAAAAAATTTTAGTGTTGCATTAAGACAGATAGGGCCATAGAGCATCCCTTCCTCATTACTCAACTTTGCAGCAGACACTGTTTTAAATAGTCAGAGATTTAATTAAACTAATTGATTCCCTTGCATTTTATTAGTCATTGTCATAACAAAAATTTGACCCTGCGGTTACTCACTTAGATCAGAGTCTATGAGGGATGTTCTCTCTGAAACAATGATGTAAATTTGGGTGGGGCTTATGTGTTCACTCAGTGTTAAGGATGTTTGCATCATTCCACAAGTTAGCTTTAAAGTAGAAACAACTTAAAGCTTTAGCATGGTATACTGAAAGATATAAAAATTTTCCGAAATAATTTTTAAAAGAGTTTCAAAATAATTTTTTTTGTTGGTTTTTGTAACTGAAAAGTATTAGAGATTTATGTTTTTATTGCTCCCTTTTATATGATTTTCACTTTTCAGTTTGAAGTGAGTGCAGATGGATATTTCCCTGAGGAGTCAAAATTTGTCCTCTTTGGAGAAATCATTAATGCTCCAAACCATGCCAATCCCATTTGACCTGTGATTATGTCAGTTGCCCACTTTTGCTATGCCAGCTAATTAGGAAAGCAATTGCCAACAGATAGTGGGCCAGCTTGGAGCAAGGAACAGAAAAAGAATGCAAAGCCGAAGTGAAGCAGCTTTCAGATGTTTGTTAGCATCCGATGTTCAAAAGTAAGATGATTGGCACATCTGAAAATTTGTCAGGGCATCAGGAAAAGATGGATGAGGTTCAGGATTGTAGCTTTAGAATAGGCATCAGAAAATGTCTCTCTGCATGGACAGTGGTTGCAAAGCTGATCCAGAAAGCATAGCTGAGGCCAAGACATTGGACTTATGTAAAAAGGAGACAGATACTATAAAGGTAATTTTAGTTTGGATTAGTTTTTTTTAACAAAGGAAACAGAATTGAATAAAGTGTTTTCTCCAACTGAAGCTATATTGTGTTCATATGAATTGCCCACCCCACTCATGTTCAAGGGTCATTCATGAATAAGAGCTAGGGAGTCAAGAGCAGTCGTAGAAGCATACTCCATCAAACAAATATTGTCCTCAAAGGAATAAAATACGTGGGTAAATTGGAAGGGGAAAGGTGAACAGATTGGGTTTGCACTAATGAATTTGATTGGCCAAAGAGATCCAAGCTAATTTTTATCAATGTCAAACACAGCATAAGACAAATATGACAAATAGCGCAGCTAGATTTTTTTTAGATACTTTCTTATCAACTTGAATACATATTCACCATCCTATCATTAAAATGACAAACAGTACATCACATAAAATATTAAATTTGGTTTGTTAACTTTGGTTTCTCTACATGCAGAGCTTGACATTAGTGGTCTACAGAACAAGTCACCATCTTGCCCAAACCTTAATAGAAATTCTAATAAATAATTGGAAAAGTGAATGGGTTATGGTTCGGTGGGCTTTTCACTGGTGGTGATGGTATTGGTATTTTTTTTGGGTGGTGGTGGTGGTGATATTGGTGGCATCGATAGTCTTGTTGGTGGATACTTTGGTGGTAGCAGTTTGTTATGGCTTTGGTGGTATTGGTGGTGTCGATTGTGGTATTGGTAGTGGCTTTTTGGTGATGACGGTCTTATTGGTAAGTATTGGTAGTGCTGGTGACAGTGGTATTGGTGGTAGGGTTTTCTGGTGGTGCAATCATAATGGTGGTATTTGTGATGTTGGTGATGGGTTTTTAGTAACGTTGGAGGTAGTGGTATTGGTGTTAGGCTTTTTGATAGTGGTGATATTAGTAGTAGGATTTTTGGTAGTGGTGGTGGTATTGGTGGTAGGGTATTTTGTAGTGGTGGTGGT
>NC_063364.1:10807148-10892030 GCF_021869965.1 Rhincodon typus | reverse complement strand
ATTTTGTAGTGGTGGTGGTATTGGTGGTAGGGTATTTTGTAGTGGTGGTGGTATTTGTGGTAGGGTATTTTGTAGTAGTGGTGGTATTGGTGGTAGGGTATTTTGTAGTGGTGGTGGTATTGGTGATAGGGCATTTTGTAGTGGTGGTGGTATTGGTGGTAGGGTATTTTGTAGTAGTGGTATTGATGGTAGTGTGAGGCTGTTGACTTGCTCGCCGAGCTGGCTTGTCCTCATTCAGACGTTTCATCACCATGCTAGGTGACCTCATTAGTGGAGCCTCCGATGAAGTGATGTTATTCTACCCCGCTTGGAATGTATACTGTCAGGTACGTTATGGTGAGTCGTGTCATTTCCGGTTTTGATCTGTATGGGGTTGTATATGATGTTCAATTCTATAGGTTTGTTGATTGTATTATGGGTGGAGAACCATGCCTCTAGGAATTCCTGTGCGCATCTATGTTTGGCTTGGGCTACCACGGTTACCTTGTTCCAGTTAAACTGATGGCTTTCATCACCTGAGTGTACCAATATTAAGGAGAATTCGTTGTGCCTATGACAAACACTTTCAAGAATTAAAGACCCCATTCCCACAACATGCAGAACCAATGTGGTTTACAAAATACCATGCAACGACTGCCATAAACATTACATTGGACAGACATTGGATAGGAAACTAGCCATCAGAATACATGAATATCAACTAGCAGCAAAATGGCACGACAAACTCTCCTTAATATTGGTACACTCAGACATTGAAGGCCATCAGTTTAACTGGGACGCGATAACCATTGTAGTCCAAACCAAACATAGACACGCACGGGAATTCCCAGAGGCATGGTTCTCCACCCGTGATGCAATCAACAAACATAGAATTGGAGCCATATACGGTCCAATAACGGACTGGACAGTATAAATTCCAAGCGGAGTAGAATAACATCGCCTCATCGTAGGCTCCACTGATGATGTCACCTAGCATGGTGACAAAATGTCTGAATGAGAACAAGCCAGCTCGGTGAGCAAGTCAACAACCTCACCCACAACCCGAGCTACAGATCTTTGCCAAAACTTGATGGTTGTGTTTTTTTTTAGGTGGCGTTGGTATTGGTGGTGATGGTGATATCAATGGCAGGGTTTTTTTGTGTGATGGTCATATCAGTGGTAGTGGTATTGGTGGTGGTGGTGGTGGTGATGGTGACATTGGTTGTAGATTTTTTGGTGGTGGTCATTGCATTGGTGCTAGTTAGATGGAAAAAAAGAATGAAATAGGCTCTGCTATAAAATTCACTTTATTAATCTAATGGTTTTCCAACAACGGTCAACTTGGTCACCAGACTTCTGTTCACTATTATTATTTCTCTGTTGCCTTATTTTGCTTCCTGTTCTTATTGCAAAGTTTCTCAATTATATTCAAGGAACTTTTTTGTCTCAGAGTGATAACTGGCCAAATGGAGGAAAACATATTACTGAACTTTTGAAATTTTGTTTTACCTTTCATTTATTAGGATGATTCCAGATTTTGTGATATCACTATAATGGTAACTAAAATTATTAGGAACTATTGTTGTGTAGAAATAATATATAATGAAAGTAACTTTACCTCCCACTTATTACCTTGTTATATTGTAACTAAAGAAGATTTACCTAGATACCTTGTACCTAAGTGAGCACTGTAAGTGAAGACGTATAAACTTTTCACTATAGTCATTGAGTATATGTGTCAATAAAGGCTAATTCTAATTCTAATTCACTTTCCCTTAAAAGACTTGAATTGAAAATTTGCACCAAGATTTTTAACCTGATTGTCCAGAAAGCCGTTTCGGGAAGACCTATGAGTTTCTACATATTTAATGTAATAATATGAATATTTCATAGCCCACAAATGGGTAAGTCTAATATATTCTGATTTCCTGAGCATGTTATTTCTGGACACACTCACTTCTTCATACAATGTTGGTGCACACATATTTTGCATTACCGGCAGCATTAAACTACTTTCCTGACCTGAGCACAACTTTAATATTTATGTTAGTTTCGCCTGTATTAAAGCTGCATATATGCTGATCTTTATCCTTATTCATTTAGCACTCCAGATTAAAATTCTCTTATGACAATTGCCCTGGTAACCTGAGCAGGAAAGCATTGGACTCCAATTCTGAAACCTTGGCCTTCACACACATTCAAACTTTTGTTTTTACAGATGAGGTTTTCTATCCAGCTCTTGGCCAACATCCTTGATTGAATCATTTTAAGGAGCAGAAATTGCCAGAAGATTCAAAACCACCCCCTCCAATGCTTATGGTCTAGATGCTGTTATGAGGTTATCTATTGCTTATGTTATACTATCTTCTTAAGTCCTGGGTGAAGAGGGCAGTGGTTAGGCAGGAGGGACAATGATAAAGAATTTTTTAAAATCATAATAATAACAAAATAATAATATAATCAGGAAGATATCATAACTCCTATTTAATTGTTATTTTTAAAGTTCATTGTCTATGATGACAGTGTAACAAAATTCTTTAATTATAGAAAACATCAAAATAGAAAATTGAAAAAGAAATATAAAAAAAGTTAATATAAGAACTATAAAAGTAAAAAAGTTAGCTATTTTCAGTTCATAATTACTTATATTGATGCATAGAGAGAGTTTTGGCCCAAAGCATTGCCTTCCCTGCTCCTTGGATTCTGTCTGACCTGCTGTGCTTTCCCAGCTCCACATATATTGACCCCACATAAAGAGACAAATGTTTAATATTTGAAAAAAAATGACATGTTTTGTAAAAAAAACGTTCCTTTAGAATATCGAAATTGAGATTTTCTTAGAAGATCATGGTCTTCCATGTGGAGGGTACTTTTAAAGATTAATCTTAACTGGTGTTTAAACTCAGATATCATTTTTGGGTTTTAAGTCTTATGTTTCATCAGTGTCATTTTTGCCATGTAGGATAAGGTCACTGAATCTTCTTGAAAGATGTTAAGATAGTGATCTTTCAATTTTGATCTGATTTCAAATACAGACTGCGAGTTAAATCAAAAGGGAATCCTGCCACTTTAATTCTGCAGAAAAGCAGTTCGCTCTTGCAGCTTTATTACCAGTTGTAACTAATAACTGAAGGCAGTTATCTCAGCTGTTAAAAAGGGTGTGTACATCTGTTGGTTACAGCTTAGTATGTTAATAAAAAGGTCACAAAGTAAAAACTTAATGGTTGTCTTTTTTTCACTTTTCAGATTATGGTTCTCATCATGCTGTTCATGCATAGATGCTGTTTCATATAACCTTGGGTGATTAAATACAGAATAAAACTAGACCTCTGAGGGAGCTATTACAGCCCTCTACAGGCGTGATGTAAACCCGGCCACCTGCAACTTTAAGCATCCCCTTCAAGCCATAAAAAGGGGCATCTGTTTGAGAGATGTCTTATCACTTTATCCTTCCTGCTATCTGTGCAATCCATTCACGAGCTCCACTTGATGTGAATTACTGTCAAATATCTTACAAACGGTTCATACAGGAAGTTCATGGTTATCAGGCTCTGTACAAAGGGCAGAGCAGAGAGTCTCTGAAAACCTTTGACACTATGAAAAACATGTTGCTGGGTTATAGCTGACCTCTGAGTTAATGAGCGGTTGAGTAAGATTTTGGCTTAGCAGTAAGCAGTCTTAGTTAGGGGATTATTTTGGTTCTTTTTAGTTGTAATTTTCTATGCCTAATTTCAGTGCTTTAAAATGTTTGTGTCATTAACAAAAAGACGCCAATATTCACCAACCTCACACCTATTATCAGCTAATTTGGAATTTGTTAAACACTATTCAAATCTAGACGGCAGGAATAAAAGTGCCATGCAAAAATACTGCTTGCTTCTGTTCATCATGACTTAAGTTGAAAATACATTTTCCTGGACGATTTAAAGATCCATATTATTAACATTTATATAACAAAGTAGTTGAAATATGTTCAGATGAGGAAATTCTACTCTCTGGTGGCTTTTGCTGTTAAAGCAGTTCCCATGTATTTCATGATACATGTATTTAATATCAAATTGCAACTCTATTCGTCCTGGCCTTGAGTCAGTGGCAAAATTCCTGCAGTAGAGTTAGAAGGTTGGTAGTTCAAACATCACCCTTGAGACTTGAGCACATAATCTATGCTGATATTCCACTAAGTACTGAGCAATCTGGGCTGTTGAAGGTGAAATCTTTGGGATGAAATGTTAGACTATTCTCCATGGGTTATTATGTAGGTATAAACATTCATGCAGAGAAGCCAGGGAGATTTACAGGTCCAAAAACAGGAAATATTGGAAATACTCAGCAGATCAGACAGAACATGTGGATTGAGAAGCAAAAGGTAATGTCTCGGGTCTGTCACCACTCAACAGAGCCAGAAAAACTGGAAGAATAAGAATAACACAGCAAATGTTGAGATTTGAAGATAGGAAAGAATTAGAGGAAAGTGGAAGGGAACAGAACAGGAAGAGAACTTCAGGACTCAATCTTGAGTTCAATAATTTTAGAACTTGAACACCTCCTTCCATGTCCTTTACCCCTTCCCATACCTCAGGCCATTACATGACATGGGCTGCTTTCAGCACAGCCAACCCAATTTCAACTACCTCCATTTGCCATTGTCAGCTTTTCTTTCTTCCTGCCATACTATTATCAATCGCTTTGTCTGCCTGTCATTCTCTCTTTCTCTGGACTTCATATCCGCCTATTCGCTCACTTGTCTATTCCTCCCCATCAAACTCCACCTCCAGACTTCAGCATGTAGACAACCTTTACCTAACTACTACCAGTTCTGAAGAGTCACTGGATTTGAAATGTAAACTCTGCTTTCCTTCCACAAGTTGTTGTTAGACCAGCTGATGCTTTGCAGCAATTTCGGTTTGAGAACTGGGAGAGGTATTAGTATGCAGATATTCATGAAGCCACTTTTCCAGCGTTCTCCTCCACTGTAATCGTTTCTCATTCCTTGGTCTTGATCCCTTTCATCACAGACATTCAATCTCTCAACTATTCCATACCCTACCAGGACAACCTAAAAAACACTTCATTTTCTTCTTACACTGGAGACTGGAGTCCCCAGTTACCATCTCCTTTGGTTTCACTCACTTCCTCATGTAAAAAAATATTACATTGGAACATGTGTGCCTTAGCTATGCGTGATTTTTGACAACTAGATGGACACTCAGTTCTAGTCACACTCAGGCCTCCTCCACCACCTATTCTTCCCATAAGCTGATGATTGCACTGGTGCTATTTCCAACTCATGTGCCAAAATGGGAAATTTGATCAAAGTTACTCCAAAATTTCACCTATTTGACATGTGGTCTACCTCCCTTTCCTTTCCATTTGGACTTCTGTGTTTCCATTCCTGGAGCTAGACTATCAACCAATATTCATTATAGGCCGTTACAGCTATCTGGAAAGCACTTCATTCTGGCTTATGTCCTATTATAATAATATTAAACAGAAGTCTGGTGATCAAGTTGAACATTATTGGAAAACTGCTAGGATAATAAAGTGGATTTTACAGCAGAGCCTACTTAAATTTATTAGTTCTTCCTAAATACCACTAACATGGTCACCACCACCAGAAAACCTATGACCAATACAATTGCCACCGCCAAAAAATCCACCACTAATTCCACCATCACCACCACCACTCCTGCTTATCCCATTCTCTAAATTTCTCCACCTCCATCACAACACTGATGGGATTTTATCCATGGTGATAGATGTCCATATCAAGTGTGCACCCCCTTCTGAGGGTTGAAATTGAGTCAGGAGGAGGAAGGGTCTGAAGATTAGGGTCAGATAGGGTTTGAGGGAGGAAGGGCTCAGCTTTCACTGCTCTGTCAAGGAATTGGGAATGGAGGAGGTTGTACCTCTTTTGTGGAATACCTCTGTCTATATTCCCATCTGGCACCATCTCCCCACAACTTCTTCCCATGCCTGTGTTTTCCCCTCCCTACAGTGTTGTCCATCTCAGTCTTCATTCACCTCACCCGTCCCTCATCAATCCGGTCTGTCAGCCCAGCTCTGGTGACAGCCATTCTTTTCCAACCTCAACTTATCCTACATCCAGTTCCATCTATGATCGCCATTGGCAATTACCTGTAGTCCCTGCAGTGGATAGGACACCCTGTAGTGCTGCTGGAAACAGAGAGGTGCCAGCAGTTATTTGGCTGGGAGCTGTCTCAGGCAGAACCTTCTCTCTAAATGGCTTTGATAGTCTCAGCCCTTGCTAATTATTGGACCAACAGCAACCCCTTGCTTCCATATAATGTGGCCTATTAATTCCGTTTCTCCCAGCAAACATGCTGATTGGCTTTCTGAGAATTACCATTACCTTTTGCGTTTATTTCAGATTTTCTGCAGCAACATGATTTTGCTTTTGTATTAGAGTTTGCATTGTGTTCTTGCCAACATTTCAAAAGCAAATTAAATTGCTAATAATTTCATTGTTTATGGAATTCTGAGGCTCTGAAGTCATAAAAGGTGCTATATCAATGTAAGTTCTTTCGTTTGCAGTGAACAACTTAAAAGCAATAAGGCAATCCATTCAGGCAGGTTAATAGTTGCTATTATCTACTTGCTAAATGCATTGTACACACAACCAATAACAGTCTTATATTTTCAATGTTTGCACTCAATTATATTCCAGTTTCAACTATAAAGTACTTTATAGTCATTAAATAAAGGGGAACAAGTTTAGAATTCCTGTTAGTGTCTAATATTAATATGGGACTGCATTGATCTCAACTTTATGTTCTCAGAATGAACGAAAGCCACTTTGTAGGGAGATCAAGGCTGCCTTAGCAGCTACAGGAACGTGCTTTAGCAAGGTCGACTCTCATTATGGATAAAATCCCAGCACTGCAGAGACAGAGATAGAGAACCTGGGAGAATGGAGTACAGTCCTTTCAGGAGGTGGAGTAGCAGTCTGTGATTCTTGGTGTAAACTGATTATGAATTTATATTAATACATCACAACTTCTTTCCTTGTAGTTCCTTAATGATATGTTGCAAGAAGTGGGGTAGTTGACATGCTCTGGCATGACCTAGTGAAAATGTTGCACCATGTCAGGCAAAGTAATATGCTGTAAATAAACCTGCAAAGCTAAGTACTTCTGTCTCCACTGTTACATTAAGGGCGAAGGATTGGAGACAAATGATTTTGCATGCAAATTAAAAAGTTGTTCTGACATTGATACACAATTTGTGTAGAACAACTTAATAACTTAAGAAATGTCTTCTAGATTCCAGCTTTTTTGGGAACTGAAGTCCTTTCATTGATTGTTTTTCCTGGATTTGTAAGTGGAATTTGATGAATGAGTCCATTATTCCACCATCATGATGGCCTTACCGCAACTGGCAACGATACAGCTCATTGGAGATCCAACAAACTGTGGCACAGAATGATAGAGCTGGGTTTCTCCCTCACTCTTTACACAACCACTTACTGATCTTAAACAAGTACAAACTAAATGCTTCTTGTCAAGTAACGGCAAATTTGAGAGTCAATCACTCTTTCCTGCATTTACAAATCTTTTTACAGTGAGTTATGCAATTCCATTGACAGTATGATGCTTGTTCTTCACTTCAAAAATCTGAAAGAATTTGAGAGGAGAAAAGGCAAAAAAAAAATTGATTCATACATGGTGGTCTGAATTAACACATCACAAATCATAATGTCTTTGCCCTTAGTCCTCCATAAGGAATCCAGATCGACTTCTAAGTGAAATGGGGTTGCTACTTTTCCTTCTTTCTGGCTGCTATTTTTTTTCCCTATCTCCCTCCCTCCCTCACATTTGTCACCTCCACAATGAATCATAAACCAAAATAGACAGGTTCAATGTTTTCTTGTACCATAATTCATTCCTGGAATGTGAGTATCACTTGCAAGACCAGCATTTGTTGTGCATCCTTAATTGCCCTTGGGAAGGTGGTAGTGAGCTGCTTTCTTGAATCACTGTAGTCCCTGTCTCATAGATACACTCACAGTATTGTTAAGGAGGGATATCCAGGGTTTTGACCCAGTGCCAGTAAAGGAATGATGATAGAGTTTCAAATCAAGGTGTTGTGGAGCTTGGAGGGAAAAATTGCCAGTGTTGTTTTCATCTGCCCTTGTCCTTCTGGGTCCATCCTGGAGTATGTGAGTTTTGTAGCAAAATGACTTTCTAAACTGTTGCTATATAGATGATAAATATGAACTGCTGGCGGTAATTGAGGAAGTAGTGTTGATTTTTACAAAGCATCTAAAGTTCAATATCTGGGATATACTAACTTTGCTCTGGAGAACATTGTGTGTATTATTCACCTTTTCACTGCAGCTGCATATTCTTGATCTTTTTCTTCCTCCTCCACCAAATCAAGTTTGATTTCCACAATCAATATTTTGGGCTCAAATTGTCTCCAATTTCTAACAGCAGATGATCACTTACCACTGAAGCTTCATATTCTAGATTGACTGTTCCACTTCCATTGAAATAGGAACCATTTAGTTAGTACACATCAAAATGGGATTCTAAATAATACAAAGTTACTGCCTCACCAAAAAATAAATACCTCTGTGACTAAATTAGTTGCCATATTACATGATTAAGGTGTCCATGGATCCCTCCAAAAAGTTTTACGTTCTTCCAAAGATAGAAACAATCAGACAACATAGATTGCAATGAAAATGACTGGCCATTTCCTCACAAATAACCAGCATCATAACACAAAGAAGCACAATCATCTATACAGAATGGATCTTCTGATTGGAGCTGATCAGGCAAATATGAGGAGTGAGAAAATTCAGGTGGGTAGCTCAGACATCTGTTTTTCCCCTGATTTGTGAGCTGCATGTTTTCCCATTGGCAGAAGAAGTATGGGAGGCCCTCATTAAGGCCCCAAAATGAATGCAAATTTATGTAAATAGTTGTCAGTCATGGTTTCCTGTGCTATTCACAGTGGATGAGTCGGCAGTTCTGCATGTAAAATGGGAGTTGAAAGAAATATATTTTCTTTAAGGATTGAAGCTGAAAAGGCATACTGTAGCACTTCCAGTTGGTGCTAAGGTCAGTTTCTTAGGAATTTCTGGATTTGTTTCACTCAATTTTTGCGGTGGTGTTACATTCATGTTTATCATTAACCTTTCTTATTAGCATTTTAAGAAAATTACTGGTATTTCACCATAACTTTGCCCCAAGCAGCAGCTTTAGTTGGCAGCGACTAATTACTGAGGATTGGAATTCCTCAGAGCATTCTTGTTTCAACTTGGGGATTTCAAGGAAGAAGATGTGTCTCTGTCAAGGGATAAGAAGTAGGAAGGATTGCACCATAAACTTTCTGATTGCAACCTACCTTTGATCGGGAAATGAATCTAGCAAAAACAATGTGTCAGAAATAATCTACACGCAGCGTCTAGTCTTCAAGACGGAGTAACTGAGTGATGCTCATGTTTTGGAGTCCAGAACAGCATTAAACATTTACCACAGACATATTTCCACAGATAGGTGTGAAAGTGGTGATTCATTTAATTTTTGCACCATTTGACATTGATGGCAACCCTCCAGAGATATGTCTGATAAAACGATCTTTCCATGGCCCCCGGACCCAGAGTTTGAAGGGCCTTGAAGTAAGTCAGGTCCTGTAGTTCTCCTTTTTCTTTTCATAACAATATGTAGATGTTAGAATTTTGAATGGTAGCAACACTGGTGAGGATCATTTTATGGGCCTAATTCAAAGCAATCATTATTACATCAGCTGCCTGTTAAATTCCCATCTCCAACATAGTGCAGAATGTTGGGAACGGTGTATAACAAGAAACTGATTCAATACCTAACTCCACCATGCTTCCCATCTGCAACCCCCCCCCACTCTCTCATCAAAGAACCTGATCATGTTACCTATCACCAGCCCCACACACACATGCAAACACGCAAATGTATACACCTGCAAACAACTGAGACAAATTGCACCACTGTGACACTCAAGTACATAATTTACATACAACTTGCTTTGAGTTCCTGAAAGTGCAACTCACCATCAACATGCATTTCAATGGTAACTTGCAAGATTAACATGTGATATGACAGGCAAATTTCAGTGCTACCAGAAATGTTGATTTTGTTTTAGATTGGGCATTAACACGCGTAAGGGAAAGTGCTGAAAGTTATCCCTGTGTGCTTTGTTTGTCCTTCAGTGGAACCACATACGTTTGGTGAAAGCCCATTGTAAAATGCAATCTATGATCGTATGCTTTGAATTAAAACATTCTGTGTAATGTGATTGTGACTATCTACCTGTCTTTTGAGTGGAAGACAAACGTTTCAGCAACATACCCTGAAAGTTGTGCCATGGGACACCTCAGATGCTCCAATGTACTAAATACTCAGGATTTGCCTGGGAAGTATAAACTTCCAATATGCAGTTATCTAGCAGCTGAAACCTGCCAAAAATGTCTACAACTCTGAGATGGATCCCAGTTTCTGGAGGGTCCTATCTAGCGTAACTGAATAATTACTAAGGAAAGTTTATAGGAATTAAAACCTACTATAATTCCTGGATAGCTATAAAACTGACATTCCTCCAACCAACTTGTCATTGACTCCCTTGAATGTTTTAAGATTGCCTTTCCTTCAATATTGCAAAGACACATCCTGAATAGGTGACAGGTTGGCTCAGTGATTAGCACTGCTGCCGTGCAGCACCAAGGACCTGGGTTTGATTCCAGTCTTGGATGACTGTCTGTGTGGGGTTTGCCTGTTCTCCCCATGTAGGCATGTGGATTTCCTTTGGGTCTGCTCCAGTTTCCTCCCACAATCCAAAGAAGTACAGGTTAGGTGGATTGGCCATGGTAAATGCCCATAGTGAGCTGGTTAAGTGGATTAACCATGGTAAATGCAGGGTTACAGGGATCAGGTGAGATGTCCTTCGGGGGTCAGTGCAGACTCTATATTATTTATTGTTAATTGCATTACATCTGAGACACGGGATTGCCTCTTGTGAGACGCAATGCTCAATATAAGTGTAAGTTCATACTATTATTATTGAAACATTCCTGTAGAGTGTTAGTAACAATCACAGAATTGCTACAGTAATCTGGTGAAATAATTAGCTCCTCCCAGAAACAGTCCTTGGGCTGAGCTTATGCTGTGATGTCAGTAAACACTTTCAGGTATGAACTGTTTTATACAACAGAATACATATATTACCATTGCCAATATTGTGCTCTGTGGCACACAGGAGTGGAAGAGAAACCTTCCGCAGGAAGCAGCAAGTTGAGGTTTATTTCAAAATGACAACTTTTTTATAGAATCTCCACAGTGCAGAAAGAGGCCATTCGGTCCATCAAGTCTGCACTGACCTTCAAAGAGCATTCCATGCAGTCCCAGCTACCCACCCTATCCTTGTAACCCTGCACCTACCATGGCTAACCCACCTAGCCGCCTACACATTTCTGGACACTTTGGAGCAATTTTGCATGACCAATTCACCTAACCTGCACATCTTTGGACTGTGGGAGGAAACTGGACCACCTGGAGGAAACCCATGCAGATTTAGGGAGAACTTGCAAACTCCACACAGACAGTCAGCCGAGACTGGAATAGAACACTAATTTCTGGTGCTGTAAGGCAGAAGTGCCAACCATCATTAAGTAATAAACCTTTTACCATCAATCAAGATGAAGCCTACCGTCTGTCAATGAAATTCTTCTCCATTGGGTGTCAGCAATGGAGATGAATACTATTGAGAAGGATTGGTGGCAGCAACTCTACCCAAGACATTTCAGGTGGCATCCAACATTATTAAATATTCCACTCATACAATGGAGAAGTATAGTTCACAGTTAGTGTTTAAAAATCTATATTACTTACATTGATGCCACAATGACATGTAGTACACATTTGTACAGTGAGTTATTCAGTTTCAGAAGTTAAGTCACAAAGTATGTGGATAAGCCATGAATTTCTGCCATGCTCTCCCAATCTCCTCCATAACATTGGTGGAAGATTGGTGGAATTCCTGGAACGATGACAGAAATTGATGCATTTGGCCACTTGCAGCCTCACTAGATGAATTCCACTGATCTCCCACTGGTAAACCCTCTCATCCACTTCTAGTCATTGGCAGAAATTCTACACAAATGTATAATAATTTAAATAGACAATATATGAAAAAGGATTTGGCAAGCTTTTTCCTTGCATCTCTGAATCTCCCAACTACTGTAACATAAATATTGCTAACATGGAAAAGGTGCTGCCCAAATACCAAACATGACATGTGATGTTACTGGAAAAGAATAGTATACAGCGGTTCCCTTCTTCTCCAAGAGCAAATCAGTGCCCCAGTGAACCGATGCCTCAATGTTCTAAACTTGAGTCAGTTCGTAATAAGCTTTCTGAGAAGTATGAAGGAGCAGACACAATTCTTTGCCATGTGCACAGAAGGTAGCAGTGAATGTATGTAACCACAAGGCTTGCATCAGCTCCTCACCCAACAACTATTCTATGTTCAGTTGAAATCTGCCAGCAGTCTCAGGGTCTTCTGATACCTTCAGCAACAGAAATGCTGTCACTTTCAGAATCAGACTTCCCATTCTACATTTCCCTCTGCACTAAACTTTCAAATGAATAGCATAACTATTCAACTCAGAATAAAAGCCTTTGGAATCATAAACTTTAGCCAAATGATCCCTGTGTGCAGCATTTTGTTGGAGCCTTGAATCAGCATTGTTTGACAAGACGTACACTCAGCTGGAGAGATTAGGCGATCGGGTGGGATGAGCTGTCCCAGTGTGTATCTGCCTTGGTGTCTAACCACTGCAACAGACCCGTTCCTCCTTGGCTTCTAATTCCCCAGTTGGCCAGATGAATGTTGCCTGTCAAGCCTTCTGTTGATGATATTCTGAGTTGCACTGTACATAAGGAATCATCAACTCAGGCACTCACTGTCCTGGTGCCTCCCAGTGACATTCTGTCACGGCCTGTCTGTCTGGCAGCAGAAACTCCAACACAAGAGAATTCTTCCTCAGGCATGCTGACAGCAGAGACTGGTGAACATCCTTGCCTAAAGAAGTGGGATTGAAGCAGCTGTCCCCACCCCTCCCTTATAAAACTCCAAAATCATCAAGAAAAAGGAAACCAGAAAAAGAAATAAAACAATAAGGCAGGCACACAAATACTTCAAATGTAAATAAATATTTTCTTAAACTGGTTCTAAAATTAAAATCTAGAAATGAAGCTGTAATAATGCTAATGAAACCTAGACGTCAAACCAGGTAAATTAAACATTAATTTTTCTCCTAAAAGATGCAACAAATATTTTTTGCCAATAAGCTACATACCTCAGTAACTTCATACTGGTCTGTGCTGGTTCAGCCAACATTAACATTTATGACTTTGGTTTAATTAAATAAAGGTAGTATTGATTTCCAACCCTAAAATAATAGCTTTCATGTAAGACAATTAATATTATTCACACCCACATGTCTGAGTGCACTGCTCAATGAGTCTGACCCTTTTCACCTTGGCCTTTTTAGAGGCTTGCCCTGCTCCTGCCTGCAAATCTGTCCAAGGCATGTTATTGACAGAAACAGAATTTAATCTGTCTCCTGCAAATATGAGCCGTACAGCACGTCAGGTGATGACTCCGTGTGCCATAGAACAATGCCTAGTGCTGTTCGAACTAACTCTGCAGCCAGACACAAAAAATTAAAATTCTCTCCTTCCCTGCCCTCTCTCATATTGTACCTCGCTATATTTCTATTTGCCAGGAGCGACTGATTTAACTACTGGGATATCTGTTCACAAACTCTGTCAGCTAAAAATAAAGAACATAGAAAACAAGGAGTGAATTAAAGATCACCACAAAACACATTCACATACCTCTCTTTGAAGCAGTATCTGGAGATGTCTGATCCTTGATTTTAAGTGCTGATGGGTTTCCAGTGGGAAAATTGCTCAGGTGAGTTAATAGCACACTTTCCAAAGGTAAAATGAGAACAAGAGGATTTTAATTGCTAACCCTTATTTGAATCTCATTCTGAGAGGGAGGCTGATGGGAAATTATGCGGCCTAGAGTCTACTCTCCAATATGGTGGGAGCCCTGGTGCAATTGGCTGCCAGGTCATCTCATGATTAGGGACTGGAAGTGGCTAGTCTTAGCCCATGTTCTGGACTCCTACTCCTTCAGGCATCACAAGGGATATAAAAGAATTCTAAAATCTATGTCTCTTTGTACCTATCTGACTTCAATCCACCTTGTCATTGTGTTGAATAAAAGCCAAAAGAACTGTGGATGCTGTAAATCAGGTACAAAAACAGAAGTTGCTGGAAGTGCTCAGTAGGTCTGGCAGCATCTGTGAAGAAAAAATCAGAGTTAACATTTTGCGTGCGGGTAGCCAGTTCTGAAGAAGAGTCACCAGACCTGAAACGTTAACTCTGACTTTTTTCTTCACAGATGCTGCCAGACCTGCTGAGCATTTCCAGCAACTTCTGATTTTGTTCCTTGTCATTGTGTTGATCTGGCCAGATGACAACTTCAGGTGTTTGGTAAAAATTGCTGTTGACATCTCAATAATATTATTGGAATCTTAAATACATGTATAAAGTATGGACCTTCCAGCCCATGTTTGGTTAGTTGTGCTTCTTACATTCTCAATTAAACAACTTAAATATTGGATCAACTGCTTCTGAATGGTTTCAGGAGAATCAAGTAACTTGGCCGATTTTAACGACCAACCCTTCCAAGAATAAAGGATTGATTTCACTTTGATGTTAATTCCAGAAATATTTATATTGCCATTGTACTCAAATCTTAATATGATACAAAAGAGTTTGAAGTTCATTTCAATGTTTTAAAATATAATCTCTTTGATAATATTGGCCCAGGTTTTCCCAGTGATTTGGAATAACACATCGACAGAGGGGGAGTGATGAATGACAGAAAAGGAAGAGGAATTTAGGAATTAAGTGACTTATGCCATTAATTATACCATCTTAAAATTTCCAGCAGCACTTTTCCCACTCAGCAGTTGAGCATGGTGAAATCATTTAGTGGCTAATTATCATAGCACCACCCCCAATTAAATCAATAGGATCTTTCCTGTTAAGTCAATTTTCGCTCTGTTGCTACTTAGTCTAAGGCATTATGGTGCTGGTGGTCTAGCAGCACTGTGATTTATTGACTTTATAATGCATTCACTGATTGCTTTTAAACAACGTCCTAAATGTGTTTGCTGATTGGGACTAGTTCTTACTGATCAGTTACAGGAGATAATTCACACCCACAGGGAATCTAAACCTCTGTATTCATTAATAATGCAAAGTCTGAATTTATCAATGAGAAAGTTATTCCTGGCAATAAACATTAGCAGTTGTTGAACATCAGGTATATGTGGCTGACTTAAATTTATACTGCAACTGGAATGGAAGGATCTCCATCATCCGTTCAATGCCATAACCATCAATGAATTCCCCCCTTGTCCTCCAAAACCATCATTAACCAAAATTCAAACTGGATCATAAATACTTTGGCTACAAAAGCAGGTCAGTGGCTAGGAGTTCTGAGTTACATAACTCAACACCTAACTCCTCAAAGCCTGTCCACAATTCAGGCTCAAATCGGGAGTGTGATTAAATACTCTTCACTTGCCTGCATGAGTGCACCTTGAACAACACTCAAAAAGGCAGAGGCCATACAGGACAAATCAACATGCTACTCCACCTTCAACATTCACTCCCTCCACAACTGACCATCAATGGAAGCAGTGTGTACGACATACAAAATACTGTGCCATAAGTCACTAATATTGAAGGGCCTGTTACTGTGTGTTTTGTATTATTCATTAGTGGGATGAGGGTGTTGCTGGCTAGGCAGCATTTATTGCCCATCCCTAATTGTCCAGAGTCAACCACATTGCTGTGGGCCTGGAGTCACATGTAGTCCAGACCAAGTAAGGATGGCAGTTTACTACCCTAAAGGACATTAGTGAACCAGATGGGGTTTTCCCGACAATTGACAATGGATTCGTGGTCTTTATTAGACTCCTAATTCTAGACATTTATTGAATTCAAATTCCACCATCTGCCATGGTGGGATTTGAACCTGGGTCCCCAGAGCATTATCTGGATCTCTGGATTCACAACCCAGTGATAATACCATTAGGCCATCACCTCCCCATGTTGCAGTTCCTTCACTGTTGTGAGATCCAAACCCCGGAGCTCTTTTGCTAACAGGGTGTCTGAGCGTGAAAGTGAACCTGAGGGATACAGTTGTTAAAGAAGGTGGTTCACTGCCATCTTCTTAAGGACAATTATGGAAGGACAACAAATGCAGACCTTCCCAGCAATGCTGACATCCTGTGAAAGAAAAATATACTGAGTACCAAGATTGAACTTCGAACCAGTTCTAAGTTATGGTATAAAAGAATGCATTAGTGCATGTTTATTGATTTGGGTTGGGTAGAAACCCTCTGTGGCAAAGGAATTTAATATCTTCTAAAATTGAAGAAGATATATTTGGCAGCTGATATATTTGATGCACTTGAAAACATCCTGTTGGCAGTAAGGAGCTTGTAAATGAGAAAGATCTGGCTACTTAAGCACTAACTACGAGAATCCACTCACCGAGTTACTAACTGAGAAAGATCTGTTCTTCAAGCTACTAAGTACATGTAGTCGCTATGTCACTAATTAGAGACAACTCGTTCACTGAGATACGGACCAAACAGAATCTGCTGACCCTGTTTATTTACGATGGCATGTGTGGGATTGCAGTTTATACTGAAACCTTGTTTACTTTAATTAACACAATAATGAATCATACTATTAGAAACAAAAACTTTACGCTGGCTAATGGCCAGTGATAGCACTGGAGATAGTGCAGAGGAGATTTACCAGGATGTGGCCTGCACTGGAGAGTTTCAGTTATGAAGAGAGATTGGACAGACTGAGGGATAGTAAGAACTGCCGATGTTGGCGTCTGAGATAACACAGTGTGGAGCTGGAGGAACACAGCAGGCCAGGCAGCATCAGAAGAGCAGGAAAGTGGACATTTCCGGTTGGGACCGAAATGTCCACTTTTCTGCTCCTCTGATGTTGTCTGGCCTGCTGTGTTCCTCCAGCTCCACACTGTGTTATCTTGGACAGACTGGGGTTGTTTACCTTAGAATGGAGGAGATTGAGAGGAGCCATGGTTGAAAAGTATAAAATTATGAGGGGCATAGATAGGGTAGGTAGGAAGAAACCTTTCCTCTTGATGGAGGGATCAATAACCAGGGGGCAGAGATTTAAGGTAAGGGACAGCAGGTTTAGAGGAGCTGTGAGGAAAGACTGTTTCATCCAGATAGTATTGGGAATCTGGAACTCACTGCCTGTAAGGGTGGTAGAGGCAGAAACCCTCATTAAATTTAAGAAATAGGTTAGATATACACATGTGATGCCAAAGGGTAGAAGGCAATGGGGCAAGTACAGGAAAATGGAATCAGAATAGTTAGGTGGTTGTTTTTGATTGGCCTGGATGCGATGGGCCAAAGGACCTTTTTCGGTGCTGTAAATCTCTATGACGCTTTGATTCTAATAGCTGCTCTCTATCTGCCTCCTTCAGAGTATGTTGAAGAGAAATGTGGGAAAATATAAGGTATTGGAATGCACCATCAGCACACTTGATCAGGGTACTGAGCTAGATGATTAGACCATGACCATATTGAAGGTGGAGCAGACTTAGAGGGCTGAATGGCCTGGTGCTGGTTCTATCTTCTATGTTTCTCTGTGTCTCGCTGGTGAACATTATGGTACACTTTACCAAACTTGGTTTGGTAAAATGCAGGCTTTTAAATAAGAACAACAAAAAACACAGGTTATGGGTGATTACTTGGTAAAACGTTTTCTTCAAATTGTTTGTGAAATTGTAGGAACTGACTACATGGCCAGGAACCTCAGAGAGAAAGAGAAACTGGAGATGGAGAGGGAGAGATTGAAATGGGGAAGAAGGTCTGTTAACAGGACGTGATATTCTAGGGTAATGCTAAAAAGCATCATTGCTTTGAAGGTGAAATTGTTATGAGAAACTTAATGTATACCCCTTTCCTGACCTGCTTCCTGGACAAAATGAGGCTTGTTAGAAAATTTTAACTCAGAACAATGCACCTTTAAGACTAGGCAGCTTCTAGAACATCATTTCCTGTGACTTTATATCTCCTCTGTCACTGAGATTGTCACGTCTGTTACTGTTGTATCTCCATGCTCAATATGCAATCTATAGCTTGCTAGCCCTTCTAACTAAGAATTCGATTTTTGCCAAATTACGAGGCAAAATGTGAAGATGCTAATCTTGAATCCTGATCTTAAGCATTTTTTTGGTTGTGAAAATCAGCTCACAAACTCAAATAATGGCAACCATTACAATCAGGAAACAAGACAGAAAAATAATAAGATCTAATTTACACTTGTCAGATTTTTGACCAGCCCACTTTAATGAAGGACTGTCCAGTCTAGTACCAAGCAAAACCTGTCTGGGAATAGCTTCAAATGTAACCTTATCCCTCTTGGGTGACGAGTGTGAAGAGAGTACTATTATTATGGTTGCTAATTTAATCTACTTTGTTACATGAACACACATTAACTCTGGTGTGTCCATTTCTGGTATGTCCGTACATGGCTACGCTCGCAAAACTAAGTTTTACTGCAGCTGCTCGCAAAAGATTGAGTCTGAACTGTTGCCACATTCCAAAGCATGAGCATTCAAGTTTTGAGTGTACCTAACCTGAACCCGTGATGCTTAGTAACATCATCAAATGCTTACTGCAGAGTTGAAGTGTTGTGGGAGTATAACAGCCCTAATGAGTCACACTTCCAGCTGACAATATGTGGCAGTGTAACATCTGAATCTCTGAAATGAATCGAGGTACAAAGGAATGATTCTGTGGAAGATGATTGCTGCATGTGCTGTGAATTTTAACCATTCATTACACCAATTTTGAGTATTGAAAAAAAACTTAAGTAGATTTTGACATGCAGCAAATGTTTGCGAGGGTCTCTGTGAGAATTCAGTGCTGAATGATTTAATTTAGACCTGTATTTGAACATGCAAGTGTTTCTGCAAGCTGCAGAGAATAGTAATAATCATTTTCAAAGGGTACTGACAGTGTTAAGCAAATCAAAATGATCAGGCATTGATTTAGCCAGCTAGGATTTTAGAAATCATAGTCTTTAGGTGTGAAGCTGGAGCAGGAAAGTCCTGACAAATGGTTTGGGCCCAAAATGTTGACTTTCCTGCTCCTCTGACTTTGTCTGACCTACTGTGCTTTTCGTTTCACACCTGTAGACGCTGGCTTCCAGCACCTGCAGTCCTTATTGTCTCTGGGACCTTAGAATTGCTTGTCAGGCACTTAGTTAGGCACTAGTGATGTTATTACATAAGGCACAGGGCCTTCTTTGAAGTTGATATACATATTTGAGAGGGACTTAAAGGACTGATTAAGAACAACAATAATGTTTCAGTATCAGAAACCAGCATTACTGCTGTTTTCTGATACTGTGACATTACTGCTGTGTTTTTTTGGTAAATCCGTCCATCATTTCAGTGTGCTAGACTCAGATCAGTTTTCAGCTCCAAGGTGCCTTTTATGACAAAACTTTGAACTAATAACTATTTGGTGATCACAGAAACAGCAGAATTAATCAAATGATTATTAAGAAGGGTCGGAGCTTAATAAATTGACATTAGAACTGTCTGAAGTTGAATTAGCTGATACACTTCACTAGTATTTGCATCAGAATAGAATATTGGCAAAATTCAATTGTCAAATCATTTTGCATAGAATCATGCTCATTACGTAATTTGATTTAGTACATATTTTAATGAACATCTTGATTCAAAATTCTCCTGAAATTGTGACACTTAAAAAGTTTGTGTTCAGGCTAAATGACAGAATTAAGCCCTCATAAACATACACTCTGCCATTTTGGTTCTGATGACCCTCTCAGGTTTGATCAATATATTTTTGACGGTTTTGGTAGGGCACCCTCTTGTGGAATAATGGTAGTGAACCTACCCCTGGACCAGGAGGCTGGGTTCCAGTCCCAACTGCTCCAGAGGTGTGTAGTCACATCTTTGAACAGATTAGAAAGTAGTTCTTTTTTAAACCATGACCCTTTGAGGGGATCTTATGGTGAAGAGTAGTGTCTCTACCTCTGAGCCAGAAGACCCAGGTTTAAATCCCACCAGCTCCAGCGAGGTAACATTACATCCCAAACAGGTTGATTGAAAATACATCAAAATTATTTGAGGGCTCTTGTGGTGCAGTGTCCCTACCTTTAAAGGCAGGAGGCCCATGTTCAAGTCCCACCTACACCAGAGGTGTTTAATATCATCTCTGAACGGGTTGATTGAAAATTTTGAGATCCTTTGATCAGGAGAACTTGAGGAAAAGAGTTATTTCTGAGGGAGTTAACATAACAGTTCCGAGGAAGGGTCACCAGACCCGAAACGTTAACTCTGATCTTTTCTTCAACTTCTGTTTTTGTTCTTAATTTATAGCACCTGCAGTTCTTTCGGTTTTTATTTCTGAGGGATGTGTTTTAAAGCAGCATGTATATCCATGGATCCTTTTAAAAATCATTGTAAAAACAATATGATTAAAATCCTAATGAATATGGATCATTAAAGACTGCAAACAAGAAGCAAATTATTAGCTAGCCATGTTATCAGCAGCAGCTTCCTACTTCAGGATCTTCCCCTGGGTTTGACAAGTAGACGCCTTTCATTTCAGATATAACTATTATATATAGTATCACATCTAAGGGTGTTAATATTGAAGACTACACTAAGCCCCCTCTGATCTGATGATGTCGTATAGTCTCAGGTAATGAAGGGAGGAGTCTAGCTTGTGATTATGATGCAGTCAGATATGTCATCCCAGGCTCCTGGTAATGTTAGAAGTCATGTCCAAATGAATTCTTTTTAAATGGGGAAAGACATCAGAAAGCTGCAGCACAGAGGGATTTGGGAGTCCTTATGCATGAATTGCAAAAAGCTAGCTTACAAGCTCAGCAGGTAATAGGGAAGGCAGTAGGTAATAGATGGAATATTGGCCTTAAGGCCAAGGGAGTAGAGCATAAAAATAGGGAAGTCTTGCTAAAGCTATGCAAATCACTAATCAGATCACACCTGAAATACTGAACAATTTTGTTCCCCTTTTCGAAGGAAAGGTATACTGGCACTGGATGAAGTCCAGACAAGGTTCACTAGGTTGATTCCAGATGAGGAAATTTTCTGATGAAGAGAGATTAAGTAGGTTGGCCTGCAATCACTGGGGTTTAGAAGAATAAGAAGTGACCTTGAAACATACAAAATTCTTAGGGGACTTGACAGGGTAGTTGCAGACAGGTTGTTTCTCCTTGCAGGCAAGTCTTGGACCACTGGGCATAATCTTGGAGTAAAGGTTGCCTATTTATGACAGAAATGAGAAAGTGTTTTTTTCTCTTTCCATAGATTGGCAATCTGTGGAATCATCTCCTCACAGGGCTATAGAGGTTGAGTCATTAAGTATATTCAATGCTGAGATAGACAGATTTTTAATCAGTGAAGGAATCAATGGTTATGTAGGTAAGGCAGGAAAATGGAGTTGAAGGTTATCAAATCAGCATGATCTCATTGAACGAGGGAGCAGATGTAATGGAATAAATTTTTGTTTCTACATCTTACTGTCTTATAACAAGCCAATGTAATGTGTACCCATCACTATCATGCTGTAGACTACATCTTATTGTTAAGACAAGTGCCTTTTCTTGTAAAGACTCACAAGTAGCTCATCCTCTACCACTGTTAACCTAACAGGTTCTTAGACTATACATATTTTGCAGCAATCTAGCCCAACCATTAGCTGGTAGTGGTTGGTTCTGCAATACTAATGACAGTAAATGGACAGATCATGAGGTTTTCAAAGACAAGCCATAAGAGTGCCCTTTGGTCAAAACCAGAAGGTTAAATTGCAACATTATGATGGAAGGTTATTTTCTATAACTCAATAAAGGTGACCTGCTAATGTCAGGAACTATAGTGTACTTATCTTTTTGTATTATTAAGCAAAGGCAAGTTATACTGATTGAATTAAGTGTGTCCAAGCATAACGTGTTTTCTTTTACCTTGTTATTTACCTTATGGGAAAAAAAGCAGTTTCACAATTCATGTCAGGCCTTATAACAAGTTTTCTCAGTCCTCCTTCAAAACAGTTGAGGAAGCACAAAAGGAGGTGCATTTTCAAAGAGGGGTTAGGATCCTGACACCTGGATTTATTCCAGGTCCTGATCCTGTGTTTGAATGGGTGTCACTCTTGTGTTGCTATTTTTAAATGTAAGTTGGCTGATTGGACAAGGGGTGAGCCTTGCAACCAATTCAAGGGAGCAAAACACCCCCAGGATGTAAAGGCTGCCTGCCTAGTTCCTACAGCAAATGCAGACTGCAGCCATATTGTGAGAGTGTTGCCTTGCCAATGAGAGCCAAGAGCACGCCAGGAGCAAAAGGATGGCACAAAGTGACTATGAATTTCACATTGAGGTTCATCACTTGACTCAGCATGAGGTTACAATGCAAATCTCACAAAACACACACAGATGAGAGGAAACTTTCTTTTGACACAGCAAAAGTGCACTAATGAGCTTCAGAATGTTTGGCTTTGTCTGCTAGAAGATTTGAAGACCCTATTCTGGTCCAGACAGGACCCTCCTTAAGGACCACAGGGGCCATTAATAAATGGTAACTGAGTGTTCTGTTCTTCAGCCCCTCCCTGCCTTTTGAAAATTATGAGCTCTTCCAGCGATTGAGGTATCAAGTGGTGTACTCTGGGAATACAATTTGTGGATGGCATCCATGCCTACTCCCATCCGCAACAGCTATTGAAAACCCAGGCAAAGATTTATATAGTATTCAATTCATCTGATACATTCCCTGCATTATCCCATTGTGTAATTAGGTATGGGCAATGTGGCTAAACTCCAGCACCCAAGGGGCACAAGTTCCACGAATTCATTGGAGCTAATGCCATCAACAAATTACAATGGGTTCTGTGGCAGATCTGAATTAGTATTAATACTGAAAGTTTAATTTTCTCATATATGTGACAACTTTTATCTGATATTATCAGTCTGCTCCAATACTCCTGAACTCTGGAATTGATGGATATGATCTGTAAACAAAATTTGTTAATAGCTATTAGGCTAATAGGTGTGTGCATCATCACTGATATCAGAAGACAGCAGATAACATGGAACTGGGACCTAAGGGATGAAGGTTCAAATGGATTTCTGCTGAATCATGTCTCTCTGACTTTTATAATTACCTAATAAATGTTCATTACTTTGTGCAAGTATGGTTTCCAGTCCTCATTTGTCAAAAGCATCCAGAGCCTGCTTGCAACATTTATACAATCTGTGGTAGATTTCTTGGATACTGTTGAAAATAAACTTATTTCATTTGCATACCGTGAATTGGTTCTTTAGGCATTCTCACTGAGATGTATCATATCATGTAGGGCAGAGAAGCATGTTTGGCTGGGAGAAATGGGCAGATGGCTGATATATACTGCTGATTTATACAATAGTGTTGTCTGCATTTCTACGTGACAATTTACCACCAGCAGTATCAAGCCCTTCAATGGGATAGTGGATGAAATTATGCTAATTTACCACCTTAATGACCACTAATGAGCCACTTAACCTTTGTTAATGATGTGGCTTAAAGCACTCAGACATTAATGTGCAAAAAATAGCATCTAATCTTACCAGAATGACACATTGCTCAAAGAATAGCGTATAAAAGTCAAACATTTTCAGAGAAGAAACAACAAATTGGATTCGTCCGGCAAAAGTGTCAGTACATTTTGGCCATCGGAACTGATTAATCAAGATCACTCAAAAACGAACAGAAGCTTTAACTTTTGTCAGGTCACTGTGGAATTTGTAACAGTTGAATGGCCTGAAAAGGGTACTGCATAATGATGTAGCAAAAACAAGGTGGTTATGTGTACCAAAGAGGAAAGCTGACTATCACTGATTAGAGAATGATAATAACATTTAATACACTAAACCTAATGGCAACCACCACAGAGGTCAAACAGGGAAAAGTCACTGTCTAAGGCCTTCCAGTAAATGCCAAAGGCTGGAAACTCTGGAACATCTCAGACTGTATGTCTGACCAAGAATGTACATTGTGCACATCATACTGTTGAAATTGTATTGAGGCTCCTCACTGTGAACCACACTGCATGAAGAAAAGTTTATTTCTACTGCACTTTATGTCATTTTCAAAATGAACTGTATTGTCAATGTTAAGTATACAGCACTTATATTGAGGTACCTAAGAGTGAATCAAACTATACGGAGACTGTTTAAATGTTATTGTACATTCTGCAATTTTCAAATCAAAATGTTTTGTTATATTCTTTTAAAAATATTCTCTATTTTGGAGAAAAGAACATTTAACACCAGGAAGACAAAGTAGAACATTAATTATTCCTTCTATTGATTGGTAAATCTTTGTATATGTTCCTATTGATTTCTTATAGTAGTTCATCACATGGTGGTTCCCATTCCATTTTTTCATGTGAAGTTTGTGTGTTACCTAGCTGTTCTGTTATGCATTGTTGCTGTTTTATGAATACAATGATCGAACCAATGAATTTACAGAAATAGATTCCCACAGCTGAATAAGTAAATGATGCCATATGAACAATCAATTTTTTCTTAATTCACAAAGTTAACAAAAATGACAGCTGAATAACCATTCATGGAAGGAAATAAATATTTGAAACATGATCTTGTTGCAAAAGGCCTTGGAAACTGTAACTCTTCTTGGCAAGATGTTCTAAAACAGTTGAAAAATTCATGGCTTACCTTAGGATTTATTAGGGAGGTTAATAATAAATAGACAAATGGCTACTATGATAAACATAAATTGCATTGATGTTAAAGCCTCATTTTCACTTTGTTTTCCTTGACAAAACGTTGCTCACAAAGGGCGGAAACTCCGACCTTAGGCTCTGAGCATTTCCTGGTACCACCCCAATCTGCCTGGCAAGGTGGCTGCTTGTGCTTATCTTCCTGAAAATAGCCAATTAAGAGTCACTTCCAGGTCCACCATCCAATTAAGAGATGTGGGTGTGTCCTGAAGGCTACAGACTCAGTCAATGAGGCGACAACCTTGAAAGGAATGACAGTCCCACTGTAGGCACTGTCAGGGTGGCAGGGCTAACTCTTGGAAGGGCTGACCCATCTTGAGGAACGTTGCCTCAAGGTAGGAATGTTTTGGGTTCCTGACCTGATACATGCTCCTCAGAATCCCCACCCATCCCAATCAAGTCCGGTCATGAAATTCTCTACAAATACTTTGACCTCTAAAGATGGTTTCTTGCCTTTTGAACTCTCTGGGATTGTTTTATGGGTTTAGAAAGTGAGAAAAACAAGACATAAAAACAAAGATAACACAGCATGGAGCTGGAGGAGCACAGCAGGCCAGGCAGCATCAGAGAAGCAGGAAAGTTGATGTTTCGGGTCGGGACCCTTCTTCAGAAAGCATACAACTTATTTTATATATATATATAAATATCTAAATACTCTTTGTTCTTCCTGTCAAACTGAACAATTTTATATTTTCCCATATTATACTCAATCTACCATTTTTTTGACTTCTCACTCAATCTATCTATATTGATCTACAACCACCTTACGTTCTCTTCATAAACTCCTTATCTCCTCTTCCTATCTATCTTTGTATTATTTACAAATGTAATTACTGGTGTGGTTTCTTGGGTTGGACATCAGTGCCAGCATTGTATGCTCAGAGTGCTTTCCTACGCGTTAGCATATGACATATATCGCAAAGACCAGGTTCTTGTTGAGGCAGATATATATACACTAATATTTTCATTGTTTTGGTATCTGAGTCTAATGCATGATCTGAATTCTGTGCTCACTAATTATTACTGTTCCTTAATTTCAAAAATATACGTTATTCATAAAAGATAAATATATATATATAGTCACAAATGCAGTTCGGTTCTGTACAGTGACATATCAAAGAAACAAACAAACATTGGATTTTGTCTCTATCCAAAAAAATCCAAAGACATCCCTCACACATACAAGACTATATTTACATGCATTTGAAGCACCAGGAGGGTCCAATAACTGAATAGACCCAATTTGACTTCAGCTGGATGGCCTCAGACAGTGGTCTTTCCCCACAGCACCTTGATGGCAGCTGCCCCAAGCTTTAGCCTGTCCCTCAGCACATAGTCCTGGATCTTGGAATGTGCCAGTCTGCAACACTCAGTCAAGGACAACTCTTTGTTCTGGAAGACCAAAAAGTTTCAGGCAGACCAAAGAACATCTTTCATCGCGTTGATAGTCCTCTAGATGCAGTTGATATTTGTCTTGGTGTTCACTTACTAATTATTCCTCTTACTTTATATATATAACTGACTGATTGAACACACCTCACTGACTGCATTGTACTAATCAGGAGAGATGGAAAGCAAGTACATTTATGTTATGACGACATGTAACTGTTTTAAAGGTACACTGCATTCCAACTTGAAATCTGTACAATAATACATCTCTTAATTTTTCCCATCTAGTCATGGATGTAAATTATAAAAGGTCCCAGTAAAGACTCATTTGTTACTTTGTTCACTACATTCTGCTAATCAAAAAAAGACCTATTTATCCATTTTTTCTATTTCCTAATAAGCAGCCAATCTTCCATCATGCTCATATATAATCACTTCTATCATGTGCTCATGTTTTGTGCAATTGCCTTTTATGTGGTGGTGGAGGGTTGCTTTTCAGACTGGAGTCCTGTGATCAGTGGTGTGCCACAAGGGTCGTTGCTGGGCCCACTGCTTTTTATCATTTTTATAAATAATTTGAATGTGAATATAGGAGGTATGGTTTGTAGGTTTGCAGAATACACCAAAATTAGAGGTGTAGTGGACAGCCAAGAAGGTTATCTAAGAGTACAAAGGGACATTGATTAGATGGGTAAGTGGGCCGAGCAGTGGCAGATTGAGTTTAATTTAGATAAATGTGAGATGTTGCATTTTGTAAAGGCAAACCAGAGCAGTAGTTATGCACTTAATGGTAAGGTCCTGGAGAGTTTTGCTGAACAAAGGGACCTTGGAGTGCAGGTGCATATTTCCTTGAAACTAGAGTTGCAGGTAGTCAAGAGAGTAAAGAAGGCATTTGGTATGCTTGCCTTTATTGGTCAGAGCATTGAGTGTAGGAGTTGGAAGGTCATGTTGCGGCTGTACAGAACATTGGTTAGGCCACTTTTGAAATACTGTATTCAAGTCTGGTCTCCCTGCAATAGGAAGGACATTGTGAAACTTGAAAGGGTTCAGAAAAGATTTACAAGGGAATTACCAGGGTTGGAGTGTTTGAGCTATAGAGAGATGCTGAATAGGCTGGAGCCAGTTTTCCTAGAGCTTCTTCAAAGGCTGAACAGTGACTTTATAGAAGTTTACAAAGTCATGAGGGGTATAGATATGGTGTTGGCAAAGTCTTTTCCCCAGGGTAGTGGAGTCCAAAACTAGAGGGCATAGGTTTAAGGTGAGAGGGGAAAGATTTAAAGGGACATTTTTTTTCATTCAGATCGTGGTACATGTATGGAATAAGCTGCCAGAGGAAGTAGTGGAGGCTGGTACAATTACAACATTTAAAAGGCATCTGGATGGGTATATAAATAACAAGGGTTTAGAGGGATATGGGCCAAATACCGGCAAATGGGACTAGATTAATTTAGGATATCTGGTCAGCAGGAACGAGTTGGACCGAAGGGTTCTGTTTCTGCACTGTACAACTCTGTGACTCTTTGGCTCTATGTGGCATCTTGTCAAATGTTATCTGGAAATCCAGTTTGTATACAGGTGGTACTTTTTGTAGGGAGTACATTACTCTTGTAAAGAGTGCCAAAATATTGGTAACCATGATTTCCCATTTAAAAAACCATGCTGACTCTTCCTCATTGCCTGGAATTTTTCTAAGTATCCAGCCATAACATCCTCAATGATCAATTTAACACCTTCTCATGACAAATGTCAGGCTAAGTGACCTATAATTTGCTTTGTTCTGTCTCCTTACCACCTTGAATCTTTCCAGAATCTATTGCATTTTGGAAAATTGACACCAGTGCATCTATATTAACTCATTCATCACCTATTTTTGGACCTTTGGATGAGGCCTATCAGGATCCTCAGACTTGACAGCCTGCAGCTCTATCTAAGTTGTTGAGTGCTTGTGATTGTAATTTCACTGAGTTTCTCTCTCCCTTCCACGTCCTGATTTACAGCAGTTGTTGGAATGATTTGTATCCTCTATAGTGAAGACAGAAACAAAATATTTGCTAATTTCATCCACCATTTCCTTATTCTCTGCAATTAACTCCCCAATCTCACTCTCTGGAGGACCAACACTCGCTTACTGTTATCCTTTTTAAATGTCTGTTGTAACTCCTGTTATCCGTTTTTACACTCCTTGCTAGCTTCTACTGATTCTTGAATTTCTTCCTCCTGATTAAACTTCTCGGCATCCTCTACCATTCTTTATATGCTGTCCAATCATTTGACTTACCAATCATCCTGGCACAATAAGATGCTTTTTCCTCACAGTTGATGTTTTCTTTAAGTTCTTGAGTTAAACATGGATGATAGGTGGAAGTTCCAACCAAATGCTGGAAATTGAGGCTCAGGCTTGCCATACAAGAATGGGCCATCTGAGAAAAAAATTTTCTGATGATTTACGGCACAAGTAACTCTGAGTACATATAACATTTTTTTTGGCTTTTTCCTATTATGCCAATTTTATCTTTACCTTTATACTATTAACTGGAGAAAGCTACAACATGGCCACTCAAACCGACCTGTCTTCATTTTTAATTGCTTCTCCATGCCCAGATTTAAGTAAGGAAAACCAGGAATGTATACAATGGTAGAGAAGGTGTTTTTGTACTTCTGACAAGCAATCAGCTTGAAGGGAATATCTGACAGTACGCATGTAAGTGGCAATGATGGAGGAAAAGTGTCAATATGGGAAAAGCCAATGAAAAATGACGATGGATAACATGATGGGGAATAACGGAGTTAGCCTTCTAAGAAGTCTGTAGTCTTCAAAACAAAAAAGCATTATGATAAAGATTTGATTTGATTTATTATTGTCATGTGTACTGAGGTACAGTGAAAAGTGTTGTCTTACATGCTTTACAGGCAGATCATACTATACAAGTGCATCAAGGTAACAGAAAAGAGTGCAGATATAATGTTACAGCTGCCAAGAAGGTGCAGAGAGAAATAAATATTTAAATTAAAAATGTCCATTCAAAAGTCTGATAACCGCAGGGACACAGGGAGGAAGTTGTTCTTGAATCTGTTTGCACATGTTATTTATTTATATAATATATTATATATAGTGGTGATGGAAGAGGGTGGAAGAGCATATAAGCAAGGTGGGCTGGGTCTTTGATTATGTTGGTTGCTTTCTCAGGGCAGCGGGAAGTATAGATGAAATCAATGGATGGGAGACTGGTATTTTTAAGGGGAAACAAAAAAATGTGAGTTTAAGTGCTGTGGTTGATTTTTAACAGTTTGCTTTTGACATTAAGATTCAATTTAGTACATTGTAGTCACATCAAATGGATTGAAACATTTCTCAAAACTTTGAATGTTATGATGTGTGCAGTTTCTGTGACTTTTGTAATTCTGTTGTTCTTAATAAGACTGTTATAGAAAAATGAAAGAAGTGTGAAGCAGTTTATATAATGGACATAGATGTGCTGCTCTGTTGTATCATGTGTGTACTTCAAATCTTCATGTTAGCTCAGGCCAGACCTCTTGGTAACTGGTATGTCACATTATTGATAGATTGTGCATGTTGGTAAAGCTACTGAGCAGCAGGTTTTGTGCTGTACAAATTCCAGCCTCCTGGCAGAATACTAGCTCATTCTGACGAAGGTCACAGTTACATCACAGCTTACCTCAGAGACTCCTCTGCGTATTCATTAAAACCTATCGGTGCATGCTTCATTCCTGTAGCAGTAATATTTTTGTCTGCCTGTTAGTAAGTAATTCCTACATATATCATGTGCTGTTGTGTGATGCATCCAGGCAAATGATGCATTTACTATGATTGCATGGAGATATCCTCAAGGAAGAATGTTTCATGGAACAAGTGACTGACCAATTCCTCTAGAAGGCAGGATAGGGAGGAAAGTATATGTTTGATGGTGTCATCATATTATTAGCAGTGAAAATAGTACCAATTGTCCTGCGAGAGAGAAAGGCCGCTGGGTTATTTTATCCTGCTCATGACAGGAGAGGAGGAGATTTGATTAGATTTATTATTGTCACATGTATCTGAGTATGTGAAAGTTTTGTGTGCAGTACAGGCAGATCATAACATACAAAGATCATAGAGTGATTGAGTGGAGCGAGGAATACAAAGTTACAGCTGCAAAGAAGGTGCACAAAAAGCTAGATCAACATCAGATTTGAAATTTGACTGGTAAGAGATTATAATGTGCTCAAATCCTATGTTTCTCAGACATTATTGCAAAATGGCTGATGTGCTTTAAACACATGGAAGGTGTTGTGCTACATCTTATAGTTAATATATTTTAAGAGACGTGCTCATGATATATCACTGCATCATAGCATGTAAACTGAAGGTGTAAAGATCTCACACTCCATCTTAACTTGGATCACTGGAAAATGACACTCTACTGGAAGCATGTTGCTCTGTTGTAAGTTAATAGCTTCATGTTCGCTCAGGTGCTCATGTGCCTGAGGAGTGTAATATTTGTACATAATAATTAGCTGTCATAAATGTCAGTTGGATTCTTCATTGCCACAATATCCATACCTGGTTTGTTACATGAGAAGCGATAACATAAGCATTACTGCATCAGGTAAAACAACCTGCTGGAGACAAACTCACACCAAAGGCTCCAATATAGACATGTTTTATGGCTTTGTTCTGAATGGTGACATGTCTTGCCACTTTATTACAAATCTTATTTGCAATACTTCCTCAGATAAATAAGAATCAAAGAATAAAAACATTTATAGAAAATACTTGCATGATTTGATTGAATCCTCTTTGCTGTGTTGATGTTTGATTTGTGATTGAATGTTTCCATATCATGGTATATTTTCATTGTCAACTTATGCCTCTTCTTTGCCTGATTTTGATTGGTTTATTCCTTACCTTTCCTTTGTGAATTGTTACTGGGTCACGTGGATGAAAACAGACTGAAATATGTGATGTCATAGAAATGACAGATGATGCACTGCACAAATGCTTTCTGTTTTCATTTTGAATTTTTACAGTAGGTTTTCAATATTCTCAATGTATCCTATATACACGTCTGTTACAGTGAGGGCCCTTATAATATTATGGCAGCCTTCAGTCTCCTAAAACAATGGTGGTAACATGCAGGTGACTGTCTGTTTAGTTACATCAAACATTCTTTATTTCTCTTATGTCTTTAATTTAATTAATGCTTCTTTTGAATGCTTGGCTTCAAAGGTCTTTTGCATCAACTAAGGATGATTCCACCAATCTTTCCTCTCAGTCTTTTCTGCTTCCTTTCTCTTTTTATCTATTATTATACATATCATCACTCATTTTCCAGTCTAAAATATTGATTAGTTTCTGCTGAACGTTTTCTGTTTTAGCATTCGAAGTTTGGGGAGCTACTGTCATGTGATTTGATATCATTTGTACTTTGGCCATTGTTTCTATTTTGGACTTGAATTAGCCATGAAAAATTAATAAAATGTCAAATGTAGAAATAGTATGAAGTTAGCTTTTTATAATTTGACTTCTTTCACCATTTGTCATCAGCCTGTGTGTTTGAGAAATTTTGACCACTTGTCATAACTGGGGGTCCATGAGCAAGGAAACGAGGATGGGAAATGGGAGATAACTCTACCTGGCACCTCAAGTAAAGGATTTAGTTGCACGTGTACATAGAATTACAGTCAGGAAGCTTGGCCTATTCTCAAGAAGTACCCTATGGTTGTTCATTTGAGCACAAGGTGCACCCTATCCTTTATTCTGTACAAAGATCAGCCTTGCTAATCAAGAAAATGGTTTGTTTTATATGACAGGGTGCAATATTTATTCAGCTGCCAGACTGTAGATGTAAAGCCTGTGTCATGATAATGGTAATAAATGGATTATTGATTTTACAACTCTATCTTCTGATTTTAATACCTGGAATGTTCATGGGCTTATGTGGTTTTTAAAAAGGACAAAGCATTGTCTCAAACCATACACAGTAACCACCCAACCACAGAGGTTAGCCAAGCTTCAGGCAACTGATTCAGAATGAAAGAAACCATCTAAACTGAAATGAGTACTTTATCGAAGACACTGAAACCAGTCAACTCAGGCAGATGTGAAAAAGTGCTTGTCTCCTATCTTAATTTACACCTGCATAAGAATGTCTAAATAGTAATGGAGGAAATCACCACCTGCATTTGTAACGCATGGATACAATGAACTCATGAATGGAAATACACAAACCTGGTTATATTTCAAGCAAAAACAGAAACTAATGGAGAACCTAAGCAGGTCTGTCAACATCTATGTACACAGAAACAGAATTATGTTTCAAGTCCAATATGGCTCTTCTTCAGAATAGTATTTCAAGTAATTGCTTTCAGCAGAGCAGGAGACCTGGATTTTTGATCACAGAAACAGAGGCAGAAACAGCTTGAGAGAATGTTCTCAAGAAAAAAATGCAAATTGGCAATACTGATTAAAAATAAACAGCAAGGCACTGAGAAATTATATCTGCAATATTCAAATTCTGAAGATTGAAGACATCAACCGTGGTTTCAGGTTAAAGCCTTTACACCAAGGACACCTAAAGGGTTTTAAATTGGAAATTTGTATCACCTCACTTTTGAATACCCCTTCGTAACTTTATCCCTGTGTGAGCGTCAATGCTTGACATCTTTATTATTTTTCTTGGGTTTAGCAATTACTTTTTCTTTCCCTTATTAAAACCCTGTAATTTGTTCCTTACTAGTGTAATAGGCATTTATTAACTGCAACCTGAGGAAAGATACAGCCTCATGTTAAAAATGATGTAAATTTTTGTTCAGGCCAACCCAGGAGATTGAAAAGAGGGAAGCTGATTCATCCCTCGCTTCCTGTTCATAACACCTGTTATGAATATGTTGAATGGTTGTGATGAAGCTTTAATGCCGGTACATGAGTACATGTAACAATAAAATTTAAATGTAATCTAAAAAATCTAATATAAAGCCAATTAGTCTGAATGGGCCTGAGTATTGACTTCCAAGTCTTGCTTAAGACTTGGTTAATGACCTACTTCCTGTTGTGAAAACTGACATTTTTCTTGTATTTTCCCCGTTACTGAAAACCATACAAGTTTAATGAAATATCCAGAGGATTAGTAGCTGTTGGATATTTATGATTTTCTTCCCATATTGATAATTAGGGGCAATGACAACAATCCTGTCCGTCCTCCCTGGACTGACCTATCCCCTTCCTAACTCCCTACCTACACTCACCTTTCCTGGCCCCATCCCCGCCTCTTCGACCTGTTTGTTTCCTCTCCACCTATCCTCTCCTCTATCCCTCTTCTATCCGCCTCCCACTCTCTCCCTATTTATTTCAAAACCCCCTTCCCCTCCCCCTTTTCTGATGAAGGGTCTAGGCCCGAAACGTCAGCCTCTCTGCTCCTATGATGCTGCTTGGCCTGCTGTGTTCATCCAGCCCTGCACCTTGCAATCTCAATGGAAGATAGTCTTGATCAACCTAATTCTGTTAAAGATTTATTTTCTTTTATTTTGTTCATTTATTCTACCAAGATAATTCTTCCTTGTTTTGGGGTGAATTAATGATTGTATTAATAAGAAAAGAAATCCAATAACTCTGTTTTTGAATTTTTTAACAAAAAGTGATTTTTTTTTATTTGGCAGATATTACAAGAAGGAAGTTATTTGGCAATGCCATTTCTCAGAGAGTTTATGCGGGGTCACATACAACAGATTCCTTGCATTCTAAACAGAAATATGCAAATCCCATCCACAGCATTGCGTTGAGAATTCTGGAAAATAGCATGGAATGACTAATTCTTTCCATGGAAAAATCTAGTTGATTATTGTATGTCTGACCTACCTCTTCATCTGAGTACTTAACCTTGGACTTTTGCAAACATATTGCTGTGCTTCCTGGTCAGCTTGACTGTGAACTGAACTGCTTTTTACATTTGAGATAAAGGTTTCTATCTGTTCTGTTCTGTGTGCAAACTAGTTTGCAATCTGGTTGAAATATGCACCTTTTACATTATTACCAATCACTAACTAAGGGTTTTTTCAATAGAATGATAAAGTTTGGATTAACATTTTCTAAATCAGGTACTTTTGGTAGCTGTTTCGAAATCAGTATCTTTTGTTAAGTTTGGTGCAGTAATGTTCATAATATGAATAACCAGCTGTCAAGTTATTGTGCACAAGTTATGGAAATCTGTCAACCAGCTGATAGTTTCTCATATGTTCAATGACTACGTAAATAACATGCTAGTATTAGGTCAAACTAAGATTATTCAAAAAACGCATGAAAATAATTATATAGTCCTTTTCCCTTCAGAGACAAAATAAATTTTAACATGCTCTGAAGTAGGCAAATTTCCTAAGCAGTTTCTTTCTACCAATTGTTCCTAACTTATTCAACTCCTAGATTTGAATGTTACAGAATCAAAACTCAATTGGAAAACTTGAAGGTCACTCTTTAATACTGACAAAATGCACTGTCCTGCTGGAAGTCGAGTTATTCAGATGTTAAGTTCAAGCTGGCTACCTATTCTGATTCATAATAAAGATTTCAAGGCACACACTTTAATGTCTTTTCATGTTGAGTGTTGTAGTCTGCTTTAATATTCCCTACTATTCTTTTTCAGAAAGAATATCAACTGGTGATGAGCTGTACCTTCATTCCCAAAATCAAATGAAAATGATCCCTATTATATCAAGTTTTTTATAACTGCAATTTCTACAATCAAGGAGGATCAGTAGAAAATCGAGAAATACTTAATGCTTTTAATTTTCTGGATTAGGCAGAAAGTATGTTTTCATAGTAAGGCTATAAAGTTTATTTAAAGGGTCTGAGTGAAGGATTATTTTTTATAGATTAACCCTTCATGGGCTTTGTGCCATCAGTGCTTTTACATATTGCAGCTCATGTAATTAAAAGAATGAGGTCTGAGTTCTTTATTACATAATATACCAGGAGTGCTTAACTCACGAGTCATTTTATTAAATGTGTATTGACGTGATTGGGAGAGAAAGATTAAATGCTAATCTTTCTCTATAAGACTTTCTCTGCAGCCAGTGACCTAGTAGTTGTAACAGTTGCCCATGTCCTATTCTACCTTAGGCTACAGCCTAAAGTGCTGATTCTCATGGTACAATATGACAATGCCTTTTGGCTTCAGTTTTAAATAGTCCAACCAGGCAGCTGCTCACACAAAGAACATATTTCTTTTCAGTAAGTACTGTTCTATTCCTTTGTACAGACTCTTGATTCAGCTCACCGTAAGGTTTACATTCAGATCACTGCCATTTATTTCATGCAATGCTTAGAACCCATGATTTATCCGATATGTAGCTGCATCTGATGAAGTACAACTCTTCCTTAATTAAGTTACAAACCATATATAGTTTTAAAAAAAGGCATCAAATTTAAGACGTGTTCACACATGCACCAGACTTTGGATGCTGCATTTCCTACTGGAATGTGATGCCTTGTGGGAATTAATTACCAATAAAATGTAGAAACTTGTGGGAAATGTAGTTTGGTTAACACTTCCTGCTAAATGAATCAATGAGGCAATGTTGTTTCTTGTCATTTCCCCTCTGTAACAGAGAAACCATAAATCTTCATTACCAAATATTCGTAAAGGGCAACAAACAATTGGCCCAAAACAGTTCATTGCCCAAATTCCATTTCAAAGTTATTTTGATTACATTGATTTTGAAATACAGCAATAGCTTGAATTTTGTTGAAGTTGTCTTCAAAACACAGGAAGAGGAGTAAGTCATTCAGCCCATCCAAGTCTGTTTCACCATTGAATATGATCATGGCTGATTGAACACTTCAATGCCCTTTACCCATTCCACCCCAATGATCCTGCACCTCATTGGTAATTAAAAATCTATCAATCTCTACTTTAAACATACTAAAAGACTGAGCTTCCACAGACCTGTAGGGTAGACAATTCCTTAGATTCACAACCCTCTGAGTAAAACAATTTCTCTTTACCTTGGATACAGTGGTATCCAACTTCCTTTTAAATTGTGTCCCATAGTTTTATGCTCCCCAACTAAGGGAAACATCTTACCTGCACCTACACTGTTTTGTCCTTTAAATATTTTGAAAGTTTCAATGAGATCACTTCTCATTCTTCAAAACTGTAGAGAATACAGCTGAGTTTGCTTAATTTCTCTTCATTGGACAGCCACCCATCCAGGGAACAATCTAGTGAACGTTAATTGCACTTCTTTTATAACAACAGTATCTTTTTTTGGGATAAGCCCAAAACCGTACACTGTAGTCCAGACGCGGTCTAATCAATCTCCAATGTATTTGAAGCAAGACTTCACTAGTCTCGTATTCAAATCCTCCCATGATAAAGGCTAACATAGCTGTACTGTTAAACTCAATAATTCTATAACATTCCATTAGCCTTCCAAATAGCTTGCCACACCTGCATGTTAGCCTTCGATGACTAATCAACTAGGATACCTAGGGTCTCTTTATACATCCACACATTCCAACTTTTTTGCCATTTAAGAAGTATTTTGCACATCTGTTTCTCCAAGTGGATGACCTCTCATTTTTCCACGTTAGATTCCATGTGAAGGTTGCACGTCAGCGTGCCAGTAAAACATAGCCCTGCTTTCAACTGGAGGCAGTTCAATGTTAATAAGACAGAGCTTACTCCACAGCACCAAATTTTTCAGGCCATATATACATTTATTTAACTTCCATACTGTCCCCACTTCATTCAGTGCCTCTTTTCGAGGGCAAAAAACCAATGATTTGTGACACATTTCAAGACATATGTTTTTTCCTAGAGCTACTGTTCAAGTTTACACTGGGTTTTTTTGCATTCCATTTTTGTACTTTATATACCCAATACATGGGCCTAGCAATTGGCTTCTCATCCTGTACATTGAAGCAGTTGTTATATTTTTGAGTGTCCTTCCCTAGTCTACTTATAATAGATACATTTCTCCATTGACTGTCCCCTTCTGATAAATATTTCACTTTGGTACCTATAGTTTTCTGTCAGGACCAATGATCCCACTTTGATCACCAGAACTGACTGTTCTTCTTCAGACAAACCCAACTGCAACACAATGATCCTTCATTCTGAACACCATGCAGACAGGATAGGTAGCAGGTTTAAAAAGAGTGCAGACAGTGGGGAGTGTCTTCATTCAGAATACAACACTGAGAGAGAAAGCAGCATGTTTACAAAGAGCTAATTGTGGTCCCGTCCCAAGATGGGGCTGATCACTTATTACTAATGGACTTTTATGATTTCTCCTAAGAGCTAACCAATGTGGACTACATGCATTGAATATCTGCACAAACTGCTCATGCCAGTGCAGATGATAATTTACAGTTTAGCTGATCTCCCAAAGTTTTGTGAATCATTTTGTCTGTTACTGTATGGTTCGTTTCAAATTCCCATTGCTAAAGGCTTTCATGCTGCCATCTTCATCATTCTTATGTTCCTAATCAGATATATGCCTTGAAATTCATTGTTGCAAACTCCTCCCATTATCACTGAAAAATTTTGGTCCTGGCCCCTATTCACTCTTCCGTTAACATACCCACAATTAATTTCTTATCTTTAGTATGTGTTATATACCAGACCAACCCCCCTCAATATATATTAAGAAGATAGTCCAGACCCTCCCTTTTTCTTATTTTATAGGCAAGTATAAGGCACTGCATTCCAAATGTAAACTCCTTGACTTTAAGCAAACACACTTTATTTTTACACTACAGTCAAAAATACAGACAAAAAGAAAATAAAAGCGAAGAATCGGCTTAACTCTAACTCTTTCAAAATGCTTAACAAAATTATATATATAATATATATAAAAAATATATATGTTAACTACTAGTGATTAACTGTTCCAATACAATAACATCCCATAAACATACCTTTGGCATAGGCAGATTCAGTAAAGTAGATTGTCTCACATGCAGTTCTAGCAGCAGGAAGAGAACCCCAGCTTTTAGTTGCAAGAGAGAGAGGAATAAGAGCTTCCACATCTAGCTTCAAAACCCCAGCAACTATAAAATGCTAAAACTAAAAATCGTTGTTCTGTGCGAGCTTCACCCCACCTATTCAGGCTTCTTCTATTGTTCGAACTTAAAACAAACCCCAGGTCTCACAAACTGTTTACTTCATTGACTTTGAGCAGACCATTCTTCACCTCTTTCTCAACCTTTCTTCATAAAAAAAGGACAAAATACACCTCTTACTGCCATAGTGTCGTCATACCTCCCATCTTTAAAAAAAGCCATTGATATGCAAAGAAAGCTTGATTTTCAAAAACCTATAATCTACATTACTAATAAACTGCAATACGAGTACATTACATTGACTCAAAGCATGCAAACATTCACTAATACAATCCATGTCAGTCCATTTTACCTGCCACTGAACACTTCCATCTTCCTTCGTCAAAGTCACAAGAATGCATTGGCAATTGCATTCTCTTGTCCTGCCACATGTATCATTTTCAAATTGAATGGCTGCAATAATAAGCTCCAGCTAAACAGTCTGGTATTGTTAATCCTTAAATTTTCCCATAAACTTTGAGGGGTTATGATCAGTATACACAATTGTCTCAGACACATTACTGGCAGTATAAATGTTGAAATGTTGCAATGCTAACACTAAACTCAAGATCTCCTTCTCAGTTTGGAATATTTCTGTTGATGATTATTCAATTTTCTGAACAAAATACTAAATAGGTCTTTCCATCTTTTCGTCTTCTTCTTGCAAGAGTACAGCACCAACAACCACGTCACTCGCATTGATAGCCACTTTGAATGGCTTTGCGTAATTAGATGTGGCTAACACTGGGAGATTAGTTAATACAGCTTTCAGGCTGATAAATGCCTTCTCACATTCTGACATCCACTGAAATTTTCTGCACTTCTCCAAGTCAGTGGAGCAACAATACTGCTAAAATTCAGTACGAACTTCTGATAAAAACCAACCAGTCCCAGGAATTGTGGTACATCCCTCTTTGTTGGTATTATTGGAAACTCACCAGTAAACTTTGTTTTTACATCCCAAAGGGCCATTTGTCCAAATCCAATGATATGGCCCAGGAACGTGACTTAAATTTTAGCGAACTCACTCTTAGCCAGGTTTATTACCAAGCCCATTTCCCAAAGTCAATCAAACAATAGTTGCTTCAAATGTTCATTCCTTGTGTTTCTAAAAATCACCAAATCATCGATGTGCACAATGGGGTAACTCCAAAGTGACTTTATTGATTAGCCTTTGAAATGTTACTGGTAAATTTTTCATACCAAATGGTGTGACTTTAAACTTGGTACAGTCCATTCAGTGTCATGAAAGCCAAAATTTACTTTGCTTTTTCAGATAAAGGCACCTGCCCAGTATTCTCAGTATGTCCAATTTAGAAACATAAGTTGCTTGACGCATCTTCTCAATAAAGTTTTCCAAACGTGGAAAGGGATATGAATCAAATTTTGTAACTGCATTGGCTTTGTGATATTCCACAAATAATCATTGGGTACCATCTGGATTTGGCACCTTCAGTATGGGAAAGTTCCATTCACTGGAATTCACTTTCATTATATTTTCTTTGAGCATGTGCTCAATTTCTTTTTTTGAACCTGTGCCAATTTTAGATGATTAAGTCTGTAAGGATGTTGCGTAATTAGAACTGCATTTCCTATATCTACAGTATGTATCATCAGATTATTCCTACCTATCTATCCATGTGATTGTAATACCTTTTTCAGGTAATTTTGATTTTCCTCTGGGAGGTAACTCAATAATTTATCCCAATTTTTGAAAACTTCCTCATTGTCCAATTTAATTTGAGGAATGTCCAATTTACAATAATCTGAACTTGGTTCTTCACTCTTGTGCTGTAATCAGTAACACATTCTCCTTTTGCTTTCCTTCCCTATTGAGATACCTTTTTGCATAATCACATGACACACTCTGTGAGATTGCTTTCTATTTGGTGTTGTTATCAAATAATTGGTTTAACCTTAACTCTATCAACACAGTTCGCAAAATAATATGTATATTAACTACCACTAATTAACTACTCTAATATAGTAACATCCCATAAATACACTCTTTGCAAAGTAAAATTCAGTAAAATAGATTGTCTCACATGCAATTCTGGCAGCAGGAAGAGAACCCAGATTTTAGCTGTAACAGAGAGTGGAGTAAGAGTTTCAACAACCAGGTTCAAGACCCCAGCAGCTACAGGAAACTAAAATCCTGGTTCTGTGGGAGCTTGACCCAGCTTCTTTTGTTCAAATTTTTAAAAAAGCCAAGGCCTCACAAGCTGTTAATTTATTGGCTTTGAGCAGACCACTCACCTTTCTTCATACAAAAGAAACCAGGACAAAATACATCTCTTAAAGCCATAGTATCATCAGCCTCTATTATTACTAACTGTCTAAATCTGGTTGCCAAGTCAACAAAATGTAACTTTTTTTTTTGTTTTCTTGATCCCACAACTTTAAACATGGCCTCTACACCGTTAAAATCCTTTGCTAATAGCAAATTAAATGTTGGCAGTGCCACCTTCCCTTGATATTTCTTACACATTTCACACCTATCACATTGCTGTTCATTAAACCAACTGTATTCTTTATTCTTTATTCCTGCAGCTTTTAGTAGAACATACTGAAGGACAGGTGGCTAAATTGCCCATGTAGTTTTAAGGCAAGCCACATATTTTCATCTAAATTTCTGCCCTCTGCTATCAATAAGACTTCTTTAACTACTTTAGGGGAGTTCCACTAAATGATACAATAGAGTCTCAGCTGTATTAACTGCAAATACTTAAATTTTCCAAATAAAATAGTATTTTCATTTTCCATATCCAGTTTCACCTCATCATCAATAACTGACTTAACAGCAACAATGTTTTACTGGATATCACATCCATGCTGATAAAATGATTGCTTCTGGCTACTTTACAATTTTTATTTTTTTTTATGTGTTATCATCACCAAATCTGAAACTGGTGAAATGCTCCAACTCCTTAGCATTGTTCCAATTCTTACTACCCAGAGAGGCTAGGTAGTATTTTAGTTAGTCTATTTCATACAGGGTAGATGCACATCGACTGTCTAATACTGCACAACTTAAAGGGACTGCAGATAATACATTCACCACTGGCCTAAAACTTCTCTTGACTAATGCATTCCCCTTTATTAATCTGTAAATTCATTCTCTTCCTCTGATTCTCCTTTTCGAATTTAGTATTGAGTACTATATTGTTTTAGACAGTGCATGAAGTAACGACACTTTGAATCGCATCTGAAAATTTGATTGACCAAACCTTGGGCATTTTTGGGGATTCATTCTTTTATTGTAAGTCCCAAACTCTGTTCACTTCTCATACTTTTCAAATGAATTTCTGTCCTTGTTCCTCTTTGTTAAAATTCTTCTTTCACATTGTGACCAGCAAAAATGTATCTAGATGGTCTCACCAGCCCATGAACATTGTGTCCTCTACTTTCTGTATTATGGCTAATTGCTCCACTTGTGACATATGAACACCACTGGAAAGGCATGCCTGGCAGTGTATGTCTATTTGCAAATGTAACACCCATCAAAACCAAATATTTAGCTAAACTTGATATTTTGGTGCAGAAATTTAGCTAAACTTGATACTTTGCTGCAGTCTAATAACTCATAATACCAGCACAAATTGGGGAATTTCTGCAATATTGCATACTGAATTCTATCATGTATTCTTCCATGGCACTCAATTCACTCTTTCTGAATTTGTCAAAATCTAACCATGCCTCATGAGCAGTTAGTAAATCATCTGTTTAACATGTTTCATCCATGAAAATTATGAAACTGTCCAGCCCTTCATTGATGTCCAATTCTGTAAAAAAATTTTGCTTTTCATCTTGCTTTTGTATGGTAACGTGAGAGTCGAGTCCATGTCTTGTTTCTTCTTTGGTTGAAAAATGAAATATGCATCGACACTGTTACTTCATTCTACAATGGATCATAGGGTTCAGAAAACAATGTCGAGAATCATACCCTCATACTTTAGATTTTGATTCATCCATCGCTCTGAAGTTCTCTCTAAACTACTCATTGCTTTGAGTAATGCTTAGCTTTCAGTTTTTGACTTACAAACAACTAACCATCCTCTGCTATCACTGAGAGATACCAGAGGCTGAAGTTTGGCTGAGCAGAGTTCAGACATATACTTTTCAAGTTAGAGTTTTATTCCTACTCACACATCACAAAATGCCAATGACAGAGATTACTTGTTTCCCCACAGCTCAGTTGGCTGGTGGGTAATACAGAATGCTGCCATTGGTGGGTGTTCAATTCGCGTACTGACTGAGGTTACCTCAAAGGTCCCACTGCTCAACATTGCCCCTTGCCTGGTGTGGTGATCCTCCAGGTCAACACACTGCCATTCATCCCTGTCTAATAAAAGCACAACCCTCTGGGGCTGTGGTGACTTTACCTATATGTATATTTAAACACACCCAACTCCAACCCAATTATCCTCTAAATAATGTATAACCATGACCTATTCCCTCATTCCATTTAGTTTCAGACATCCCTGCCAGACTGTACTGGATGATTACAATCTTATTTTCTTAAGCATGTTTCACCTTTTTGACATTTTCCTTCAGGTTACTAAATAAGTAAAACTTACTCTGCTGTTTGTTCTTCACTCAGTCTGCTTTAATTAAAATGTCCTCACCTTTCAGTGCAGGCGCTGATGCACTTAAAATTCTATTTTGTTTCTCTGAAGAGGTCATGTTTAAAGCAGAGTTTTGATTCCCTACACTGAATGCGAGGTGAAAATTAATGCTATGACATCAACCAGACAGGATGTAATATCTTTTTGCAATGTTTTGGGCATTTTTAGAAATTATAACTTTTGTTGGTTACCAGAATATTTACAAAATCTACCATTTTCCCTGAATTGTCTCCCAGTTCTGGAAACCATTTTAGTGAAATATGACAAAATGTGGGTTAATGGTCATTTTTGATTATTTCAAAATGCAGCAAGTGTACATCAGAAAATATAATATTGGAACCTTAACCCTTCAATCTACTAGGCCCTGCTTGCCAAAAAGTGCCATTGAGACTCTTACTGCCACTCGGCGCACAGTCTCCACTAGTCTGTTGTCACTGATGATACAGTTTTCATATATTGATAACTATCAGCTGGTGTTACTGTTTCTGGTTTGTCAAATGCAAAATTTACAGATACTTCACTTTAGCCATTATCATCTAGGAATTTATGTCAATGATTAAAGCTGTATTTTCAATACTGGTCTTTACCTGTAAACAAAGGGACTTTCTAAAGATAGACATCAATGGTGATGCTTACTATGAGTCTAGAACGACTGCAATGGAAATGTTGGCAGTGTATTGTGTCAGTAAGAGCTCCTGGGAGCTCAAGAGTGGCAGTAAGATATCCTCTGGTGTATTTGTCAGCCCTTGTTTATAGATTTACCTTTATTAATTATATTGTAAAGAGGACCATAAATTTCTAATTACCATATGAGACTTGTATGGCTGCATTGACTGATGGTTCGTAAACACTAAATCAGTATACATGCCAATCCAGAGCAATCAGATGGACTTTCTCTTTGTGAATGGTATAGCACCACATGGCTCATTCTTAAATGAGAAACATTTGGAATTATAACAGGGGCACTGTTTGGCTCATTGATGATTGACAAGATGAAGATAAGCTGCTAAAATGCTAAGTCTTTTGATAACTAGTACACATTGTCTGAAGAATTCAAACAGATCTGTTTATCATATTGAAACAAAGAAGAGCTTTTTATGTCTAGTTTAACTAGAACTGACAATTCTCCACTTTTTAATATTTAGGTTTTATTATCACAGTATGAGCCCAATTGAGCATTTACTTAAGAAATGTTAAAGATCCGATGTCCTTATTCAGATGGAAGAGTTTGACTTGAACCTTATTCAACTGTAACATGTAGCAATATGACTTATTTTAAATTAGTTAATCATATTCTAAAAACTTTGTCAATCAGGCAATTGATGATGTACAAAGATTTATTGAAAAAACTGTATTTTGAGGATCTAGAAGCCAATCTGTCATTTTTGAGACTGTCACATACATAAGCAACATAATCATAAACACAATACAGAACATTTCAGTTGCACCTACAAAAATTATGCACTTAAAATTAACACATATAAAAGATGAAATGGAGGAAAACTTCCTTTTCTTAAAAAATATGCTCTTCTCTATTGAAATAACATAAAAATAGAACTATTCAGCACTTCATAAAGAGTGTAGCATATGACATTTATACTACCTACAGTCTAGCAGTTACTAAAAAATTGATGTAGAAGTCGTTCTATTAGCTGAACAATTAACAGATTAACATTCGAAAAGGTGAAAATGGGGTATGCATTGAATGTAGTCAAATGAAAGTTATGATTATTGTCATACACTAAGCATAAAGAATTTGACTGCAATCAATAGAAAAATAGAAACTTCTTTGGAAAAGGACGTATTTAAAATGGGCAGATTATAGGCTGCAAACTCATGACATAGATTAATGGTGCAATTACTTTAATAGACCAGGTAAAGCTACATCCATGTGGATAGAAAAGTGTTGTGAATCTAGTGAGTAAACCCATCTTTTACAACAAGCATTTAACAAGCATTTGATATACCTTGTTAAGTCAAAGATGTTATCATATTCCAATAGGATTTAAAATTTGTTATAACAGCTGATAACATTACAAAGCAAATCACTCCACCCTTATTGAGAACTGCCATAAATCTGTTGTATGCAGGTACATTGTCGCAGCAATAACATAATTTTGGACTACTGTATTAAACAGAAGTGGCAAGAAACAGAAGCTGATGGCAATGCACTTTTTTTTATAGAGTCATTCACACATGCCAGCCATGCCTGGAGAGAGGTAATAGCAGGGCTATTAATGTACACATTATGTTGCTGTAAGCACAAATGAAATGAAGTAGATATTATATTTTACTCTAGTTAGCATTATCTACAGAGTGGTAAACATACTAAATAATAATGGCCTGTGTTGTAAACAGTATAGTATATTAAATGATGATCATTTTATCCCTCAAAAACGTGAACAGCTTTTGTATTTGCAACCCCACCTACAAATCTGTCTGGCAATTTTGCAAATAACAAGCAAACAAACATATAAATAATTTTGGGAATGAAATGGAAGAGCTTTTCCTGTAATTGGTACACTGGCTAATGTCACCATATTTTAGGCAATAAGTGCATAACTCTATCATATAGTCATCAGTGCTCCAAAAGGTCATTGTTCATTCACTGTAGCACAAAATTAGTTCATGTCCGATTTGTGCTTGAGGCCGACCATGATAACGATCATGAGATGATTGGATGCACACATTCTTAACACGGATGACCCATGACATCAGGGATGCAGAGGATTCTGTCATTAGGTGCACAATGCTCCTCTGTCTTGTCTTATCTCACCAGATGACTTTGAGATTTTTATTCTTGTTCACAATTAGAGACAAAGTCCAGCATCATAACAACATTCCCTGCTCTAGGTTCAGAAGTGTTAACAGACATACTAATTTCTGTGCCAGTTTTTTTTCCAAAAGAATAAAATGGTTATACTTAAACATTATGTGACCCATGTAAACAACCATTAACCTTAACAGTCCTGTGTTTCAGTGGCACTGCATTGAATTTGTTAGCATCAAACTGTTTCACAGTGATGAGATGGATAACTGTGTCTAATTAGATTCTATAGTCCAAAATAAGTGACACCCAAACTGTTTCCAAAAGCCTCAATTGCTGTTTGAAAAAGCTAGCAAGTTGCATTCTCTATACTTACATCTCTATGAATCAATACTGAGGTGTCCAGGAATAAACATCGGGCTGTGTTGTAGTTTTGAGATATCTTGTTAAGAACAATCCACATAATAAAATTCCTAACAAGTTTCTTTGGTGTCACAATCAATATTTGTTAGAAAATGTTGGGTTAAAATTATTGTTGACAAATGCGAATGCTTTTAATATATTGTTATATTATTTAGGAACTTGCACTCTGAAGTTGAGCCAAATAGGTCTTCAGTTTTACATCTGTGAAGGCAATTTATTTAAGGGTCGGAAACTGCTTTCTATTTAGCAGTGGATTAAAACTTAATTTTCAAGAAATCATGTGACTTAAGCTTAAATATGTAGACAAGCTACTTGGTGAGATAATCAATGTGTACTAGGTTGAAGTTTAATGGCTCAGAAGAAGACAGGCCAGGAGCAGGTTAAGTTCAGGAAAAGAGATCCATACCAACATATATAGTTTTGTTTTTATTTTGCAGCTTCAAATTAATCAAAGTAACTAGGAAAAGCTTGGAGCTTTTTCTTACAGTTAAGAGAGAAAGTTAATGAGTTACCCTATGCCTGTCGGTCTCAGAGACAGGCAGTAACAGAAGAATCAGATTTGGTGAAGTGTAAAAAGTGACTAAAAGGAAATGTTTGTGACTTTATCAGTTGAGTAAAAGATGAAAGAGTAAAGATAGAAGTGATATGTCATTGGGGTTGATTGTCTTTAAAAGATATAGCTTTGTTATTATTCATTTATTTTGTGCAAAAATCTTTTGTCCTTTTTTTTCAAAGTATATTGGAAGGCTCTTGTGAGTGATTGAGTGCCACAGAATCAAAGTTCCAAAAATAAAACCTTTGGTCTATTAAACCAGGTTTCACCATGGAATCTGACTTGGCCAGTATTGTCAGCAACTGGGTTCTTAACACAAATAATAAAAAACAAAGCAAGGATGGAATTTATAAAGCCCTTTTTCATGACCTCCATATGTTGCGAAGCACATTACAACTGATATAAAGTTATTGAATTAGGGTTACTTCTTTTGGAAGATAAGAAGTACAATGTGAAAAATAATAAAATCCTGGAAAAAGGGTGAAGCAAATTGAGGCCTAGTGAAAATGTATAATCATGATTTTGGTGCATGCTATGAAATGTCTTGTATCTGTAACAAGCATCATATTGATGCCATATCTGAAATGATTTCCATTGAGCAAAAATGTGTACATATGTAACACTTTTTAATATCTAGTAACTATGTGTCCCAAAGTGTTTCAAGGGAATGGAATCAGACAAAAATAAACATAAAAATGAAGGGGACCTTAGAACAGGTGACCAAAAGCTTGGTCAATGACATTAGTTTTAAGGAGCATCATAAGTAAGAAGAGATTTCAGGAGAGAATTTCAGTGTTTGGAGTCTAGATGGATGAGGGGTCATCAACCTGAAACTTTGTGTTGAATTCTACTTTGATGTTCAGGAACCTGCAATAGGTCCCAACCCCATACAGCATTTTCTAGATACGTCCACCAATATTTATAGCGATTCAGCCAATTGAAGGCCATGAGGAAGATAGTTGGGCCTCTGAGGCTGGAAGGTCAATGGGAGAGCCACCAACACTCACTGCATGGCAGCTCTACTAGGAAAGACTGGACTCCAATCTGAACATGGACAGAGAAAGACAGAGGGAGAGAAGAAGAAGGTTAGGAAAGTTTTCTCTTCGTTTAAAGGGGCAATGATCCTAGAGGTTGACTTCTCCAGGGCGTGGCCAGTAACCACAGCCATTACAGGTACTGAAGGTTTTCCCTGGCTGGATGAATTGTGAGTTTTCTCTTCCCACCCTGAACCCACCATACTGACACCGCAAATATGTTTAATGTCAAAGTGGGCTGTAGATGTGCTGACTGTAAATCTTTGTTCACATGGAAACAGGCTGTATTTACCCTTTAATCATATTTAAATTAATTACCTATCCCTTGCATGGGTAGTTGTCCCAATCCTGAACCCATCTTTCTGAATTTGGAAGAATGAGACAGCTGGACTAAATAAAAGTTCTTCTGCTAAATGTTCATATTTATTTAATTATGAGGGTTTAAGCGATTTAACTGAGAAATGGCATAGAAATAATCATATACAACAGTTATGTTCATTATACAAGTGGAGTGGTAGTAGAAATTTGCCAGATAGAACATGTTGAAGAGGCCAAGAAGCGGAATGGCCTGCTGTTGCTCCCATTATCGAATAAAGTAATGTAACCTTTGAAGAGTACTTTGGAATATTCACAAAAGAGTCTGAGTTGGACCAAATAACATTTTATTTCCTTGGGACTATTTGACATCTGAGCTGATTCTAGCCAGTTGAATTAAACCACATCTGAATCGTGGAAATTAAAGAGCTGTGGTCTCGCAGTCGCATTGTATTCCTTATTAGGTGTAACCAACCAAACATTTAAACCCAGTTTTATTTGACCTGACAGCCATTTTTTATTTGTGACCATTTGGTTTCTTGTGCATTATTGTCCAATATCCAATGAACTCATCTGCTAGAATCATCTAGCTACTAAGGTAGATGGACACTAATTCATTCTCACCCTGTACGTTTCCAGCTTTTCCAGTCCAGTAGGTGATGGTCACTTCCCTACTCTATGGCTGAATTGACTATCAGTCACTCTCCTGTGATATATGGGACAGATTAAAGTGACAAATGTCTAGAGATAGCTGTACTCCTGATGAATGGTGTCTAATGTGGGTGGGATTAGAGAGTTAGAGAGCGGGCAGAGAGGAGAAATGTAACAGAATCACTGTTATTCTATTGAATAGAACACAGCTTGGCTGATGTACTCTGGGTAAGATTTAGCGCACCAGTTAACAGGTGAAATGTGTGATAAAATGATGGAGCTGCACTCTCCACCTGGAACAAAATGCATTGTATTTCATCTGTCAAGTGTGACTTTCTCAAACAGAAGCTTACCTCTCTTTTCCTTCTGCCAATCTAATAGCACAACACTTAAAATTGCAGCTCACAGGTCATGTGTGGCTTTGCCTTTCTTTATCTGCAGAGTGATTTTTTTTTACACCCGCTCCACCTGGATCGACCCTCCCTGCAACACCACCACCACCACCACCCCAACCAGTTTTCTGTCAAAACACAAGAGCCAGTAAACCATCACATCCCTTCAATTCTGAATTGCAATGTTCCCTGTTGTTCTGGATTATCCAGGGCTTTTCCACTGGTACGGAAATCCATGACAATGTAAATATCTCTGTAGTGGGCTTATCATGTCTTCTTGTTGCAAGATCTCTACAATTCCAAAGTGTCTGAGACCACAGAACCAGTAACATACCTATCGGTGTCTTACACTTAACCACCACAGCCCTTGCACTTTGTTCAGCTATCACCTTTATTTATGTGAAGCAGTGGAATAGCAGAAAAATTTACAACACCAAAACATTTGTACTATTTTGAGAGAACAGACTTGTTCAGTGATGTATAAAATGTGTAACTTGCTGTTTGTTTCACACAGCAAAGGGAAAAATAAATGGCTACAACATGGAGGAAGAATGCAAAAATAATTGAAAGCCTTTTTTCCAGTCCATGGGGCAGCCAAACAAGTAAAATATTGAACTTGCAAAAACAAATTAATGAATATCTGGGGAAAATTGGAATGGAAACACAATGGGTAAGGAAAAGTTTGAAAATTAATGAATGAAGAAAGTAAAATTTACAAGAGAAGGGAGATAAGCTAAAGAATTTTCTTCACTATTTGGGTTAGGCCATGTCCTTTTATTATTTGCTTGTTCTTTGTATCTATCACTTTTTTTTATTCAAGCAATCTATTTGCTGATTTTAACTTGTCAACATTGTCAAGGATTGCACTGTTCAGTTTTGAAACTTCCAGTCATCGTCTTTCATGTAACAAATGCTTTCTTTGGCAAATTTGCATTTTATTATGACTTTTGATTAATGCAAATTGCTTTTGAACATCTAACTCCATGAGTAAGGTGCTAAATGAGTGAAGGCTTCTGTTGTTGTTGTAGAGGTCCACGATCAGGTTCACGGGCAAGAACATAAGTGAGTTGATCCCCGTAATGCGTGTTGCTAGGAAAATCGGGTCAGGCAGCAGAAGTGTGAGCAGCCCATGATCATTTAGCCCTTAGCAAAAATTTGGTGATGCATCCTCATCCAGCTCACTTCATAATTTTACCCATTTAGCTAAGATACTATAATTGCTATTCTGCCAAGCATGGAGACAGTGTGGGATACTTTCATAGGGTCATTGTATAAGTCTACATGAGTCACAATAAAAGTGGTAAAATATATGTCGGCAAACTTTACAAACATAATCAGAACACTGTTAAATATACCTACATAATAGAACTCACTGAGGAATTCTTCAAATTATTTGCTCTTAAATTACATTGGACACATTTGACAGCTATTTCAGAAAAAAATATGTGCCATACAGATGTCGTTATTGGCCATATGACTAAAATGTCCTTAGGAAAATTGTATATACTTTAGTTAAATGTACTTCCTAATATGCACTTCAAATGCTTTTAAGACCAATAATTCAAGAATATTTTAGAATTAACCTAGTGCTTTACTGATGTGATGTAGTTTAATGTACTGTTTTTTTTGGGTGAAAAAGTGCATTAAAATCACATCTCTCTCTCCATTTCCATTAGGGGAATGTGAAAAAAACCTTAAACGGAACACACATAACCCGTCTCTAATGCAGCTTAAAGTAGATATTTAAGAGCTCTCACTCAGAAGGCAATTGTAACATTTGAAAAGCTCCTCCGATTTTTGGCAGCTGTCTTTTGTGAGAGTCTATGGAAGTCATTGTGAAGTAATAAAATTGATCTTCGAATGCAAGGCTACACGAAACATGTTTAATTGTCTCTTAGTCTGTTAACAAGAGTCCTCTGAAAGTTTTTAATTTCTAAATGCAGTCTTGAAGAGGTCACTAATGTGATCCATTGTATCAATTCGAGAGATAACATCATAAATCAAAGTAGGCTACACCTGACAAAATGTGCGAGACACCGACTTTTTTTTGAAAACATGATTTTGAGAAGTATCAGCGTTCAAATTAATTGGTATTCCATTCAGGTTTGTTTCTTAGTGTAATTCACTAAAGTTGTGCTTCTGTAAAGGCAACAGAGAAGCTAAGAGAATGAATTACAGTAAGCGAAAGAGATAAAGAGGGATAGTGAGTTGTTGATAAAGCAGAAATGGGAGAGGTGAGAGGGAAGAAAGTAAAGAACATGTTGACATGTGGTGAAATATGACTCATTATAAAATTCATGTTTAGGCCATATCGGTCTAGGGACACCATCCGTCACAGCATCATTCTGCCACTAATGAGCCCTCATTGAATATTCATACCATTGGAGCATGGCTACTCACACCCTAGGCTAATTCCTGGTAAATATCTCCACCTCAATCCCCGACTCTGCCCGAGTGACTTTTTGTTATGTCACAGCAATTACAGTGTAAAAGTGCTGCAAAAGATTGATTACTTTGGTCTGTGGTTCAATTGTAAATTAGAATATGCTGCCCCTGGGGAAACAGAAGCCTATTTGTGATTAAGAAAAGCTCCATAATAGACTAATAGATAAAGTTCTCTCTCTACTTTCAGGCAATTAGCTTGATGAAATAGCCTTTTTGTGCTTCCTGGATATGTAAACTGATACTGTAATGAAGTGCAAGATGTTTATTTCCCTTTTTCACCTTTCAGTACAGGGAAACACTTCTTTAATGTTCTCTTGATCTTCACATTAGATAAGAAACGATGCAGTTTTCTAGCGACGTTAGTTCTTTTAGGCGAATGGTACCTCTGTGGAATCTCTGAGATACGATACTAAATGAGAATGGGCTGTTCCCATGTTAAAACGAAGTAGAAACTGATAATAACATAAGAGTGATAATGCATAGCAATACATTTTCGGGCTCTACAGCCCTGTAATCCAATATTTTACTTGCTTTGAGACCACTATTGAATAAAATCTTCGTAGGGCTGAGATTTGTTTTTAAAGACATCTACATTTAATTATAGGTGAATATTTGTTTTCTCTTTATTCATGCACAGCATGCAGATATTCCTGGTAAGACCAGCATTTGTTGACCAACCTTAATAGCCCTCAAACTGAGTGGCTTGCTAAGGCCATTTCAGAGGACTGGTGAGAGGCTGGAGTCACACATAGGCCTGAAATAAAACAGGAAGTGTTGGAGAAACTCAGCAGGTCTGGCAGCATCTGTGGTAAGAGAAACAAGAGTTAACATTTTGAGACAACAAGGTGCAGGGCTGGATGAACACAACGGGCCAAGCAGCATCATAGGAGCAGAAAGGCATTAACATTTTGAGTCCAGTCTGACACTTCCGAGAAGGTTTCAGGCCATACCTGGTACCAACCTGAACATAAAGCTGCTCTCTAGCACTTTCTTTGTTTCAGATTTCCTGCAGCTGCAGTACTTTGCTTTATCCAATCCATCAGATTGATAAAAATGGCGGTTTTCCTTCCTGAAAGGAACAACAGTGAACCAGGTGGGTTTTTATGACAATCAATGACACTGTAGTTTCATAATCATTATCACTGAAACTAACCTGCAATTAATTAAATTTAAAATCTGCCAGTTGCCAAGAGCATTACCCTCGGCCTCTGGAATTATTAGGCCAGTGATAATACCACTATGCCACTATCTGTCCCAGAATGTGTGAAGATAATAACACGATAATCTGATAATACATTGGGGAAACCAAATTGATTTCCTAAGGGAAAAAGTGTGAAGAAAAATGTTAATTATTTAGCATCTATTACAAGTTGCTCCTTTACAACTTATTTGTGTTGATATTTTACAAGGTTACTATTTTTGCTGCAATAATGCTGAGTTTTTTTAAATAAAATGTATATATCACACTCAGGTGGCATCTTCAACAACTTCAAGAGCATCCAAAGCACTTAAAGCTTTTGAAATGTTACCATTGTTATCGTATAGGGAAATAAGATGGTCACAGCATATATGTAAATTATTCTGAAATGTAATGTGTGACCTGTTTGAGAAAGGGCTGGAGTGGTAGCAGTAATTGACAGTTGACTTTATAACTCAGCAAAAGGAACAGAATCACCAAAAAAGGCTCCAGTTGTGGACACTGTCATCAAATATGATGACATGTAGAAGGAACACTAAGACTGGTGGAGTAGCAGATAGTGAAGGGAATTGTCGGACAATGCAGCAGAATTGGAGAATTGGGCAGAGAAATGGCAGATGGAGTTCAATCCAGGCAAAAGCGAGGTGATGCATTTTGGAAGATCCAATTCAAGAGCGAACTATCTACGGTACATGGAAAAGCCCTGGGGAAAATTGATGCACAGAGAGATTTGGGTGTTCAGGTCCATTGTACCCTGAAGGTGGCAACACAAGTCGATAGAGTGGTCAAGAAGGCATACAGCATGCTTTCATTCATCAGACGGGGTATTGAGTACAAGAGTTGGCAGGTCATGTTACAGTTGTATAGGACTTTGGTTTGACCACATTTGGAATACTGCGTACAGTTCTGGTCACCACATTGCCAAAAGGATGTGGATGCTTTGGAAAGGGTGCAGAGGAGGTTCACCAGGATGTTGCCTGGTATGGAGGGCGCTAGCTATGAAGAGAGGTTGAGTAGGTTAGGATTATTTACATTCAAAAGACGGAAGTTGAGGGGGGACCTGATTGAGGTCTACAAAATCATGAGAGGTATAGACAGGATGGATAGCAAGAAGCTTTTTCCCAGAGTGGGGGACTCATTTACTGTGGGTCACAATTTCAAGGTGAAAGGGAAAACGTTTAAGGGAGATATGCGTGGAAAGTTCTTTATGCAGAGGGTGGTGGGTGCCTGGAACATGTTACCAGCAGAGGTGGTAGAGGCGGGCACGATAGCATCATTTAAGATGTATCTAGAGAGATACATGAATGGGCAGGGAGCAGAGGGATACAGATCCTTGGAAAATAGGCGACAGGTTTAGATAGAGGATCTGGATCGGCGCAGGCTTGGAGGGCCGAAGGGCCTGTTCCTGTGCTGTAATTTTCTTTGTTCTTTGTTCTTAACACCTCTTGAGGGACCATAGGTCCTGAACAATCAATTAATCAATCACAATAATACTGCCTGTTATAACTGAAAATTTAAAGTTAAAAGTGAAAATGCGTTTGTCTATTTTTCCATCCTCCTTTAATTAATTAGTTGTAAACTACTATGAAATATCCTCAGGCTGTTAAAAGAACTATATAAATTAAAGTTCCCCTTCTTTTTTTCCTCCTCTTTCTCAGCCAAGGATTCCTTGTGCATCTCACTGACATATTTCCCTTCTCTATGTTGCAAACATGAGCAGTATTTAGCTGAACCTAAGAGTGTTTCATAGAATCCCCACAGTGTGGAGAACAGGCCATTCGGCCCAATAAGTCCACACTGCCCTCCAAACAGCATCCTACCCAGACCCATTCCCCTACCCTTTCCCAGTAACCCTACATTTCCCATGGCCATTCCACCTAACCTACACTACGGGCAATTTAGCATGGCCAATCAATCTAACCTTCACATCCTTGGACAGTGGGAGGAAACCAGAGCACCTGGCGGAAACCAGAGCACCTGGCAGAAACCCACGCAGACACAGGTATAACATGCAAACTCCACACAGACAGTCGCCCAACGGGGGAAATCGAGCCTGGGTCCCTGGCAGCAGTGCCAATCATTGAGCCACAATGCCATCCAGTAGTCTCCAATTTGCTTTGCAATTCTAATCTGTCAGAATTTCTTACTTCATGAGCATATGCTCCCAAAACCATAACCTCCATCACCTAGAAGGACAAATAAAACAGTTGTATGGGAATACTATCACTTTCAAGCCACACCCAATTCCAACTTGAATATATATTGCTCCTCATTCACTTTCACTGAGAGAAAATGTGCGCAGGATAGAGTTGTAGGTGTGGGGAGGCAATGGCCTAGTAATATTATAGCCGGAATGCTAATCCAGAAACCCAGGTAATGTTCTGGGGGCCTGGTTTCAAATCCCGCCATGGCAGCTGGTGGAATTTGAATTCCATAAATACAAGTATTTCTGCTATAACACATGCTCTGTTAACATGAATTGGCTGTAATGTGATTGATGAATAGTGGATGCTGTTTGGATAATGTTAGCTTTCTACTATACACTATAGCAATTTCCCTATAGCACAAGAATGCAACTACCATGTTATAGGAGAACTAACTGTAACTGGAATTAAGAGTCTAATGATGACCATGAACTCTTTGTCGGTTGTCAGAAAGACCCAACTGGTTCACCAATGGCCTTTAGTGAAGGAAATTGCCATCCTTACCTGGTCTGACCTACATGTGACTCCAGACTCCAGTTATGTGACTTATAACTGCCCTTTGGGCAATGCATACTGCCTATCCAGTAACACCTTCATCCCATGAATGAAAAAAGAAAACAAATTATCACTTCACCTACAGCAGTTCAAGAACGATCTCAAAGGCAACCAGGGATGGGCAATAAATGTAGGTGTTGCCATTATTACTCATATTTCCAGAATTAAAGGAGGCAAGAGCTTCACTCCCTTCTTGGATTAGTTTGTTTTATTATTTTAATCTAGAGTATGATAGTTTGAGATCTGCAATTTTAACCTATACGTAATTGTCCTTTGAGAGGCTGTCTTGCTGAACTTGGTTTCTCTGTTGTTAAGATACTCTTAATGTTGTTACGTAAATATTGACGCAGCTAACAACAATAGAGGCATGCTATATGCCAAGTGAGGATGATGTGTCTTTTGAGGGAAACATGCAAATCATCGTGTTCATGGTACTTGCTGCCCTTGTCCTTCTAAGTGTTAGACTGGTGGATTTGGATTCAGAGAACAACAATGCTAGTGCAGCATTCGAACAACCTACTTCCACAATCACATGCAGAATTATCAGGTGCACTCAACAATTAATACTTTATCATCAGTTCACATGCAGCTGACATTGGAAACAAGATAATTTACAGATTTGCTATAGGTCACTAGATAACAGAGAACAGCTCCTAACTACAACTCTACCTGCAAATCTCATTTTTCAGTGAATTCAGAACACATCAACTCATGGCACGATCAGTACTTTTGCTAGGCCATCTTAGCTGTATTTGGCACAGATGGATCTTCATTTTCACTATTGTATACTCATCTTTTTGAAAACTTGAAAAGTGGAAATTCAAGCGGATTTTCACGAGCAAGTACTGGTACCATTCTAATGAGTAAAAGTAGCCCAGTATAAGCTATCCCCGGGTGGCAAATGGTTCCATTCTTGAGTGCGTTGAATTTGTATGAAAGTTAGAGCACAGTGCAGGACAATATGAAACAGCTGTTTGTAAGTCTAGGAAACATTTGCATGTTGGATTTTTAAAATTACACCTGTGCATAGGATCCCATTCATAAGTATGAGCATTTGTACATAAGATATTCATAAATTGGGGAGCATCGTGTAAATACATGTTGTTTAATCATTCATATTATGCTCCTCCAAGCATAATATTATTCTGTAAGGCAGATATGCTTTTCAATTTTCTAGACCCATTTGGCCCTTCGAGGTCTGCTTGGCCAACCGATATGATCATGGTCAATCATCCAAGCCAGGACTTTGTTCCTGTTTTTCCCCATACCCTTTGATCTCTTCAGCCTAAAGAACTCTGTCTAACTCCTTCCTGAAAATATTCAATGATTTGACTTCAACCGCTTTCTGTGGCAGACAATTCCATAGGCTCACCACTATCTGGGTCAAGAAATTTCTCCTGATTTCAGTCATAAATGTCCAAACCTGGATCCTGAGAGTATGACTCTTGATTCTGGACTCCCCAGCCATCAGAAACATCCTTCCTGTGTTTACTCTGTGTAGCCCTGTTAAAACTTCATAAATTTCTATGCACCTCTCATTCTTCTAAATTCTAAAGAGTATAGCAATGAGTTCAGTGAATATAGTCCCATAGTCAACTTATGACAAGTTGGAGATCACAGCCAGGAGAAAGTAGTTCAGATAGATACTATCCCCATTGTGGTTTCCATGACCGTTCCTGTTTCAGAGGTTAAGAGAACTAGGTGAAAAATTAAATCGAGTGATTAATACCTTACCTTGCATTTTGACCAAGAAGCACACAATAATGATAGACAGAAAAAGAGTAAACTAACAAAACACCTTCTACAGGTATTTGAAAAGGAAGAGAATAGCTAAAGTAAACAACAGCTCCTTAGAGGATAACAGTGGGGAAATAATATGGGATACAAACAAATTTCAAAACCTTTGAACAAATATTTTGTTTCTATTTTCATGATAGAAGAAACTAAAAGCATTGCAGTAATAGTGGAAAATCAATTAGCAAAAAGGAGGGAAGAAAGTAAAACATTCATTTTCACTCAGGGATTGTATTAGGAAACCTAATAGGACCAAGGAGAAACAATGGCCTATGGGTATTATTGCTGGACTGTTAATCCAGAAACCTAGATAATGTTCTGGGAACCTGAGTTTGAAACCTGCCATAGCAACTGGTGAGATTTGAATTCAATAAATATCTGGAATTAAGAGTTGAATGATGACAACATTGCCAATCATGGAGGCATGGGATTGAGGGTGATTTAGCGGTTTGGATCAGAAATTGGCTAGCTGTAAGAAGACAGAGGGTGGTGGTTGATGGGAAATGTTCATCCTGGAGTTCAGTTACTAGTGGTGTACCTCAAGGATCTGTTTTGGGGCCACTGCTGTTTGTCATTTTTACAAATGACCTGGATGAGGGCGTAGAAGGATGGGTTAGTAAATTTGCGGATGACACCAAAGTTGGTGGAGTTGTGGATAGTGCAGAAGGATGTTGCAGGTTACAGAGGGACATAGATAAGCTGCAGAGCTGGGCTGAGAGGTGGCAAATGGAGTTTAATGCGGAAAAGTGTGAGGTGATTCACTTTGGAAGGAGTGACAGGAATACAGAGTACTGGGCTAATGGTAAGATTCTTGGTAGTGTGGATGAGCAGAAAGATCTCGGTGTCCATGTGCATAGATCACTGAAAGTTGCCACCCAGGTTGATAGCGTTGTTAAGAAGGCGTACAGTATGTTAGGTTTTATTGGTAGAGGGATTGAGTTTCGGAGCCATGAGGTCATGTTGCAGCTGTACAAAACTCTGGTGCGGCCGCACTTGGAGTATTGCGTACAGTTCTGGTCACCGCATTATAGGAAGGATGTGGAAGCATTGGAAAGGGTGCAGAGGAGATTTACCAGGATGTTGCCTGGTATGGAAGGAAGGTCTTATGAGGAAAGGCTGAGGGTTTTGAGGCTGTTTTCGTTAGAGAGAAGAAAGTTAAGAGGTGACTTGATAGAGACATACAAGATGATCAGAGGATTAGATAAGGTGGTCAGTGGGAGCCTTTTTCCTCGGATGGTGATGGCTAGCACGAGGGGACATAGCTTTAAATTGAGGGGTGATAGATATAAGACAGATGTCAGAGGTAGGTTCTTTACTCAGAGAGTAGTAAGGGCGTGGAATGCCCTGCCTGCAAAAATAGTAGACTCGCCCACTTTAAGGGCATTTAAATGGTCATTGGATAAACATATGGATAATAATGGAATAGTTTAGGTTAGATGGGCTTCAGATTGGTTTCACAGGTCGGCGCAACATCGAGGGCCAAAGGGCCTGTATTGCGCTGTAATGTTCTATGTTCTATGTTCTGTGTAATTGTCAGGAAAACCCATCTGGTTCACGACTTGGTTAGAGACAAAAAAAAATTGCGGATGCTGGAATCCAAGGTACACAAACAGGAGGCTAGAACAACACAGCAAGCCAGGCAGCATCTGGAGAAAAGGAGAAGTCAGTGTTTCGGGTATTACCCTGCTTCAGGACTGGACGTGGGGTAGGGAAAGCTGCAGATAAAGAGAGGGGTCCCCTTTGTCCTCAATTTCCATCATACTAGCCTCCACATCCAATGTATCATCCTGAAACAATTCCACCAACTCCATTCAGATCCCACCACCCAGAACATCTTTCACTCACCACCCCTCTCTGCCTTCCACAAGGATTATTCCCTTCGCCACTCCTTAGTTCACACCACACTCCCCACCAACCACTCCAATCTGCCCGGTACCTTCCCTTGTAACTGTAAAAGATGCAACACCTGCCCACACACCACCTCCCTCACCTCCATTCAGGGCCCTAAATAGTCCTTCCAGGTGAGATAGAGCTTCACCTACATCTCCTCCAAACTAGTATATTGCACCTGGTGCTCCCGGTCTGGTCTTCTCTACATTGGTGAAACCAAATGTAGACTAGGTGACCGTTTCACCGAGCATCTTCCCTGGCTCGTAATGGCCAGCCTAACCTCTCGGTCACCACATATTTCAACTCCCTGCCCCACTCCCCTCCCAACATGTCTGCCCTCGGCCTCCTCCAGTGTCGCAGCGATTCAGAACACAAATTTGACCTTGGCTTCCGCCTGGGCACTCTACAACCTGGAGGACTCAACACTGAGTTCTCCAATTTCAAATAACCTTCTCACCCATCACCCGGCTCCCTTTCCAGCCGCACCTCCTCCCTTCCATTCCACCGACTGACCCTCACTTCCAGCTACCAACTGGATTCATCCATGCCATTGACCAACTAGGTCATACCTACTACCGGTGTCCACTTGTCACCAACATTCTGCTAGCCCTTTACCCCCGTCTCTTTATCTGCAACTCCCCTTACCCCCATATTCAGTCCCTAAGAAGGGTAATACCCGAAATGTTGACTTCTCCTTTCCTCCAGCTGCTGCCTGGCTTGCTGTGTTCTTCCAGCCTTCTGTTTGTCTACCATCTGATTCACTAATGCCCTTTAGGGAAGGAAACTGCCATCCCTACCTGGTCTGGCCTACATGTGACTCCAGGCACATAGCAATGTGGTTGACTCATAACTGCCCTCTGGGCAATTAGGGATGGTCAATAAATACTGGCCTAGCCAGCAACATCCTCATCTCGTGAATGAATAACTTAAAAAACTGAATTCTGTCAACTTCCCTCAGGTCTTAAAACAAATGGCTGTGGCGATAATGGCTACATTTCTTATAATCTTTCAAAATTCCTTGATTCTGGAAAGGTTTTAGCACACTGGGAGACTGCCAGTGAAACACACCTATTCAGAAAATGAGGGACTCCGAAAGCAAGAAATTAAAGGCCAGTAAGCCTGACACTTGTCCTTGGGAAATACTGCAATCCATTATTAAGGAAATAAGGAAGTTGCATCATATCAAATGTAGAAAATCATAATATAATCAAGCGGAGCCAGCACAGTTTTATGAAAAGGAAGTTGTCTTTGACAAATTTATGAGACCTTTTTAAAAATGTGATGAGTCAGGTGGATAAAGGAAAAATTATAGATTGGACTGTATTTGGATTTCTGAAAGACATTTGATGAGACGCTACATAAAACATTACGATTCAAAGTAAGAACACAGCATGTTGGGACAATATATTAGTAGATATCAAAGATTGGTTAACGAGCAGGAAAATGAGAATCAGGATAATTAGATTATTTTCAGTTTGGCAAACTGTAATTAATGGGTTGCCACAAGGAATCAGGGCTGGGGCTTCAATTAAGTGCAAAATATATTAATTGTTTGGATGGAGGGACAAAGTGTACTGCAGCAAAATTTGTTGATGATTCAAAGATATTCAGAAAAGGGGAGACCACACAAAGAGTCAGCAAAGAGAGATAGAAAGATTAAGTCATAGGCTAAAACTTGGCAAACAGGAGCACATGGTGAGAAAATGTAAGGATGTCTCCTTTGGTAAGGAGAATGGAGAAGCAAGATATTGTTTTAATGGAGATAGTCTGTAGAATGCTGTAGTACAGAGTCACCTAGGCAACCACATGCATACATTATAAAATTTCAGCCAATAATTAGGAATATAATTGAAATGTTCATCTTTATTTCAAGTGGGATGGTATATAAATGCATTGAAGTCTTGCTGCACCTGTACAGTGCATTGATGTGATCACTCCGAGAGTACTGTGTACAATTTTGAGGCTGCATTTTCATGTCAGGGATAAGCATGAGTTGACATCTCTCATGATTCATTTTATTGAGAGTTTCATTTTTTCTTACGTGGAGTTTGTCATCACAGTGCAATTTGCAAGCCATGATGAAGTACAGGAAGAATAAGAGTGCAGAGTTGAACCAGTTTGAAGGCCTCCCTAGGTTCTCAGAGATGGCAGTCCAGTTATCAATATTATTTAGCACCTCACCTCTATCATTCCCATCCATCTGCATTCCCCTGTACATGCCCGTTCAGATCCCTTATAACACACCATGCCATCGCCACGCCTCCTTAGATCCTCATAACACCTAAGCTATCCCCATGTGCCATTGGAGCCCTCTTGCTGCCCAATGCCCTCTCCATGCCCTCTACCGTAGGCATTCACCCAAAATGTAATATGTACAACCCTCAGGATCCATGCAAAGTAATGGAAATTCATTTAAATCCAGATGTAAAAGAAATACACCTGTAAAAGTCTACTAAAATTCTCATTATAGTCTCTGACTTTAATACTGACAAAAAAAAGGCACTATACAGTAAATAATCTCCAGAATAGTCTCCTGCCCTCAAGATAAAGCCCTGTGCAGTCTGGAGTCAAGACCTGGTGTCAGGTAACTAATCCACCATCATATGATCACGCCTAACCTGCTCTCTAGTATATGTGTGTGGCAGGGGTGAAAGGGGATGGGGGAAACTGGATAAGGCAGACATTAGATCAAACATCTTTAGATCTAATGAGACCATTAAGTTACCTGTTATTGCTCACTTTAAGTCCTCACTCCCATTTAGCGGGCCAGAGGAAGATGGAGTACAGTAAACATTTATTTTTTTTCACTAGCATTGGTGAAAAGGCAGGAACAAAGAGGGAAACCTCATTTTGAGACAACCCTGTGCAGATTTGGGGTATGCCACTGATAATCTAAACACCTGCTTCCCATCTGACTTTAATGTCCACGAGCCGACCTTCCCTTGTCTCCCTCCCTCAGCTGCTTGAAATCTCCTTATCCAAATCCCTAGATTAAAAGTAAAGGTAAAGTCACCATAGTACTAGCAGACCATAGGGCTCTCTCATCAGAGTGAGACAACTGGTGGTAGTTGTGCCTGAGGGTCACCATTCCTCCAGTGAGGGGAGAAGTTGAGAACAAGGGTCTTTCAAGGTAAGGTCCCAGGATTACCTGAGTCTAGAAGTCATATCCTCTTTGTCTTGGGAAGTAGTTGCAGTACCAGCAGTACCTATTATTCAACTCAGTGTTTGTGAGAAAATTAGAGTTAATGGGCATACAGTAAGTCCAGCAGCTCTTGAGAACAGGTCTTCCTCCCATCGAGGGCCAGAACTCCAATTCTTACCTCACTGAGGCTGCCTCAAGTTTGCTATGGCTGCCAGATAGCTGTGATTAAAGACATTCAATTTGAGATCACCTTTTCTTCTTGGAGGGTAGGAAGTATAATACCTCCTCCTTGTAAAATTTGGCCACGTCATTGAAATTTTTTTAAACTGTTCATTCTTCCAATGAGAAGCTGTATCAATAGATCACTATTAATAAACACATTGAACTCGACCCCAATTACATTCCACTACGGAGGAAATCCGGAAGTGAGGCAATCCATCGCAACGGACCCCAGAGTTTAAAATCCAGGTGGGAAAACACACTGACGTTTCATCAGAGGCTGCACTGAGGATGTTACCAAACACGGTAACGAAACGTCTGCGGAACAATAAACCAGCTTGGCGAGCCAACCAACCTCAACACCCACAACCTGAGCTACAGATCTACTCCAAAACCCTAGCATTATGGTATTTTCAATGGACATCACCATTAATGCTGCACTGGTTAATATAGTGGTCATCTTAACTTTGCAGGGCATTCCCCTATGATGAATTGTTACATTCAAGCATATTTAGATTGTAATGCAGCATCTATTTGCAACATCTAAAGGTGCTAAAACATTTTACCCCTTCCTGCCAGAATGTTCTTGGCTCCTCAGCAGATATTCTTCAGTAATCAGAAACTGACCGAAGAGATGTTTATGTTGTGGGGTCTTCTCAAAATTTAAATTGCAGTGTCAAAAGTATCAGGGAGGTTTACAAACACATTTTCCAGCATTTTCTCCAATGGCACAAGTACTATAATGTATGTCAACACTAACACTGTGCTGGTCAATGTAATGGTAAACGTAACATTGCAGAGGAGTCTTCTATGATGATTCACAGCATGAATATAAATTTAGTTTGCAATGCAATGCTAGTAGATGAAATACAGTTAGTTCTCTTCATTAGGAACCATAACATGGAAAAGATGCATGTGCATTTCGTATCCAAGTCCTCCTGACCGATGTAAGGGCCATGTCAAAAAGATGTGGAATCAGGATGTAGGAGCAGAAGTAAGTCTTTTAGCCTATCAAGTCTTCCCTGACATTCAGTGAGATCTTGTCTGAGCTGATAATTCTCAGCTCCGCTCTCCTGCCTTACCCCTATGACCCTTGATTACTTTATCTGTCTTTCTCAAGATCTTGAAGATAGTTAATGACTCATCTTTGACAGCCTTTCCAGTAATCAATTCCACAGATGGATTACCATCTGAGAGAATAAATTCATCTTTGCCTCTATCTTAAATGGGCGTCCCTTTACTCTGTGATTATGCCCTATGGTCCTAGACTCTCCCACAAGGGGTAACAACTTTACCATCTTTCCCTGTCAAGGCCCTAAGAATTTCACACATTCCAATCATTCTTGTAAAGTCTAACAAGCATAGCCCAACCTACTCAATCTCTCCTCATAAAAACATCCTTCCATATCTGGAATAACCTGGTGAAACATCTCTGGACTGCCTCCAATGCAAGTATATATTTCCTTAAATAAGTGGACCAAGACTGTTCAAAGTATTCAAAGTGTGTTCTAATTAATGCCTTGTATAGTTTTAGCAAGACCTCTCTATTTTTATATTTCATTCGGTTTGAAATAAAGGGCAACATTCCATTTGCATTCACTATTACCCACTGAAAATTAATACCAGTTTTTGTGACTCATACATGAGGACTCTTCATATTGCAGCTTTCTACATTCTTGCCTTATTTAAATAATACTCAGCTCTTCTTTCTGAAAATGTGCATAACCTTACATTTCCCCAAGTAGTGTACCTGTCTACTATTCCAACTCTGCCTCCTTCAATTCAGCTAATTTCCTAATCAGGTCAGTAATTTATCACAACCCTCCCCCTCCACTTAATATCTTTCTCCTTGCCACTTTTAAGGTCCACACATGAGGAACTTATGATGCCACTAAGATAAGACGTCAAACAGCAGCCATATTTTAGTTGTGTCATTCCTTCAGGGAATAAGAGCAGAAAGCCGCTCAAACATTGTTTTCACTGCAAAAAGAAGTTCCGTATTTGCCAGCCAATTCCTGTCTCCATGACAAAATAAGAATCTGGCCCTTGGTTTCCTTATTTGAAGCCAATGTACTTGATTTTGGAAGCAATTCAGGGAATTTTAGATGAAGTGGTTTTCTTGTGGGAATGGTTGACAAGGATGTGATTATACACGAATGGAGTTTAGGAGGCTGGGTGGGAACCTTATTGAAAAATACCAAATTCTGAGGGTGCTTGACAGGGTAGATGTTGAGAGGATGTTTCTTTTTGAGGTGGTATCTAATACAGGGGCAATTTTAGAATACAACTAGTACAGACCCATTACATTCATTTTCAGGGTCCACTGGCTCATTAAATACCATTCTCCTTCCATGCAGTATTAATATTGATTTGCTCCTTGAATTGGTATTCTTGTGAGTTGTTCTGACAGTGCAAGAAAAAAGCTTATAAACTGTGACATTTGTCAACAATGCTCAGTTTTAGAAAGAAGAGTCAAGATTGAGGTGGAAGAGAATTTGTTCCTCAGATAGTCATTAATTTTTAGAATCTCTAGTGCAGAGAGCATTGGGTTGTAGGATACATTCAAGGCTAATTTAGACAATGTTTTGATACACAAGGAAGTCAAGGGCAATAGGCATGAGTAGGAAAATTGAGTTAAGGTCATGATCAAATCAGCCGTGATGTTCTGGAGCTATGGAGCAGTCTCAATGGGCCAGTCAACTTCTGCAACTATTTCTTACATTCTTTTGACAAGTCCGTCAAGTCTGGCTCAGATTCCTAAAGCCAGTATCATATCTGATACTGATTATTTCTATCCTGCTTCACAACTCTGTCCCCATCCTCTGAGCCTGAAAGCAAGGTAATCACCAAGAAGATGCACAAAAGGAACACATTAACAAAAAAGCAGAGGCAATGAAGGAAAAAAATAACTTCAAAAATTCTTTCCAATTCCTTCATGCATTTGAATACCAGTGTTGTATATCACATGAGACGCAGGGAGGTTTGTAATTGCTACTTACTAATTAATTGTTGAGATTCAGAGAGATTTGAACATCCTTATATGTACATCAGGAAAAGAAAACAATTGCAAAGGCAAATGCTATGTTGACATTTGTTGTAAAGTGTTTGGACTGTAAGAGGAGATCATGCTGCTATTTGTATAAGGTATTGCTGAGACCACACCTGGAGGACTGCGTACAATTTTAGTCTCCTTATTAAAGGATGAATATACATGCCTTAGACAGCTGTTGCCATCATGCAAGGAAAAGTGATTGGCTCCTCTCTTTTTAACACTCTCTCTGTCGGCAGCTACATTTTTTTAACAGTGCAGCCATTAAACCTAAAATAAAACTTAGTTAAATTAATCAAAACGAAGCAGTCAATTCTGATGTTTTCTTGAGTGAAAGAAAGAGGAATTTTATTGCCTACTACCTTGGAAAAAATAACTAAAAATATAGCATCAAACACACTTACAAATACAGGTAATATGGTTAGAAATTAAAATGAATAGTGTCGACACATACAGGAAGACAAAGTTTACCGTGATTTAATGTTTTTGGAATCCTAGTGTTGTAAGAGTGAAACCTGAGTCCCAAATATTTCACTGTTGTCCTATTTCCTCAAAAGAGGTGAAGCTTGTAAATAACCATGATTTTGTGGTGTCCAATGGATTTTCCAAATAGCTTTTTCACTGGTGCTGTTTTCTAAGATTGAGAGAGAGAGGGGGAGAGAACAGCTTTCAGTATCCCTGCTGTTATTATTCCATGAAGCGTTTTAGTTCCCTCTCTGTTGTTCTAAAAAATTATTCATTTGTATATTCCAAGTCTAACTCTTCTGTCATTTTCAAGCTGAACACTCCAGAAGTGACTTTTTATTTCCCAATATGTGAATTTTTCACAAAGTTTCATTACCTCTTGAATAAAATGATGGTTTTGATGCAACCAGCTTTTATGTGGAATGCCTCTTCTTGTCATGTGATTACAGCAGCCATTTTAGATCAGTCATGTACTTTATAAAAGAAAACATTTTTAGTCTTTGAAAGTCTCGTATTAAAGTCAAACAATGGCAATTGGACATCGATAGTCCATTTTCACTCCAATCATAACATGGATTTCAACAAAGGTTCACTTGATTGATTCCTGGGATGAGAGTGCTATCTATGAGAAGAGATTGAATAGAATCAACTGATTTTTTTAGATGCTAGAAAATGGAAAGTAGTCACCTTGAAATGTATGGAATTCTTCAAGGTATTGGTAGGTTTAGTGTTGAGATGATTTTTCCCTTGCTGGAAATTCTATATCAAGCAGTGAGATAAGGACAAATTTGTGCACTGATAGGTTCATGAATCTTTTGAATTCATTCCCCCACGCCCACTTGTTGAATATACTAAAGGCCAACATTAGTCTATATTTGGGCAATATGTGATTTATGCAATACTGGAAAAGGACAGGAACTTGAAGTTGGCATGAAAGTTCACTCACAATCTTATTGGATGGTGAATAGGCTCAAAGACCTTTATAGTCTGATCCTGCTCCTATTTCTTGCATTCTTAATTCAAGATGCTGACTACTGAACAAATTCAGAAGTGGAATACATTGTATAGATCATGCAGCTAGATAATTCTCATGGAGAATTTGCAAGCCCCCTGTTCTGCCCAAAAAAAAATAAACTTGATACACATACAGATGCACAGAGTGGTATCTATGCACACAGATTAAAGGAAAAAAAAACCAACACATCAAAACCACACTTTCCACAGAAGCTGCCCAGTGTACCTTATTGTGGACTCGACCGCACCTACTTAATCTGTTGTAAGAACATGTTTCTGATCAGATAAACTCCCCAATATTTATCCATCATTATAACACTCGTAAGCCACCCATAACCCCAGGCAACATTCTTCTCCTGCCACTACAGAACTATTATATTCTGTGAAATACACTTATCCCTATGATCACCAATGCCAATCCTTATGAGTAACATATTCATTTCCTTCTTAAATAAATCAATCATCATTACAGTGACCACTTTCAAAGGGAATCTGTTCCACACAATAATAATTTCATGCATGAATACTGCTTAATGCATGAAAATGTTTCATCCCACAAAACAGAATGTGCTAGAGATACTTCGCAGGTGTAGCTGTTCTGAACCATATTTGTTTTGAAATGTTAACTCTGTTTCTCTCTCCACTGATGCTGCTGGGACTGCTGAATATTTCAGCACTTTCTGTTTTTATCTCAGATTTGCTGCACAGCAGAACATTACTTCTATTATGTCTCTTCTCGACTTCAGTGTTGAGGTTGGCTAACTTTGATCTGGTTTTTATATTCTGCTAAACTTCATGGCTTTGTATACTCTCAGTGAGATCCTTATCATAACTTTTAGATTTCCTCATAGCACAGCACACGCTAATTTCTCCTCTCTACACCCTACCCAGTTAGTTGTTATACTATTAAACTGGTAATCCAGGGGGCTGATCTAATGACTAGAAGATGAGTTCTCATCACATCACAGCAACAAGGGAATAATTTCTGGGAGTAGCTTCTGAGAACAGATTAAGTGGAGATGAGTTCATGTTCTGATTCTGTCTAGCAAATCTAGTCAAACCTAACGGTCTATTTCATCTGTAGGAAGTGTGGCTGATTGTTCCACGACTTCTTGTGTGTCTGTGTATACATGCATATGCACATGGAGGGAACAGCTGGAGAGCATAAATTAGCCGGAAGACACAGCGACATAGTGATAATGCCACTAGACTGCTATTACAGTGGGTTCAAATCCCACCAAGGCAGCCAGTAGAATTTAAATTCAATTACTTTAACCCAGAATTGTAAGAAAATGCTATGAATGGCAACCACAAAGCTATCATTGATTATTGTAAAAGCCCATCTGGGTCACTAATGTGATTTAGGGAAGGGCAGCAATACGGTTGACTTTTAAATGACATCTGCAATGGTAGTAAGCCATACCGTTCAAGGACTTTTGAGGCTGGGCAACAATTGTGGAACAAATGCTCATAGTATTAATTGTAACCTTGTTCCTACTGAATTGTTGAGAACAAAAAAATCTGATTTACTAATAGCCTTTAAGGAAGGGAATCTGCTTCCATGACATTTTACCCTGTATATAACTCAGCAATTGGATTGATTCTGTCTAGCAAATCTAGTCAAACCTAATGTTCCAGTAAGGAAAGTGATTCTCAAGGGCAATTGATGATGGGCAATAATTACTACTGTTGGAATTAATTTCCACTGGTTGTGAATGAATATTAACGAGACCATACTCATACTCCCTGTATTCTAAGTTGATTTTGCTTTTCTATGTCCAAGACCAATTTTTCAATTGCCCTGGCCCTGAATTCTGCAATTCTTTCTTGAAACCACTTTCCTTTCTGACTTCTCCCTCCCTACTTTCAACAGCCTCCTTGAAAACACATGTGTTTTCCCATGCCTTCTGCAGCATTATCAAAGTAAGATAAAACTTAATAAGTAGTGCTAAGATTGAAATTGTGGTGTGGCAGTACTTAGTCATTGCCCATTGCCCAGAGGCCTATGTTACCATGCAATAATTCTGGTGATAATTTGGATGCATGGGAAACAACATTGTGGCAACTCATGAGCAAATTTCCTGTTCATAGAATCCCAATAGTGGAGGAGCATGCCATTTGGCCCATTGAGTCTGCACTGACCCTCTGAAGAGCATCCCACCCGGACCCATTCCCTCCCTTATCCCTGTAACCCTGCATTTCCCATGGATAATCCATCCAGCCTGCACACTATGGGCACTTTAACACAGCCAGTCTACCTAATCTTCGGACTGTAGGATGAAACTGGAGCACCCAGAGGAAACCCACATAGACACAGGGAGAATGTGCAAACTCCACAGTCACCCAAGACTGGAATCGAGCCTGAGTCCCTGGCACTGTGAGGCAGCAGTGCTAACCACTAATCCACTGTGTCACCTGTTCTTGCCATATCCTTGACACCAGATTTAATAAGAACAAATTTGGGCTTGATTTTGACTGAGTACAATAGTGCAAAAGGAGTTATAATGAGTCATAGCTTATTTTTCATTTCTCCTAATTTTGATATCCATTGAAATCAACAGAAATAAAAGAAAAGAGAGATATCATAGGTTTCTGATTTGCTATCAAATTTATTGTGCAATAACAGTGTATGCCTGTAACATAGTCTCTGTAACATGATGAATAGTACAATATCTGACTATTGCTGGTTGCACATCTAAAGCATGAGAGCCCAAAATAGTATTTTACCCTTTCTCAAGCAATTACTTAACCCTATAACTTTGTCATGTGGAATCTGTTTTCATGCATTGACCTAATGTTTGACAATGTTAATTGCTTACCTTTATACTTTGGTTACAGTCAGAATGCTTTTGTGCATTTCCTGACAGAACAGTATAACACCATAGTGATCCTTTCCATAATATTCTTCAATGACTGTGTACCTTCTACACTACTGGTCAGTGCCACAAAGATGGCATTTCACCATCTCATCAGCCAGAAAAGACATAAGGTAGTCACTAATAAATTCAATCAGAATTCAAGAGAAACTGTTTATGGAAAGAGCGGGTTGATTGTGGAACTTACTATCCCAATGAGCAGTTGAGGCAAATACAGGGAAGGTAAACATACACATGAGGGAGAAAAGGATAAAAGGTTACACTGACATGGGTACATAATTAGAGATAAGAGGGCACACATGTGGTGTATAAATACTGGCATAATGATCAAATGGCCTGCTTCTCTGTATATTCTGTGTGATTCTATGTATTAAAAATAAAACCTGCAGGTCTATTCACTAAATCTTTATCTGCTACTCTGTACACTGCTGTGCACTTCACAGACAGATTGACGAAACATGAGTGTTTAATACTGATTATATGGCTTGTTTGATGACTAAAGAGTAGCTAAGCAGCACTATTGCAGTTACCTTTTAATTGCTTATCAGGTCCATATGTATTCTGCTACCAACAATCTTGAATAAATATGACTTTTCAGATGCTTTCCTTTGACCTTGCAGCAAAATGAAAGTGCTCTTCTCATATATTTTCTGTGACCAAGGATAATTTTTACTCCTTGAGATCCCTGTTTGATTATGGCATAAAAACAGTTCTATGTTACATTTTGCTCATTGACAGAATGCATCTACAATGCCAGTCTTGAACTGGAATCGATGGAGGGGGAAAATATCCCATGTAGGGGGAAGGCAATGGAGGGATTCTTCATCCATCTCCTATTGGACAGCTGTCTCACCAGCTCTTCTGAAAAGCGACATATCTAATCAGTTACAAGAAAATGACAGCAAGGAAACATCAATCAAGGCAAAGCCACCAATCAATTTTGGATCTTATTACTGAAAAAAAAATGCTATCTGATAACTTGTACAAATCTTGTTGAATGTCCATTGCTCCTGTTAGAGCAGTACGAATTACCCATGCAAGATGTAAGTTTCAAACCCACAATCCAAAAGACCCAGCAGTTAGTATGGACCTCACATCTTTAGAAGACAGCCAAGGACACAACTTCAAGAAAGTGTTGTAAGTTTAGAAAATGATCGCTGGATTGCAATGTGTTCTGGCATTTTGCACTATTTGCAATGTAAAACTGCATGGAGAGCACAACTGCAGTTTATAATTCAAAAGGAACCCTTACTGCTACCTAGTAATGTACTTCAACACCAATGGTTGCTCTGAATATCACTATTGCAACACACACTTTAATATTTTGATGTCTGAAGCATAGTTCACATTTATATCTAACATGAGTGCAGCTCCATTAATACTAAATGTAGAGCAGAACATAGGCAAACTGACATTAGAAGAAAGGCAACTGTCAAAGTGATCTCATACTAGGCCTGTGGTGTCAGTTGAAATTTAACAATCCTGATTCAGCTTTCTAAACTTACAGAGGTAGAATTCTGCTGGACCTTTGCCTTACATTTAAATTTCGAATGAAGAAGCAGATTTGGAGCAGATCCCAGTTTTGTTGACTTACTCACATACAGAAGTCTTCATTTTTCAAACTTTATAGCAAATGGTAACATTACAACTTCCACCATGGATGACTTCCAAAAATCTTCTCTGTGCCACTGAAGAGGATCAGCAGAGCTCTTTTTTCCCCCAATTTTAGACATTCTGCAAGATTGCTTTTGCATGGTTACAGTGTAAACTTTACTTTGCCTTCAGATAATTGTGGTTGTATTGTGGTTACGAAAGGTTTGAGGCTGTCATTTTTGCTTGAGTGAAAAGATAGGGAAAGCTCTCCTTGTTTGACTGGAAGACAAGACATTGAAACCAAAGACATTCAGAATACTTTTAACACATTATATCTCTATTATTTATGCTCCATGAGTGAATGTTTCCTGCATTGTGGCAAATTGTTGCATGGCAGTCATATTAATAATATGCTACACGTATGTTTGCGAATAGTCACAGAGGATATTTTCATAACAATTGGTGTTAAGTGGCTAAAATAGAGATTCCCTTTATTCACAGAATGAGGGCATTGCTTGCTTGGCAGCATTTATTACCCATCCCTATTTACCCTGAGAGCAGTTTGGAGTCAACCACATTGCTGTGGGTCTGGAGTTACATGTAGGCCAGACCAAGTAAGGATGGGAGTTTCCTTCCCTCAAGGGCATTAGTGAACCAGATGGGCTTTTCCCAATAATCAGCAATGGATTCAGGGGCATCATTAGATTCTTAATTTGAGGTATTTTATTGAATTCAAATTCCACCATCTGCTGTGGTAGGATCTAAACCCTGGTCCCCAGAACATTATCTGGGCTCTGGATTAACAGTCCAGGGATAATACCACTAGGCCATCGCCTCCCCTATTCAACACACTAGCTAAGCTGACACTCCAGTGCAGTGTTTAGGGAGTGTGATACACCATCAGATAAATTCAGTAAATTCCCAGTCTTTTCTGTATATAAGATATAAAATCTCTTAAGAGCTATATACGTGATTATAATATAAATATTTAATATGATTTTGAAAAGGAGCAGGGGATATTTTCCAACTGGTTTACCTAACTGTCATTCATAAGCAAATAATCATGGCAGGATGAACTTGCTGTGCATAACTTGGTTGCTATGATGACTGTACTTCAAAAGCACCTGATTGGCTGGAAAGGCCCTGGGAACATGTTGGTTACAAGTGTGGTATGTCATTCGTTCATGGGATGCCAGCATGCTGCCTAAGCCAACATGTTTTGCCCAATGTTAATGGCCCTGGAGAATGTGAAGGCATTCAACGTTCAAGGAGCACTGCAGACTACGTTTTGTAGGGAGGTCCATGATTTTGACACAGGGATGGTGAATGAATGGTGATTTAGTTTCAAGACAGAATGAAGCGTTATTTCAGGACCACTGGTAATTTGTCACTGAGCATCTTGTAGATGGTTCACACTGTTCTCATTGATGGTGGCGGCATTAGACGAACGCTAATGATGCAGTCGTTGTTTCCTGGATGGCATCAGTCAAGTGCTGAGTATCCTGCTACACTCCTAACTACTGGCTTGTAAATGGTGGTCAGACATTTGGAAGTCGGGGATGATTACTCACTGCCACTTGTTGGCAGCTTCTTCTAGCCACAGTATTCATAAGATTTGTCAAGTTCAGATTCTGGTCAATGGTAACCCCATGAGTCATAAATAGTTCTGAACATTGTGAAATTAGCAGTAAACATCCCCAGTAAACACTTCTGATTTTATGCTGAAAGGAAGGTAATTGATGAAGCAGCTGGAGTTGGACACTACCCTGAGGAACTCCAGCAGTAATGTCTTGTGGCTGAGTTGATTGACTTCCAAAAACCACAATCATCTTCCTTTGCGCCAGGTATCGCTACAACTAGCACAGAGCTTCCCTGTTGATTCTCAGTGATTCCAGTTTTTTTTTCTGGAGGATTCATTAATGCTACACTCTGGTCAAAAGCTGTCTTGATGTCAAGGGCAATCACCCTTACTTGTCTTCAGAGTTAAGCTTTTTTCTTCATGTTTGGACCAAGGCTGTAAAATGGTCTGGAGCTGAGAGGACCCTGGCAAACAAACCAAAACAGTGAGCAGGTTATTGTGGAGCAAGGGACTATTGATAGCATCATCAGTGACACCTTCTATCACCTTGTAATGGATTGAGACTTGACTGATGGGCTCAGAATTGGCTGGGTTTGATTTTTTTCCTACATTATTGCAGACATAACAGACCTGAGCAATTTTTCCACATTGCTGGGTGGATGCCATTGTTATAACTGTACTGTACCACTTGGCCAGTTCTGGAGCACAAGTCTTCAGTACTAATGCCAGAATATTGTCAGGGCTCACAGCATTTACAGTATCTAGTACGTTCAGCCATTTCTTGATATCAAATAGGCTGAAGAATGTCATCTGTGATGCTGGAACTCAGGAAGAGGCTGAGATGAATCATCCACTCAGCACTCCTGCCTGAAGATGGATGCAAATATTTCGATCTTGACTTTTGCACTGATTTACTTGGCTCCTCAATCATTGAGTGGGGGATATTTGTGGAGCCTTTGCATCCAGTAAGATATCCAATTGTTCCAACAGCCTCTGATGACTGGTTGTGGCAGGACTGCAGAACTTATTTATGATCAATTGGTTATAGGGTTGCTTAACTTTCTCAATCTCATGCTGCTTATGCTTCTTAGCATTCAAGTAGTCCTGTTCTGTAATTTTACCAGGTTGACATCTCATTTTTAAGTATGCCTGGTGCTGCTCCTTTCGTGTGTCCTCCTACACTGTCCAATGAACCAGGGTCAATCTCCCAACTTGGTGGTAACAGTACAGTGTGAGATATACTGGGCCAATAGACAGAATGTGGTTGAATACAAGTTGCTGCTGCTGCCTCATAGGTGCCCAGTTTTGAATCATTAGATCTGTTTGAAATCTGCCCCATGCAGCCTGGTGATATCGACACAGAACACAATGGAACATTGTGAAGGTGGGTCTGTGCAGTGGTTACTGTTCCTGATACTGAAAGAAAGTCATTCTTTCTTACTACAGATTTCCAAAACATTTCAATAAACAAAACTGAACACAAAACTCAAGGTGTTATCTAATCAGAAATCTGTACCATTTGCTTTAGGCTGCCTGAATAATATTTTATTATATTGGTTACGTAGTTTGACATTCTTTTGGCCTTTAAAAATTTGAAATTATTTATCCAAACTATTGGATATTTCTTCATTATCTTTAACAAGGCCACAAATCTTTTTAAGTAACTGTTATTTATGCTACTTAATTAGTCATTGGATAATTCAAATTATTTAAAACAAATAAAATGTTGTTCAATTATCAAGAGCAGATCATATTTGTCTTCTCCTAATTCTAATCAATAATTCAGTAATTCAACTGATTATACTTCCTCCTTTTTTCTCTGAAGCAATACTCATTTTATCGACATTTGGTCACAATCCAGGACAATGTCTGCATGGATCTGAAATGTTCACACAGACAAATGTGTGGATTTACTCGAAAGTCTTGTGTCAACTTTTAGACAAACATCTTTCCAACTAAGACACATTGTGAAAACCATTGCTCGTGCATACTTGGATCCTATACAGGGATTGACTGAGCAAGCAAAGAAATCAAACCCACATTGGAATAGCAGCCATAATGAGCAACTTGGGCAGATTCTGAACTTTGGACTGTGATATTTAGCTTGGCTGAAGGTTAAGAAATAAAAAAGGTATTAAGAAGTCCGAATGTAAAACCAATTTGACAGCTTGTGATACATTTTGTGGAAAATTACCATCTCTCAGCTTTAAAGAAGTACATACTTAATGGGCATATAATTTGCAGTTGACTGAATAAATAACTTACAATTTGTTTTGCATTTATTAAGTATGGTGATGTCAAGGAAAGCTCTTTTCTCACAAAACTGTGTACAAGTTTAGTTAAAAGCACATATCTTTTTTAACTTAATCCAATTCAACACCATGCATTTATGTAACGTCTGCAATGTAGTAATACAGAAGAATTTCATTTCAGCACTCAATCATTATCATTATAGATCACTCGATTTCCTTTTCCTCTAGTCTATCATAGATATCTTGCAATCATTTTATAATCAAAGTATTCAATTTACGCAAATTAACAAATTGGCCCACATTTTGCAGTCAGAAAAATGTAACTGCATTCACACTTGACCATAAGCAAAGCATGCCAGAAAGATCTCTAAGACATGATTTTACCTTCCCTCATGTTGCTTTTATTCCATGTCGAGGGGATACCTGATGCCCAGCAACAGTGATCTCATCCAGCGGGATATATAGTCAATCACATTAAAGATTTCTCACAGACAATAAAATAGGAAATAAAATGCCTGATTATTCTTCACCTTTTAGTCATTTTATAGAGTGAAGTAAGTGTTGAGGTTTGCACATGGTCTTGAGATAGAAGCTGGAAAATCATTACCAAGCTTTAAATTCTTTCTTGTTTTAAAAATTTTTTAAACATTTTTCATCAGAATAAAGTGATCTGAGATTGTAGTTTTTTTTTATCGGAATGAGAGAGGTTGTTCAGAAGTAAATATGAATTTAGCACTCTGTTGTAAGCCCAGTAACATATTATTCAATACAGCATAACTTCATCAAGTTTTTTTTCAGTAACACTAAGAACTGAAAAGCGGAACTCAACATTTATTCATGTGATTTCTAAGGGTTTCGAACTCTAGGCTCTTCAAATAGTCAGCCTGTGGAGAAGCAGGGAAGCCCTGATAGCAGCTTCCAGATTTCTGCACTTAAAACTGCATGCACAAAAGTCAGGTGATGCTGTCAGTTTCACAGTTGTATTAATGGTGAACATTGACAATTTCACCTTCATCGTAGCCATAAAATCCAGCTGCTAAATTGGTGAGGAACTTTTCATATATTGGCTGCTCTTTGAACTTCTAAGCTATTGTTTTAAGACAAGGAACAGAAATGCCTCGATATATTTCCACAATCTGGTATGGATAATCTCACCAGTAACACTTGCTCTGCTGTGGGGATGATTGGAAAAGTTCTTCTTCAAATCTAACAATATGGTAACTCATACTTTATTTATCAATGCTGCATGATTTCCTTACCATCATCTTCTCCTGGGCCAAGACAATCTTGAACAAAGAAGACACTTTTCCTGATTTTTTTTTACAAATTTTATAAGGAAGCAAAACCAGAGAACATAAGGACTGATATACCTATAAGATTATGAAAGTGCACAATGTTGCGGACATAGAGATTCATGTAGAAACCTTACAGTGTGGAAACAGGCCCTTTGGCCCAACAAGTCTACACTGACCCTTGGAGAATCCCATCCAGACCCATCCCCTTAAAACCACCGAAGCTACACTTCCCTGAACACTACAGGCAATTTAACATGGCCAATCTACCTAACCTACACATCTTTGGATGGTGGAAGGAAACAAGAGCACCTGGAGGAAGCCTACGCAGAGAACATGTAAACTCCACACAGACAGTTGTCAGAGGTTGGAATTGGCTCCGGGTCCCTGGTGCTGTGAGGCAGCAGTGCTAACCACCGAGCCACCATGCCGCCCAATGTGGGAAGCATAAAACAGGTGCCCATAACTATGAGAATAGTAGAATGAATTGGTCCAAAAATTATTCAGGAGAAATATCTTTACTTATAGAATGTAGAACTCATTACAGCATGGAATAGTTCAGACAAATAGCATAGATGAATTTAAAGGAAAACTGAAGTGGTGGTGCCAGAGGAGAAAGCAATAGAAAGACTCCCTGATGGGATGAGATGGAGGAGAATGGGAGAAGGCTTACATGAAGTGTAAACTCCACACAGACCAATTGGACTAATTGTCTTTTTCTGTTCTTTAAATCCTCAGTAAGTACTGCCAACAAATAAAATGTTGATTTAATCAAAATAATTTGCTCAAATATTTATTTAAATCCACATCTCAATTTTGAATAACTTACCAAGAAAACTTCCCCCTGATCTATTAGCCTGTGACTTGAATGGACTCCAAAAGTTGTGATAAAGCTCCAAGCGGAGAACTTGGGACAAAAGGAATATTCTTGCTTATATACTAAGGTATGCACTTCTGTACCCTTGGAACCATGTTTATTAAGCTGTTTGTGAAACTATATATTTACTTTGTGGTGATAATGGCTAATATATTGTGTGCTGACATAATTTGGTAAAGGTTATGCTATACTGTTAATGTGTAGATGTGTGGGCTTCATTACACAGAACTTTTGATTGATATTCCAGATTTTTTTGCTGCAAGGAAACAAATTCATAGAATAGCTTTCATGATTTCAAGACATTCCAAAGTGCTTCAAAGTCTATAAAGTATTGTTGAAGTGTAAGCACCATTCTACTGCAAGAAATGTAGCAGTCACCTGCAAACAGCAATGTCCCACAGTCAGCAAAGTCATTGCAAACTGCAGAAAAGAATATTAGGAAACAGAAACTGTGCTTGCATGTTATTCTGGCCTTGTTTTAAAACATTTATGCAAAACTCCTCTTCTTTGAAATGGGAATATAAACAAAGGGCTGAATCTTCTCTTTTTAATGGCTAAGTGTGAGTTGCTTTGGATTTTTTGGAAGGAATCTCATCAGGAGGACCCATCAAGATTTCTTGACCTGTCTTGACTAATGCACCTCATTAATTACTTAACCTATCCTGTGGTATTCCTCACACTGATTCTAGACATACCTTACCACATGGTATGACTATCCAAATGACTATCCAGTCAAAGGTGAACGTGCCTTGCGTCCATGCCAATTATGAATGACTGCCGTGTACCAACACAAAATTTGGTAATCTGGCATTGCCCTTACCAGCAATGTAATACCACCGCAGCCATAAAGCCATGCTGTTCATGGTACATAGCCAGCATGGCATTAATTCCTTGCTCACGCAACCCAGCACACCAAAATGGTGCAGTACACTTCATCCAGACTATACAGGAACTCATCCCCAGACCACACCAAACTGTGGAACTGCACATTCAGCAACACTATTGTCTGCTTCATCACAGCTCCGGGTCATAGCACGTGCACTGACTTGATGAAGTTACTGTATTGGCTGAAGACACCACACATTACACCAAAAAGGAAGTGCCTGCTGCATTCACCATCCTTGTTCCCACTATTACAATTGCCTCTGCTTTCTCCCTCTCCACTCTAGATTCCTTAACATTTTGGCAGTTATCCCCCCTGTGCCCTTTCAGGCACCCTCGTTATCAAGGGATGAAACCCCAGCTTTGTAACCGCCTCAAAGCTTTGAATAGCTTCAAAGCAACCTCTAGGGATGTCTGACCAGTCCCCTGGCTGCTGTGTTTGCAACTCCCCAAACGACAGCACAACTCACCTGACATCTGCTGCTGGTCCTACACGACGGGCCATTGTCTTTTTTTAGGATTGAGCTCAGACAGATCCCCTGACCGTGAGCATCCTAAGCTGATGGCTGATGATGGCCAAGGCCCTGGCTTACTGTGATTTCCCCTTGACAGGACCGAGGACTAAGTCCCATTTGGTTGCCATGTACAGTGTGCAGCTGGCACATGCTCTTGATGTTACAGTTCGGCATATTACACAACAAAATGACACCCTGCCTTGGTAAAGAGATTTCTACTGACATGCAGCTTGTCCAAGTGTCTGCTTTCAAAACAACATCCAAATGATGTATTGATAGCTTTTAGATATGGCTGAAGTGCCAACATATTAACAGGCTTGGCATGGCATGGCAAGGAAAGCATGGAAAGGGACGGATGCTGCGAGGGTGCAGGAATGCATTAAATGAACAAGAACTAAGAGGAAGCAGGCAGGCCTGAGATGCTAGTTGACTGGTGCAATCCATAAGCTGGGAACCTGTTCATGTGAACCAATATCCTTGCTGCAGCCTTTCAATGCTAGGTGCCCATGTCCTAAGCAAGTCCATGATTCCTCAGTAGCCTGTAAGTGGATCAGAGAGGAGTCATGATGGTTGGGAGGGATTGGCAAATTTCAGATGCTAATGTCTATTGATAAGGGATATGTGTAGCTGGTGCCCATGGATCATGCCAAAAGATGCTGTTAAATACTGAGCGACGTGCAGCTGGTCACAGACAATGGGTTGACATTGCCAGGTATCTGCTCTAACTTCAAGTTTTCTCAACAACTAGCTTGTTCAGTGCATTTAGTAAGATAGGAATCTGACTATTAATGAGACAAGTTGTGGTGTTAACTCGGCATTTGAAAAGCTATCTTTCCCCTTAATTAGGAACTCATTGCTGCCTATGAGAAATGCGCCTCACTGCTTCGCATATACAGAAAGGATGCAATAAGTTTATCACCCACATTAAGATAGACCTTGCTGGATTCTTTGCCACCAATCTCGCCACATTGCTCAAACTCTTATGAGATTCGGCCCAAAAAATGAGTTCTTAACTCAAAATGCCATAGTATTGGTATTAGTCAGTAGGTAAATACTGCCCAAAAACACAGCAACATCTCATGCCCTTCCTCAATTGTTGTCATAGGGTCCACCTAAGAGGTTCTTTGGAATTCTATCCGAATGATGGCACGTTGAAAAATGAGGAATTAGGAGGCCCTCCTTGTGCTTGGGTCAAATAGTCAAAAGGCACATTATAGAGGTGTTCTCCCTCCAGCAGTAGTGACCTGGCTATTTTTTGTCTTGTTATTAATTTTTTTAAATGCATGGCATTTTCTTGTTGAAGTACCTCCCAGTTAATAACCTTGTATTGGAGCTGAGTGTGGCTCTGAATATGAAAACCATCTAACTGACTCTTCAGCTTTGGAAACTTGCCCATCACCCTTAACTGGACCTCCATGTCTCCATGCTAATTACAACATCATCCACATAAAATTAATTCATTTCTAGCAGAGGTAAGTCTGAGGTGCAAAACAGTCCCGGCATTTGTTCCCCACCTCCATGAGTTGGATTCAGCTTGAAGCCTCAAGAGTGAGTCTGTGAACCCACAAGTTGGAACATAGAACATAGAACAGTACAGCACAGTATAGGCCCTTCAGCCCATGATGTTGTGCCGACCTATTATCCTACTAAGATCAATCTACCATGCATACCCTACATTTTACTATCCTCCATGTGCCTATCCAAGAATCGCTTAAAAGTCTTTAAAGTATCTGACTCCACTACCACTGCCAGCAGCACATACCACACGCCCACCACTCTCTGTGTGAAGAACCTACCTCTGACATCTCCCCTATACCTTCCTCCAATCACCTTAAAATTATGCCCCCTCGTAATAGTCATTTCCGTAATATTCATTAAGTTATTGACCTAACCATAACAGAACTATCATTGACCCACATTTTTACATTATTTATCCTTTGTCTCTACCTCTAAAAATGCCTTAAAACATATACATACTTCAAAGTGAGATTGAACTGTCTGCCAAGATGTCAAGTTGTGTGTCTCCTATGAATTAAGTTAAATTAGGTACTGGCATTAGACTAAGTTAAAAGTATTATAAATGTTCAAATACATATACGATTAAAAGAAAATGCTCAGAATGTTCAACTTGAAATAACCACAGGAATTTGATGAGACTTATAATTTTACCCTCTTCTTCCAATGGAATAAGAAGTTACCAGATAAATTTATTTCCCTGGTGGCACCTGGATTTTAAGTGCTCCCTCCTATGTGACTACAATGGGTCAAACTATGATCTAGATTTCATTTTTTTTATAATTCATTTTTAAAATATGACTAGTAGTGATAAGGATAAATTAACACACTGCACTGTATCGTACACTACACTTCACTATTATACAATTGGCTACCAGCTGTGCCTTTTAATGATTGTCATTGTGAAATATCAGTGAAAGTCACGCCAGAAAATTTAAATGCTGCCTTTCATCTGGGTACAACATTAGTGCCTATTTTGATAGTAGCTAGAATCTTAAAATATGAGAATAGATATATTATATGTTGTATTATTCGGATGCTTTCATTTTCATGTGCTTACTTAGCTCAGGGTTAACTTTATAGATTATTTCTTTGCCACATTTGCAAAATGGTTTTTGGCAGCATGCGTTCAAGAGCAAGGAGCAATGATGTGACCGTGAATTTCAACTAATTAAGTAATCTGGGCAGTTAATTTTTCATACACAACAAAATTTTTAGTTTTGTTTACTGGCTTAATATTAGATACAAAAATTTGAAAAACCATGTATGAATCCAGGATTCCTTCCTTTGTAGCATTCCTGCAATAAAACAAATCTTACAATTTTGAGGTGGGAGTGGTGCTGCATTTGTCACAGAATTAAATAGACTATGGTTAGATGAAAATCTAAAATCTTAATGATAAGTAAAGCAAATATGTGTACCATAAATATAAGCTCAGTAATGGCCAACTTTCATTCTTTAAACATTTTCCCTGGTGCCACTGGGGAGCTCCAGTGCTGTCAATAATTCAAATGTTGATAAGGCAAACCACTTTAATGATTCTTGCAAGTTTGCAATAACACAGTTTGACAGTATGTAATTAAAGAATTGAGTGCATCTTCATTAACGTATATTTTGAAATCCTCTAGCAACAATGGAAGTGAAATCAATTGAAATCATATCTACTACTTCTGCTACACTTCTCATTAATACATCATATTTGATGAGTTTTGAACTCACTAGAATCTCACTGCCTGTGAGGGTGGTAGAGGCATCCTTAGAGAATCCCTCATAACATTTAAGAGGCATTGAGATGTACACTTGTGATGCCAAGGCTAAGTGAGCCAAGTGCTAGAAAATGAGATTAGAATGGTGAAGTGGTTGTTTTTGACTGGGCAGACTCAATGGGCCGAAGGGCCTTTGCTGTGCTGTGGAGTTCTATGCCTTTATGACTCTATATGTATTACTTACCTTAGGTCATAACTGAAGAGGTTTTTGTGTTTTATGTTATGTCTATTTGGGTCTAATGCTCTCTTTTATGTATTAGTTGTTACCTTTTGATCCACTTATTCATTCAAAAGAAGATATTAAAGTGTAGAAGAAAGCAAATAACATTTTTATGACTTGATACTGAATATTTGATACTGAAATATAAAAATATTAATAACAACCAGTTTGTATGGCAGGATCCTATTTAATTCAATCACAGGATGTGGGTGTCAATGGCTAAGCCAGCATTTATTGCACATCCCTAATTGCTCAGAGGGCAGTAATGAGTCAACCAGGTTGCTGTGGGTCCAGGGTCACATCTAGGCCAGACGAGGTAAAGATGATAGATTTTCTTCCCTAAAGGGCATTAGTTAATCAGATTTCTTTTTTCTTCCCTGACAATTGACAGCGGTTTCACAGTCATCATTAGACTCTTAATTCCAGATCCTCTTTTCCCAAATTCCATCCTCTGCCTTGGCAGAATTTGAACCCAGGTCTGCAGATCATTGTCTGGGCCTCTGAATTAATAGGTTATCAATAATACCACTAGGCCATTGCCTCCCCGAATTATAACAGATGCTTTCCACTCAAGAGAAATGGGCTTGGAATACTTAGAAAACAGTGGATTCGGATACAGCCAGCATGGATTTACAAAAGAGAAACCATCCTAGACAAACCTGCCTGAATTCTTTGAAGATGTAACTCTTTGCATTGATCAGGGGAGCTGGTGGATATGGTTTATTTGGACTTTCAGAAGGCTTTCAACAAAGTCCCATAGAAGAGATAAATGTGTAAAATTAAAGCGCATGGGATTGGGGATAACGTGTTCAGATGGATAGAAAATTGGTTAGCAGACAGGAAAGGAAGAGTAGGAATAAATGGATGTTTTTCTTCTGAATGGCAGGCAGTGACTAATAAATCACTGTGACTATCACAGGAATTGGTACATGGTACTTAACTTTTTACAATATATGTTAATGATTTAGATGAGGAAACTAAATGTAGCACCTCAAAATTTGCAGATGACACAAAGTTGGGTATAAGGAGGATGCAGCCATGTTGCAGTGTGATTTGGACAGGCTGAGTGAGTGGGTTGATATAATATAATGAGGATCATTGTGAGGTTATCCACTTTGGTAGCAAAAATATGAAGTCAGATTATTATTTAAATAGCTGTAAATTGAGAGAGAGAAATGGGTGTCCTCATGTACCATTAGCTGAAAGTAAGTGCACAGGTGTGGCAGACAAAAAAGAAGGCAAACTGTGTTGGCCTTCAAAGCAAGAAGATTCAAATACAGGATCAAGGATGTTTTGCAGTAATTATACAGGGCATTGGTGAAGCCACACTTGGAATACTGTATGCAGTTTTGGTCTCCTTATCTGAGGAAGGACATTCTTGCCATAGAGGGAATGCAGCATTGGTTTACCAAATTGATTTCTGGGATGGCAGGACAGACGTATGCGAGGAGAGAGTCAGTTAGGATTATATTCATAGGAGTTCAGAAGAACGAAGGGGGATCTCATAGAAACTTATAAAATTCTAACATGACTATACAGGTTAGATGCAGGGAGGATGTTCCCAATAATGGTGGCGGCAAGGGGACATCCAGAACCAAAGGTCATAGTTTAATAATAAGGGGTAAGCCTTTTTGGGACATAGATGAGGAGAAATTTCTTCACACAGAGAGTAGTCAGCCGATGGGATTCACTACCACGGAAAATAGTTGAGCCCAAAACATTATGTATTTTCAAGAAGGAGGTAGGTACAGCTGTTGTGACTAAAGGGATCAAGAGAATGGTGGATCAGGCTCAAGGGGTTGAGTGGCCTACTCCTGCTCCTATCTTCAATGTTTCTATGTTCGCAGGAATGAATGATTCGCCCCTTTCTGCTCTCTGCAACATATCACCATTGCCTTGCTGATTGAGTTGATTTTGAATGCCAACTGGCAAGTATCAAGGAATTAGTTGTAAGGCAGTGTGCTCAAATCTACTCTAATATATTTCTATGTCACTGTAGCAGACAGTACTAGCTGCAGTGACTTATGACATGATTATTAACTAATGTGATATGAATTAACAAGCCAGAGTTATTTTCTAACATACATTGAACCAGCATTACCACAGAATACAAGGGAGGTACTGAGTAGCATATGCACAGTAGAAAATGAGTATTAGTTAAATGGAAGGAACATGAGATGGTCAATTGAGGAGGAAACAGCATCATTCAGGTATTGGAGATAGTAGGAACTGCAGATGCTGAGAATCTGAGATAACAAGGTGTGGGGCTGGATGAACACAGCAGGCCAAGCAGCATCAGAGGAGCAGGAAAGCTGACGTTTCGGGCCTAGACCCTTCTTCAGAAGAAG
>NC_063364.1:10707039-10806748 GCF_021869965.1 Rhincodon typus | reverse complement strand
AGCTTTCCTGCTCCTCTGGTGCTGCTTGGCCTGCTGTGTTCGTCCAGTCCGACACCTTGTTATCTCATCATTCAGGTATTACTGTCTGCTCTGACTCTGCTGTTCTTTTCAGTTTCAACCAGCCCTCATGGGTTTATTTCTTTTTGTTAAAATTCCTGTGACATTTCCAAAATTGTACAACTATAAAAGAATGTATCATATACAATCCAATGAGATCAACTGCAGCATAGAATCAGAATTGTGTGATCCGTATAAAAGTAAGTGATTTAACGGAGCACATCGCACTACATAAACACTAAGGGCAACAAGCACATTGGACTGAGTTTTCCATCCTGACTAAACAGTTGCTGATTGGGATTTTAATGGCAGCATGAAATTGGCATGGAGACAAGTTCTCAGTCCAAATAAAGGGGAGGGGTGTGCTCTCAAAGCTGGGAGCCAAATCAGAGACCTTCTAGTTTGAGAGAAATAGCATGCTGTAACAGAAGGCAAATGACAGATAGGGTGCTTCAACATGAGACTTTTTTCATGGGTGTGTTGGAGGTTGAGGTTTATAGAGGTTTATAAAATCATGAGGGGTATAGATAAGGTTAATGGTAGGTGTCTTTTCCCTAGGATGGGGGATTTCAAGACTAGAGGACACATTTTTAAGGTGAGAGGAGAGAGATTTTAAAAAGAAATGAGGGATAATTTTTTTACAGTCATTCTCACGCGGAATGAACTTCCTGAGGAAATGGTGGATGTCGGTACAACCGCAATGTTTAAAAGACACTGAGATAAGCACATGAATAGGAAAGGTTTGGAGGGATGTGGATCAGGAGCAGGCAGATGGGATTAGTTTAGTTTGGGGTTATGTTCGGCATGGACTGGTTAGACCGAAAGATCAGTTTCCTTGTTGTATGAATCTATGACTCTATGATGGTGCACTTTCTCCAAGTTTTGAAAAGTTTAACTAAAAGTTAGATTCAGCAGACAGACCAGCACTGTGGGGAGTCGGGGAAGGTGCAGGAAGGTATCCGAATAGAGGATAGCCTGTAGCTGCTCTTGTAATGTTGAGAGCCCCCTAGACTCACCTGAAATATTGGACCAAGCTGGCCCTGGCTCGCTGCTGGGTAATGGAAGACTGATCGTAACATTCCAACTTGTCTCCTTTAATTGGGTTTAAATAACCCTTAATGAGGTAAATTGGCTACCCACTACATGCCATGAAACAGGAATGCCAGCTAGCAAGCCTAATTACAGCCCCATCTGCCCAAAAGCCTGATTCCAATAGTCACCAAAAATTCAATCCATTGATTGTTGTTGTGTGAGAGCCATGTTTTGCTCAGAGCACCCTGCATTATTTTATACGTTTTTGGCCAAATATATTTTGCTTGCACATAATTCAGAGTTATCTGTGTCGAATCGTTTGACTATCTCTGAAAATAGAACTATTATCCTAAATTTGGAGCAGCAAGTTTTAAAAAGTCCATTATTTTGATTGAAAAGGATTCAAGTAGCAACCTGTTGTTTGCTGGACCCAACATAATGGTATCATTTATTTCCAAACATCATTAAATTGTTAGAACTACACTGGCCATATGCTCACAGTGCTCTAAATTTGCATACCTTTTTTGTAGCTCCCTTTTAGTTTTCAAGTGTTTTAATTTGAATAAATCAGCAGCAAAGCTTTAGTCTTAAGCAAGATTAAGGTTTGTTTATTGCTGAAGTATTGCAAAACACTGTACAATTGAAAAATGGTATGCTCTAAAATAGAGATGCAAAACTTTAAAGTAATTAAAGATAATAGTTATGCATGAAGATGAATGTTATACTCTCTTTGGCTGGGAACCCTTTTTTTGATGGTGTCTTCCACAGTTCTTCCTTGTGGATTCTACACAAAATGGTTACTCATAGCCTGTTTTATACAGATCAAAAGTTAAAATGGCTGATATCCCAAAACTGTTGTCATGTGTTTGTAGATTATGTATTGTCTTCTGGTTGAGATAATTAATCTTTTTAACTGTCTTAGCCATTATTTGAATGGCTTTCGTTATCAGGTTGTGGTGAACAAGGCAGAACTATTCACACCTCCAGGGGAGCTATTGTTGGAGAGTTCCTGTTTACCATCAGAAATGTTCATTGAATTTCAAAAGACCTGTCGTGATTTCTTCATAAGAGAAGAACAGTCTAGTTCCAATACCAGCTGAAATCCTTAAGGGTGCTCATTGGACGGCTGGGAGCCATTCTGTAAAATTCTATGTCTATTTGACAAACAGATTGGCTCTCTTTACTAAATATGTAATACTATAATTACGCAGTCATGATAGTATCATGGAAGAATGAGTTGCTTTTATGAGTTCTCCCAAGGAAAATGCCAAATTCTGGCTCTTCCAATTTCCTGCCAAAAGTAACTGATCTTGGCAAACAGACTAACTCTGATTGAAGATTTTGTTACCTTCCAATGAAGTAAATAAGTCAGATCAACCTGAAAAAAATTTCTTCTGTGACAACTCATAACTTTATTTAAACTCATAACTTTACATCAGTTTGAAAGTGCTGTTAAGTGTTAAGGGAAAGGCACAAACTGTACACACATATATTGTATGACCACTGTGAAAGACTTGTCTGTGTGGATTCAAATTTTGCAAAATTAAACTGAATTGATGACAATTAATCGATACACTTTTTTTTAACATTACCTACTCCCACTGCAGGAGTGCATACATGTTCTTGAGTTGTTCACTCTTATTTTCCCTTTAGCCCCTGACCTAGGCTTCAAAAACTTCACAGTCACATGAGTTATGGTGTGATGAAGCTTGAGTTTGATCTCAAGTCGTACTGTTTCATGATTTAACATTCTGGCAGATTGGCTGACTGCTCACCAACAGATGTAATGGACATTTTAAGGAATACAAGTTTTGTTCCATACTGCACAGTACATGTCCTTTATCTACCAGGCCTTAAGTCCCGAGCTACTCATTATTAAACTGGCATTGAAATTCAGCTTGACTTCAACACATATATTATTGGTTGTTCCTATTACTAGCCAATTCAGTGTACTTTAATACTACTATTGCCTTCTAATCAGTTTTAATTTTGATTTTTATTCAGTTTGTTTTCAAATGCATGATAATCTATTGCATGTCTTTTATTAGGACATATATTTAAATAAAATTGGTTCTATGCTCATTGAAGTTAAAGGCATACATGAGCGCAATATACTTTTGGATAAGGAAGGCTATTTGATTGATATTAATCTAGCCAGCTTGACCCTACGTTCCCAATTATTGCCTTTAATTACTTTTTACATGATTCCAACATTTTTTCCAGAAGACCGTTCAAAATTTTGATAACTTTTTATGTGGAGAATAGCCTCCTAATATTAATCCTCAAGTTCAATTTTGCTACTTTGAATTTATGTGCCTTTTGTTTTAACCTGCAGTTCAATATCAGGTGATATTTAGATGTTTATTATTTAGATAATATTTTCCTGTCTGATTTACCTCTACTTTCTCACCATTTGGTTGCTTTCCCTCCAGGCTGAAGATTTCAGTTCTCCCCAGATCTCTCCTCATAAAGTAGACCCAGATTATGATGATTAACCTTGTCAGACTTCTTTGCATCATCTTCAATGTTTAAGTCTCTCCTACGTTTCTCAGCAAACATAAATTCCCATTGTTCATCTGGCCAGATCACTGTATGAATTGATTATTTATTCCAATGCATTGTATAATCCTTTGAATTGTGGCACAGTGTTTTGGACTATGTAGACCATTGCTGGACACATTGAGCATATAGTGTACTATAGTCTTATATATTTTTAGTCTTTAGCTATTTTAGTTCCATTTGCTGCATACGCTTTGTTTCCCTTTTTCCCTTCCTATGGTTTTACTTTACTCTTAATGACATTAACTTACACTTACTTCGTCATATAATTCCGGAGATAGATGCTTCAAGTCCAAATTGATATCACCTACAAATTTAACCAACTTGCATTGAGTTTCAAAAATTGGGCCATTGAAGTAAATTATAAATAGTATTGACTTTAATAATGAAGTTTTGGGCACCCCATTCTATGCTTCCCCATCTGTATGTTGACCTTCTACCTATGTCTACTGTTCTCTATTCTTCAGTCACTTTTGTTTCCATAGCCTAAGTCTTGAATGCCACAACATAAAGCTTAGTTAGTGACCTTTAGTATAAAACCTCATCAGATGTCTTGCAGTACTTGCAAACCATCTTTTGAATTTGATCTTCCCATCAATGCTGGGGTGGGGTTTTATTAACGATTTATGATGGAGGGATCGACACAGGAACGATGCACTGCCAGTGCAGTTATCAATGTAAATGCAAAATATTTGTGACAGCTGGTAGGATTTTCTACTTGCCAATGCTATGGAAGCTTTGGGGATAAGTGGAGTGTAGATGCTGGTGATAAACACAGAAATCTGAGTTTCCCCACCCACTGATGAATTTTAATTCCATGCATTGCAATTAGCTGCCCCTAATGGGTTCCCTGTCCAGAAGTCAGGTTTGACAGGTAGAAACTACGCACAGGGATAGGCTGCAAGCTTATGTAGGTCTTGTTCTGAATTGGGAGACAAACTACCAACACATGTGGAACACGTCTAATTTCAGGAAAGTGTCCGATCTTGATATCTGGAGAAGAAATAGGAGAGTTTCTCTTGTGGAGATTGGGATGCAAAGAGGAAGCATGCCTGGCCTACATGCAGCATGGTGAAGGGACTGGCCTTCTTCTTTAACCTGTTCTCACTTCATTGCTGTTGCCCAGTTTCAAAAGCCCACAAGGCAGGAGGTGGCACGGTGGCTCAGTGGTTAGCACTGCTGCCTCACAACACTAGGGACCCAGATTTGTTTTCAACCCTGGGCGATAGTCTGAGCGGAGTTTGCACATTCACCCTGTGTCTGCATGGGTTTCCTTGCGTAACCCAGTTTCCTCCCACAGTCCAAAGATGCACAGGTTAGGTAGATTCGCCATGCTAAATTGTCCATAGTATCCAGGAATGTGCAGCCTAGGTGAATTATCCATGGGAAATGCAGGGTTACGGTCATAGGGTAGGGGGGTGGGTCTGGGTATGATGCTCATCGGAGGGTCAGTGTGCACTCAGTGGACCAAATAGCCTGCTTCCATACCATCGTAATTCTAAAATTCTATGGCATGTTGCGATATACCCTTTACAGTGATATCCATTTATAAAATCAACATGAAAATAAGTGAAATACCCAGACAATAGGCCACAATCTATCTCCCCTGTAGCACTCAACATCTAGGATATGTCTGGAGATTACATCGTTTGTGTCACATTTAGGTAATACAAGAATATTATTATGTGGCGGGCCACTGGGATTTTTTTTATTGCTTGGCCATCCATGATTAAATAGAATAGAATACACTATGGAAACAGGCCATTTGGCCCAACAAGTCCACACTGCCCCTCTGAAGAGCATCCTACCTCCCGTACACCTGTATATCCCATGTCTAACCCACCTAACCTAAACATCCCTGGGCACTATGGGCAATTTAGCATGGCCAACCCACCTAACTGTGGGACTGTGGGAGGAAACTGGAGCACCCACAGGAAACCCACACAGACACAGGGAGAATGTGCAAATTCCACACAGACAGACACCTGAGGCTGGAATCAAATCTGGGTCCCTGGTGTTGTGAGGCAGCAGTGCTAACCACTGATCCACCGTGCAATCCAAATCTGCAAAACTGGTTAAATCCGAGGTTTTCAGGCTCATTAACATACTTAAAATGCCAGCCTGAATCCTGAGAACATCTTTGCTGCCTGTACCTTGTTCCACCTCAATAAAAACTAGAACTTAGCAATTGCAACCAGTTTCCTGAAGCATTCAAATTTTCAGTTAACCTGGCATCTTCATTCAGGACCACTGCTTTCTCAAGTTAAAATTCTTCCAGTACTTTATTTCATACTCCAAACTCTTGTACTAAGAGAAAAGGAGAGGATTTTCCATGGTTAAAGCAGGGCTTCCTGAAGTGGAGACACCCAGGAGTTCTGTGGTAACAATAACTACCCTGGGGCACTGACCACATTATAATAGCTGTACTCCCAGTCTAACAGGCCCTTGCTCTCACAGCTCCTCCACTCCACTTCCAGTATTGCTGAAGGGCCACAATAATTTTCAAGCCTCAATATGGGATCACAGTAGAAATGGTTTAGGAAGCACCCAGTTGAATCTTATGTTATTGCTTATCCTGTGAATCAATGAAGCGCTTACTTGAATTTTTATCACCAGGGCAGAAGTAGTGAATTTGCTTGATATTTTAAGAGAATATCTGCTATGTTTATTTATCATTGTCATTATATATTGTATTTATGGTGAACATACTTTGACGTTAGTAAAATCTGACAAAAAACATTTTTTAAAATAAAGATTTTACAACACAGTTGAGCAGACCAAAGGTAGCAATGTGAGACACATGGATCTTCTTCTTCTGTTCTTACTCCAGTCACATACCATCCTGACTTGGAATTATGTTGTTTCTTTATTGTTGCTGGATCAAAATCCTGAAACTCCATCCCTCACAGTAGTGTAGTTGTAACTACATCACATGGACTGCAGCGATTCAAGAAGACAACTCACCATTAACTTCTCAATGCTTGTTAAGGACAAGCAATAATCACTGGACTTGGTAGTGCTACCCATGCCCCATAAATGAATAACAGAAAACGCTGTGATACAATTATTTTAATTAAATTTGTACAAAGGATCATGGAATACAACAATTGCAACTTGCATATGTGTGTGGCATATATATCTCTAATATATTGGAACATTTTTTTTTATTCTCCCATCAGTTATGCAGCAAGGTAGCTTTACAGAGCTAGGGCAATGCTCTTGATAATAGAGATTTCTTTATGTCACAAAATTGAGTAACTGACCCCTGAGATTTCTAAAATCAAGTACAAGAAAATCCATCTTTGAGTTAGTTTGAAAGTTGAAATCAAATTTCAATCTGGAAAGCATGTGGGGAAAATTTGTGAGCTGAATTAATGTGCATAAAAATTTGTGCAATTGGTAAGCATTTCAAATTAATTTGTTCTTTGGAGGCAAAAGGAAAACATAATTTTCCAACGCAACACAAATATAACAGCACCATTGAGAGCAATCATTGAAACATGATGCAAAAAATCTGTATTACTTAAGTTATTAGCCATTTGATTCTTTTGTAACATTTGTATAATATTCCCCACCTTGTTGGTCATGGACTAGGAATTATTAATAGTATCAAATAACTTGTAGTCTCACTGCTGTAGATGCCTGAACTCATCCACAAAATCCCTTTGTATGTTCTCTAAATAGTCCAACTCTGAGTACATAACAATGTTAATGATTGTCAACCTGCTGGTTATAAATTTTAATTTTAAAACTTTTTTTTAATATGACTGTAAATTGATGTTTTAAAGAAGGCATTAGTTTTCTTGCTAGAGGACTTTCCATTTTAATAGACCTGCTTTTCTACCAGTAAATATAAATAATCTTAGCATGAATATGATAGTCCATAAACTCATCTCTATGTATTCTGAAATTGTGCACAAGATCTTATTACAGAGGTTGCTCTATATTCTAACATTGTGTTTTCCTGTCTTTGTGAGGATTGACAGTATTGCGGAAATAAAATGTTTTCATTTTGCCCCTGGTAACAGCACCAAGCACAATCAAGAAAGGTAAAAATTAGAACTTAATGCAATTAGCAGCTCTTTCTATATTGTTATGCCAGAGCACTTAGATCTCTCTCTCTCCACACACACACACACACACACACACACACACACACACACAATATTAGCACACCTTTTGCATCCCCTTCACTACTTATCATCATGGCCTTTCTAATTAACAAAAAAGCAACTATGCCAGATCTGAGAATCATTTTCTGCTGTGGACTTACAGCCAGTTCATGTAGATTAATACTGACCAAAGCCATATTACTGAGGACTCAGAGGAAATAAATATTCACCCCTTCTAATTAGGATCAACTGGAGGTTAAGGGACCACTTTTATTGCAAAACTTTCCTTCTAATGTTTTAAGAATTAAAATAATGCAACCAGTGCTCTATTAATTGCACTGATTCCCCAAATGTTACACTTATTAGACAGGAATAGTTTTGGGTAGAACTTAAATACTGTTTAAAGCTAATTCTTTGCTTCCTTTTTACAGTCCATTATAAATTTAGAGATGATTTATTGATTTCTGACTTTGCTGGTCTCTGTCCTCAGACCTTGGACTGTTCTGTGACTATAACCACAGATCAAGGGAAGGAATGCGTAAACAAGAAACTTCAACATTCCTTTCGCCTAATTGATCCCAAATGTTATCTTACATCGAATGCCAGCACATAGACTTTTTTCCCACATTTATTTGTGTTTCATGATCAACTGCTCAAACAGCATTTGTAGAGTTCTGCATTGTTTGGTGTCACCCAGACATCCTTCCAAAAATATTTTAAAAGGCATTAAGAGGGTCATCAATGCCTTTTTTTTCTCTGTTCTTGGTCCTGGATTAATATTTTACCCATCAATCGAATAGCTGAATCAAGGAAGTATCGACACACGAAAGCACAAAGATATTTGCCAACCTCATTTGGGTGTATTCCTGATGGGTTCAATGCATAACCTTCTGCCTTTATGCAACCCCATTCAGTTTTCTTTTAAATGCCCTTTTTAACTAATATACAATATACATAAACTTTTTAACTAATAAACAAAAGTGTTCACCTGTACGTCCATCAACCTGGTCTACGAGCCTGATGTGGGCTCCTCTATATCAGTGAGAACAAGCATAGACTCAAAGACCGTTTCGTAGAGCATCTGCACTCTGTATGTTACAAAAGACAACACCTTCCGGTCACGAAACATTTTAACTCCCCCTCCCCCTCCCTGGATGACATGTCCATCCTGGGCATCCTCCAGTGTCACAATGATGCCATACATAAACTGGAGGAGCAACACCTCATGTTCCACCTCGGGAGTCTACAGCCCAATGGCTTAAGCATGGAATTCACCAGTTTTAAAATCTGCCCACCCCCTGCCTCATCCCACGTCCAACCCAACCTCTCATTCCCGCTTCCTCGACCTGATACAACTTGTCCATCTTCTCTCCCACCTGTCCATCCCTCCCACCTCACTGACCAATCCCCATCACTCCCTGCCTGCACTCACCTATCACCATCCCACATACCTTCCGCAGCCCCACCCCTCCTCTCTCTATTTCCCAGCTCCCTTCTCCCTCCCTATTTTTGAAGAAGGGTCCCGACCCAAAACATCAACTTTCCTGCTCCTCTGATGCTGCCTGGCCTGCTGTGTTCCTCCAGCTCCACACTGTGTTGTCTCTGACTCCAGCATCTGCAGTTCTTGCTATCTCTGAAATATACACATGTTCCTAACACTTCAGCATTTTTATCCCTCGATTCATAGAGAATAGCATTCAATTCCTGGAGACACCTGAGGAACACAAATGGTTGGCAAGTCTTGAGACCTAAAGGTGAACCCTTCTGTTTATTAGTTCAAATAACTTACTTCAGTGTAAAGCAGTGAAAATAAACAGTTAAAAACATTTAAGTAGTGGTAATCCAATACAAAATCTGAGGAATATCTAAATGATTTTCTGGTTCCAGATAAATGCTTATACATAAACTGGTATAGTCATGCACATATTTTTCATCAAGTATTGATTATTTTGTGAATTGTAATTCCATCTGCTATCTGTGATTTTTCAGAAATTTGTCTGGATGTACTTACAGGCCAGGCATAACTCCTGGATTGGTGGTCATTACTTCTGTATCCCTGAAGTCTTCATTAGAATTAGGGTCTTTTGAATACTTGTGAAAATATTTTTATTTCCAGGTGTTTTCCAATGTGTCCAGTATTCTGTGACTAAATTTCAGAAAAAAATAACAAGAGACAACTACTTTCTTCTATCATGTTCTGGAAGTAAAAAACCGGCAACTAAGGCTGTAAAAATTATTTTACCATAAATAAAGATTTATGTTTGATTTTTACTAAATCGGAAGGTTCCAACTAATTGAGTCTGTGATCGACACATGGGGTTCTAAGATGTATAGTTAAGAACTAAGGAAACCACAAATGATTTAGTTGTGGCTTGAAACATATTATCTAAACCATGTTGTCCATTACAGTCATAAAGACAAATTTCCTTTACCAGTAAGAATTCAGGTCATCAGTTTCCATCTATATACATTCATACTTTAATATTTTCAGCATAATGAAGGGAAGCAAATCATTTCTGTATCAAAATGACAGTTTCTAAAAAGAAGACAACTTGCAACTAGCAACAAAAGACTGTATAATTTGAAACGTTGTGAATGAAATAGCCCTAAGCTACTTGTACGGAGGAACATTCATAAAATGCATGTTTATCTGCCTTTACCACATATGATTTCTGTAGAAGTGTACGATAATGTGGTATTATATTAACTTCTCATACACAGAGCTGTTGCTGGCTAGCTCGGAGATTGGAGAACTTACTCCAGTCACTTACAATTTTGGTGAGCATGAACAAAAATTCATATTTCTGCTCATAATTTTATCTAATTGTGTTTTGTATTTTGTGTGATACTTTAGCTTCACCTCTTACCCAGAATATTTCTTCAGTTTTGGGTGCCTTGCAGTCTAAAAATGTGACCATTTTAAAAATCTCAAGTTCTGGAAACCTGTTAACTTGCAGTTAAATCTTTGTTAACTAAAGATTTTGATTACATTTTCACAATACAGTTTCCATCCAACATGGCTTGAAAGTTTAAAGCCACAAAGGAATCCAGCGCTCATAATGCAAAAGAACTGCAGGAGGTTTGAATAAGCCAGCATCTAATACCCTTAAACAATCAAATTAGTTTGTTTGTGTTAGAACTCAAATTGTCTGGAACATTTGCCAAACAAGCCCTTCAGACTCAATACATTATCACGTTGTTTTTTAAAATATCTCAGTCATGTAGACAATTGCATATGAAAATTTAATTGCTTAAAGGCATGATGGTTAACTGATGTTTATTCTTTATCTTTGCTGTTTGAAGACAGCTGCAGTATTCTGACAACCTAAAGCAGGAATACTGTAAATAACGCCTCGCATTTCCTATCCTCCGGCAGTTTACTGCAGCTATCCCTATTATGACACTTTGAATTTCAATATTCAGTAATAATTTGCTACCTCTGGTATATCAGAATATTCCAAATTTAATGTGATGGAATTCATTATCTTTAACTTTAAGTACTAATTGAGATCTGATGTTGATAAGACATCATTCACCATTGTTAGCAGCTGTGCTTCCAACTGTCAAGGCACTAAGCTGCAGAATTATCTCCCCATACCTCACAGCTTCTCCACTGCTCTCTGTCCTTCTACAAAATTGACCAAGCTTTAAGTCACCTGTCTCAATATGTCGATGTGACTGAGCACCAAGTTTTTTCTGACAGGATTTTTCTGTAGTACTTTGGGAAGTTTACTACTTTCAAGACAATGTACAATACAAGTTGATCAGAAAAGATTTACCAGGATGTTGCCAGATATGGAACATTGTAAAGAAAAGCTGGATAGGCTATGTCTTTTTTCAATGGAGCATAGGAGGATGAGAGGTGATCTTATAGAGGTTTATAAAATCATGGGGTATGCAGTTCGGGTTAATGGTAGGTGTCTTTTCCTTAAAATGGGGGATATCAAGGCTAAGGGGCATTTTTTAAAGGTGAGAGGAGAGAGATTTAAAAAAGACATGAGGGGCAAATTTTTTACACTGAGGGTGGTTCGCGTGTGGAATGAACTTCCAGAGGAAGTGGTGGATGGGGGCATAGTTACAACATTTAAAAGACACTTAGATAAGTACAAGAATACAAAAGGTTTGGACAGATTTGGACCAGGAATAAGTGGGTAGGGCTGGTTTAGTTTGGGATTGTGCTCGGCATGGGCTGGTTGGACTGAAGGGACTGTTTCCATGCTGAACGACTTAATGACTCTGTGGCTCTCAGTTGTTGTTGTTAGTAAAGTTCTGCCAAAAACACCTCAGCCTAATTTTAAGTGGCCCCTGGACACACAAAGCAAACCTGTCAAAATTTAGTACAACTGTTAACAAGTGGTATGGAGGAACCTCAGGATAACTTCAGTGAAACATGGGAAAATATCACACCGGTATTGGAAGTGCTCCTCTAAATTAGATCCTAAAACACATGATCAAAAGACTCTAGGAGGCCATCATTTTTAATCCAATACATTGGCCTCTTGTACTTTGATAATGGAAATGGAAATGTGTTCCCTGAACTAACATTTTGTAATTCATAGTCACAAAATTGTTAGAACATATGTTTCTGAATATTTCTCAGGGTCTCTTTTGAGATCCTTGCATTGATTAATGTAATTGGCCATTGCTTTGGAGCAATTGACAATGCTCAGAAATGAGAAAACAAACTGGTCAAAAGTCCAGATATAATATATCTGAGACATGAAATGTGATGATTTTGAAGTGTACAGTGAGTTAAAAAAAGACCAATGGGATCAAAGGCAATATGTTAAACGAACTAGGGGACAACAAAAGCTCCAGAAACATATACTTGAGCGTATGTTAAACTGAACAAGCAAACTCAGCTGGATTGAAGTCAATGTTAAACATACAAAATGTTACATCGGTTTAAAACTCTCATCTCTTGTCATAATTGCTGTTCCTTTCTCTAATAATGATGGTATCCATTTTCATTCCAGAACACAGCAAAGTATATATGCAGATGTGTTTAATTTCTCATTATGTTTTCACCAAGAATTTGAAAAGGTATTCACTGATCCACTGAGACAGAAACTGGTTCAAACTTAACATAATAATTTCTGATGAAGGGTCTAGGCCCGAAACGTCAGCCTCTCTGCTCCTATGATGCTGCTTGGCCTGCTGTGTTCATCCAGCCCTGCACCTTGTTGTCTCGGATTCTCCAGCATCTGCAGTTCCTACTATCTCTGATTCGATAATAAAACTCCTCCTGTCTTTAAAAACAACGTTAAAGATAAATTCTTTTTGTTAATGTACAGAAATGAGCAATGTTATATTAGTTTCTGAATAGCAGTTGTAATGTTCAAAATATCTTTTGCATAAGAAATCTCAGCAGAAATTATGTGTGCTTAAATGATAATTTTAATTACTGATTTTTATTTTCACTGAAATATGTCAAATGCTAACACTTCACTTAGCTTTGCTCCTAAATGGAATTCAGGCAGAACACTCATGAAGAGCAGGCTGATTACTGATGTACACATCTTTAAATATTTTCAAAACTGCAAAGCATAAGATGTGCAACTCAAATCAAAGTATTATGATATTATGATCACAGTTGCAGAGAAAATACTTTGTCCTTAAAATGTGCTGTTGGTCACAGGATCTGTTACAGTGTCCAAAAATTGCACAACAATGGGAATCAGGATCTTTTAACTTGGTTAAGAGTGGCACTGTTCCACACAGCCAGTGTTCATAATATGTTACATTATTATCATATATCATTATCATATATAATATGCCAGAATATCAATGCAACTCACTCAATAAGTTTGTTCTTGGCTCCCAATTATGTATAACTTAGGATTTCACAATTTGCAGTTACATACACTTTACATATAAAGCTGATGAGCTGGAAGGCTCATTATCTGAAATTAGAACACTACTTTTTGCAGGAGGTGCTGCACTGTCATTAAATAACATTGCAGAAGGTAAAGATGCAGTTTCAGGCATAATTTAATTGTATTGTAATTCATGCTTTTATATTTTTTCTAAAAAATGTTTGTAAGTTAAACAATCATCGTATTCTGAATGTAAACAAACCTGTTATTTCACACGTTAACAGATAGGAGAAATTTGATTGCAAAGTTAATATTCATGGGTTTTGAGGGATGCATTCAACCTGTAATTCTAGGAATGGGGCACATTAAACCAATTTTAGTTGAGCATTGTTATAGCAGTTACAGTAGGTTACAGTAGGTATCTTTCAACTATAGAAAGATTGCATAATAATTAGACTATCCCATTAGTGAAATTTTCCAGCTGAAGTTCAACAACTTAAGAGAACATATTGAATCTTCTGCATCTAGTGACAGATTGACATTGACCTACCTTGCCTAGATAAGAATGGAAAGAAATTTCACAGGTGTGATATTCTGTCATGTTTTGTGTGAGGAAATGGGTCAGTTTGCACAATATGATCAATTTCATTACTGCATCCAAATTGACTCAAGTTGGTCAGAGACTCTGAGATGGGACAGGAAGTCGATTGTTAAAGTCAAGAAATACATGGTGCAGTTTTTGAAATTATCAGACTACCATCAGATTTGATTAATTAGATTAAAAATGTAACTTTTCAAGGAAAATACACTTGGCATTTTAACCATGCTCTGTGTAGTTTTGGATGGTTACTCTTCTTCAGGGAAATGGATGCACAATCCTGGAAAGACATTTAAAGCAAAAATTAATTTTAAAACTCATTTCATCAACTTACCATATAATGGTGGATTCTAGGATAGCTGTAAAGATAAAGGTAACTTTTGTTATGATGAAGCTACGTAAATATCCTTGTGGAACAACTTTCTTGGGTTTTCTGCTTGTGTTCAAGCACCAAATTTGTTTTAACTCTGTTAACCTGCACCTTGAAAAGTGGAAATATATATATAAATATAACAATTGGATCCTTCCAATTTAACAGTAAATTTTACAGTGTACAGCCAACGCAATTTTATTTTGTTCTAAAGTATCTATCTTAAGTGCTATTAACTGGCAAATTATCTTTACAAACACCATGGATGATGCATCTTCCTCCGCATTAAAACTTATTAGTCACAGGAGCCGTTGTATTGTCCGAATATCGCGCAACAGTGAGGATCGAGATCTTTTAAATTGGTTGAGAAAGTTATTTAAAAAGTTTCAAATTCATAGTTGTAAATGATGGAATCGTTATTTTAATTTCTTCTGGCAGCATTTTGCATTTTCATTTCAAAAAAAGAAAGAGTTACATGGGGTGTTCAAGTGGTTTGGTCGGATGTTGCTCACCGCGAAGTGAGCCTGCTCTGGGAAGGGTGAGTTACCAACTTTTAATGTTTTAATAAAGTAAAACGTTCCCCACCAGTGTCACATGAATTCGCTTCTTTCCAGCGTTTCCCATAATAAAGTCACGAATTAATTGGCAGAAAACAAACAGATGTATGTGCCAGGTTTAAATGAAGCATGGTCAAAATGATATTTAAGTCAACATATTTGAAAAGTACTGCGTTCAATATGCATTTCGCAATGAACTCCCAGATTTGTGTGTAATGAATACGAGTACTGTGAAGTGACCTATTTTCTATTATAACGCACTCCGTGCCAAAATCTCACCATTTCTCAAAGCTTTATATAAATGAATAAAGTTCCGATTTTTCATCATTTCCAATTTTAATCACTAATCCAAACAGATGAGATGTAATAATTGATTTTATTTGTGTCCAATCGCAAAATGCGAAAGGTTTCAAAATGTTTCCGGATGAAATGATGTGCCAAATTGTAACTATATGTTTTCTCGCCTGTTCTGTTCACTTGCTAAGTCAATAGCTGCAAAGTTGGAGGGACGAGCGGACGGATTTGAACACAGCACATTGAAATGGAGCTCAGACCCTAATTCACTAGCTGTCAGGGATTCTCAATACTGTTCGCTAGATTCATAACACAACTACATTAAAGGGATTTTTATTTCTCACTCCCCAAGGCATATTTTCTCCAAGTTGTTGCGTCCAGCCCCCAGTCAAACTTCAGATGTTAGTCTCTGGAGATTCCAATTGCCAGACGATATCAAAATTTTCACCTGACTTGGGACTTCTGAAACAGGTACTCTGGTGAAAAGCTGGTGATGGAGGATATGTGCGTAAGTTGGCAGTCAATGTTTTGAGAGCAACGGATCTGACAATGCATATACGAAGTTATTATTCTATTACGCACTTTACCGCGCGGCTTCTATTGTGACCACTAAACTCCCTGGCATGAAGGATATGCTATACTTTCTCCTTACAGCCATTTCCATCACTAGAGAAGGAGGTACTTAAATAATACACACATTTCTGTCGGTTGCTATTGATCATAAATCAGCGATTTGAATAATGCCTGCTTAAAATTAAAGGGTCAGCATGATATTTCAAATAAAGCAATGCAGAATGGGGGAGGCTGTTCATCCATTAGACAAAAATGCTAGGCTGGCCCAAAAAAAAGTCAAAAAGAGCTCCGTTTGACATGCTTTAATGATCCTACGAAGTTGATTTGTGCACTACATAATTTCAGATTTTGGAGAGAAAAAAAATACTAATTAAATCTAGTCGTCGAGGCCTGGAGATGTTTGATAACTAAAATCTTCATCAGCAATTTATCTTCCTGGAGCATAAATTTACTGCAAAGCTGTGCTTTCATAGCTCTGACGAGTCCTATTAATCTTCTTCACCAAGTTTTTGATGGGAGTCTACAGCTATTTGCGCCATGTGATCTAGTAACATATAAATTGTCATCTAGAAGGGCAGAAGGGAGCTTCCAACTTAAACCACTCTGCCTGTGCAGTGCCAGTGACAGTACAAGTAAAATCGAATAACTAACCTGTTTTCATCCGAATTGATCAATACTTTAATACCTTAAACCGAAATATTCATGTGTAATGTAAATAAGAATGGGGGGGGCGGGGTGGTGGGAGGGTGTGGGATCTTCAGTCTAGGCCGCTCAATGTGCTGGACGTTACAGAAGTATAGAAACAACGTTTGTCTATATGCATTATGGAGTCTTATTGATTAACTCGTCCGTTTAAGAGAAACGAGAAGACCAACTCATTAGCCGAAATAATTAGGAAGAAACAAGATTTCAGCAAGTAATTGTGCACGATGGAATCAAGTAATCAAGTTACATGCATTAAGGACGGATGTGTGGCGGGATGGGATGGTGGGGTGGGGGGGGGGGGTGTGGGGGGGCGGAAGGGGGAGGTTGATTGTCGATTGAGGCTTGCTAATAGCCAGTCATTTAGGATAGCAGATCATCTAAGCTATTATTTTACAAAGAGCAAAATTGGGGTTTGATAAATTTGCCTGCATCAGTGCATTGTTCCTGTGTGTACAGACAATGTCAGGTCCACAATCCCCTCTGGTTTAATAGTTCTTCGGAAATAAGTTGATCATCAATGTTTTTATGCAGAACTTTAAAATGACTGTTTTTTGCTTTTGGCATTGAAATGGCGTTGGGCTAAAAAAAAGACACCATGCAGAAGTTGTTCTGTGGTGAGTTATAAACAAGCATCCACATAATAAATGTGACTGTAAAGTTAAGATCAGATAGCTAGCAGTCATTTTAAGGAGATAGAACATCACCGTGTAGCCCTATTGCAATGTCACGCCACGGCCGAGTCAAACTTATCTCTTACTATTATCACCCTTACAAACTACATCTACTTTGGTTGTAAAGAGGAGAGAGAAGGGGAAAGGAAGAGATAGAAAAATGCTGGCGTTCTGCCTAAAGAGAAATCATTGAAACAAATTAATCCTTCGCCGGTTAAATTGACATGGCAATCCATCATCGCAGAGCCTGCCTCTGAAAGCAATCTACTGGCTGCATGTTCTCAGATTGGCCCTGAGGGCACAGAGACAGATAGAGAAGGGAAGGGGTTGGGGGGTGGTAGTGTGGGGGTAGAGAAAGCGCCTGTAACCTGCACCTTTAAATGAACAACAAAGTGTTCATGGACGAAATGTAAAAACAATACAAGAAACCGGAAAGTTGAAGCAGCAGCCAACTCACTGATTAATGAAAGTTAAAACGAGCTCTGATCTGACTGTTCACAGAGAAAGACAAGACAGACAGCAGGTGAAACGGGCCACTGCATGCTTCCTATACCTTGAATAAACAATATGGTACTGTAGTTTAAAAAAAAGACACCGTTCTAGAACCGGCAATTATAGGTAAAAACGAATTACAAATAAGCGGTTGTATATGTCTGTACCTTGAGCACATGACAAAATAAACATGATTATTTAAAATGACCCAAAAGAGACAGTTATCTTAAACACGAATAGGAGCCAGTTGCAAACAAGAGAACTTCTAATGATTAATAAATAGGAGGGAGAGGAATGGAAAGCTATTTTCGTATCTGTATTAACGATGGTCTTGTTGAGATTGGGGGGCATGGGGTTGTTGGTGTGGGGATAGTCTAATCATTTGCTATAAATGCTTCATTGAGATTTGATCCCACACTTAGAACAAACTTGGGCTCAGAAAACTTTGCGTGAGAGACGGCCGAGATCAGGAGATGGGTGAAGTGATGTGGTGAAAGGCTATCCAGGCAGGCGAGTGAAACCTTTAAACAATATATTAAGTGGAATGGCTGCTGAACCCTGGCGTTTCCCCAATAATTAAAGCGGACAGTGACAAATTGGTTTACATCGGTAACACAGATCGTGTCTGCAGCAGTCTGGAAGCAACTTCCAAAGTTATATACAAAGTTTTGTTTTAAAAAGTAGTTTTCATTTTTCTAAAAAAAAGTCAATTCTCGCAGCTCTAAATAAACATGCTTGTTCCCATTTCCCAGACAGGAACATTCAGCATACTATTTACTTTATTCATTTACATTAGCTCTCCGTTTCTAACTCTATATTGAGACCATATCTTAGCGTCCATCAGTTTGTTAACCAAACTTTCACTTTTTTTTTCGTCGCAAATCATCTTTCTGTCAGCTCCTGTTGACAGCTTCTGTTTATTGTTTGTTTCTTGGGTCTGTGTGTATCGATCGCAACTCCTCTCTACCTTTCAACATCATTTATGGTGCGACGTAAGTGGATGTAAACTGCGTCGCAAGTTTGATCGGCCAAAGAAGATGTTCAATGTGGACTTGAATGAAGGAGTCTACACTTGTTGCCAATTATCATTTGTGCCTTGGGTCGCAAAATGTGCGGATTCTGTAACATAATCTGTGCACAGTCTATCTGGAAAGTCGGGTTGAACTTCTTATAAAAATGATTATAAAAATAGCCAACATTTAAAAAAACAAAATTACTAACCTGGAATTTTACAAGAACCTAAACAGAGTGATCTGTTTCTGAAATTCTGATTACCCCGATCGCTATGCAGTTTGAAGCTAACCTGATCATTTAATCCTTCTCCTTTCTGATAGCTTCATATTAGACCATACCTTAGAGAAGTTTATCACAAGGGAACAATTCTAATTCTCTACTCTCTAGCAAACGAAAAGCATCAGGGAGTTCTTATCAGCATTCTTGTCTATTTTGCATCTTTCCGCCTCGCCTTCAGACTCCATCCGATTTGTTTTGCGTGTTCATTAGCCTGGTTAACCTTTTCTAGATCCTGGGCCGGTATGGGTTAATCAGGGCAGCACGTGAGGCCTGGGGTCAAAGGGGCCTCGTCCTGCGCTTGGAGTGTGGGATATTTTCTTGGGTTCCTGGAAGGTGAGGGTGAACGCACTTTCTCTCTCTTTTTCTCTCTCATCCTCTCTAGCACCGCCATCCTCTCCACCTGCAACTCTCAGTTTATCTCTAGGGAGTGCAAAACAGGAGATGACACTCTACAAATCGCTAATTAGACTTTCCCAGATAGCCCGGGATGTGGTTTGCCTTTTCGCTTCTATGCAGCTTTACAGCTAAATATAGACGGAAGCTTAATTTATTTAAAATGTTAACATGCAGCTTTGCTTCAGTATCCTGCAGGGATATTTTTTTCCAAAGTATATCTATTTGCATCAATGTTATGACACCTAGCATTATGTGTGTGCAAATGCATTGGAATGTATAGATATACAGTATTTATATAGGGGGATGGACTGTATCTTTCCAGACCCTTTCCTTTTATGTATTTACATTTCAGTCAAATTGTATTTAGTAGATTGAAACTTATACAAACATCTTTCATACTGATTATTTCCGTCTCCTCTTTTTTCCTTTAATTTTAGTTGACAGCCTGCTTTTTAAATTCGTCAACATGACACTTTCTCCCACTGTCAGAAATCGCCTCCTAATCAGCGTCTATCGATTTCCGCACTTCTTTTTCTCCTGTTTCTCCACACCTGAAACATGTCCTTAAAACCTCTCTCTTAACACACAATGATTTACCCCTTTGCTCTCTGCTCACCAACGAAAAACCAATCGATATGCCCGTGTTATTTGTGTGTGATCAGTAAATATTTGGCCTGGTGACATCTTCAGCTTCCCTCCCAATCGATACAGGACCCAATAGGCGGTGTGTTGTAATTTGTAGACAACTACTGTCTCCATGTTGTACCTTTTCTAGCCCTTTTCTCGTTTTATTCTGTCTCCTCTTCTGTTAAGCTCAGTTTCTTCTTGACTCAACCTCGGAGTCACGCCCAGTATCCATTTAATGCGACACGATTCTTAATAAGCTACATGTCTCGTTATCAGCAACTTTCCATTCATGAAACTGGGTGAATCTTATTACGGCTAGACTGTACATTATCGCCGTATAACACAGAAGAATTGATGTTAACCTGATTTTTTGTTTTGCAATGCCGTGCATTCGAAAAGACAATATCTCCGCCAATCCATGAATTGTGCATGTCTTCCACAATACGATACATTTCGTCTTGTTAAAGCAGTGTCATTTCTTAGAATTTTTTTTCGGTTTTGAAACCGGCAGATGCACCGCAGTTCGTACATGGTGATTATTTGAGTGGGAACGCTGGCTAAAAGAGAACTCAGAAATCAAGGAGACATTTCATTTTGAAACGTAATGCTGCAATGTCAACTTTTATATTGGCGAGGCCAGAGGGTTAGCATTATGTTTGATCCTTACGTTCCTACTATTTCTGCTCAATTAGGCCATAATGTTACATGCCTTCACTTTAAGCATACACCACTGGATGCGACCACTGTCAACTTTAAAATGTATTTCTCAAGATAATAATAAAATGTGTGAAGCCAAAAGGAACCTGTTCCCGCCACCACCACTCCATCTCCAATTGCAGAAATATCAGCTTTGCGCAGAAATTACTTCGCTTGTTAATTAGCTTCCCCACAACTGAACCACCTCGTGCCTTTTGAGAAATGTGAAACACAATGATATCTAGCTGAGGTTAGGCTGCACACATTAGACACCTGAAACATATCCAGTTAATTCAGCATCCTTAACAATTGAAAATACACCAAGATATAGGTATGTTCAAAGATCTTTAAATTGGTTTCCCTCGTTTAGCCATTTTACTTGCAGATTTGCTTTTTTTCCTAAAACATAAAAGCATCAAGAAATCGCCTCTGGATAAGCTGTGTATTTTGTTTGTGTAAGTGTATATGTAAGGCCAGTAGAAATATCTATTTCACGTTTAGGCTCTCATATCTTTTGTGTCATTAGAAATGGCTGTATGGAAACGTAGTGGAGCGGCTAATACTGGCAAGATTTGGAAGTGCACATGTACTTAATGATTTAATTGCAGTAGATTCCTAGCCCAGAAACCGGAGGGTGAGCAGTATTTAGCTGCAATCAGGCCAGAAATGTTGCACAAGATTTTTCTCTTGAAAGAGCGCCTATGTGTCCATTGAAGGGCACTGATCCGAAAAGACAGAGGGGACAAATAAAAATCGATCTGCAGCGACCCTGGCCGTCCTTTTCACACGATTCACACACAATCCCCTCTCCACTCTGCCAAGACAAAGGCCTGAGGCTGGGAGATTCTCCATCAGCCACAGATAGCCTTTCGAAAACGCGCAGATAATTTTACATTGGGCACAAACCGCATTCTCTGTCAACAATTCATCTCAAAACCTCAAAGTAATCTTCGCTCTTCCACAGGAGCGTTGATGGGGTAAGGACTGAGGCTGTGAAGGAGGAAGAGGCGAGGGGGTGGGGGCGGTTAAATATTGGGGCAAATCATTACCTTTGTATTCCGAGGCACAAACAACTTTATAGAAGGAATGTACTGAAACCAGATTTATTTTGACCGACCAAAGTTCTCTAAACTCCTGTTACCAAATCAAATCAGTTACCATTTCGGAGGGCAGAGATGGTAAAAAGGATTGCAATTTAATTTTTCTATCTCTCTCTAGTTCTAACTGAGCGTTAAAGTGACTGTGATCAGTTACAATTTGAACTGTTTTCGTGCACTTTTGGTTTTCCAATGCGAAAGATTGATTGGGAATTGTAGTAAAAAGCTGTGGAACTAATCACAGCAAAGGGGGCGAAAATTGTCCAGGACAGGGCAGCGTGAGAGGGTGGGGGGTGTCGTTGGTTCTGGTGGTGGGGGAATGTTGTTTAGATAACGCGGCTCGCATTCCGCTACACTTCCACCAGCTCCAGCGGCCGCGGCACTCCCTGAAAGTGCACCAAAAGACTGGGCGAAAGTTGAAATGGCAAATCGAAAGTGCTTCCCCGCGTTCTGAATATTTATGTAAAGCCTCTCGCTTCTCGCCAAAAGCATAGCCTTCTATCAGTTTACACTATCGGTCGCGCAAACAGATGACGGCCGATGGAATGAATGATTCTCTTCAATAGACAAATAGATCAGGTGAGGAGGAGACGGGGCCCTCCTTTAGTTCACCTGCCAGAGAAAAAAAGAGATTCATCTCACTCAGTAGTTTCCAACTCAGTTCCGCCAAGATTCACAACTTCCTGTGTCCAGAGGAGACTCGAACCCATCACGACGCAAATAATTTCGGACAGTGAACAAAGACAATTGCAAGCGATGATGTTTGGTATGTTTTCTTAAAATAAATATATGTATTTTACTTAGGGAAGGAAAGGTGTTTTTTTTCTTAGTCAATACACGATCGTTCTTAAACACCTATATGTATTAATCCATTTCTGTTATTTTAACATCAGGCAGGTTTTGAATTTCAACACATGTTCTAATTCGGAGGATATTTAATATCCGTTAAGACAATTAGGGATTTTTTGCTTTAATTAATGTTAGATTTGTTTTTTTTAAAAAAGGACATTAAATCAGGCTCGTGCTTTTTTTTTAAAAAAATCTCTCTCTATGTTTGGATTTTTCTTGATAATAAACCACCGGATTGTTGCGTTCATTGCCTGCTAAATTAATAGCGATCAGTCCCGGACTTTCGTACCGCGGAGCGTATCGCTATCTCTCACCCGCTATGCAATAATGTGGATAGACAACCTTACGACCAGAAATATGACAAATCTCGACAACTTAGAATTAAAAGGAACTTCGATTTTTTTCCCCTCAAGATGTGGCCCGTTGTAAGCTAGAAACCCAAAGGATCTTTGTCCTGCGTTTCAATGAACTGGATTTTAGTTAAATTTTAGTTCGTGGTTAAACTGTTGTGTAATAGTGATTTGATTTACAACACGAGTTCATATTTAAAACTTTCTTCTTAAAAAGAAATAAATCACCGAATCGTCTCGAGAGAAAATAGCCGTGTTTACAATCAACAGATTTTTTTTTGTAATTTCACAATAAATTGGTACTCACCATTTTTACCTAGATCCTCGGAAGCGGCTGATGATTTGGGATTTTTTTTTAAAGAAAGAGTATATTTGCTTATTGGGAAATGAAGCACCCGGCTTCGATTTGGCTTTGCTGCGTTAGAAGAAGCCGCTTTTTTTTTTGGGGGGGGGGGGGGGGGGGGGTGTGGGGGGAGGAGGTGGGAGAAAAAGCGAATCTGTTACCAATCGGTTGTTTTAGAAATAAGACACATGCCCAGTCATCTAAGTCAAGCCAGTGGCCAGGCAGATCTAGAGGGGGAAGAAACACAAAGCGACGGAGATCAGCAGTCCCGCTCAGCAACGTCCGAGTCAATTACAGCAAAAATCCTAAAGAATTAATCACATTAAAAGTGCAGAAGTTTTTTTTTGTGGGGGGTTGGTGTATAAAAACGCGTTGCGAGCGAGCAGGCGCCGCGCTCCCTTTGAATGGCTTTTCTCCTCTGGAGTTCTACAGCGACACTCCGTACGCTAGGTGGCAGCCAGATACTGTACAAGATTTTGACAAATTCTCCAGCATATGCTGCGATTTAGCACTGTAAATTTTTCAGAAGCCCGCTTCAGTGACAGCTCCCGGCGGTTATCAAAGTGCCACAAGTCACCGCTTAAAAACTGCAATGACTTTGAGATCACCGGAACATAATGGGAATCACTTTCCCCATTTATTGTGTTGTAATGTAGTGTTGGGGGGGGGGGGGGGGATGGGGGCAGGGGGGGGGGGGGAGAGAGAGAAAAAACAGGGCAAATTCACAGAGACCACAAATTCAATAGATCTAGCTGGTTATCAGGGAACAACTGGGAAGTAAGTGGCATCCAGTCCGTGTTATAAATAGTTTCTCTGGCCATGCCATGGTTTGTGCCCGCTGCAATATTCAATTTAAAAAAACCGTATATTTTCGCTCAATCCTTTAGAAATCATTTAATTTGAGAGGGACTGGTTTCTAACTAACACGTTGTTTTGTTTCACAGTAAACCAAAGTAACTTTTGAAATGATTACAAAGCACAACCTGTCCACTTGTAATAAAGAAAACAGGGATTACATTCACTGATAATAAACCCAAACTTTTCTCGAGAAAAGTTATTAGCAGGAACCACCATTCATCTGATAACATTGATATCATTGCACGATGGTTTAATTAATAACAAAAGACATTCACTTCATATTTCACAAAATTAACTGCATGTTGCATTTTAGACTGTTGAATGTCAATACTTCATTCTGGTCTTTTGTCTGGCCTTTTACAAACAGTTAAATTTGAAAAGATGCATGCAATTTCCAGATTATAACATATTACTGTAGCTGCTGTGCTGAAGATTTTGTCCAGTCTTTGCTGATGTGTGTGTGGTTTCTGTGTGATTGCTTTGTCAAGTGAACATCAAGACGAAATTGAATTTGTTTACCCTCAAGTAACCAGACCATCGTGGGTTATACTTTTTAATCACTTTATTGAATTGTAAGCACATTGCGAAGAGGCTGGTCCCAATTAGTATATGCGTTCAAGTAGGTTTTTGAAAGAAAGTCGACACGGCAGAGGAGGGAAATAATTCCTCTCAAGTAACGGTATTTAGGCTACTAGCCATTGCACCTCTAATGGAACACCTGTTTAATGCAACGTGTCCCTAATTTCACATTTTATATATTAGCTGGGGAACCATGCAATGGTCGTTTTAGCACGGAAATGTTTGAACATTATCAGTAACACGTACTTTGAATTTTCAAGATTTACTTGTCAAATATACAGGATTCCTTCTAAAATGCGTACGGAAGTGTATATAGCATATTAAACACTGAAATGCGCATTTAGACCCCAGCGCCAGATAAATCTCACACATGGCAATTTCCTACAATAACATATTTCTCGTTATTTTTCTGTCCATACAATTGCATGCATTTATTTAGCAGACGTATTTTCGCAAGCTATCTATTACTATAATTAAATATAAACTACAATGCAGCTCGAGCCTCCAAAACCATTGAGTTTACCTGAGTTTATATGCTACTCGCGAACATTACATTTGCCAATTTTGTTCTGTTGAATCATCAATTTCTTAGATAATGCTGGTAGCGCTGCCAACAGACTAACCCCATGCAACCGAAATGACCACTAAATATAATAGGGTATAAATAGAGTTGTCTTTCTTCCAAAATAAAGGCACTGGAAATTCGAATCCATTACTACACAGGGGCAGGGAGCGAAAGTGGAATCGGGGAAGCTCCGCTCCAAAGATTCACCGCTCGTCCACAGAGTTTTGGGTATTTTAATTCGAAATTATTTAATAATCTGTATGCATCTCTATACGTCTATATGTATCTCACTAAGTACCTGCACACTTCAAAGCTCGTTTCACTTTTAAGTATTTCAAAGTAAACGTGATAGTTATCCGTATTAATAATGGTTCATCAGATGAATAAGACCCTCTCGAGCATTCTTGTTTTTTTTCTCAGGCTACACACCTTCTGCAATGTAAAGGGACAATTATTCTTCATAAAGCAGCGTAGCTGATTTCTGACATAGCGATCCTTAATTTCATTTGGATACTTTCATAAAACCTCTAATAATCCCCGTCACACTTCTAACAGCTCCCGTTAGGATGTCTCAATCAATGGAAATTCATCGCCGCCAATGTTGCATCTTCAATACTAACTTTTTTGTCCAAAGCTGATTTGTGAATAGTATGGTTTTCCGGTTTTAATAGGGCATTGGTATTCGGGAATTTGCTTGGCGCAGAAAGGTAGAAAATTGCATATATGTATGGTATAGAACAACAATATACAATATAGCTATAGTCTTGCAAGCTTTACCGTGGGTTCTTTATTAATGTCAAGTAAGATTTTCATAGTGCAAGATTTCACCTCAAATAAAGGACGTGTTTAGCATTAGTCTGAATTGCGTTTGTTCAGTGTTGCTGCATTCCTGAGCCTTTTTTGTATAATTTTATAAGATTATTTAATCTCTATATGTTAATCTATGATAGTCACGTTTAAAACATTTCATTCTTTCTGCTACCCAATTCTTTGCAGTTTTAAAAAAGAAAATCTGTGTGTATGTACGTGTGTGTGTGTGTGTGTGTGTGTGGGTAGGGGGTTCTGGTTAGGAGAGGGAGGTGGGTGTAAGAAATAAAAAACTTATTTTTTCGAAGTAGACCTCTGCGCATGGATGTAATGTAAATTTGTTGCCGGCCAGGACGTGCTGGATAATAAGTAAGGTGCCTATCCAATGCGGTGCAGGGGGCGGGCCAGATGTCCCAGCCCCTCGAACCTAAAGCTCTGACCAGTCGCCTTTGATTGTCAGTCGCCAGCAGCCGCCGCTTGGCTCCGTCACTCGGCAGCGCCATATAAGGAAAGCATCTCCATAGAAACGTGTCAGTTTCAATAGTCGTGTCAAAGTTCACTATATACAGCCATCCGCGCAGATTTCCCCTTTCAGAAAAATTACTCCGCAAGCCCGCTCGTTCAAATCGGATTCACTTCCAACCCCCTTTTGCATATTTGATCAGTTTGATTCTCTCTCTCTTCCCTTATTTTGCCTCCTCTCGCATGAGAGAGGTTCTATAGCTCCTTTTTTTTCCACGACGTCGACTCCTTTTTTTTTGTAGTCTCTCTCTCTCTCTCTTTTTGCTGGCGAGTTGTTGACTCTCTTCGCGTGTATGTGTGTGCAGTTCTACCAGTACCAGTACGGCGGAGAATTTATGATCAGTTGATGTTCGGGCACTTCTACTCCGGATCGTACATCTGCCTTCAAGAGTCGAGTCTCTCTCTCTCTTTTTGTTTTTTAATATTTAACCTTTCATCCCTCTTCGTCCTTTTTTTTATGGGTTTCCTGAATGGCTGACTGCGTGCTTCCCTGGTCCTGGCCCCCCGACATTCGCTTCTTCTCTGCCGATCGGGTTTGAACTGCTACTCTCTCTCTCTTTCTCTCTTTCTCCCTCCCTCTATTTTTTTTTTCCGTTGTTGTCAGCTAATCGACTCTTCTTTCTTCATTCTTCCCCCAACCCACCCACCCCCCTCCCCACCAACACCACCTCATCTGCCGATTCAAAAGACAAGACATTTTTTTTTGTCTGATAACACTCTGCCCGAGATATGGCAATGGTAGTCAGTACGTGGCGAGACCCGCAGGACGACGTGGCCGGAGCGCAGGGCACACAGCCACCCCCTCCTCAGCAAGGACCGCAGCCGCCTTCTGGAGCACCCCTTACCCCGCAGACCCCAGGCCAGCCGGGAGCCCCGGGAACCCCGGCCCAGCCCAACCAACAGAGCCAGCAACAAGGCGAGAAGCAGCAGCAGCATATCGAGTGTGTGGTGTGCGGAGACAAATCGAGCGGCAAGCATTACGGCCAGTTCACCTGCGAGGGTTGTAAGAGTTTCTTTAAGAGAAGTGTGCGCAGAAACTTGACGTACACATGTCGTGCCAACAGGAACTGCCCCATAGACCAACACCACCGCAATCAGTGTCAGTACTGTCGCCTGAAAAAATGCCTCAAAGTCGGCATGAGACGGGAAGGTATTGAGAATTCATTTATTTAAAATGTTTCAGCTACCATAGCCAGCCCCTTACTTCCCAACCCCCCCTCCACCCCACCCCACCCAGCAGCAAAAAGCTCTCACTTCCATTCTATAAAGTTGCTCTGTGTTGTTGAATACTAGTTGAAATCAATTGCTATCACCTCTCTGTACTTTGCAGGGTGCTTGGGGTCGAGAAAGTCTTTTAAGTGTTTTTTTTCCTTGATGTCACTGTGTGTGTTTGAGAGAGAGGGAGAGCCTGTGTGTGTGTGTGTGTGTGTGTTTGAAAATAGATGAGGACTAACCGTAGAAAGCGTGCTTTGATTGCAATCTAATTTGAAAAATCTGTTATGCTACACATGAAACTTCTCAAGAAAAGAGGGGAGGGTGTTGAGAATGCACAGTGCAAGTTGGAGCAGTTTGCAGAGTAAAGTTCAGTTAGGAAAATAAATCAGCCATTGTTGTAAAATACTCAATCAGTTTTTGCATGTTTTAGGCAAATGACATAGTAAAATAGCATAGCAGTTCTCGGCTTAAAATATGCAGTCTAGCTTTAAAACATGTTGTACAGTCGGTGGGAATTAAAACAAAAATTATAGTGTATACACCAGCTTTTGTTGTTTGTAAATGGTTAGGATGTGTATTGTATGCAAACTGTCTGAAAATGTGGTAAGATTCAGGTTTCAATATCTGTAGTCTATTCTTTTCGCACTGCAGCAGTCCAAAGGGGAAGAATGCCACCTACACAACCGACTCCAGGCCAGTTCGCCTTGACAAACGGAGATCCACTCAACTGCCATTCCTATTTATCGGGATATATCTCCCTGTTACTGCGGGCCGAGCCCTACCCGACCTCCCGCTACGGCAGTCAGTGCATGCAACCGAACAATATCATGGGCATTGAGAACATTTGTGAACTGGCTGCTCGGCTGCTCTTCAGCGCCGTGGAATGGGCGAGGAATATTCCTTTCTTCCCGGATCTGCAGATCACGGACCAGGTAGCCCTGCTGAGGCTGACCTGGAGTGAGTTGTTTGTTCTGAACGCTGCCCAGTGCTCCATGCCTCTTCATGTGGCTCCTCTCTTGGCCGCCGCTGGGCTGCACGCGTCCCCTATGTCTGCAGACAGGGTCGTTGCTTTCATGGATCACATAAGGATCTTCCAGGAGCAGGTCGAGAAACTCAAAGCTTTGCATGTCGACTCGGCAGAGTACAGCTGCTTAAAGGCTATCGTTCTCTTCACTTCAGGTAGGCAGATATTCATTCCAGAATATGGCTGATCTGTAATCAGAACAGCCATGATATCAGATCTGAATGAGCATGCAGTCATATACTCAGCTCTCATCTAAATGTAATGTCATTGTATCCTTTCTATAACCTCTATATTAAAACAGACGGGACTAGAACGCTTTTATATTTTAGTACAATGTCAGTTTTAAAATATGATGAAAATATTTATTGAAAAATACATTTATCCACTAGTGATGATTTTCTCAAAGGCAGTTACTGCACATTTTGCATACCTATCACAATATTTATATAAAACCACGGGCAAATGAAAATCTGGGAGCGATTAAAATATAGCTATATTTTGTCAGTTTACAAACATTATATGCTCAGTCGAATGTCCCTCACATTGTGTGCAGATTTGCTGCATTTAAGTTGCAACAGTAGCGCAATCATTCATCTGGGCTGAGTATAAAGCTTTCAGGGGTTGATATCAGGAAACAGAAATTTTCAGTTTATGTGGGAAAACGGTTCACAATCCTTTCCTTGTTGTCTTAGGGTGATCTGGGTATCCAGAGGACTCCCTGGACCCCTTCCAATGCTTAGGTCGTGACCCAAGCTTCCTTTTCTATATTATTACTTCACACATTAAAAAAAGATGCTTTTCCATCACGTCCTTTTTCAAAAATAAAAAAAAACAAACTCATCAAATTAGAAGCGAACATTTTGTTAGTGGGAAAAATTCGGGCGATTGAGTTTAAGTGGGGGTGACGTGTTGTGTGTTTGCTTTAAGTTATCACATGCCAGTTTTTATGAAGTAGTATTTTTCTTAGTCTTTTTTTAATACTTGAATTACCAACCGACTTGGAAATACTTTTAAATGTTGTGCGGTTTTATTTTGTTTGTTCAGTCTACTTGATCCTACTCAACCAAGAGCAATCGATGACATTACCATAGCAGTTAATTTATTACTATTTGTAAAATGTCAGGCCTTGTGTGCAGTGAAGCAAACTCACTGTTTTGTGAGCACTTTGGTGTTACACGCTATTGGGAGAAAAATATACACGCATAGATGTATAACGTTGCTCGCCGGAGATGGTCCAAATCTGGTTTAAGTTTAGAAAACCCAAAAGTATTATGCAAAATGTGGTTGTGAATGGTTGCTGTATCTGTGCTTTGTGTTTTGCTTTGATGCCTATAATAATATGCGTCTGTTGGGCTGGGTTTAGAGCATTGCAAGATGCAATGGTTAGGTCAGGTCATAACCTATGCTCTCTAATTAAAGGTCCTATGCAAGTATGGGTGTAATTTATTTAATCCTACACTTTTTTTCTAATATATTTCTTTTTTCACTCTTTCCTTTGTGCCCCATTTCCTCAATGAAGATGCTTGTGGCTTGTCTGATGTGGCCCATATAGAAAGCTTACAGGAGAAATCGCAATGTGCTCTGGAGGAATATGTTCGCAGCCAGTATCCGAATCAACCGACCCGCTTTGGGAAGCTTTTACTTCGTCTCCCTTCTCTTCGCACCGTCTCATCTTCTGTCATCGAGCAATTATTCTTCGTCCGTTTGGTAGGTAAAACCCCAATAGAAACCCTGATCCGTGATATGTTGCTATCCGGGAGCAGCTTCAACTGGCCTTACATGTCGATTCAATAAATAGAAGGGGGAGGAAAAATGCAAGTGACATTATTTAGCAAATTCCTTCTGTATTGGGAGGAAATAAAAAGCTGTTACAAGTTTACCTATGTGACACAAAAAAATGAAGAGAGGGAAGAAAAAAGGACTGTGGATTTCAATGACTGTACACGAACTTAGAAAAAAAACGCGTTCAAAAACTCTCCTGTGTCGTTCAGAACAACTTGCTACTTATCATTTTTGTAACAAAAGGAAATTAGTCTTTTATTTTGGTTTATTTTGTAAACTTTTGAGAAATATCGATATAAAGATAAGTGCATTTAAACAAGAATTTCAAAATTTGGAGGAAAGAAAATAACATTTTCCAAATTATTATAAATTGTCCTGTGTCTATGTATCTATAGCTGTTTTGTATTTTTCCTGGTTTCAAACCAGTCTCCTCTGTGATTCTCTACTAATGATTTTGATATAACCATTGCTTCTTATCAGATACGGTGTATCACGTAAATATGTTCTGCAAGAATTAAAACTGAATCCACTAAAACGTTAGACGAAAGGTTTTATTGACAGGATTGAAACTTAATGCTGGAAACGCACTTATAGTGTTAACTCATAAGACGTTTAATTTGGGGAAAAGGGACGGCAGACCTATATTAAATGATACACACTTGTAATTTAAAAATCCATTGTTGAAAACTCGTTAATATTGACATGTGGAGGGGGCGGGGGGTGGGGGGAGGACTACATTGTTCGTATATTTCTAAAGCAGAAATTTTTATGTGTCCAAGACACAGTACAATTTTGTTTCATTAAATTTAAGAAAATTTTAGTGATCTAAATGTGGATCCATTTAGTCCCTGTTGCAGTATAGAGTCCGACCAGGCTCCAGAAAGAGCGCCTGTTTGTATATTTCCGACACATTTGTAACAATTATCAACCCGTTGCCCTTTTAAAGGAAAAGTAACGCCACAGTTTCTTTTCTTGGATTCAGCATGGAACTCTATGTCGGCACTTACTATTTGACATGTGGTTAATTAAGTATCTAGAGTTTACAGTCGTGTGTACAAGCTGAAGGGTTTTTTTTAAGAAGTGCAACATTTCTGTACTGTAAGAGTTATGATTGGATTGTTTGGTCAGTCCTGTGTGTTATATTCAAGAAAAATGAAAGTGTTCGGAGATTATAATATTATTTGATATATGGAACTTTTTCGCTGTTACAACTGTATGTTCACCCAAGGAAAAAAAAATACTCATTACAATGGTCAAACATCGCAGTTTACTGGAGTCATTACAATTCGTGGATTATTTGTCTTATTTACTCAATATACCTGTATAGTTTACTACCACTGTCTGTAGTAGTGGGCAAACCACATGCTCTTTCAATGAAAGGATAAACCGTGGACTCATGCTGCACCTTGCTTTTTGGGTTTAGCAGTGACACCTTAAAGATGCAGTCGAACGACCCCAACATGAGACGCCGTTCTCATCCCCTTTTAAATTCAAAATGCCATAGGGATTTTGACCACCGACCCTTATTTAGTTCTAACTTAAGTGCCTGTGCAACCAATGTACATTAGACAGGTGTTAGGAAGCATGGATCATTATGTGTTTTAATGGTCGAGTTTTTGTTTTGAAGCTTATTGTGTCTAAAGTTCACGCACAGAACACACTTAACAAGCAATTGCTACTAGGAACAGTGTTGATTGTAAATAAAATATATTAAATGAGATTTATTCAAAAAGTATGTCTGGAAAAATGTGGTTGCCAATTTTTGTTATTGGAAGTTCTTCAAACTGAGGATGATGTGACTGACGTTTGATGTGTAGCACTATAAGTGAGCCTGATTTAATGTATATAAATATAAATTCATTTGATTTTTTATATATGGGAATAGACTGTGAGAGCATGGCCACAGGTCGCTAACACATTTTACATTTGTTACATACATGTAAATGTTGGATTGTATAGAAGATATACATTTTGGCGATTGTTTGCCTTCAGTGCTCCCATATACCCTTGTATTAAAAACAAAACACAAAAAAAAACAGAGCGAGCTGGTTTGAGTTGGCCAAGCCATTTGTTCCAAGCTTTTCTGGTAGTGCTGCTACCTACACTGCAGTGTGAAAACTTGCATTTTGTCCCTTTTACAAAAAAAAAGACAAAAAAAAACTTTTTTTGTGTGTGTGGCTATCCAGTCACATACTACATCATGTTGTGGTCGCACACAAAAAAGAATCATTTTGTATAGTTGATGGAACAGTGATCTTTACCTGTTGTAGAGACAGATCTGGACCAGAAATGATGTATGGTTGTGATTATTAACACTTTGCAGCTGACCCACGTTTTTTTTACTTCAGGGTATTGCTACGCTGTTCTAACTTATAGATCGAGCCTTTTCAGATGTTTTTTTTATTGCAAGTAATATGTGTATGGAGTTACTACGCCAGACTCCTGTTTGTGTTAGCTATTGTATACAGCGTTTTTGTTGTAAATTGTTCTTGGTATTAAATTATAATTTATGGCTTTGAATCGAAGGCTCTCACTGTTTTATTCCCTATTTTCTTAATGTAAATATTGGTAAACGGAGGCCTTGATCATAACCAACTATTGTACATAATGTCGTCAATACATAGTATGAAACTATCTCTGTACAGCAAAGTTTGATTGCAAGATTAAATGTTCTACATTTAGTTTAGGTTAGTTTATAAATACTAACACGCGATCTCCTTCCCCTCCCCACCCGACTCCAAAAGTTACCCCCATTCTAGCTGCGTTAGAACAATAAAATTAACCCGGGGGTGAAACTGACAAAAGGGATTGAAATTGACGAGCTTGTCCTTTAACTGGTGAGATCTGAAGCTGTTGAAATATGGTGACGCTCGCCTGAAGTGTCCATTTATTTTTCCTGCGGCTTTTTTTATCTGATCTTACTTCGCATTTCTGTGCTAGGGGTTAAAAGAAACCAGTCAAACATGATCTGCAAGCTTGCATGGCTCCGGCGTGCCGCCCAATCTCTCTCTCTCTTTCTCTCAAACACTTTTTTTTCGCAGAGAGTGAAGGGAGGTCTGTGCAATATGACTTCACTCGGCATTCTCAGCAACCCAAGTGATTTGCCTTTCACCGCTAATGACCAAATTCTGAGGGTGGGGGCCTATCAGATCATGTTTTACAACGCGGCTTGGCGATGTTTAAACAGCAACAATAACAAAACAGAAAGCCCAGTTGAGAGGGCATAATTCAATATTATACGATCTGCACTGCACCAAATGTAGTGCGATTTCTGAAGGTGCCTTTTTTTCTCTCTCTCCCTCTTAAAAGAAGAGGACGCGGTTGCAATGTTGCAGAAAGTTTTGTGCATTCGGTGTGTCTTTAATGGGAGTTTTATTTTGGGGAGTAGAGGTTTGGAGGTTGATGTGGGGTGCAGTTGTAACCGGAGATCCAGTGTGTGAAAGTATGTGTTCAGCCGGCTGCGTTTAGTGTCCTGTTAGCAAGCCAACATGGCGGCGTGTAATATGTTGCCGAGCCCGAGCAAGCTGTAATAGGAAACACATTTCAAACCCCTTTTTGCTATTCGTCTACAGAGCGGCTCCAATAAAACGATTAGCAGCAGGATCTGTGTAACGGCTTATTTATTTATTCCTTTGCAATCGCAGGCGAGGGCGATCCAAGGGGAAGGGATTGGGATTGGCGGGGGGGGGGGGGGAGGTGGTGTGCTTGCTGTTGGTGGGGGTAGACTGTTGGTAGTGGTGAAGGAGGAACCTCGGGTCTGGAAGTGCAGTTGTCTTTTTTTTCCGCTGAAGCCACCAGATTTTATTCCTTGCAAACAGTTCTCGAAACACACACACAAACACACACACACACACAAAAAGGCCCCGGCGTTTCACGCAATCCCATTGTGGTTTGTCATTTAAATATGCAAAAACAACAAAATCGCCCATCCTCTCAAGGCAATCGTCTTTTATAGGGGAGCCGTTTACTCGCCGCAAAACACAGCGATACAAAATAGCAGTGTCTCTTTGCATTGGCAGTTGTCTCTTTACCAAATCTGTTTACATTGCTCCGCTCCTCATAACATGCATCCTCTTTCTGTTTCTCCGTTTCAAAATCGGGTTTGGTGGTAAAGAGCGAACGGGTTAAATTCAGGCCGGTGCTGCTCAGCTTTCCTGGTGTGAGGGCAAAACTAAGACCCAAAAACGCGAGCGATTTAAACAAAGTTTGCATCCGCGGTGCCATTGACTTCAGGGGGGAGAATGTATTTACAGCTTTCGAGACGCAGACACGCTCAGAATCTTAAAACCCTGCTCGCATTTATTTATTTAAACTAGGCTGAAAGTTGTTTCAGACGATTCTCTCACCCCCCCCCCCCACCACCCCATTTTCTCGAATTTCAAAGCCTCCCTACTGCGCTGTTACCTAATTAATGGTGAAACGCAACTAAAGCTAATTACTCAATAATTTTAAAGCAGTTAAGGCTGGGCGTTGGTTGTAACAGGATTCGAGTTAGTTAAGAAAAAAAAGTTTGTATGGCTGTTAAGCTCATTCAATGTAAATACATATTTTTAAAAGTATCGCTTGAATATTCTTTAAACATAGGGCCTCGAAAAGGTTTTTTTTAAATTTAATTTCAAAACATTAAGCACGGGAGAATATCTGTGATGTCTTTCAAAATTTGAGTTATACATATATAGTCCAATGCACAATTCATTTTAATGCACCTTTCAACTCAAAGATGATTGCCATTATATTCACAACCTCAAAGGGACTGGGGATGCAATTTTGCAACAATTTGTATCATGCTTCTCGTGGGCTGATTTCAGTTGACAACGCGTGTGCTGGGTTTGAACTCTATAATTTGCTCTTATGTCCCCGCATTAGGAGCGTACAGTGAACTAATGAGCGCTTGCTTCTCCGAATGTCACATTTATTTATTTTCTTCTGCAGAAAGTTTGAGGAAAAGCGGAGGGTTTGCACCAAGTCCCAGCCGTTCCTGGTAAAGCACCGGACACATCCATACAGACAGATACGCACACACTTCATTCCTCGATGATTTTGTTTTAAAGAGTGTGATCTGGAATGGTGCTGTATTCTGTCACTTACCTTACACTTTTAAAAAAATGAAGTTTGACCAATAATCGTGTAAGAATAGAACAACGCACGCACATACACACTTGCATCCAGTCTTAGTATGTGTAGAACTTAATACTGACATTGCAACGACAGGAACGAAAGATGGACAAACAGAGCTGTCTGGATTTTAAATAAAGTGCAATTCTTCAAGAAACCCTCTGTTCGGCTTGCAGCGATGACAACATACCACTAGATAGGATTCAATACGTTTTACACAAGTTTTTTTTTGCTTTCCCCCCTCCCCACCCCGAGATCCCTCCACTCCCTCCTCCCCAGGAGGTTGTCTATCTTAAGCAGTTTTACCTTTTGAGAGGAGATGGCATAAATCTCTTGACAAGGGAAGTGTTATTGATTACATTGTTAAGATACAAGCAGACACACGCATTTTGTGTCCTTTACAGACTAAAGACTGGCGTAAGTTTATTTTAAAATATCTAATTGAGAGACGTAAACTGCGCTAGGAGAGGAATATAGGGCGCTACAATTCCAGGCCTTTTTATCTGAGCACTCAGATGCTATGCCGCCTAAGGTGTGTGACTGAAAAGATTCTCCCGTCGTGCCAAAAAGGGCTGTTCATTCATATCCCTGTGTATATATATTTGATAGCGGTTTGATGCGGTGAAGCACTTTTTGGAAGCACGATAACCCGATTACCACTAACTTGTGCCTTTGATGCTCCAATTCTAAATTTATGTAATCAGACTCCCCACGCTCTTTCTAAAGTCTTTTAATAAATGTCTATTAAAGCGCCACAAAAACGGGATAAATTTACTGTAGCTGCCGCCTTACAGGAAATAAATGCTAATGATGGATTTACCACCAGGGATTCGCCTTCAACTCCACCAGACTGCTGTTCGCGGCCCAGTCCTCTACAACTCAAAGCTTCCACACTATTTATTTTCAGTTCAAATTGACATTTCTTCGGAGGGGAATTAATTTATTGACAGCACCACGAAATAATGTTTCCCCTCTCTACTCCTCCGACTTTTTTTTTCCTCATAAACGAGTGATTTGCGAATCCCTTTGTGCAAACTTTTTTTGCAGGCTTCATTGAGATGTCTCTGTTCTGCTTGTCTGTCAAGTTATCTCTATGCACACAAAGAAAGTGCTTCTAAATGGACTTAGTGCTCAGCGTGTGTGCTCTCTAAATGTTAGAAAATTGTGCCATCTACCCGTTATCCACAGAATTGTCACTTAAGGACCTACTTCGAGTTTCAACCACAAGTTAAACTCAACAGGAGCGGGACTGATTCAAAGTGGAGGAAGGCTATATTACCTTAATGCTTGCATTCAGACAGAAGTTAACTGCTTCACTTGATTTTTTCTCCTGTTTCTCATATTAATAATGTTCAGTTGGATTAAACCCAGCCTATCTTACCCACCTGTTAGCCTGAAATGTAGCAACCAACGTTTGAGGACTGTGTAAGTTGCACAGAAATTTGAACACCGCTAAAGCTATATCCAATAACATATTTTGTTCCATTATTTTTACGATGAGGCATCACTGATTTGTTTCCTCGGGGAAAAACAGGCTCCTGTTTTTTAAAAAAATCAGTTCTGGTATTTCCAATAGCGAATAAGGTGCGCACACACTAAAGGAGTAATGCACAGGGATATAATTCGCAGGCGTGAGGGGATTACGTTTGCTCTACCCACTAAGCGAGAATTTAAACAAATCATCCTCGTATTATCAGAAGTGTTTCCCCGTTTCTTCGACTTTTAAGTCCACGGGCACTTCTATATTCATCCTACTGATGAGAGGAGCACACCAATGTAGATTGAATGGTATCAGACACCAACAGTTTTTTTTTGCGTTGGAACTGATGTCAATGCACAGACAAGTACACTGAGCCGAGTACATTAATAAGGAAACCAGTTTTGTAACTTTGGCGCTCCGGTTCGAGAATTTCGTTGCAAGCACTTAGCAACTCGTATTGGAGAGCAGATATTCCCCAAAACGGGCTCAAGGGTATAGGAAACGTTCCTCCAAATTTCAGTCGTTATTCCCAACACTTAACTGAAATAACTCAGAGCTAATAATTAAACAGACCCTAGAGTTTGGACGGGATTTTACAATCAAACAAGCATTTTTGTTGCCTGTTTCTAATTGCTAGACGAGATTATGTGAATGCTTCGGAGATGCAGCCTAAATTGTTAACAAAAGTTGCTGGTTGTTGAGTAGCTGCGTGCTAAAGATGAGGCTGATTATATCATTGCTACGCACCATAAATGAGATGTTCTGGGATCTGAGGGTCAACCATCGATCCCTTCCTATGTAACGAAAGGACGGGTTAATTTTCTCTCATTAGCATTCCCATTGCACAAACCTACAGATTGACAACTAACACATCTGCTCTGTGCTTAATTTTTTAAAAAAAACGCCTTGCCCAAGTCAGAAAACACAAGTCTTATTTTTTTTTGTGTGTGTGCCTTTTGCTAGTTGTGGAAAAAAAACACACGATGACACCCAGTCATTCCCTGCTTTCCAGTCAAGTATTTGTCTCAATTCCACCTTTTTTTTGTTTTATTATTTCTTTTTCCCTCTTTTCTCTCCCCTTCATCCCCGACGTCCAACCACATTCTGTCTTCTCACACCCTCACCCTTCCTCTTTCTCTATATCCCAGCGCCTTGATGTTTTGTTTGCTCTGTGAAATAGACGAGGTTTCGTCGGCACCAAAGTGGCAAAGTTCAGATTGAGGGAGAGGGTGAGAGAGAGAGAGAGAGAAAAAAACTCCATCAAGACGAACAAAAGGATGCCTGGGCTTGGAAACTATAGCATGGATATGAAAACCGCAGTTTCGACTGGTGTGTGTATGCGTGTGTGCGTGTGTCTGTGTGTGTCTGTATGTGTGTGTGTCTGCGTGTATTTTAAAGGTTTCTTTGAACTGCCTTTGTGCTGAGTCGGCGCTGCTTCTTGCCAATGCAAGTCACGGTCATACGAACTTTGTGTTAACCTTTTATGTCGAATGAATCTTTTCATTTGGAAAGCCATAAATCTCATTCCGTAGCTCCTTTTGTGCAGCGCGCTACGACTTAGTAAGCCAAGTGTGCGTTCAACAACAAAAAAAGTAGGAAAACAAAAGTTGCAACCGATAGAAAGTATAACTTTAAAAGCAAACAAAAAAATCAGATTCCAGTGTAAAGTGCGGGACTGGCTGTTCACAGGAGGCATCGAGGAAGCAATCGAAGTGGAAACGGAGCGCTCACATGCACAGTAAGCAAGCTATTTTCTAAAAACCTCCTTCAAGGTTTACATGGAGACGATGATTTATCGTTTCGAAACGGTCATTATTTTGGTGAATTTCAAGTAGTTAGGACCTGCTGTGAGTGAGCCGAGTGGTTAGAAACGGGACGAAGGACAGTGAGGGTGTGAGAGAGAGTTACAGCAAATAGGGAATACTTAAAATAAATGGTCATTTGAAAAGCATGCTTGTAAACGAGGTGAACAGCGACACGCACACGCGAAAAAGAATCTTTTAGCCGAAGTTTATGTCGAACTGTCAGCAATTGGGGAGGGGGGTGGAATGGGGGAAGGGCTTGTAAATGTTGTGCATGCGCGAGAAGGGATGAGTAAAGAGAGAGCGGGGGAGAGAAAGTTTTAACATTAAAGGTCTGGCCTGCAAAACTCTCCGGCTGTAAATGGAAATATCAGGATCCCATTAAACCATGACTGTTAGACTGGTCATTCCCGTACTGTGATGAATTTGTGTGTTTTATTCTTGTAAGTGAGTCTTTTTTGTGTAGGGCGGGTTCGGTTTTATTTTAAAACTAATCGTTGAGTTATTGGTATGTGATTGCCCGTTCGTTATGTACGTTTGGAACCTACAGTAATAATTTTAACCATAAAATGTTCTTTAGACTGCGTATGGACTATCCGCTGCGTCGTCCGGTGTTCCAATCACCACCTATTTGTTTCCCTTTCCCTCCTTTTTTTCTCATCTCTCTCCTCCTTTGCTTCCTTCTCTTTCTTTTCCTACCTGCGAACGTTTCATTATTAATACGTTGTCCCAGTCCACTATTACAACACCCTCATCTCTCCTCCCACCATCACCACCCCCGCCCTAGTTGAATCTTTCTATCATTGGGCATCATTGTGGGACAGCTGTGCTTACCACTATCGGTACAGGAGGCATCAATCCTCTCTCAGTGTTCCACTCAGACCGTTATTAATTGCCACTACAATGCTGATGATTTTTAACTAATAACAAAGTTGTAAATTAACGCGTTCCTTCAAATATTTCTAATTTGTCAACACTGATTGATTTGATTAATACTCCGCTGGTGTAGATAGTGTTGCAACCACGATATTGGCTATGTGACTATTAATGTAGACTGGTAGCTTTCTGTTAGGGCAAACTTAATGAAACAAATGCATTTTTTTTGTTATTGCTGTTGTTAATGGAACTATCACTGCAACCTTTAGTTAAAAAGCGATCGCAGGGTTAAGATTTCTATCGCAACAGAATGTAAAATGTCAATGTATTCTGCATGTCTGTCCACTACAGTGAGTGGTACAGTACAGCACTTATTAGAGTCCCATATTTATTTATTCAAGTCAACATTTCCATAGATACTTCACACGGCAGTTGCCTTGATCAATGTACCTTCCAATATATTTATTATTTTAAGAAATCACCCGAAGTGCTGTGCCGAGGTGCTGATGCTTCAATACGGCATGTAGAACACCTGGAAGTCAAGAGAATACTGTTAAACTTCGACCTCTGGTCCTTTGGTTTTTTTTTGGGATAAAGCCGGGGAGAGAGCGGTTTCAATCGTCTCAAAGGATGGTTAAAAAGCCTGAAAGAATAGCTCGCTCTGATGATGAACTTACTGCCAGCGTTAAGCCTTTAAGCCCTTTGGCGGATTCTGACACTTTTCTATTGGAAAACAGTAACTAAGATTTGCAAAGTTCCCTCGTTCTACGAACATCTATTGTTTCATTCTGTTTCCAGCGGCTTCACTCGGTTCTGACAATCTATTATTTATATACATATATAGTGTATCCATTTTTATTCCTAATTGCTTCAAAACTAAATCCAGGAACATCCAGCTCGCACGAATTTGGTGAATCTGCCATATTAAGTAGGAACAAGCAGCAATCTATTTTATTTTCTTTATCAGTCTTCAGATTACAAGTACAAACGTGCTTGTGCGAAACAAACTTTCTACAGAAATTAAACTTAAATGGAAGTTGCAACATCAATGGGACCATATATATATGAGGAATTCAATCTGCCGAGTATTGTGACTCGTTTTTAAATAGGTTGTATTTGTGTGCATGAAACCTTTGTCTGGGTTTGGGAGCAAAGCTTTTCAAGCAGACCTAGCGATAGTTCAGGGTCACTGGCAATTTACTGTCCCATTACTTTAAAGCCTGGCACCCCCAAAACTATTCAAGAAATAAGAAAATTGGAACGACTGCTAAATACTACTTTGACGATCTGCTCTCACATAACCTGCTGAAGAGTTCGGTTCATTTGAACAGAAATTATATCGAGACATTTCAGGGACACAAATGGCGCACATTGGGCGTTCACAGTATGAATGGAATATCTGACTATGTCATATAGTAGAACTCACACAAAATGCACTTCAACAGTAAACATTTTGTTCAAAGACATGAATCAGGGAAACGCATTTAAGTCTTTGTAATAAAGGTGCTATAAAATGTGTTTCAGCGAGTTGCTGGTGCATTATTTGCACTTCATGTTATATGATAATAGTAAGGAGAAGTCGGCTTCACGAAAATGCATTGGCCTAAATGATGTCCTGATTGATCGAGGGACATTTATTTATTGTTAAAAGCACAACCCTTAAAGCACAACAACATCCTTCAAGAACTCGCCTGCTTCTGAATGATCTGGTTCGTTTCTCCGTCTTGATTTGGTACTAAGGAGTAAAGAATCTACACATCAGGCCCAACAGAAAGTTTAGACTTCCATTATCATTCGCTTGGGAGTCAGAATAAGGAATCATATGGTGAAATAGCAAGTAGTTAATCCTTATAACATCCACTCAAATTTGGTTGTGAAATCGGTGGCCAGCAATAATTTATTTACAGAGTGAGTCACACATCTTGTCTATTGATGACATCTTCTTCACCCACATCTGCTTACTGCCTTCCAGTAACAAGCAGAATCTGTAAAACAGTTTCCATCCCTCCCCCCAAAAAAAGTCACACGCACTGAAGTCTTCGCGGATTTCTGTATTGCAGATTACGTACAATATAATCTTCAGTAAAATCATTGCCAAAATATGCAGAATATTTATTAGAAAGTGTGACAAGCCGTGAAAGTGTGGAAGTGTATCAGCTGGTGCCATGATTGTAGAATCACAATTAAATACATTTCATACTTCCACTTTCTAATTGAAAATTGTATGTTAAGTACAGCAACTAAATGGGGCTGAAATTATATCTCCAATTCTCCCGAATTATAAAAGCAGGGTTATGTTACAATTAAGTCCCCAATTAATTTGGTACAGTTAACTGATACTAATTCCCAAAAAAAACAAACCATTACAGCAGATTTTGATAAGTATCGCCGAATAGGAAAGAAACACAGGCGGTCATTGAAATCATAGAATGCTCTTTCTAATTAGGATCAATGCTATAGGGTTATATTTAAAACATTTAGCCCCCTCTACAGCATTACTTATCGTAGTTTTAGATTGACACTCTGGCTTTTAAGGCTCGAGCAGAGACTAATATTTATGTGTATGTTTGCAGTCATTTATTTAGCAATATAAAATCTGATTCGATTGTTAGGCAGATCATTTTATTGTATCAATACCTCACCAGGCACGATTTCTAAGCGATTAAAAAAATGGCTGCTCTGTGGCAGGTTATCAACTGCCGCCATGCCGTGGACGCGGATAAATGAGACTGTTTATTACTCGTATTAATAAATAATTCCGGCTAGCATTGTTCAGTATTTTAATCGTAATTTTCAGATTTTATTAAGAAGAACAAAACAATAACCAAAAAGAACTGCGTTGGAATTAAAACTAGTGAAATAACATGTATCTGCTGAGCAGTTAAAAACAATTTCATTCACTGGATATTATACCACTCTGCCGATATATCAAGGAAATAGTCAGGGCAGATTATTTGCTTTCATAAATTGACCGCGCTGAGCAGCTACCCAAGTAGACTGGCCTACATAGTTCCAGCATAATCAATGATCGCGGAGATATATTTAATATCCCAGAACATATTGATCTCAGATACTGCATGCATTTTATTTGTTCCTGTAGAATGACTTTTTTGGTATATATTGATGCACGTACTCTAAGTATATCTGGAATCTCGGTTCACCTTCTAGATGTCCATTGGATTGACCCCACAGCTCCGATCCTTTCCCAATATGACGTTCGAATAGACAACATGTACCTTAGTGCTTTGTCTGTTTGTGTTTTAATATGGATCCCTTTTTAATTTATGATTTGCCCCCCTCTCCCCGAAGATCCGACTATTAAACCGCGCTCAGAGTGAGTAGATTAAATCGAATCTGAGATTGGAATCCTGGCCCGTCACGTGACTCCGAACAATTGCATTTATTACAATATCAAGACAATCAAACATAAACCAAGTCTTATTAAAATATCGAACACACTGCATCCATTCAAATAGGCAGAGAACAAATGACTGAGATCGGGGCTGTTGTATTGTGTGAATAATATTTCATATCATTATAGTACGTTGTTCAATATATTAATAAAAATAACATGCTTATATATTTGTTTTAGAACTAGATACCATGGCATTGTGTTTACTAATCATCACGCGCATGATAGAAAAAAAAACGGTGGATCGGAGTCAGTAAATTTGCAACATATTGGGTACAGCATAGAGAAGCAGTGACGCCAAAGTTCTAACGTTTGCATCTTCTGAAACTGAAAATTGATTCGTACAACGATGCATTTTATTAAAAAAAGTCTTCCGAAATGGACTTATAACTCTTGGCTGTTGTAGTGTCTCTGAGAGCAATGATACGCACGCATATCTGCAGTAGGCCAAATTCGCTAGGTTACTGCATTAAATACTTCACGAATTAGAAATATATTTCAGGAGCGTTCCTAGAATTGATCCCGACGCTAAATATATATTCAGGTTTACCAAAAAAAAACGAGCTCCAGAATAATTTACATTAATACAGCAGAGGGGTTTTTATCAGTATGATAAAGAACTGAAAGAGTCCTCATTTCCTCTCAGATAAACAACACCTGAAGAGATGTCCAGAAAGTAGTTCCGCCCTCTGTTCATTATTACAAATGTTTCCACACTCTCCAACACTTAGAAATGAATTCAAATGCTCCTTTCCAATAAAACGATGGTCGATGATTTACAGCCTTCACAATCGCGTCCGGCTAGATTTAATAAGTCCCCAACTCTAATAAGTGTCGATTTTGCAATGAATTCTGTTCTGCCTTTTTAATTTTGCACTGTCAAAATATAAAATCTCTTGATTCTCCTGTATTAAATATCATATGAATTGTTAGGAAACTTGATGCACAAAAAAAGCCTGACTGATATTCTGTATCTGGTACTTTAAAAATGACAAATGTCTTGTCAAATGTAGAAAATCTATTCCATCTGGATCTCCACAATTACTCATTCAGTGAAATGCGGCTGGAAAGGTCTGACGGCGCGTCACATAAAATAAATTTGTAATGTAATAGCAAAAACGTAGGGATAATTTGCTGCTAATCGTCTTGTAGCATGGTGCCGGAGAGGAAATCAGCTGGCCAAAGAGTGGGACGGGGTTTGAAAAGAAGAGGAAAAAGTTTATAATTAGCGTTGGGACATAAAGCATCATATTTTAAAAAATCTTTATGTTGGAGTGCTATGTGTTTCTTGTTTTATAGTCCAGGGAGAGTTGGATAAGTGCCTGACCACTGAATTAATAATGGCCAGTTTCTCGGCTGCCTGTTCTGTTGGAGCCGGGTTTTATACTGTAATCATTAGCAGCCCCTCTGGCTACATGTTTTGCATCGGTGTAACACTATGACACAGTTGTAATACAAACTCCTCAGTCTTGCTTTGCATTTTGTGGCAGGAAGTTTAACAGCAGCAGAATTCATCCTCACTCTTTTGTTTAAATTGTAATCATAAAAATTCCGACCAACTATGATATTTATAAGTGAAAAATAATATAGCATATTTATCAAACATTTTTGCCCTACCATCTTTCAATTTGGATTGAGGGATAGAGTGAATTTACGATTCAATGGGATGTGTATTATTACTTTTTTCATATTCATTTTTGTATCGTTTAACGTGGATTGCTAATGTAATTAATTGGCATTATATAACTTTGCCATTAGCAGATAAACCACTGAGCGTCCGAGTAAAGCAATACTTTAATGTGAGCGGTTCAGGATCAGCACGTCAAAAAAGATGCAGTTGCCGGTGTCTAATAAAAGGTTCAATAATTTAATGAAAAGTTGCAAAGGGTAACGATGTGTGTGTCATGTTTGAGAGACTGTTTGATCTGCTCACTGCTTTTGGTGTGCACATCCCACAAATGACAGCGGGGTGGCGCTAATATCTGTGGTTTCTCTGCTGTACTTTCAAAATGGTGTAGTACAATCAAGCACAAAAGAATTTTACATGATTGAATTTGCTTGGCGGGGGTGCATAAAATGTGACAAAATTCCACACAGATTTTGTGGATCTTTATAAAACAAAATTGTGTCGAGCTGCACACAATTTGAGCATTAACATTGCTGACTGTCTGCTGCAGTAGAGTTTTGCAGAGTAAAAGTTTTTTTTAACAATATTGAAAGAAATACTGTAGCGCAGCGAATCCGATATGTTGCACAAAGGGGTTCCCTTAATTTGATCCTGTTTGTCAACTATCTTTACTTCAAATGCGGAGTATCTGACAAACTGTGGCGTCTCCGAATTTAGTTAGATTATAATTTTGGTTTTGCTTTTTTAAAAAGTCCCCGAGAATACAAATCTGTATTCAATAACTGTACAGAGCCTTTACGTGTAATGATTGACTTTGCATATTTGCCCCTGTCAGTGAACAGAATGAACTCAGCTATAAGGTATTGGAGAAAATAAACACGTTAAACTGTAGAACAAACCATTCATTCAAAATGATTCTTTCATTAGATTCATTGCGAAATTTTTTTTTATTTCGTGAAATTTATCAAATATGAAAGCATCGAAATGTAAAATAAAAGCGATTAACCCTAATGTATTAACTCACCACGCCCCAAGATCTTTTAAGACCTGATGTTTTTAACTCCCCTTTGGCACCCTTTTTAGCAACGAAACGTTTACTTGTTATTTCTGTGTTATACTAGAGAACATGAGGAAAGTCGGGCAGGTGAAGTTTGGTGATTGGAACCTGTAGCAGCTAAATGCCCACAACTAAATACGATTGAGTTCGTATGGTGTGTTGAATTCATTTAATTCTGAGTTAACCTAAAATCTTGGAATATTCATTCATGCCACCCAATTAAAAGCACATGACAAAGAAAAGGCAGACATTTCCACAGCTAGTATTTATTTAATTCTTTTTTCGGCGCAACTTCGTCAATCGTCAACAAACGTGAAACACTTTAATTATGAGTATAGTTTTTCTCAGTGGAGAATCGTTTGATTTCAGACTGAGTTCGTGTCATCACACAAAGCTTCCCAGTTCGTTTCATTTTGCGGTAAAATTTGGAATTTGGAATTTTGCAGCAAACTGACGCTAGCATACGCACAATTGTTGCCTATCCACTTTCTTCAAAATCCCAAGCTTTTGATCGTGTTAGTTTATTTTATTTTGTGGGATACTGCGGATCTGCAGGATAAACTGTTCGAGTTATTACTCAGTCAGGTACTAGGAGGCGCTGGTTCCTATACAAAATTATGTGCTAAAAAGCACAGTTCTTTGTCTAGGTAGTGTGAATAGAAGGTGATATCAAATCCTAAGATTAAATTCTTGGGAATGAAAGCCAACGTACCTCTAATTGTAAAAAATAATCGCATCGCCCGGTGTTATTTTAAACCCTATTGGTTGCGAATTAAATTATCTTTATTAAAGGGCGCCTTATCAAAATGGCTTTGCTGAATTATCTGTGCATCCTTTGTAAATGCATAAACTAAATCAAGCTTTTTTTAATTTAAAGGATATATTCTCTGTTATGAATTGAAAGCAAGAAAGACAGTGTCTGTATATTTCTTTTGGTTTATCAGTGCAAAATGAGCTGAATCATATTAATCGGTTTTCGTTGAATATTATGTGTCAAGGATGCTGTTTGTCTTGTGAAATTAAAAGTGACATTCCAACATTAAAATCTCTTAAATGTAATAAGTGAAGTCGTACCACGGATTTGTTCGGGGTCCTGATAAATAAGCCAGCAAAAGACGAAAAGGCTAATCAATGCAACTATATTTTCTCCACGACGGTTGGGGAACTGATAGATTGTAATTGAAAAGAGCAGATATAAAAGTGAGGGCCAATCTAACCGTACCAAGCGAGTACCAGCAAAAAGAAACATTAACACATGCTACCGCCAAACTTTTAAACATTTCATGTTAAGATCCTCAAATTGATAAATGAAATGCTTCTCGCTTTGTTGAAACAATAAGAAAAGCACTAATAACTGTTCTACACGTTAAAAATTAAAAGAAAATGGGTGAACTTGTGCAATTTGGCACTGACTTAGAATCACAACTATTCAACTAGATGTTATGCAGAAAAACTATTCGAAGAAATAATCTGCGGGAAATTTATTGCCCAAATGTATTGAATATTGTTAACTCACAAACATAACAGTTCACAAAAATCCTGATATTCGAATTAACTTTCAATTTTTCGCATTAAAATAAATTGCAGGTATATACCAAGGATGGAACAGTTGTCATAAATTGCAAATCAATCCACTTGTGATCCGTTATGGGTCTGTGTTCCCAGCATAAATTTCATTGAGCCTCATAGTCCTCGGTGATTTTTCTAATTTCCTGTTTTCTTATAATCTTTGCAATCGTCAGGTTGTCACCTTCTCTGCATCAATATAATAACGTCCAGAGTAAATCAATTTGTTCTTTACATTTTGATCCTTTTTGAAAGCTGATTTCAGGTTATAAAACAGGCTAATTTATTTGCAGATTTCAAGAAAATGGACAAACGGGGTGTTTGCATTTTTTCTCCGTGAAATTATGTCTAGTCTAGTTAATTTTCCGTCACTAATGTGCAAAAAGGTAAAGTGCTCAGAAAAGCATTTTTAATCATCATATTACAGACTCAGTTCAAATCCCAGAATCCAATGCTGGCATCATATTTTAAGAATCGATCCAAGACTTAAAAGCACAACAATCTTTTTTTTTAATAATGAATGTTTTTAATATTATTTATGGAATGGCCTGATCAAACGCTTTAAAATATTACAGCAGGGTAGCACAATCGTTGTATTTATTATAGAACTATTATCCTGTCGAATGCTGTGCGTTCACGTGAAGCGTACATCTTCCCGCTAGCTATAAGGGAACAAAGTCATCAAGAACAAATTCACAACTTTTTTTAAAAAAAATAACTTTCATCGTATTTCATTTGAAGATGCCTAACGGACTATGGTAGATGTGCAAGGTTTTTTTTTCTTGAAGTTACCTGAACTCATTTATCTGTTGATATTTCTTTCAAAAATGGCCTTGAAGGTAAGGTCAATTGGATGACGGCATGGGAAATCACTATGCACATTGATAATTAAAACAAGAAAGTTATCATGCAGGGCATAGTTTTTTTTCCCTATTCTTTTCCTCCATGTTGTGATCAACTGATGTGATGTTCCAACCAAAATCTATAGTATCTAAACAAAGATATTACGTGGAATACGTATGATATTAACTATTAACAAAAATGCTCTAATCTAAACTCCTGCACTCAGGCTAATTGGGCTCTACGAACCTGTACGTTCTGTGTTCTTTGTTTGATTGCATCAAGTTTCTGAACACAGCATGAAAATTGGCATTTGTTTTGCTGCGTATGAGTGGGTAAATTTGCAGTTCTGTAAATTTGTATTCACGGAAGATGGGATGTTATGAATCAGTTAGTGTCTGCTCAGGAAAAAAAAACCTCCAAATCCATTAGGAAATATTTCGTTGTTTTCTGTATTGTAGTGTTGTATTCGGCTATTGAATCGGCATCATCAAATAGTACACGTTTTGAATCATGTTTGATAAATAGACTTTAAAGTTTATTGCGGCAGAATCGACGGCTGTGGTATAATAGAGAGAAATAAAGTTTGTTTAAGCGAGACTTAAGGTGTTTCAGAAACATGCAGTTGGCATACGTCAGAGCTACTTAGGGCATGAGTTTCTACAAAGCACCTGTTGAAGAACCATCTTTGACAAGTTCACTGCTGAATGTATCAATACCGACGCCCAGGCAATATATTTAAATATATCAAAGCTTTGAAATTATCCCATATCTGCTAATGTAGAAAATTAATGTATTTTATTGCCTATAGCTAATATCAATTAGTTTGCGAACCTAGATCTCCGTTAACTGAAATTGTATAGCTTTTGGAGTTAATAGTGACTTAACGTGAGTTAAAATAAAAGAACTGCGTATCTGGAACGAACGCGCACAGCGTAACTAGCGAAAGCTGCGTCGTACCTTCCCAAACTTAAGCATGAAACAAATGAACGCATAACTCAAATGGCATCGAATTGAACATTTCAGCCACTTAACATCTTTCTTTTTGACGTTTCTGGCATTTTATTTCACAAGTTACCGTTTGCGTTCTTCCGTCTTCTCCCTTCTCCAGTAGTTTAAAATCTAGCAGCCACTTTTAAATGTCAACATTGCGGAAAAGCTGTCAAGATCGACACGTCAAGTACCTCCTGCTGATTTTTTTAAGCGAAATTCGAATCTAATCAACAATTCACATCGCTAACAGTTCAATCTCTCTTTTTTAACAATACTCCACAGATGGCACTGTTACAGGTGCTGGAAGCTCCAGCGTATTCCGCTTGGGAGGAAAAGTTTCAAGTGGGACAGGTACAATGAAACCCCTGTAAATAATTTACTTATAAGCTTTGGGCAATGAAAATAGCTTGACAGCACTCTCCTGCATAAAAAAAATAAATTTCGATCAAAATGTCCAACATCCTTGCTTTAGCAATATACAGCAAGGAAGGTATAGCCGCAACTGATGTATTGCAGTATTTATTTCCTGTCCAATTTCCCTTATTCCCGTGGCTCCCCCATCCCTTCCCAACGTACCCCCATTTCCCAATAGGGGAGTCTAGAGGCAATGAATTTTGGGGAGTATTCTGTTTTGCAAAGGGAATCTCGCCCTCACGTGAATTAAGCCAAAATGCACAAACCCAATTAGAGTCCACTAAAAATTCATCACATTCGCAAGACCTTAATGACTGGAATGGAAGATTAATATAGAAAAAAAAACACATATGAGGCACGACCACCTCAATATTAAAAACAATCACTAGTTGTTTTAACACAGGACCGCTATGATGTTTTGCAAGGTAAAGTAATAATAATTTTAATATGGTTAGGTTCGCAATAGCATGATTTCTACACCACACAGATCTCGAGGACTTATAAAGATCCAGGATGCATTAAATATTAATATAACGCGAATTCCCCAGCCCTGAAAGTAAAGAAAACTTTTGGGAATATAGGATTGTAAGGATCGAAATAATTGCCTAAATTAAGCAATTCATACAACTTAATACCCTACATCAAAACACATAAAACTAAGCCGAATTTATTCCAAGGACCAGTCTCCACTAACATTTGAATCAATGCGTTGTTTAATTCTCACTTTAATAATTTTCGTAGAATCTAACAGCAGAAATCGGGGTAAATTGTTCAACCTGATGCGATATCTGTCAAAAGTTTACATCAAAGACACAATATTATTCAGTTACCAGAGAAACTGTCTCCTCAGATAAGAATATCTTAATTATAGCGACACAAAGGTAACGATTCTAAAAAAAAATAAGATTTGTAAAAAGAGCCTTTCGGTCTGCTTCTTTGATGGTTTTCTGTAACGGATCACGATGAAGTTCTGAATCGGGGAAGCCTGAAGTTCGCTGAACTCGGTAGCTATAAGTAAACACGTTGTCAGATTGGAATAATCTCTCTTCTTTGGGTTCTGAGAAAATTTCGGCCTCACATTCTTAGATGTAGCTAAATCTACTTTCTCCTCGAGCCGATAGTGGCGTACTTCGTGTCTTGGACAATAATGTGGCAATTGTTAAAGTTTTGTGACCCATAAAATTTCGGGGTTAGTATTCTGGCTATGGTATGTAATTATGCAAAACACTTTTCATAAAGACTTGCCATTCGATCTAATGGCATAGTCTACGGTCCAAAACTCTGTGTGTCTGTGTGTGTGTGTGTGTGTTGGGGTTGGGTGGGAGGGGATAGTGATGGTGGCGGGGTGTCGTGGGGGTCATGGTTTGGGGGGAGATGTGGGTGGGGAGAGGCGCGGGGCTTACAGATTGCATTCACATAGAACCCTACAACACATCTACCTGCAAAGTTGCAGGCTGCGGTGAAGGTACCGATTCTCAACCCGTCTGCTTTAATTTAAAATTCATACCGAATGCATTATCTCAGTCTGTCCAAATATGCATCTGAGAGCAACCCCTGCTTATTTTGATTTCATGACAGTTATTGATAGCTGTGAGTGATTAGTGAAATCTATGTCCCTCTCTGGCCTGACGGGACATTGACAAGCGCCTTGTAAAATGTACTGACAGCTGAGACTGAATTAGTTGCATTTGCACAAAATTTGAGGAACCGATAATCAAGAAATCAAAGGAGAACTATGACATCCAACAGAAATATGGCTGCAAATCACTGATTACTTGGTAGAACTTTCTTTCATCATCAAGGCAAAAAAAAACAAAGGCTAACGTGTTAAATGCAACCCGACAAGCTGACACATGGAAAAAGCAACTATAGCTTATTGGCTTTGTACAGGGAGAGAGACAAAAAAAAAATCCAGTATTTTAAAAGGTTTTGTAATTATTATCTAAACTGCGACAAATAAGCACAGACGTGGGCTCACTTGAAATACTTCGTGATCGATTTTCCATTTCACTGTTTCAACGTCCTTTTTTTCTCCCTTAAGGAAAGATTTATATGGCCTCTGTAGAGTATGCTTCAGCGTTTTATTGATTAGAATTTTAACGAAAACGTAGCAGGTAGTTACATCGCAGATTTTGCAATTCAGAGAGAGGACTCTGCAGCAGGTGCCTTTATTGACGAAGACAAGTTGACTGAATTGGTAGCATTATTTAACTTTTAAGAGAAAAAAAATTATTGAGCAACATTTATTTAACAGGGTCTAATATTATTTGTCATGTTTAGTTAGCATGTCAGAATTATGTTTTTGGACCACGTGATACTGTTTAAAATTGACAAGAGACTCACTCTGAAACTGAACTGATTGACCTGCCCTACGGAACTTCCCTGACAGCAAGTGATTTAATCCCACATTACTTAGACGCGATGGAAGTGAAATCAACTGGCTAATGCGATATTTTATAAGTCCCCTTGTTTACTTTCAATTGCGTGACAGAATGCCCACGAATTTCAAGTTACATAAAGATTTAGCTAACAGATCCTAAATTTGTGCAATGATGAAGATTTGCCAAGAGCAGGAACGACCATCTATGGATGTTCAATGTAGACGCAAGTCTAACAGATTTTGTAGCGAAGGAAGCACTGCCGGAAAGAGAGAGGAGAGAGAGAGAGAGGCAGAAGATACTGGTTGTCAGGGGTCAGGCAGTCGGAGATTGCTTCTTGAGATCTTTCAAATTTCACACGTTTGAAGGCTTATAGGCTTACTGATTCGCATTTCAAAACAAGATCAGTGGATTCATAATCAAAAAATTGAGGTCTGTAGCTGGGCTGCATTTTGATGCACATAGATGTCTTGTAGGGTGAGTGAATTTGGAAAGCACTGTTCTGACACGTCTCTGATCGCTGGTATGACGGGTCTCGCTGAGAAAAGAGGAACTTGCTGTCTGTCTTGTTACCTCTCGACCATCAAAGCCGGAGTTAGCGAAAATTGGGAATCAAATTAAGTGGTGGTCCGAAATAAATGCCGAATGAGTGTTTTCTTTTTTCTGAGCACGAGTTGCTTGCGAGAGTAGCCCCGCAGTTTCCATCCACACTCGTGCATTCCTTTTTGAAAAGAAAAGGGTCCACACGCTGAGGAAAAGGGTCTGCAATCAGAGGGGAACACAGGACATCCAGTACAGTTCTAAACAAGTCATAGCCAGTGACGTTGAAAGCAACATCTTTGTTTTCAAGCAGCATTCTGCCGGCTGCATCAATGACGTCACATGCTAGAAGATGCTGCAAGAAAGGTTTGATGCAAAAGTGAATTACCCAAATAATTATATCCGTAATATTAAAAATGGTTGTCCTCTGCCAACTTGCAAAATTAATGCCACATTATAATGAAAAGACAATTATCAGTCGGAAATCTTACGATGCCTGCAGCTCGAAGCTATCAAATCAGATACTATCATTTGCTAATGTTAACGAAAATAGTTGGCTCTATAATAACCATCGGCAGTAATTTCGCTGAGGAAAAAAAGTTTGAAGCCAGGCAATCAGCAATAGTCTATAAAAGGACCAACTACCAAATTTCGTGTATAAGTATCATTGTGGAGACATTGAATTTTGGGGCGTCAGTTAATCTTTCATACATCACTATTTGTGATGGAGATCTATTGCTATTGAAACCTTAATGACTTATTGTGCAATGAAATTGTGTGGGGCATTACAGATATGAAGGATTTAATCCAGCTTCACAAATACACGTGGGCGTTTTCTTCACCAAACAAACTAACGACGCGTTTTGGGAAAAGGCAAGAAACGAAATTCATTGTCTTAATTAGTACTGGGCCACAAGTCAAATAAGTTGGCCGGACTTGCGGGGGGGTGGGAGGGGGGGGAGCGGAGGAGGGTGAGGGGAGGGAGGTTGATGTTGGGGGATGGAATCGAATGTCTCTTCTTGTAACATTTCATGTGGCAACATGGTATTGTAACTGAGTTGCGGATTTAATACATAAAAGAGCCAGGACTTCCCAGAAACTCCCTTTCAATAGATTTATTAGTTGCTTTGTTTGTAGTTTTGTAAATCAATAAAACTGTAATTAAATGTATACCCTCCCATGTATGGCAAAAGCCACTTAGCTCACATGGACATTTTGTTTAAAAACGACATCAATATTGATGGAAAATGAAATACAGATTAAGGGAAATAAGGATAAGATGAGGTAAAGGGCGTAAGGGTAATAAAGGTATGTTGAACTAAGGCGTTGCAAGGTACGTAGCGACCGAGAGTAAGAGAGTAGGACCAAGGAGCATTGGATACCAGCATTAGTACAGAAGGCTAAGTAAAGAATAAATTATTGTAAACCCGCCAGATGCAAAAAGCTGAAGAAAAAAAAAAGGTTTAAAGATGTAGCCCAATGAACAAGAAGAAAAGAAAGCAAGAGTGACAAACAATTTATGCAATAAGCAAAAATGGAGAGGAGGGCAAGAGTTGACAGAGGAGAGAAAGTGTGAGTCTGAGGAAAGTAAGATAGAAGGGGGCCAGAGATAAAGCTCTGTCCTGATTGATGACCAGTTTTTTGTAGCTGACATTACCATTAAATTATTGCCCAGTATCCTAGTTGTGTTGTCTGTGGCGAACCTCTACCACAAGCTGTTTAATTTTTTTCTAATAGTCTCACGCCTGGCTGCCTTTAGCTGCTCGCTATTAATCAGCAAGAGGCTCCACGTTCAGGAAGAAAAGCGTTTGCACTGCACGTGTTCGACAGTGCAGGATAGTCTGAACTCAACCATTTATACAATAAATTATTCTTATGAAGTACACTTGATATTTCGATAAAATTTCACGCACAATATATACAGCTTTGGCGTTCAAAGAATAAACAGCCTGCTGGAGAGAAAAACAACAAATCGGCCTGTCTCACTCGCTCTTATATACAAAACACAGCCAATCAAACCTGTGAGGCCGAAGCTAACGGGGCGTATTCATCTTGTGTAACCTCGGTGATATCAGTTCACTCAAATTCACCTCGGAAAGAAAGTGCTCTGTACTCAGACTAGCAGGTAGCAATTTTATCACAGTACAGTAACACTACTAAGTTTCCAGCATGGCTAGTGCAGTCAAATGAATATCGCAAAGTTATTTTGTCAATACATTTTACAGGGTGCATAGTCTCTGTTAGTGTATATCAGCAGCACGTACCACTTCGTAGATGCTAATAGTTAAGTATTCATTCCAACGTCCTCCGATCGAAAGAAGGGCATACTATTTGAAATCTTTCACTCTTTTACTTTCACCTATTTATCTATTTCAGATCAGTGTTGTTGAATTACCCTAATACATTGTCATGGGGTTGACATTATATTTTAAGGTGAATCAGATGTAATAATGCGTACGTATGAGCCCTCACAAAAGGATTCAGTTATTGTCATTCAGTGGCAACTTTGAGGGATCTTCAACTTTATACAAAATACGAACCAAATGCCAGAAATGCCGCTTTCCTTTAAAGCGAATGTTTCTTTAGAAAAAAGTTTTGTTCCAAAAGTAATGAAGTTGGAATTTCTCAGGGAGTGGAAAATAAATTATGCTTAAACGGCATTTATGTATTAAAGAAACTAACAACTTATAAAGATATCGTCTTGTTTATCCAATTCCAACCTTAGAGTGCCATGACCGTGTCACATTTAGATATTATAGCAATTTTCATCATTTGAACCAGTGTATCGACTGAACAAACTACTCCTAAGACTTGAGAACGCCTTGGCTGTACAGAAGTTGCATTTGTCTATCTCCAGGGCCTAGTCTCGCACTAATTAGACATTGTACTTGTTGCAGCTTAACTCCAACCTCAAACTAAGGCGCAGTCAAGATGATCTACATTTCTATCATGTTCAAGTTGATCTGATCAGCAAGCAGAGGTAAAAGGCATCTCGTTTTTTGCAGTAAACAGAAAATCTTCCCCTGGTTAATATTTCCTAGAACGTGGACAAAGAAGAAAATCAATAACTAGTAGGGAGCGTGGTGCAAAGATTCATAACTTTATGAGATTGAATATAAAAGTAAAGCAATCAAAACCACAATAAATGCCGCTGAGAGTGATCACGGGCAGACGAGAAAGACCAGAAAAAAAAGATAATTAACACATCCCCAACAACAAGAAGAGAGGGGCAACTATGCATTCTCCCTCAGTAAAGCAAATGAAATAAATGGCTCATCGCAGAAGACAGATAGTTCAATGGGACACGTGCAAACAAAAATGTAACTTATATAGTAACTTTTCTGCTTCATTGCGTCATTTCCCTTCTGCTTATTTGACACAGTTGAACCCAAGCTAACAGGAGGAAATGTCATTTAGGGTTATAGTATAGAAGTAAAAAGCATCAGATCTGCCTTCTCCAAACAGCTGTAGAATGTGGGTCCCTTTTAGATTTAAACTGAAATCTAGCCATTGAACCGAACCCGTAGATCGATACAAAAACAGAAATTGCTGGAAAAGCTCAGCAGGTCTGGCAGCATCTGTGGAGAGAAATCAGAGTTAACGTTTCGGGTCTAGTCGCCCTTCGTCAGAACCCGTAGATGGATGCGTGATTAGGGAGGGGGATGGGTGGTTGGGGTTGCTTGTAGAGGAGGCTCTTAGCACTTGCAGTTTCATAGCGGGACATGAGATTTGACTCAACTTGCATTTAGCGTTAGAATAAAGACAGGTATTGGGGTGTCCATAGGCTCTACACCTTGTTCTTCACTGGGGGGAAACGGATACCAACGCGAATTGTTTGGTTGGCCAGAGGAGTCTGGTCATTTACAGCAGAGTTTGGCGGGAATAGGAGACCATGAAGTCTGAGTAGGGCAGGGTGGATGGACAATGGCCTTGGAGAAAGTATCATTCCACATAGTTACATAGTTACAATAGCGCGAGAGATTAGTAAATCTTAGATGAACAAATGATGGTGCAGCACTATAAATTGAGCGCAACAATTAAACAGAATCTTAATTTACGTCTTGAGGAGATGACGTACATCCAAGGAACCTTCAATACAAGATGCAATCTTCTCAGCACGAAGTTTCCATCGATCAATTGTTGTAACACTTACATTAACAAAATTATGTCGAGCCAACAAATTCTAACAGGTTTATGTGAATAATGTCAGCAATATGCTAACTGTGAGGTAAAACTTCAAGAGTTGGAGCGGTTTCAACGCTAACTGCACCACATGAATATTCACCAATTGCAAATCTTTGATTGAAATGTCAGTACAGTCAAATGACATTCACCCAAGGCTGAAGCCAGTTTGTGTATTGTCAAGAGTTTGTAAGGTTAAAGACGAGGATGATCCAATTCTAGTTTCTAACAACAGTGCTCGCAATGGTTGATGCGATTTAAATACAAATTAAAGCGGGAAAGTGGACAATCTCTCCCCTCCACAACAGCAGAAATAAGACGTGCTTGAAATGAAATGAGGAGCAGAAAGGAGAAAAAGATATAAAAGTGCAGTTGATGTTCGCAGCCTCGATTCACAGAATTGCCATTCGTTATTCTTTAAGCCCCTTTATTGTTTAGAAACCATTGTTTCTGAAAGCGATTCAGGTTTTGTACTTGTCTGTAAGGTGCAATTGGCAATTTGACTGGAGAAAGGAAAATGCACAAGTAGAACTGTCAGAGAAGCAGTAAGAGTTAATTTTATACTTAGTGAAGTTCCAAATTGCCCTTGACATTTAACACACCTGTACCTATTGGGAGGTGTGGGATACCCAGAGGGGAAATTGAGGACGTGTAAGTGCGCATGATAATTCTTGCAGTCTTCCGGTGCTGATTTCGTGATGTTACCCACTGAACAAGAAGTGGATTTCCATCAGAGAAATGTTATCTTAAAACAACACGTCAAATCTTTCGTGGGAAAGGTTACGAAAGGTGCTAACAGGCTTGAATTCTAATCGGTTCCTATTTGGGTAGGAGCCGGTGCAGGCAACAGGCTGGAGATGCGCCGGGGGCAATAACTCTTTGTTCTTTTGTGAATTATTTTATTTCAGGCCAGTTTCCTTCACTTAAAAAGTTTGAAAATCACCGCGTTTCTAGACTGACACGGCAGATTCTAAACGCAGTATGATTTCTGATCAATATTATTGTGGGACCCCTGTGCTGTTTGGGAGCGAATTCTTGCACTCTGGAGTTTTAGAAATCAACATTACAGGGTACGGTCCGTTACATGTGGGACTTGAAGAACCAAGACTGTGTAGCCCAGCGGTGCGAATATTACCAATGTGCATCAAAACGCTTTACCTAAGCCGTTATTGCTATGATAGCACTCACAGCTAGTTATTACATGTTGGCAACATCTTGAGAAGAATCGTGACCACAGTCCTGTAGCTGTTACTGCGTATGCCAATATTTAAGCTTCAATACGCAAGGAGGCTATATAGAAACGAGAAACCGTACGAAAGCGGTCACTTTTGCGCATAAACCACACTCAAAACAGCTTCTGACTAATACAAATGTCAGTACGCCAACCCATCAGTTCGTGGTGGTAGCGTTAGTGGCGCTAACAGGTAGTGTTGTCAGATACAATGCGCAGCTAGCACACTGACAGTGCCGATACAGCCAAACATAGGGTCTGACACACAGAAGATCTCATTCTCATCAAATTCTCATGGACTTACATCTAGAATTTTCCTCTCGAAACAGTTGGTTTTACAATGTTAGGGAAGCGCAACTTTCCGCTAACATTAGCCATTTGGGGGCGCAATCGGGATGGGGGGAAGGACAGCATGTTCGGAAGATCGAGCAGTTTGCACTGGAACGAAGTTATACTGGATCAAATGCAAGGAGCAAGCAATTATGCAACAGTGCGCTGTTACTGTCTTCGGGCTGATATTTCCGAATTCAAACCCAACCTACCTGACAGTGTACCCTAACCATTACCATCAACATCCAGCGTGGTGCAGAGGTAGTTCCCCTGCCTCTAAGGTTGTATTTCCGGATTCAAGTCCTATCTGTCGCAGTGGGTTATCAAAAAATGCCCGAACGGGTTGCTCCCTCAGTATCAGAGTATTGAGGTGCGAGAACGTTGCCCTACCTCCAGTCTATACCGACACATTCCAATATTCTAATTTGGGATACAAATACGACAGATGAACTGAACTGTTGAGATGACGAGTCTATTTGCTGCAAATCCCACAATGCCCTCATAAGGTGCCAAACAAACAAACAAACAGTCAAAGATTAACTTAGTATTTAGTGAATACGACGCAGGGAAGTATGAATGGAAATCACTTGGCAGGTTGGAAATGTAGTGGAGACTTAACAAATCCTACAATGCGCTACATCGTTTGGTTCCGTGATTCTGAAAAAGAGTCCAGCAGTCAACGAAAAGAAAATGTCATTGATGTGCGGTACTTAATCATTTACAGATATTAATTGACTTCTCAATTCAACATTTTTAGACATCTCCTTCATACTCTTCTGCCCATGAAATTTGACTCAACTGTTAGATGCTTGCCCTTGCTTCAGAGTTCAAGTTCTGCACCGGGACTTGAGGATATGATTTAAGACCATGCCCCAGAGAACCGTCGAAGACAAGTTTTGTTAGAGAATGTTCTTTCGAATTACAAATTGGTCTGAATCGCTATCTGCCTACCGGGTGGATGTAAAGAAAAATCCCATTCACTATTTGAAGATGAGCAGGGAGTGTTTTTTTTTCTCCCCGGTGACCAGGTCAACATGCGGCCTTACGCCAAATCGGATGAACCGGCCATTCGTCTTATTTGCTGTTTCCGGGATATTGCTGCGCACAAATTGGGCATTAGAATTGTCCTCATAACAAGTCATTGCGCTTAACCGAGTAATTAATTGACTATAAAAACTGTCCGAGCCATACCAAGAATCAGTACAAGATATTTGCATTTTTTTTTATTGAGTTAGCATTTAAGTGGGCCGTATGGAATCTAACAATGGCAGGTTGCAAAGTTGCTGATAAGAATAAAATAGTATCTTTGTTTCCCTCTAGACTCAAAGAATGAGATTGCCCTTGTACCTCAAATACCAGTCAGTACCCTTGTACCAGTCAGTGCCTGGACAAGATGATTTCTGGCTGAATTGTGTGTTTTGTACTGTAACGCAATGTAAACGCTTCAACTAGGAGAGGGCTCTGTGCACGCTCTATAATTACTTTAATGTGACGTTGTAGCCCAAAGCTTTCACATTCCCTGAGGGAATAAGGAATTCCTTGTCCATCAAGTCTGGGTAGCATCAAAGTTTGTATTGAGGCACGGGATAGTTGCGTATCTATATAAACTATGCTATTTTAAGTCCATTTCGGATCAGAAACATGTTCAATATGCACAACTTCTTTATCAATACATCATATATTACATCTCATATTAACAATGTACTCCAAAACTGTACTAGCGTGAACATATGCATCATGCATAAGGACATGTCAGGCATTAGCTGTGCCAAATGTAATGTTTCGGGTCATTGCGAACATTAACTTTGTCAATCTCTCTACCGATGCTGCCTGACCAACTGTGTATTTCAGTAATTTCTACTGTGTTTCAGATTTCCAGCAACGACAGTATTTTATTTTCGTGTTATTGTTTCCGATTCGTAGATTTTGTTTTAAAGTTTGCCATCATTTTCCGTCTCAACTTGCAGACGTATTTTTTTGTTTGGGGAAGCGAAAATAAATGGTTCTTCATCAGGTATTTAAAAAAAAATCAATTTAGTTTCAATGGCCAAGTTGTTAAATCCACTTCACTCTAGATTAGAATCTGATGTGTGAAGTCCAAAGAGTATCAAACTACTCGCCGGTATTTGGAATTAGCTCAGCTACTTCGCAGCCCTACGCTTGAATTAGGTCAATGCCTAGTCCAAAACATACTGCTGGCTTCATGTGGGTGCACACTGAAACCTGATCCCATTGATCTGAATAAAAACCAAAAGAACTGCGGATGCTGTAAATCAGAAACAAAAACAAAGTTGCTGGAAAAACTCAGCAGGTCTGGCAGCATCTGTGGAGGAGAAAACAGAGTTAACGTTTCGGGTCCGGTGACCCTTCCTCAGGGACCCGAAACGTCTGTTTTCTCCTCCACAGATGCTGCCAGACCTGCTGAGCTTTTCCAGCAACTTTGTTTTTGTTCCCATTGATCTGAAAGTGATTCTATGATGGCAATAAAAATATATTGCATTGTTCCACATTTTGTTGTTAATTTCTAATACTTAAGTCACATTACTTAAGTTTACCGATGTCTCCAGTAGTCCCATTCACAGGAGTATGACATTCACATGCCATCTGTAGTGTTGCCTGGAAAGCAACTCTCGCCTCCCGTACTGTTGAAAACGACGCATGAAACAGCACAAGCAGTAGTTTGCAGCAACGCCGAGTGTCAGGTATAGAGCATTTTATAGTTTCACACTTCAACAGTAGATCTCGAAGTGTAATACAAAATTTATTCGCTACACTTTACTTCGAAAGGATAAGGGAAGGAAAACAAAGTGCGAAATATTTACTGAACTCCCCATCCACCCCCTCCCCTTTGCAGAAGACATTCCATGATTATAAAATTAGCAAAATAAATTGTGTGAATGCTTCGTGACCTGCTGGTATCGCGACAGAAACATCACAATGCTATGCCGCAATGAATCTCTGCCAAGACTTTGGAGATGCTCTCCAGACATTAGTCCTTTAAATCTGCAGTGATTCAGAAGTTATTCACTCGATGTTCAATTATCTGAATGTGAACTTTCATTGTCAGAGTTCTTTCGGAAATTAGGAACGCGAACTTTTCCTGTGCACTTTCTTATATTAATGCCAGGGCAAGACACTCTTCCGCACTTCTCATTCATTGGCTCTTCTTAATGTTATCGATTGAATAAAGGTATATTGCTTCGTGGTTATATAATTCTGAAAATGCAGTTTAACTCCTGCAAGACTGTGGTTCCAGTGGATGTCAACAACGATGTGCCAATATTAGTCAGAGTCAAAGCCAATCAGCATTCGTTTTAATTATTAGAGGTCCAAATCACAAAACTGAGCAAACTATACTTTGTAAATATACATCTCCTTTATAACTGTCATAACATTGCCATTTGTTATGGTGGCAAGCGCCCCGTACTAGTGAAACTTGAACGAACATGGACAGTTTTCACAGAAACATCCACAAAATCGGGGAATGAGATTTCGCCAAAGTGATGGAAGTACAGGAATCCCATATTATGAAATCGTAATTTTCTTTATTGAGGCATTGTAAATCACACTTCTCCTTTGATAACTATAGCATTACACATTCTCGATCATAATTTACCTTTATTTAACAAAAAAAAGTATTACGTATTAAAACATTATTTGGCTTATTTAACCATGCTTAATTGGCAGCTTTGAAAATAGCTTGTGCCATTTAAATAGTACATTTTGAGTTGCATCTTACTTTTCTGAGGTTACAAAATGGAACCAGTTTTTTTTTCACAACAGTCCTGATGGTGTAAATTACGCACTCAGGAGAAGGAGGTATAACTCGTACAGACACACTAAGAATCTGCATTGCATTAACCGTTCTCAGCTGTGTTAGTGATAAGGATGTTACAATTGGACATTGGAGGGAAGGATTTCATTATTAATTGCTATTCAAGGGCGCATGTGTGGACGCCGGGTGACGGCTTCGTCTGGTGTGATAGCTCCCGAGGTTACCTGGAATGTCAACCAACCTCCTTCAGGCCCAGGTTTGAATTCTGGCCACTGGGTGAAATGATGAGGGAAACGTGATGGTCACAGAGTCATATCCCTACTACAATGCCTTCAATGGTGGAAACAATTAGCGAGTGACGGAGGTTCAAAACCTATCGCTGTTTTCGTCCCGAAACCATTAATGTTTGCACCGCAACACACTTCATATGCGAGCCTCTTAGGCACAGTCCTCTGAAAAGTATAGACAATCACTTCTAGGGTTACTATGTGTGCACTATAATACCGAGAAGATAACTGAAGCTGCAAAATAATTTATGCAAAAACGTCAAGAGGATGATTGACAGTTTAAGGGTATTCACCTCTCACTCAATTAAAATATGTACGTTTTTCACATGATTTATTTTGCAGTAACTACCTCTTCTACCAACTTGTCAGCTTTTTTTAAAAGAGTGCCCGTATTATGCAACAGCTTACTGTTATGCTGTGGTAGTCTTTTCCTCAAGTACATTTCACTGATTTTTTTAAATGGAGTGCTTTTAGACGGTACTTTTGCAACCAGACGGTTAACTTTGAAAAGTCCAAATTTGCGCAGCTTAGGTGGATTGGCCATGATAAGTTGGCCATAGTATTCTGGGATGTGCAGGCTACCTGGATTAGCCATGGTAAATGTAGAGATTCGGGGATAGAAAGGGTTTTGGTCGGATGCTTTTCGGGGGGTTGCTTTGGACTCGATGGGCCGAAAGGCTGTAGGGATTCCATGATGCTATGAAAGTTGGGAAATGGACGCTCCAGCACTCAGCGGAATATTTGTGCACTGATTTTAATTTTCTTTTATTCATGCGTGGAGAGTCGTTGGCTGTGCCAGCATTTCTTGCCCATCCCTAGTTGCTCTTGAGAAGGTGGTGGTGAGCTGCCTTCTTGAACCGCTGCAGTCCATGTGACGTAGGTTAATCCACCATGCCGTTAGAGAGGAAATTAAAGTTTTATGTATGAACCTAACGACAAAAACACCAATGAAAGTTGCACTAAAATGGGTATTTATTTCATATATAGGTGTCACTGTTTTGTCCATTCCTGGCAACACTTGATGCTAAACTTGCTTTTTGTCCCCTCTGCTGTTTGTTGCACCAGACCTTGAGAATATCGAAAGGCAAGCCTTCATCTCGAGTTGGCATATATTTGCAGGTTTCGTTTTCGCAAAACAAAAGGAAATTTGTTCGTCAATTAATGTGCTACGATGTCTCCGCACCCGTCGTTCAAAGAGTTCAGGCACCAAATGGACGCCATGAACAGACCAGTAAGTAAAGGAAGTCGGGCAACATAGAATCCATATAGAAATAACACTATACAAAGACTGCGCATTTCACTCGTTTTATTAAACAACCCTTCTTTAATAAGTTATTTAACTGAAGTGAAATAAAAGATCGATGAAAATGGGAGCGATAGAAAACATTTCGATAAAAGCGGGAGATAGAAAACGTTGCATTTAAATAAAACGCCTTTCAGGATTGCAAAGCAAGCAAATCAGCACAATTTGATTTTATGTCCTGCACGGAATACTTTGAAAGGGAAACAAAATTGTCAGTGCAAACATTCGCTTTCAATTTAATTTGTGCAGTTAACTAAGTTCTTTGTACAACTTTTGAGGATATGGTGACAGGGCAGACAGTACGATTGGGCATTCGAGTGCGGGGCAGTTGAGAGATGCAAGGCAACAAATGAGAACCACTTATTTAGTCAACAAACATTCCCCCTCCCCCCACTCCCTCCACCCCCTTCACGTCACCCTCAATTGCCACATGTTCAAGCAAGTTTGCGGGTTCTGTGCTTCAGCGATTCCTCGAGGCTGGTAGTATCTCCACCAGGTACCGGGGACATGGAGACAGACTAGGGCTGTGATCTGAGATCTGTGCCACGACAGAGAGCTGTAACAATATAAGTCTGTTGGACATGCCGGCTGGGTTGTCAGTTTTAATTTGTGCATGACCTAGTGGCCGAAAAATGGGATAGAAGTGGCAGAAAGTGGGACTGAAGGCTAGTATTATTGCTTTGACAGCTTCACTCATCTAGAAGTAACGCAAAATGCAATTTATATTTATACTCCCTGACCTTCTGCTCCAAAAGGAAAGTATCTAATGAAGGGGCATGAAGGCAGGGTAGAAGCAGACTTAAGTTCAGTTGGAATTTGTCTACATTGTTATTCTTCAACTGTTTAATTACAGACGAAATGTAAATCAAACACCGAAGAAGACAACGGAGTCTGGAGTCTTGTCTTTGTTACTTTTTTGGGAGGGGGTGGGTGTGAGGTGGAGGGAATGGGCTTGGGTAGAACAGGAAGGAATAGGGAGTCCCAGGGACGTTTTGTAGGATGTCTGCGGAAACTCTATTAAATGGGAAAAAAAAATCAAGAAACACTCCCGACGTTTGTTTTTTTTCCCTCCTCTCGAGACCCAGTCACTGAACTGTGTTGACTTTTCACCGTGCACCATTGGCCAAATATTAGATATTCTGGAAGAACGCCAAGGACAGGCCTGGGTTCACACCAAAGTAAACACCATCATGTCTTCCAGCTTCGTACACACTGAATGCGATTTGCAAGATATGTGTTTGCTGCCATCATATCTCTCTCTCTCTCTCTCCTTATTTTTTCTTCCTTTTAATCCACAGACCCGTGCTTCTGCTGGTCCTATAATCCTGTGGCATGTGCTGATGACATCACATGATGTCCATTGCCGGCAACATCTAGTTCCCTGCAACTGTCATTTAATGTTGCAAGCAAATGAAAAATGACTGTGAGACTCACTGGCTCCCAGAAGTGACCTTGAGTATTATTAGAATGACCTCCCATCGGTTTGACCAGAAGACCTTTGATATCTGCATGAAGAAAATATACGAGTGAGCTGCCTGGTCTACCGATAGAAAGGACAATGATCAGCGAGAATAGCACAAAGCTGAAGCTAAGTTGCAGCTCATGGCCTGCCAACATTGAAAAGTGATCGCTATACATAACGTGAATCACTGTATCCATTGCTCTGAGAATTGTGTTTTTTTTTAATGCAAATCTTTATGTATATATATAAAAGCATTAATTTAAAAGGCCCCATGCTTGCATAGGATACACACACACACATAGAGAAATATTTCTCGGGCCCCTGTCAGTTGGAAATGAATCTGACAGTCAATAGAGTTCCACTCCTCCCAACGCGCATTCTATTACAGACTTTCTCAAGCCATAGTCAGGAAGAAAACTGTAAGGGAAGTCACATGTTTTGAATGGTTGGTTCATTGAGTAGACCAAAGCTTTTCTTGATCAAAAATCATAAGTCGAATTCTTTGATGTAATCAGCTTTTCACGTAGTCTCTTCCTTCCCGAAGCAAACTCTAAATACTACTCTGCTCTAATCAGCTCACACACTGTAAGCACTTTCCACGACTAATACGATATCCTGAAAACAAATTACTGAAGACTGATTACGGGAGGGAAGGTTAGCTCTACTGCTGTACTTTCACCCACTGCGTCGTTCATCTCTCTCCGTCAGTCTCTTCCTCCCTTCTCCGCATTTCATGCGATTTTTAAAAAGTGTCCCCTCCCTCTTTTCCAGATTCCAACCCCTTTCTTCCTCTTTAAATAGTTTTTCCTCGTGTTTCTTGACTTTTCCTTGGTTTCTTTGCCTTATGCACCATTGCGCCAACCTGAAGCACACATTACTTTATGTTTGCATTTTGAGGGTATTAATGAACTGTCTCTCGTCGATTGTTCTCCCTCCGCTGTGCATCCTGATAGTAACAATAGATAGTGGATGTGATCTCATGTGCAGTTGGGGTTTGTTCACAAGCGCAGACATCCCTACCCCAAAAATGGCACCAGCAAAGTTCTCAACTGCAAGGCCAATCCCGCCATTGTTCAAATAAAAGCAGCCATTTCGTTGATTCAGCCAGGGGCTAACAATTCACCATATCTGGTATTATTACAAAATCAGAGGGCCCACCTTGTCAGTGCAACACAACACATAGGGTCCACACCTACTTACAATTATAGCTACATATATGAAGCTGCGTACCACATGCAAACATTTGCAGCAGTGAAGGGTCTCTCTCTTCACCCCCTCCCCACCTCCCACCATCACCTCGGCATCCTACGTCATCCCACCCCCACCCTCCCCAATCCGTCTGTCAATATTAGGCAAGCTGTTCACTTTCAATCCATCTTGAAATTAATACGGATATTGTCATGTGCAGATTGTGACCGTGGGATACTTTGAGTTGAGCTAGTGCCTTTTCCCCTACGTGCGTTGGTCAACATGATAAAATGTTTCCTTTCGAAATGGAACGGTACTGCATCGAGATTGTAGCGTGCTGAATTACTTATGTTACAAAGTTGGAAAGAGAGATCTTTCAAAGGCAGCAGATTCAATCCAATCAAATAATATTGTGATCTTCGAACAGTCCTTCTGTGACAATATAGAACCCTATTTAAATAAACACATGGGAAGCAGTAGATCTGCCTTTCTTTCGTATCATAGCTGCTTTTTCATTGTGTATATTGTTCATTGTTCACATTCATTGTGTATATGGTTCATACTGAGCATATAAGAAAAATATAGGATGGTAAAATGCACACCCTTTAACATCACCGAAAAAGCAAGGATTGTGCAGACTGGCCATTATAGTTTGGAAATTACATTATTCGAAAGTCACCAAATACTTAAAAGGGTTAAGCAAGAAGAGCAAGGACATGTATTTCACAATCATTGGGATCAAAGCAATGCTACTTCTCTGCTTCGGTTGTTAGGAAAACTTTCAACAAAGAGGCTTGTTAACACCTTAAGGTTCACCTTGTCCCCTACCGTTAATCTGTCACAAATCGGTAGAATGGGATCCATAGAAAGTGGCTTTAAAACTATATTTTTGTGTGTCTTAGCGATCATTCATCACGTGCCATATATTTACAAACGGAGGTAAAAGTAATTTCTCACGTTAAACCAGCAAACAATATGTACACGAGGACAACTCTCCCATAATGTAGAGTTGCAACAACTTTCTTGCTTTATTTTTACGAGTATTCCCTGCGGGTGATTACAAAAAAAAAGCACCCGCAGATATAAATTGAACTAAAATGTGCTTGACCGAAGGGTGGACATCGCAGGAATGCTTGGTTGAGCACAGTCATCCCTTTCTGCATTATAATGTGTGATCTGGGAAACCTATCAATTTATTTCTGTGCACTTTGAACAGAGCGAAGGCTTTGCTCAGTCAAGGCGAAGGTGACAAACCTTTTGGGGTAACAGAATGTATGATTCGCTTCTTTTCCATTAGACTATGGGTCAGAAAGACTGTCGATAATGGATGCTCCCAGTGAGCGATTAAAACAGGTTCCAAGAGGGCATTGAATGACTATTTAAATAGAAACAATGTACAAGGTTTGGGGGAAGCCAGTTTAACACTAAATCAAAATGCTCAGAGGGCTGGCACAGACACGATGGACAGAATAACCTCCGTGTACCGTTACAATCCCGCGACTCTGCGAATAAAAAAAAACAAAATTAGTTAAATCTAGAGGTCAGTACAGCTGTCACCATGTGTTTAACGAACAAAAGGACAAGACACATTACTGGAGGACAGCACAACTTTTGTATCAATGAATTCACTTTCTGTGGATTTTTCGTTCACTGATCCAGAACAGCTAATCCCCCTCTGCCGAGAACATTCTCTCTCCTAAGTTTTCTCTCACCCCCCACCCCAACCCCCATCAATAAAATGAAACCTGCTTTCAGCAACTAATTGGGTCGGTTATTGTCTGTGTTGAATGTTTTTCGTCAGGACCTGAGTAAAGACGGGATTTCTGGAACTCTATTGCATGCTTCCCAAACAGTGTTAGACAATATCTGTTAACATTACACAGGAATCAAAGCTCAGAAAATATATTCATTCATTTTTATTCAGATTTGATGACAGTGAAAATGCCAGATTGGAATAGCAGACGTGGTTATAAGTCGTGACTGCTTTTGCGGACCCTATACTTGCACTGAAGACTGATTCCAATGCTTATTGCTTTATTTCAATCCTATTCGCTTGTATTCAATTGAGCATTCAATGCAAGCATAAAATACAACATCAACCGACAGATTGTGTGTGTTTTTCATTTAATAAATACAACCAGCGCCTTCGACACTACCTGTGTGGGAATGCTGTCAAGCATGAACAAAAATGACAATTTTTCCGAATAAGTGGATCTATGCTAACTTTCAGAATAGAATTGCTTTATTTTGGTTACCTACTGGGAGACAATAACCTTCGTCTTTTAAAATGCGGAGAGACGAGCAGTGAGCCCCCATCCAAGGTTCTAACTGTAAAATTATATACTCCAGATTACAGTCTCACCGACTCTCACACTCGACTGCCCGTACTCAGTGTATATTTTAAATTCAAACAAATTGAAACATTTTCCTTAATTTGGGGTTTATCAGACATGGTTTATTACAGAATCGAAGGAGTTTTTTTTTGTCTAATTCACGGGTTAGCAGACGTCCCCTTTCACCAAAAACTAGAAGTAGTTCAAGGTGATTGATGATAATGCTTGCTCTGGCTGAGATTTATTGCAGTGACTTGTTAGCATGGAGACGTAAGGTAACATCAGTGGGAAGCCTGGGAGGAAGTTCTAGAGGACAGAAGTTGAATTAAAGACCCGTGCCTTTTACCTAATTCTGTATGGAGTTTACACCCACTGAAAGGTCATTTTACAATGCACCCTAATACAGCTCTAAAACCTTAAGCTCCTGCTAGTTCTTGTAATAACTGGTAATGAAAATGTCATATGTTATCAATAGATATTTGACACAAATATTTATTGAGAGCATATGCAGACCGTAATCCTTATCGTTATCCATATTCTATACTCAGTATGGTCTTAAAGTCAGACTTATGATCGAAAGTTGTATCTTTATTTCAACAGAGAATCAAAAGCAATCATTATTATGGCATCTCTTTCCAAGTATACCGCATTTTTCTTTACTGATCTGAAGGAAGGTCCCTGGATTCGAAACATTAACTTCGCTTTTTTTTTTCCCAGAGATACTGTCAGACCTGCTGAGTTTCTCCAGCAATTTGCTTTTATTTCGCATTTTTAATACTGTTCTGATGTACGATTTACACTTTGTATTTAATCCGTGAAAAATGCACCCGGAAACGTCAACAGTTTTGTTGGAAGTTACATAAGCCACCCTGAACAGGAATTCCTGAGGCAAACTCAATTATTACCGTGCAAATAATCAATGAGAATGCCCATCTCTTGGCCCTAATAATAGATCAAAGAAATATAAATTTATTTTAAATTGCACATTAGGATGTCGCGGCTGTAAAATCTCTGACAGAGCCCAAACATGGGTAAGGTGCAAATGACCAACTGCACTGCATCTCCATCAAATCTTTGCATCCTCTTTAGCAAACTTGACAAAATAGAAGAAATATGACATGTGAATTATTAAACAGAGCCCATTTGACTTTTAACCCCGCTGTTTTCAGGAAGCTAAATTTCCGGTATATTTATCTTGATACATATTGCAAGGGCTGTGGGCCATTGAGTTGAAGAAAAATCAGCGGCAAAACGAAGAGCCGGGCTCGAGCGAAGGTCTGCATGAGAAACGGGTCATTTGTCAGAGAAAAAAAAGTCAATAAATTAGATAGAATGATGGATAAAAAGGCTCCAAATGGATGCGAAGGACAGCAGACAGCGGGGTCTGGCTTAGTGAAACCCACCCAGGAGCAACTAACCTTTTCGATATGGACTGGCTCAATTAGCAGCGCGAGAGCATTTGGAGAGTTACCTACTTTCTAACAGGTGTTACCTTGTAATAAGGATTCTAGTTTGACTATCATATAAGATAATTCAGGAACTTCTATCACGAATGAAATATTCTGCCATAATACCAATTTACACGTTCCTTCTGTTTTCTAACGATTTAATGTCCAATTTTGGGTTGGATATGATGAATCGCACATTATTCCTCACGAAATAATGGCATCCAACCGAAATGTTTAAAGGTCCAGAGTTGACATGAATTAATTGGCGCATATCATATTGTCCCCGTCTAAATAATGTTCAAAATTTACTTCATCACAAACGATGTTTTTTTTGATCTCACAGAAGTTAATTTCTGATTAAGTTGTTCTGCTGTGTAATCTGTCTCAGTCGTTACATTGTGTATTACCACTACGTAGTCTGATAGAAGTTGTGAGTTTATGTATGCATTTGCACTGTGGTACAGGTATATAAACAATTCTTTCCTTTAATGTGCACCATCAAAATGAGCAATCTTTCACTTTATACAGGTATGTACGAGTCCAAGCTGTATGGAAATCATATTTACGAGTATGACAATATTTCTGTTCAAATTTTCAAGTAAATTGACTTATCAGCTTGCTGTTTGATTTCAGACTGTTTGACTGCAAACCAGATCAGGTACTTGTTGGCCAGGTGTGTCAGTCATCAGAATGCTTGGATTTGTTTAATTTTTTTAATAGTCCGGAAGACGTGGGCAAAATAGATATTTCTACAATATTACTGACAATCATTAAGAAACAGTTTCACTATTTGTGAGGCGAAAGTTAGCGAATGGACACTCAACGGAAAGGAAAATCCTGGGTAATTGAATAAACCAAAATCTGGGTGATAGAGCAGTCAAAAGTGGCCGCGATGACAGGAGAGCTATGAGGCAAGTGATGGATACTATTGTCCTAATTTGACCCTCCATTAACACCAGTTCTCAGCAGCTGTATTATGTCAGAAATTCCCATCGACATACAGAGGTTGTCACTGATTTTCTCAGCTCTCCCAGTCTTCGCTGCAGCGCTCAATCCTATCTCAAATAAATGGGTGGAGAATATGACCCAAAACTGCTCTCCAATCTGAGCAGCCCTATTACCGCCTCCAAAATGCATTGTTGTGCAGGTGCCAGTAATTTGGTCCTTATCTCTAAAATGTTTATGCAGCTCCGTCCATTAATACTGGAAATGTTATTAATATTAATTAACAAATAAAACGAACCATTTTGGGCCCAGTGAATAGCTCATCTTCTAATTGGACTTAAAGGAAGAAAAAAGTTGACCTACTAGTGACAGACACAGGTTTGAGGGTGACATTTCATTGTGTAGCACCATGTGAAAGAAATAAAAAGAGACCCGTCAATTTAATGCAAGGACCAAAAGTGCATATTGTTGCTAAGAGACGGGGATGCCGCTGAACTTCCATCAGAAGCTCTGCTCCGACCTTATGCAAATAGAACTGAAAATTCTTTGTGGATGGCAGCGATTTCCACCCACCATGTCAGGAATACCTGGCAGAGGCTTTTATTCAAATGTTCAGTAAAAACACACAAGATGTGACAAAGCATGACACATTCAGCTCTGGAGAGAGAGAGAGAGAGGGAGAGTCAGAAAGGAAAGAGAGAGAGAGAGAGACAGAGAGAGCCTCACCATCCAAAATGCCATCAATCCAACATCCACAGCTGTCATTTTCTCCCCCTTCAGCCGCATAGAAGATTGGTCCAAAATAGTAAAGTGTCTCTCCTTACATCCTAAAAGGTCTATTAAGGCACATTAATTTAAGTAACTAAGCAAACTACTGCAATGCACATAAACGCAACGGGAACGGAATCTGAGAAACGGTCAGATCATATCATTTTAATGTCCTTCCGAAATTATCTACACTGAAAAACAAGCAGAGTAACCCCATTAACATAAATGAAGTAGAAATGTACAATTTAAGAAACCTTTCCGAGATTGGTTATCACTACATTTGAAATTGCAAGCAAATGAAGTTCAAAAATATCATTCTTGAGGAACCTGCCTCACGATAGTGTGGGATTGAATGAACAATATTGATAAACAAACGGATTTTGTTTGAATATTAATTCATGTAACATATAATATTGAGCATTTAATTCTATCAAAAAACAATACTATTACAAGTGGTGTACATTAACCAGTGTTGCTGCCTATGTAGATCAGTTGTGTGGTTATTATCTTCCTATAAAGGTAAATTGCACAGTTTTATCCTGTATAAAAGCAAGATCTGTATTCACTTGGAAATGATACTCATAGACGAATGGAGAAAATTAAACTTTATGAAATCCAGAATGCCAGTTAGATGCACGTCGAATAGTTTGTCCCGAATATTTTCTAACGAACACGTACTTAAACATAATTTTTAATGTATTTTAGAATTATCGGGAAGCGCTCACATTTGAGCAAATGCACTTATTTTGTTTTATATCAATTGTAAGTGAAAATTTAATTATTTAATTTTAAAAGAAATAAGTCTCAAAAGCGACATATGATGATCTGTATTGGGGTTTGTAATGGGTGATCGATGGCGTTTTAGCAGTTATTCAAATTTCAATGGAATCTAGTTAGTCAACAACAACAATAAAGGCTCTGAAACCACTTGAAGATTTTCTTAAAGTCTCGTTCCATGAACATGCTCGTTAAGATTTTTTAAAATAAACAATCTACTGAATTGACTATGTCTAAACAGCACTTTTCAAATTACGCTCGCGTTCCCTTTCCCAGTACACGCGTTTTCTAAGAAAATACCCCCACTCGAAAAATGTGTCTAACAAGGTGAGCAAGTTCGAATAGACTGGAATCTCAGAGGTCAGGTGCTCTGCTGCTAAACTGGATGAAAGCAGTTAATAATCAAAGTTACTTCGCACACTTCATCAAATTAAGACAGTGAAGAAAAATAGATTTAGCCCAATAATTCGAATAAACTTAAAAAGAAGCCAATGAAATTGTGTAAAGAATCAAAAGGATGAATTTTCCTGCAGCAAACAAACTGCAGACAACGCTTTTTGTCGTAGCAACATTAACCATTCTACCATCTTTTGATGAAAGAAAATGCAACAAATTTTAAACTTAGTTTACACCAGTCGACTTTCAGAAGTACTCAAGTTTGAGTCTGTAGACTATCTATTCTTTAAAAAAATAGAGATTGCGAGCTGTGTAGTAATCTACTTCATTTTTTCCAGCACTTTCCAGCTCACTTTCCCCTCCTTCACATGAATCTTAAATAATACATTGGCACCCCTTTGAAAAAAAAACACGTTGTGGTTTCGTGTGTTTATAGTTTAACACAAACGAAGTTCGCCTCACGTGGAAATGCAGTAAATTCCGCAAGAAAACTCACTCACTCCGCGGTGGATGTAAAAGTTGAAACAAGGAACGGAGTTGGATAAATGGCAAGTGAAAATTGTACCCTCGAAGTTATCTTGAGGTTAAAAAAGGGCCATTATGTTTTCAATATTTGAGGCTAAAATCAGAATTGTCCCACTTTATTTTACAATACTATCTAAAACAAGCAGTAAATTACCTTGAAATTGCTACTGAAATCGGGGTGAAATTTCCAAATAGCAAGCCAATTTTCATAATGTGTGCAATAAGCTATATATTTCAACAACCTCGGCGTATATGCAGGAGACGTTTTAATGGGGAATTCAGTAGATGCTGCGAATATTAATAGGATTTGTGGTTACCCCGTTTCCGGCAGCAGCTCATGGGGCAACTGGCAGTAATACAAGTGAACGTGTGGAGGGCCCGGACTAAAATGGTCAGTGCTCTTGTCTTACCCACCTTTTCAAACCAACCCAGGTGTTTCAGTACGGGTTTAGTTCAGGAAATCAAGTTCAACGATTAGCCATGACCAATGTCCTCCTTCCAACCCAAACAAGACTCGCCCAAGGCTCCAGCATTAGAAATGTTCAACAGCGATCACCGGGAGCCCTTCATGATCTCCTTTGCAGGTCGATGTCATTAGGAGCCTCTTAAACGCGAACCCTGAAGCCAAATTTTGTTTGCTCGCCACCATCACTTGCCAACCGCCCCCACCTCACCCCCCTCACCTTGTGGTCGTATTTAGGTAACCTGCGGGCGACTGTAGCCAAGGGCAGTGACCATTGAAGTCAGATACATTACAACCACCCCAGGATTGCACATCGATTGTCTACTTCATGGAGACAGTCCCCCTAATTTAACCCAGCAAGGGTTTTTGGAAATTGATACCAGGTCAGGCTGTCAGAAGCTTCCTATGGTGAAAGTTGTTGCTGACGGTATGGGACCGAGCAATGAAAGAACAACCGTTAGATACATCTTTCTTAACCGATTACCTGCCAATTTAAGGTCAGTGTTAACAAGTCCAAATCAAGCAGGAACATTGTAGAATTTCGTGCCAAGTAGCAGTGGAGCAACACAGGATGTATTTGTTGTATACCAGAGCCATGCTGGTAAAAATGGTGCAATCTACTTCATTCAGAGCCTGATACCATCAATTTCAGTTTCAGAATGGAGAAATGTATCAATTTACTCCGGCCCTGATGCTTTTCTTTCCAAGCTGACTTAATATTAAATATACAGATAAAGTCTTTTTTTAACAATGGTCGGGAGAAAAAAAAATGAAGATCTCACAAATGTTCGTTAAGCCTGACGAATAGATTCTCTTCTACATTGATGGCAATAGGGCAGAAGGAACCAAATGGAAATCCTTCTCAACAGTATGCACTCGAATTGCTTTTTGCAGTTAGTTTGCATAATGCATTGAGGCTGCCATAATTATATTTCACAGGGCGCCACTTCTTCTCGAGATAAATGTGGGCTAACAAAATACAGCATTTCCGCATAATCACGAGTTTAAAGACGGATACAGATATGATTGTCTGTTTCATAGACTCGCTGATTGAACTATTATTAACTACATTTCAAATGTAAATGTACACAATAGCCCATCAACAACTAGCGTCCCATACGAAGGCTCGAGGGAATAATGCAGGACTGTTGATTGGGTTTTACCTATACCTGATACACGCGATCGCCAGCCCTGATTCCGTCATAGCAGAGAGCTCACAGAGCGAAACATTCACAGGTTGCCTCACCAGCGCTCAGTCCAAAACGAGCCATCTACAGAATAATGAAGTAGCCAGTTCTATCTAGTGCTCCCATTAAGGCTGGGAGAGTTCTGATGAAAAGGTTGCACTGGTGGGATAAAGCTATTATTCCACACCTTTTGTACAGTTCTAGATCTCTTCCTTTATTTTTGCATAATGACATACTTTTTTTTTCAACGTCAAACATATAAAAATGCTAATGCATTTGGGGTACCGGATAGAGAATAAACGTGTGCCCAGAGAAGTAATGTGCACTGAACCATGCCAAAACACTCTTACCCTTCTGTAATTAATATATTCATCACAAGAATAGAATTTTAATGTATAGCTATTGATTTCGGAGTAGAATATTCCATTCATATATTTAACTGTAATAGTAAAACGCATAGACTATGAATTAAATATTAATAAAGAAACAAGACAATCTTCTAAGGTTAAAACAATATAACCAGTGTCATTGCTGATTTACATGTGGAATGGGAGCATAAATCAAACTGATGTCATGACTTCATTGAATAAAGACAGGACTAAGCACCACATACGATTTTATGGTTTTATATTAATGACAGGACTTAAGTACAGTTAAATCATATTCCATGAAGATTTCCGGTTAATACAAACTATAACTATTGTGGATGTGATTACTTCTAAAACTCTGCCCTGGTAATAATTATAGTGCCCTGAAGTCTGTTAGGTTTTTTTTAATAGCGAAAATCAGAATGGATGGCTACACGGTGGACTGTGTTATAAACAATCGGTACACTATGTAACGCTCTCTCTGTCATTGCGATATAAATTCTTGTCCACTCGAAGCAACTCAGTCCTGCATCCACGTGCAACTGATTCCATAGCCAACCTTGGCTAAGAAAAGTCAAGGGGCGTAACATCAGAAGATAATAAATTTACTCACATGTCACTTCCTCCTAAACAGGTTAGATTATCAGGGCTCTCTATATGCATACGGGTCTGGTTCAGGCGACTGATTACTGAGCCGATACATTTTCTGAGACTTAATTTCATTGCCACAGGACTGATGAACTACAGTTTGTTAACAGCACAACGTAACCTCAATTGTGTCTATTGATGTTCAGTTGCATTGCACCACTTGATCAACGTGGCAATATTCTGACCAGTTAGCCAGTAACTAGGGACGCGCAGGAAACTTCTTGATGCACTCATTGTCTATACGCTGTAGAGAGGTAATCATCAAGAAGTTTTGCATTTTATAGATTTTTTTCTTTTTCTCGCCAAGTTATCCGATAGGTCAGTTGTTATCAGAAGCCAAATCACCTTTTGCATTCTCGGTACTCAATGTGACACGTCGTTTGACTGATAACGCTGTGTACTGCCATCTAGGTACAGTAATTTACACACAGATCTGGTGTTTGTTTTTCGATATTTTTTCATGACAAAAATGTTTGAAAGGCTCCAGGAGATCCAGAAGTTCACCGGGAAAACATATTTATCAGCCTAAGTACACACCGCTCAGAGAAGGCGCCATGGCATATATAATATTGACGTATGAGTCAGTGTGGACAGGGTGCAAAGTCGTACCAAGGTGAACAAAGGGGCAGGTATAGACCTGACACAGTCAAATAGGTCAACAAGTGTTGATAGACACAATTATAGCATTAGCTATTAGTAATTTTGATAATAATTAGGAGATAAAAGTGAAATGACAACAAGTCTAATCAGACTTTACCCACCTGAAGATAGGTATGAAGTATTTTAATGAGGTTCTGGTTCTGTTTTTTGGCTGCCTTTGTATTTGCATTTTCACATTATGAATCAAAGAACTACATTTGGTAGATACGACAAGTTGCTAAAAGCAAAAAAGGTCAGTGGGGATATGTGAGGGCAAGGGCATGGGTATGGTTTTCGCTAAGTTAAAGCAGCATAGAAACATGATTAAAATCAAAGTCTAACAATATAACAATTCAATTGACTTTTGAGTTCAATTGCGTCTTATATGTGATTCATACATAGACATATACAACTACAAATCACTCATGAATAGGTCAATTGAACCAAAAATATGGTCAGCCTTTTATGTTTTATATGGAATTACAACTGATGACACATGTGAACAGTAGCACAGTAATATTGGCAACTATTGGAAAGACAGATTTCATTAACAGAATTTTATTTATGATAATAGGAGCTGAAAAAAGCAGGAGGAATGTATTTGCTACATAATGCTTAAAGGAAATTTGACTGTAAGCCAGTAAAGTGGTTTCTCTCTCTCATTATTTGTTCACTTATGCCTGCCTGTAACAGTTACAATGGTTCCACAAGAATCAGCGATGAAGATTGTGTCTTTCTAATAGGGACTGATGGGCATTATCCAAATTTAGTTTTAAAAGTCGTGCCCTCCTACTACCTGGAGAAAAAGAGCTGCTATTGCAGATTAGAGTCAGCACATAAAATGCTGAATTTTTAATTGACTGTGCCAACAGAACATCAATGGAACCTCCTTCAAAAGGAACATTCATTAAGATTTTGTAAGATTGATCACCAGAAGAATGTACCAGAAAGGTAAAGTTGCCATAATCCCACTGGACTACAGGCTGGTCTTTCGTCAGACAGTGACAATTAATGGTGGTTTAAGTTGAGGGTCACAACACCTCAGACAAGAAGAGAGGTTGAGAAGAAGGGCCTTGCATGGTAACCTCAGCAAATACAGGAATTGGACCCATACTGTTGATATCACTTTGCTTTGCAAACCAGTCACCCAGCCAACTTGAGTTTCTCATAAAGCTAGATTTGGCATAAGCAAGAACACCAGATGAGCGTCAGGAAATATAGCAAAAATAAAGAGACAGAGACAAAAAAATACTGAGACAGAATCTGCAATAAATGTCACAAACCTTTGCATTTGAATGCAGAAGACCTCTTTCATAGTCATGTTCAAAATATTGCATATTTTCCAAACATCATTTCTAAGAGCAAATAATACTATTCAACTGGACGGTGCTGATCTTGCCTAGTTCCATTCTTACCTATCTAATTATGGAGAGATAATCACAACAAATCATTTCTTTCTCCAGCGTCATGTTCCCCAAACATCTATTCTTAGTCCTCTGCTATTTCTCATCTGTGCCATCATCTGATATATAACTGCCAATACCTACCTCTACCTCAACACTATCTTTCTTTTACTGTGATAAAGTGTCAGATTGCATATCTAATGACCTGAGTGAAGAAGCAGAAATTGCCCCCAACCAAGTATTGGGAAGACTGAAGTCATTATTTTAATGTCCCACTCTGCACTCCATTCTGTGGCTACAAAATGCCTCTGTCTCCCTTTCAACTGTCTGAACCTAAACAAAACATTTTGTACTTTAGTGTCATTTGATGCCAAATGAGTTTCTAGTCAATATTCAGGTATCACCGTAATTGCTTATTTTCAGGTATTTAATTTCACCAAGATTTGTCCATGTTTCACATAATCTCTCCCACATTCAAGCTACCTTTTTTATTTATTCATGAGATGTAAACATCACAGCATTTATTGCCCATCCCTAGTTGCCCTTGAGAAGACAGTAGTGAGCTGCCTTCTTGGACCATTACAGTTCATTTGTTATAGGTGGACTCACAATGCCATTAAGGAGGGACTTCCAGTATCCACAATACTGCAGGAACAGTGATATATTTCTAAGTTAGGATAGTTCCAAGTTTGTCTTAGAAGGGATACTGTAGCTGCTGGTGTTCCCATGTATCTGGTGTCCTTGTTCTTCTCGATGATAGTGACCACTGATTGGAAGGTCTCAGGAGCTTTGGAGAATTTCTGCAGCGCATCTTGTAGATGGCACCCACTGCCTATCATATTTGAAAATTTGACCTAATTCCTTCTTATTTTGTATCATATTTTGTTTCATCTTTTTCCCGTGTAGTGCCTTGGGATATTTTATGGCTTTAAACGTACTGTATAAATATAAGTTGTTGTTGCATCATCTTTTAACATTTTCTTGGAAGTAAATAACTATTTGCCAACAAAGCAAAATATTAGCAACTGAGTATATAACTGTTAATCCTGAATCATCCTGATAGCTTATTTAATCTACCAATCATGGATAAAACTGAATATCTAAACGAGAAATGTGCATTTCTCACAAACCTCATTTCAATAAATTAATTCCCCTGACATATGAAATCTGTAAGAACATAAGAAATAGGAAAATGAAAATGCCATACGATGTCTCAATCCAGCTTGGTCCATTCAGCAAGCTCATGAATTGACTGACTGTGGTCCACTCTCCTGCCTGATTCCCTTAAATTTTGATTCCCCCTTAGCTCAAAAATCTGTCTATCGCAGGTTTCAAGTTATTCAATGTCTAAGCATCCACAGGACTCTGAGGTAGAAAACTAAAAAAATTTAAGACCTTCTGAGAGAACAACTTCCTTCTCATCTTTATGTTAAATTAATCTAAACTTCTGCCTTCTTACTTCTAGATTCCTCCACTTGAGGAACATCCTTTCAGTATCTGTCAAGACCCCCATTTAACTAGTTCAATCAGCACATGTCATATGTTGTACTGCTCCAATATCAAACCATTACAAGGTTCTTGTGGTGCAGTGATAGTATCCCTACATCTGAGCCAGGAGGCCTAGGTCGATGTCCCATGTCTAGAGGTGTATAATAGCATTTCTGAATGGGTTAATCAGGAAGATGTTTATGTATCTTCTCCTTCCCTGGTGACCAGGCATTTGGGCCGAGTCTGTGTCTCCCTCTAGCTCTCTTCAAACACTTAGGCATAGATAAAGACACTGTTTTAATCATCAAAGTTAGCCTAATGCGGTTTTGATGTTTTACCATAATTACGTTCAAAGAAGATTCAATATCTTCTCTGGCTTTTGGCGCTGTCAGTTCTCAAATGTTTTCAGTAATGGAGAGCAGGAAGTGTGACAGAGGAGGAGCAGGTCTTACATAGAGCAAGAACAGCTAATCTTGCTGTCAAATACAAAAAAAAACTGCATGAGTAATGCATCCCCAACTCCACGACATTGTACTGTTGATTAGACTAAGATATGAGGTAGATCTTAATGTATTCTTGGAATTTTGTCTGAAGATTAAGTAAGTATTTGATCATGACCCTCTGGCTCGTTTAGCCCATTTCACACAGTAGTGATATCACAAGATGTACACTCTCCTGGCAAAGAAAAACTAACTTAACAACAACACTGGTCAATATGGGGCAAAACATTTGAGGCATTCCTCACCTACTCATCTCGGTGTTCAAACCATTCCAAGTGATCTCTCTGCCCAGAATGCGTATGTTTTTTAAGAGTTGATATCTATATAAACCAGGAACATGTTCAGAAGTTGCTTGAAGGAATTAGCTCCTGTAACATGAGACATACTGTTCAGATGAAGATCCATTGTCCACATTAAACATAGATTTTTCCCTATACAACTAGAACTCTGGTTCTCCATAACATACTTAGGGGAAACAACTTGTCCACTGGAACTCAATCTATTCTCTGCATCACCTTCGAAATCTCAATCAGCTTACCATTGCATCTCACCAACTCTTTTAGCCTTGGCATTTCCGATATTTAATTGGTGTAAATTACAGTAAGCCCACTTTCAAATCCAAATTGTACATAGTGCATGAAACACCCACCCTAACTAGCTTAATCCAAAACTGACCCACATGCTTTGCTATTACTTGACTGTGCTGCCAGTGTACGTTACCCTTCAATAGGCATCTTACCTATTTTCTTAAATTTTATATCTTACTTTTAATTCTGTTTCTTTTCAGTGTTTTCTAGTCATAAAATAATAGAGCAACTGAAAATAATTAGAAATACTTTTAAATTGTACAAGAGGTTTCCATTTTCCTTGTTACTAGTTCTACGCCTGGTTTTTATTTTACTGTTGATTTCTGAATCACAACTATCGCCTTTGTTGTTAAATAATATTCCCTTTCTCAGCCCTTTCTTCTGGGGGACACTGCTTTACCCTGTCACTAAAATTAGGGAAATAAAAAGGATTCCGGGATCTATTTAGCCAGTTGAGGATCATTTTTACTTTTCCTTGTGATATTCAGAGCTTGACATATTATGGTAGTAGAGCAAAGTAGGCCAAAACAGATGAGACAAAGCTTACCAAGCATTATAACTAATTTTCCAAGGACAACATTTACTGGACAGTTCAGTATAGGGATATGATAATATGGCCTGCTTTGAACTGAATAGTCAGTAGGGAGACGCAAAGCATAGCAAAGATCTTTAATTTTCTCCTACCTTCAACTTTCTCTTCCCGCAAAGAAATCTGTACAAGATTGGAATTTTCTGGTCTATTCTTGAAGGACTTCAAGTCATACCTTTCTATATCTTATGGGTCGAAAAGATCCTGAATTGAGTTCTGAACAACGTTTTAGTTCAGGTAGTTGAGCTAAATGTTGATGAATCTGTTAATGGCCATGGCATGACACTTTAAGGAATGCACATAAAAGGGAACTGTTGATACAAAATCACGGCTCACACATCTATTCTATTCTGGACCAAGGTTCAGAATGGTAAAGACTGAATTAGCAGGAGTAAAGTGGAAAGAGATATACAATAGCTTTGAAGTTTGTGAACTGTATGGAGAACAATTATAGATTTCTAGGGTTTATGATTTTAAGAACAGCAGTAGCATGTTCATCCCCTCCAGTAAATTAGATCCCCTTTCCAGTTACCAACTTCAATCCTTGTAACTTGAGATACCACTTACTTATAACAATCTGGCAAATTCAGTTTTGAAGATTTCAATTGATCAGACCTCCAGTCAGTTAGCTAAAATAGTAGAATAGACCCTGTACATGGCTTATCTTAATGAACTGAAAACAAAGTAATTTTGATTGCAAATACCATGCTATTGAGGTATAGTATAAATGCCATTTCAGGAACTGGTCAAATTAAGAATATAACAAGAAGCTTTCTACACCAGTGAAGCTTGACCCTTGTGTCTTATTCATAATCGAGCTACCTTGTGAATCATTACTGAATGATTTTCATCTTTTGTACTCATCTGGTCATTTTGTAAAACATTTTTCCATACATATTTGATCTTTTGAACTTATGTGTTAAATTTCTTCTTCTGTTCTCTGTTTGAATGCAGGTCTGACCCACAGTGTCACAATAGAACACAGAGATGGGTCTTGAATCTACCACAGCCAGAACAGAGATCAAACCACATTCTCTTGACACCAGTTTGATCCAAACCAACTATCCAATACCCAAGATTGTGAGTTGCTGTCGCAACATGAATGTTGCACTTTGGAGCAATAAATAGTGATGACAGAAGTCCTAAATTTCCTTCTATTACATGATTGCTCAGGAATCTCTCCCATTTGGACCACCAATGATGCATGCAAGAAGGATTTGCAGATTGCTGCTCAAACTTGTTTGATTGCATTGCATTGAATCCTTGGTTATCAAGTCTTGATGTGGGACTTGATCCCCAGAGCAACTGATTCACAGGCAGTGGTGCTCTCCAATGTGCCACAAGACAATGCACTCATTTTAAATTTACTTTTCACTATGTTCAATTTCTGTTCTCCACTCCTATTTTCTTGCTTACTGTATTATTCTGGCTTTAATTATATCATTTAAAATCATAGATAACTGCACAGTCCTTCACATTCAACCTGAACCTATCTTTCTTTTTCTTATAATTCATCTCAGCTGCACATTGAATATGTTACATTGCTCTTCCTTATGCTCTTTCCAAAACATACATTGAATATCTTTTATGTGACATGGTATTCAGAACTGAACACTATATTTCAGCTGTGCCTTGATCAGTTCATCTTAAAGCCTTACAATAGATTTGCACTGCACCTTCAGTATCACTGCAAAGTGCTTTGCACTTCACATCAATGCTAAAGATGCAGTACAAAACTGAAGTAGAGCTGAATTACCAGCCAGGCAGCATCAATGTGTGATCTTTAGCTGGAAGTCATTTCACATTTTTCAAGTTTGGCATTGGTATAGAATTGAAGTCCGATGTGATGTTCATCTTGATTTAAGATATATATGTGACAGTGGTCCTTTGGCACTAAGAACACCTTCAACCAATCCAGAGTTAATGAAGAATGTTATAGCTCAGCTGTCAAGTCTTGCCAATGTCCCGGCATACCCAAGGTCTTATATGGACAGAGAACCGGGAACTCCCAGTGTAGAGAGATTCCACTCCTGCCATCCTACCTCCTTCCCCACCTCACCATATCCTAGCAGTTGTACATTGCAAATTTGGGGAGATACTCAAACACTTACGTGGCTAAGTAAGAGTTCCTGGATCAGATTTGGAGTTGATATATCTTGCTCTTGGCCTTGTTCCAAAATGTCTCTTTGGATTTCCATTGGAATGAATTTAGCATCCATCTCCTCAAAACTTCAGCCATTGTTATTTAACTGCCTTCAAAAATACAACTCTACAAATTTCTCCTCATTCTTACATCCTCAAGTGTATAATATCAGGGCCATACCCAAAGTAAATCATGCAACTTTGCCGTCCTGACCTTGAGAATAGACAGTTTCAATCCTTTATTCTTTTGTGGAATGGAGGTGTCACTGGCAAGACCTGTATTTGTTGCCAGTCCCTAATTTCCTTATTGTCAGTGGCTTGCTAGGCCATATCAGAGGGCAGTTTAGAGTCAAACACGTTGCTGTGAAGCTATAGTCACATGTAGGCCAGACGAGGAAGGGATGAAAGATTTCCTTCCCTAAAGAACATCAAAATATTTGTTCACAATGTTATCAACATGCTTTTGAATGACTGCAATTACAGTATCTTCATTGAATATGTAAGCTTTTCTTTTCTCTTTAACTTTACCATCATTTTTATAACTTCAAATTGACCTCCAACAATATTTTAACTATTGTGATTCTGAAGAGCATTTTTCAAGTAACTGACCCATTTCATGACTCCTTTTGTTGCTAAAATATCTTTCAAAACCTACCATAACTAATTAATATACCTTTTCCGAAGGTTCTCTCCCTGCATTTTTCATGAGCTTTGAATTCATTTGTAATTTCATTTTAGTTGATCTATTTCCATATTAGGAGACCAATTGTTTCATGATATTTCATAACTTATTTTGTCCATTCAACAACTGATCTAAACTATCTAAACTGATCTTCTGAGTTTATCTTGTTTTCAGGTTGTAACTCATTTCAAAATTCTATACTTTTAATTTGTGAGCCTACCATTCTTCATCAATTCTGGATTGGTTTATGGTGTTCTTAGTACCAAAGGACCACTGTTACATATACATCTTAAATCAAGATGAACATCACACTGGACTTAGACTTTTCTTTTATTAATTTAGATTTTTTTTTACTAATTAGAGTGTTGGATAATTTAAAATTAATCGAATTGTAGTTAGTAGTCCATAACAGGTTTCACTGTGACCCCATCGTAGATACAACTTTGTCCGTGTGGAGTTTTCAACACAGTAACTTTTTGAAATTTCTAATATTTCATTCACTAGCTCTTATTCTCTTATTTTACTTCCAATTGCCTTTCCAGTTTATATTGAGTTGAATAAGGTCAAATACTTGTGCAAAGACTCTTTCCTCAAACCTCATCATAAGTTCATCATCTCCGTGTTTGAAGAGATTGAGTGTTGTTGCATTATCTCTGACTCTTTTTTCTGAACCACTTAACTCCCCAATAAGTGTTTAGGCTTTTTGGTTTTGCCCTAATATGCTGTCACAATCTTTCTTGCTGTGGTTCTGTGGGTAATGAGTTCTCCACTATGTCAGCGATTTGTTTGTTCAATCCCATTCCAAAGACTTGAGCAGAAAATCCAGTTGGATACCTCTGTGAGGTACACTGTGATAGGTGTAATCTTTCAAATGAGACATTGAACCTGTTTGCCCTGCTGGGGGCTAAGGCTACAACAGAGCAGTGGTGTTTTCCATGATATCCCAGTCAGTATTTAAGCCTCAGTAAGTAATCAACAACAGACAGTCATGTCATTTTCTTATCATAATTTGTGAGATCTTACTGTATACAGTTTGACCTACCCTTGCTCATATTTCTTATCTCCTTATTATATAGGTTGAGTTCAGTACAAATCATTGTGGACATTTTCTTCCTGCTCTTTCACACAGTTCCATACTCTCAACTGAAGACTTAGTTAGTCATTGAATGGAATTTCTTGCCATATATTTCAAACAGTGCATTGCAGATGATTTTTAAAAAAGATTTATTCTAGGTGTAAATTTGCCATAGATGTCCCCAAGGAATGGAATACTGCATGCTCAAATGTGTTGATTCCATCACCACCTAAGAATACACAGCAATAAACAACAAGCAAAAGGAAGATTCACTTGATTGTACTTCAGATCTGGAGTTAGATCCAGAGTACCAGTTGTAACACAGATGACGAGTGAAGAACAATACATGCCATTGGCAGTAAAGAAATATTGTTCAGAAGGTGACTTCACATGCAGGTCTTATTTACTAATAAAGAATGCTGCTATCTGAACGCCTCTAATTCGTGCAAACATTTGAGAAAGTGCACATGACATTTTCTGGACTATCAATGGCTGAATCCCTTTGACAAAGGCCCCAGGCACTGCCATCGATGCTCTTTGAAAAATACTTGCTGGTGCTGTGGAGATGTTAGGGATCACTGTTCATAAATGTATGATGTTTGGAGACACTTCGCTGGGGAGTTGGCTGGACAGCACACTGACATGAACATTCACTTACCTTACTGTGGTTGTTGCTGTCGAAGTGGATTGAAAATCTATTGCTTAATGATGACAGATGACCAGAGTTACCACAGGTCAGTTGGCTGGTGACTCTTCTTGGTATGCAGCTAGTCCAGTTGAAATGGATAATGCAGGTTTCAGGCAGAGATCAGGTCCAGGTAATTCTGTTGCCAGAAGTCACCTGCTACCACAGGTTTGGTAGAATTGTCCCTTTCACCTACAAAATCCAGAGGTTGATACTGAGGAGGATGGTGGGACATCAACCACAAAAATATCAAATTCTAAGATCCAGTTTAAAACAAAGGAGGAAATGGGAGTAGGAGTTGGCCATGAGGTCCAACAACCACTACTCCACCACTCAATATGAATGCATTTAATCTTTGGTTTCAACTCCACTTTCTTGTCTGCTCCCCAAGTCCTTTCAATCCTTGGGAGGCCAAAAATGTGCCCCAACATTAAATATGTTCAGCGACGGAGCATCTAAAACCCTCTGAGGTAGGGCATTCCAAAGAGTCATGACCTTCCGAGTGATGAAATGCCTCTTCATCTCAGTCCCAAATGATTGCTCCCTTATGAAACCATGCTAGAATAGATCCAAGAAATATGTAACCTTATTCATTGCAAAATATATACTGGAATTAGGTAGATCAAATCTACTGTTGGATTTGAGCATTTTGATCTCAAATGACATTTCTAATCCATCAATATTCTGAAAATATTGAACACATATCAATTGGATCAATCAGGTGAGGAAGATTTTTCACACTAGTTGTTGAACTGATTGACATTCACATAACTTGGATATTTCTAATATGTTAATGAAGGATCGGGAAATACCCAAGCTAGAGAGAAAAGATCCTCACACATTAATATGATTAATGGCTTGCTCTTAGGAATCTCCAACTCAGGCAGAATTTTGTGGTTTGCATCCTATCCCTTACTATGTGCTGCACACTCATTATTCCTGTCCTTATTGACCTTCTGCAATTCATTGTTCATCAGTGCATTGATTTCAAAATCCTCATTCTTATCTATAAAATTCTCCGTAATCTTGAAGACTGCAGCCTGTCTAGCCTAATGTTCTAGCATACTCTTATGTACACCTCCCATTTAAAATAACCTTTAATTACCACAGCCTATTACTCTGAAGTTATCTTCCTAAACCTTTCAATAGGGCCTGTATCAAGAACTTCCTGAATCTTCAATCTCTTCCCCGAACTTCATACTCATTCCTCTGTGATATGCTTTGCTCCTCCTGTAAAATGTAATGGGATGTTTTGATATGTGTATTTTTTTAATAGGTGCAAGTTTTTGTTGCAAGGGCATCGGCTGCGATTTTGTGTGATCGTGTAAAATGGGTGATAAGGAATTGACAACATGGTTAATACTTGGTCTCATTTTCATTTCTATTAACTTGAATGAAAACTGAATTCTCTGACAATATAAATCAGTGACAACTTACTATTACGCAATTTTCATGATACTAACTAGCCAAGATTGACTCCAGTATATCTTGCAGTCAAACAAAGTAAAATTCTTCCATTGTGGCTGAAATTTGAAGTGCTTTACTTTATAAATTGGATAAGGTTGATAAAATATTACAGCATGAGGTTTTACAGTCCTTGTAGATGATGCTTTTGCTGATCATACTCATCAATGATTACATGATCAAAATAAGCAGCAACAGCGATAGAGGGCTGTCCTGTTGTTAGGCCTTTCAGTACAATTTCCATAACAGCAAATACACAACCTGAATGCTGCATCTATATAAGAAAACATGCAATCTGTTTGAAGTGATGAATCATTGAGTACTGAAAAAACTTCCATGACCATTTATTAACAGCTAAGAGTTTTCCATTAATGCGTAGTAATAGTGCACTGTTATTCTCTTTCTATGCCCTTACCTTTTTAAGATGGCTGTATTTTGGTACAATATTTGGCATCCAGGAGTTGAAAAGTCAAAGTGTTTGGAAGGTCAGGGTAAAAATGAAGGAGTGGAGTAATAAAGAAAGGTCCAAAAAGAAATGATTGAAATTTATGAATCAGATGAAGGAACAGAGTGATGAATAAATACATAATCATGAAGAGATGGATTGCTACTAGTGAAAAGTATATTTTTACTATCTGCTTCAGCTTTTTAACTGACAGCTTTATTATTCTATAATAAATATACATGGGTTATGTAAAAGCAGTGTTCTTTAAATGTTCCATTCTAGTCAGAAGAATTTATGAAAACCTTCAATTTTGATTTACAGTTGAGGGCTATTCTAATACCGTGTTTTCCTTCAAGCACCACTGATTAAATCTTAAAACATTAAATGCTGATGGATGTGAAATAGTGCACCTGCACTGTTAAGTGATGGGAGGTTAGAAGCCTGCACTCACCAGCCTGAGTCACTGACTCCTAAGACCTCATCTGTCTCAATCTCTGCTGCCACTGACATTGTACAAGCAGGCACAATTAATAATGGTGTTATCCACTAACACCACTATAGACATCCTGATGAAGAGATTCTAACCCTTACTACAAAAGCACTTCAGAGAAGGCCAAACAGTCACCTCCCCGCCTTTAAATTCAGGACTCCACCTTTGCCACCGAGTCTCATCAGACCACATTCTCACAGCAAAAATAAAAGATCAAGTGCTACTGGTTATTATGTTATTTTTCCTCCTTGTCCACGAGGGAAGGCTGAGACCAGTTATGGATTAACAAAATGATCAATAGTTCCTTGCTGCCTTTCTCGGCAGGGGAAAATGAACTCCAAACACAGTCAAACACTTATTGATCAGAAGATAGCTTTCACTTTCATTACCACTGTCTCCTGATAACCCACAAATAATGTGATGAGCTGGTAATCTCTCTGATTTTCAATGGACCCTTCACCCTCTCATCTCTGGCAGGGCTTTCATTTTTTTTCCCTGATAAATCCTTTCACATAATTTATGCAGGAGCTCCTCACCAGTTTTATCAGACTGTGCCACTCAGAAAACACTATTTTTTTCCATGGTGACTATATAGGTTTTACAAATGTACTTTTATTTTTCATTTTGAATGTCTTCACACTATCATAGTGCCATACTAATAGACGGTGATTGATTAACAAGTCAATAATCAATCAGGTTGTCATTAAGCATCTGAAACAAATTTGACTTTACACATGAGAAGTGCAAACACTGTTAAATTATTCAAAAGTAAGGCACTAAAAATCACAGTTATAGCTGCATAGCCTAACTATAAGTTTCTTTTGGAAGGATATTTTATATTTCGGATAGATCAACACTTTTCCAATTACCGAGGCATATTTGCAGTTTAAGAAAGAGCCCAATGTAATATTTTATACCTTGATTTAGTTTGTTTTTTGACTTTTTTAATATAGCAAACACATCTTCCTCAGAACATATTTGCTTAAGTACCATTGAAGGAAATAGCATTCTTGAAATAACTGGGCGTGTTTGTTTGGGTATGTATACAAGAATGTGTGTACATACACATTGATATGTATAAAACAACTTGTCAGTGGTCTATTAACGTACTTACATATGCTACAGATATCTCTCCAATATTTCACAGCATGTCAGCTAGGAGCAGTAAAATCTTACCAGTAGGGTTGAGTGTTTGCTTTTATGGAATTTTAGTGCAGTAAAATATGGAGAATTGAGGACTGCATCAGCGTATAAACTTGATGATTGGCACTTTGATGCACTCATAATAGTAACAATATTTCTCAACATGAATCTTTACAGCACTCTCTGAAGCTGGTATTGCCATAGATAGTGAAAAATATTCAGCAGAGATTTACTAGTCAAGAAGTGCGAGGGACTTATCACTTGCAACCACAATTGGATATTTTAATATTTACTCCTTACGTCTCAAAGTTCTTTGCTGGCTCCGTTTCATTAAAGTGTTATTAAAGGTATTGACATTTTTAACATAAAGTGCATAAGGGTCCCAGATAATTGCTGTAATTGTTAATTAGATTTATGATAAGAGGAAGGACTATGGTGCCATAATCACTTTTCAGATGTTGGTACCGGTGGTGGTCCTAATCCCCTGTGCCTAGTTTATGTGGTGGGACTGCAGCTGAAAGACATATAAGATAACTGTGTCCATTTCCAAACATCTGTTTGTTGCAGCTACTTAAAATGGCGAAATAGAAAAACAGGCAGGAGGTTTGAATCTCAAACAGGAGGGGTACTTTATTTGTCCACTTTAAGGATTACATTTTAATGAAATGTTTGCTACGCTGTTACAGCTGAAAAAAATGTCATTTCTAAATATTATCACCTATTTGGAACATTAGAGAGAATATAAATTTAAATTGTTATGACTTAGTCAATGCATTGCATTAAGAATCCATTTTGTACTTAGCAAGTGCAATATTTAATAACTTTCCATTGACCAATCAGATCCTGGTATTTTGTTTAATCCATATGATTATACTCAGTTAACGTGTTCATATGTTTCTGCTCAATCTGACTACTGTTTTAAATTATATTTAAAGAGGCTGGATCTGTTGTAATAAGTCATTCTGTGGTGCTAATCAGACCATTACATCTTGTGTTCCTTTCCATATGCGAAGCTTTAAAAAAAGTCGTAAGTCACAGTTTTAAAAGGAAAACCTCATGACTGGATTTGCTAGGGACAAATAGCATCTGGTCAGCATAGTTTAAGTCTTAACAACAAAGCATTTCATTTACTCTGTGAGTTGGTAGCGACAAATTGGCTAAACAATGTTAATGAGGACTACATCTGGGACTGTGGAGAAGTATTGAGATATTTGAGCTTTCTCATAAAACCAGACTGACAACATGAAGCTTTCGATATGGTGGGTTGCATGGAATGATGATGGATGAGGATTGTAGGAAACCATAACCAAGGAGGTCCCATTGTTTAGCAAACAGATCTTTATGGCTCTGTACTTCATCTAGCACCAAGCAAGCTACACACATTTCAGTTACCTTGGCTTCAGCACAGATCAAGGTGTGAGGCATCTGTGTTTCAATGAAAATGAAGTCTTTGGTTGGTGTCAATTTTTGGCAAGCTCATCTGCATTGTATAAATGGCATTCATAAGTGAAAATTACCATTGCATGGGGAGGTTGGACTATTAATTCAGAAACTTAGCTAACCTTCTGGGGATCTGAGTTTGAAGCCCACTACAGCTAGTCGTCCAGTGGTTGATGCTCAACTCCCTCTGAAATGACCTACCAAAACATTCAGTTCAAGGGCAGCTAGGGACGGGCAATAAATGCTGGCCAGCCAGTGACATCCATGTCCCATGAATGAATTAAAAAAAAACCCTTCCAATCACCAGCTGGGGACATCAGTGGAATTACTCACTGCAGCATCAAAGAGGCAACAAGTCCCTTATAACATGCCATTTCATCTGGTGGCAGTTCGGAAGCATCATGTGACAATAGTTGCAGAAGAAGAGACATTTTACTCAGGTGTGACAATGATACTCTGTCAGGTCTCTGTGCACAAATCATCAATTTCATGTATTTTGTGAATAGAAAAGATTGAGCTTGCTCAATGCATACTGGGTAGAAGCATGTGAATGTATGTTTTCATGCAATGCCTTTGACACATGCATTTTTTTATGGTGTCGTGAATTTAATAACTGTTCTGGAATGTAGACTGATTGCACAATGGACTGCCAAAACCAGACACTCTACCCCTCTGGTGAGAGATTTTGATCATATCACTGAAGGAGAAACAATAAAATGGAGCACAGTTTTGGATTATTAAAAAAAATGTTTTTGATGGGTTGACTGTTGAAGGAGTGCCTTAATGCATTGAATTGATTCAGACTAGAAGTGGTATGTAACACAATACACAGATTATTATAGCAACAGATTTGGAAAAGAGGATCAATAGCCAGACAGGCCATAAGGAAAGGTGAAGCGGGAGGAAGTGCGAGGATGATTTTCATCCTGAGTCCACATTTGCTTCAAATATCACCAAGGGGGATTTCCTTGACACCTGTTCCTGTCTGCATGATGTGGAGGTGCTGGTGTTGGACTAGGATAGACAAGGTCAGAAATCACACGACACCAGGTTATAGTCCGACAGGTTTATTTGAAAACACAAGCTTTCGGAGTCTTACTCCTTCTTCAGGTGTTAGTGAGAGAGGTAGTATTAGACATCGAATTTATAAGTAAAAGATCAAAGGGTCACACCACTGATGAGGATGTTCTAAACAAATCTAAGTTGCATGAATCTTTAATCAGTTAGAAGATTTTAATTGATTAATATGATTTTGTAAATCCCAAAATTCCTTTGAAGTCACTACCCTGAGAGAGCTAAAGATTTTATCAGTGTAAAGAAGAGATGACATTCTAGGTCAGACAATGCATGTTAGGTATGAGGCCTTGTTTGGAAACTGTTTGTGATTTGGTTTGGAGTCAGACTGATTTTATTTCTAAAGTAGGAATTTATAAAACACCATATTGACTGACTGATTAACTTCAAACTGATTAAAGATTTAACAGCATCTTAGGTTTGTTCATAAATCCTCATCAGTGGTGTGACCCTTTGATCTTTTACTTATAAATTCGATGTCTAATACTGCCTCACTCACTAACACCTGAAGAAGGAGTAAGACTCTGAAAGCTTGTGTTTTCAAATAAACCTGTTGGACTATAACCTGGTGTCATGTGATTTCTGTTCCTGTCTGTAGACAGAGATACATAAATTATTCTGTTATTAATACCTCCAACCTCCATTTTACAGGCTGCACTGGAGTTTAATTACACAATAAGGTGCAACTTATCAGCATAAGTAACTAACACAATGTTGACAACACTCATAATATTTATTTCTTTAAAATTGTATGTGTGTGATGAGTAAAAGTTGTGATTATGACACATTGCTGTTCTCTCTTTAGCCCAAATCTGTGTTGCATCAACATTTTTGTGGAAGGGGCAGATCTGGTGAATTTCTGAACAGACACCCTCCCCCATCCATCCGAAGACTTCCTTATGATTCAAGTCTCAGTGTAATGCGAATTGTCCAGACAGTGAGCCAGCAATAGTCTAACAGATCTCAGAGATGAACTTTTCAGCTTCTCCTGCCATTTATAGGGGCTGGCAAGTCACGTGCAGGCTCTGGTGTGTCAACATACATGACATAATTGGAAATTGTACTTTAGATACATTCACTATCTATGTAATGATAGACTGCTAACTTCAGGGAGAGTTTTAAATGGCTCAAAAATTATTTCCTGCTTTCTGTGTTTATGTGTGCTGAAGTTGTCAATGATAACATCATAGAATATTCCATGATGTTATCATTCCCAAGTTCAGCACACATAATCACAGAAAGCAGGAAGTAATGACTGATGCATTTAAAACTTGTCAACATTGTAATAGTACTGCTCACTTTTCATTCACCATGCCAGTTCCATTGACCATATGTACTGTTCAGTGGCAATCTGCATAGTAGACAACACCAAAGTGACAAATTGTGTGCTGGAATCTGAAGTAGTAACCATCCCAGCTTACTTTGAGGTAAGAGACTGGTTCAGCTACACTTATCCATGAAGAACCCTAAGCTTTATGATAGATCTGCTCAATTGGACTTATAAAGCAAAGAAGAAAATATAGAAGCACAGAAATATAGAAATATAGAAGATAGGAGAAGAAGAAGGACATTCATTCCTTCGAGCCTGCTCTGCCATTCTTCATGATCATGGCTGACCTTCCAACTCAATAGCCTAATCCTGCTTTCTCCCCATAACCTTTGATCCCATTTGCCCCAAGTGCTATATCTAGCTGCCTCTTGAATACATTCAACATTTTGGCATCAACTACTTCCTGTGGTAATGAATTCCACAGGCTCAGCACTTTTTGGGTGAAGAAATGTGTTCTCATCTCCATCCTAAATGGCCTACCCTGAATCCTCACTCTGTGACCCTTAGTTCTGGACATACCAACCATTGGGAGCATCCTCCCTGCATCTACCCTGTCTAGTCCTGTTAGAATTTTCAAGTCTTTATGAGATCCCACCGTTATTCGTTTGATCTCCAAAGAAAACAATCCTAATCTAGCCAATCTCGCCTCATGCGCTAATCGCGCCATCCCCGGAATCAGCCTGGTAAACTTTCACTGCACTCCCTTGAGAGCAAGAGCATCCTTCCTCAGAAAAGGAGACCAAAACTGCACACAATTTTCCAGATGTGGACTCACCAAGGCCCTGTATAACTGCAATAACACATCCCTGTTCCAACGTACCATTTACCTTCTTTACCGCCTGCTGCACCTGCATACCTACCTTCGGCGACTGGTGCACAAAGACACCCAGGTCCTGCTGTACACTCCTCTCTCCCAATTTACAGCCATTCAGGTAGTAATTTGCCTTCTTGTTTTTGCTTCCAAAGTGAATAACCTCACGTTTATCCAAATTATACTGCATCTGCCAAAGATTTGCCCACCGACCTAACCTGCCAAAATCATGCTGAAGGATCTCTGCATCCTCGTCACAGTTCACCCTCCTTCCCAACTTGGTATCAACTGCAGACTTTCAGATGTTACATTTTGTTCCCTCACCCAAGCCATTAATATATACTGTGAATAGCTGAGGTCCTAGCACCGATCCCAGTGGCACACCACTAGTTACTGCCTGACAATTTGAAAAGGACCCATTAATTCCTACTCTTTGTTTCCTCTCTGCCAACCAGTTTTTTTAATCCATCTCAATGCACTTCCCCCAATCCCATGTGTTTTAAACTTGTACAATAATCTCTTATGCGGGACTTTGTCAAACACTTTCTGAAAGTCCAAATATACCACATCGACTGTCTACCCCTTGTCAACAGTACTAATTACATCTTCATAGAATTCCAGCAGATTTGCCAAGCATAATTTCCCCTCAAGAAATCCATGCTGCCTCTGTTTGATCCTGCCACTGCTTTCTAAATGCTCTGCTATGAAATGCTTGATAGTGGATTCAAGAACTTTCCGTCCTACTGATGTTAGACTTACTGGTCTATAATTCTCTGTTTTCTCTCTACTTCCCTTTTTGAATATTGGAGTGACATTAGCTGCCCTCCAAACTGCAGGAACTGCTCCAGAGTCTATAGAATCCTGGAAGATGACCACTAGTGCATCTACTATTTCTAGAGTCACTTCCTTAAGTACTCTGGGAGATGCTAAGTATCCTGAAAGGCAAAGCAGAGCTGCTGTGAGCATTGAAGAGGGCAAAAATTGTGTAAACACTAAGAAAACATGTACAGAGAACTTGAGATGCAGTTTGTCCAATGTATGAGATGGGTGTGTGCAAAGCATCTTAGCAGTAACATTACAATGAAAGGTTTTGGTGCACTCCAAGGTATAGTATTAAAGTAGTGAACTGTTTTCTAAGTTATTTGGAGATTTGCCATGATGTTGTGGTGAGGCTGGTGTTTATCTGATGCCAACCTCTGTGGATAGGGTTGCCAAAGAGCATGCCTAAAAATGTCAAAGACTGCTGGTCAAGATGGAGACCTGGATAGGTGGGTTGCAGCAACCAGGTACTCACTCTGACTTAAGTTCTGGGGAGGGGTCACTGAACCTGAAACGTTAACTCTGATTTCTCTTCACAGATGCTGCCAGAACTGCTGAGATACCCCGGCAACGTCTGTTTTGGTTACCCACTCTGACTTTCACATTGGTAATTATCTCTGTCTAGTTTCTCTCCACGACAGGGAAAAATAGCAAGTTACATATAAATGAAGCTCAAACAGGCAATAATGAGAAATTAGTACAACCAAATATGCCTCTTTCCACTCACTAGCAAGATGCTTGTCTCACTGTTGAAACTTTGCGTGTAAAGTCAGACTTCTGTTTCTTGTCTCTGGAAATCTCATTTGTCCAATCTCACCACATTTTCCCAATTGACTCACCATTGCCGCATTATTCAGGGGCTGGGAAAGTTCAGCCTACTGTCATCTCTTCTCTTTCCTCACTCCATGTTTGAGACAGGGTGCAACATGTAACGAGTGGAGGATGCAATGCCACCCAAGATGAAGTTCTAACTCATTATTTTCAACTGGCTGAATGTTTCTTCTTTCATTACAACAAGGCAAGAAGATTGACAAAGTTGGAACAAATTGTTGCAGATGCTGGAATCTGTAGTGAAAACAAAAAATGCTGGAAATCACAGCAGGTCAGGCAGCATCCATACACAGAGAGCAAGCTAACGCTTTGAGTCGAGATGACCCTTTAACAGAGCTGACGTGAAGTGTGGAGGGGACAGCATTTGTTCAATAGTGGGGCGGTGGAGTGCAGTGAGAGAGAGGCTACTGTTTTTACAGATTAAGTGATCAGAATGTGAAAATGGCAGAACAATGGTGTGTGAAAGACCAGACAATGCCACTGGATTGGGGGGAGGGGAGAGAGGACATGGTGACAAAGGATGAAAAAAGTAAAGCTAAAATAAGGAGAAAGAATGGGAGTAGGTTCACAATCTTAAGGTGTTGAACTCAATAGTAAGTCCAGAAGATTGTAAAGTGCCTAGTCTGAAGATGAGATGTTGTTCTTCAAGTTTGCATTGTGATTCGGTGCAGCATACTGAAGACAGACAAGTGGGCACGTGAGGAGGATGCTGTGTTAAAATAACCAGTTATGAGAAGGTCAGGTCCCTACTTGCGCATGGACCGGAAGTATTCTGCAAAGCAGTCGCCCAGTCTGCATTTGTTTTCTCCGATGTAGAGTAGGCCACATTGGGTGCAGTGAATGCAATAGACCAGAACAAGGGCATCAAGATTACAACCTGTATCACAATACACTCCATCAGCTACTTCACCAGCGACTATAATGGTCCAGCAATAAATACTTTAGAAAATAAAGTATATTTAGTGAGGGTAAGTAACTGATTATGAGGAAAGATAAATAAAGGATGGGAAAAAGGGTTAAATTTTACAGTCAACATGTCAAGGTTTCCACAGTCGTTAGATGCTGAGGAGTGGGCCACAGTCACTCGTGCAGGGACTAGGGATTAATGGTAAGTTAGTCACGGAACTGCATAGAGATCAGTCAGGAGTCTGGCCACTATCCAGTCAGAGCTGTCCTTCCAAGTTGGTCGTGTTGTGTTTCCTGAAAGTCAAAGTGAGTTAGTAGAGACCACTGCTGTGTTTGACAGTTGAAGAAGTATGTTGTGTGATTTGGAGGCAGCATATTGGGACATAGAGAGGATAATAATTGTGGTGGAAATGCAACTCAACTCACAAGAGTGGAAGATGTTAGTGCTTTGGAGAGTACCATGGGATGCTGTGGAGTGGGGGAGGGTTATCAATGGTTGCTACCACCTTAATTGTACTAGGAGAACAGTGCAACATGAGGGTTGGCATGACTAAGCTGTAGGCCCAGGACTCAAGGTTAATGTTAGGAGATGAAGAGAAGGAATGTGTGGAAGCTCAGAAACGATTATGTCAAGGAGGAAAGAAAGGTGGTGATTTGAGCATTCACCTTGTTTGATAGGCTGAGCCTGCTACTCACGATGTGTGATCTGTATTACCTTCCATTTTTACCCAAATCGCAAATGCTCAATGTAAATGGGGAATGGCTGCTACCCCACTTGACAAGGAGCAGAATAAGTAGGTATTTTTTCTGCATGCAGATGCTGGTTGTACCTTGAGCAATGTGAAGACCTTCAAGAATCAATTGCATTAATTAGGTATTGACACAGTACAGGTTAAAAATATCTATGTATATAATTTTGCATGCACAATTCAAATCCTGACTACAAGAAAACTCGATCATTACAAGTTGACTATAGCCATCTCTTTTAAACAGAACGAATTGCAAATGACTCTAAAAAGTGCCACCTATGGACCACGAAGACAATTTAAGATTTCATAAGCTGCACAAGGGAGAAAAACTGCTTGAACTGTTAAGTATATGACAGTGTGCTTTTATATGCAATTCTGCCTTTCTTTGGTGATGTGGGGTAGTGTAGGTGAGTGGGGGACAGGTTTCTGTAATCCTGCCACACTTACAATCTCCTTTTCTATTGTGCTGCATGTCTTGTACTATATACAACAGAATAAGTTCCACTATGTCAAAGGTCCATGTAGAGGCATTCTACATGCCTCCTTTTCAGAGTGCTCCATGTCCCACTTCACTGAGGTCTCTGCTAAACTGTCATTTGTGGATAATGTGAATGATGACTTCTCACATTCCTAAGGATCTTTTCTGCTTCTGATCTTCCTCACACAGGTTCATTGGAAACATGACCAATGGATATAGCCACAGCAGTGGTCATTATAACTGTGGCTGTGGTGCAATGAAGGTGCAAAGAAATGAAGGAGGGACAAATGTGCCAACAAGCCCAGGAATAGCAGCTACCCTCAAGCAGCCTCCACATGTAGAAGCTGCATCGGAAGGTGCTCTCAGAAAATGGAGCAGGTATAGGAGGCCCAGAGTCTATTTTCTTTCATGCTATATCTTCCAGATGAGCAAGGGGTGTTTTCACTGCAGACTGAGGATGTTCCAGGACACTGTCACAGAACTGTGTCATTGGCTGGAGCAGAACTGCAGTGTTCGATATGACAGAACTTCACAATTTAGAACTGATCCATTAAATGTGAGATTGCTCAGCTTTGCCTGTTGCATGCTGATTCCACTGTTTGGCATTGATATGGTCCTGTATTGCTGTTTCACCATTTTGACATCTCATTTACAGCCAGGTTTGGTGCTGCTCCGGGTATGCCCTCCTGCACGCTTTATTAAACCAAAGTTGACTTCCCATTAATGGCAGGTATGCAGCCTATGAAGTTACATATTGGGCTTGTGTACAATCCTGCTGCTGCTGATGGCCCACACCACCTCATGAATGCTCAGTTTTGACTAGTGAGATCTGTTTGAAGTCTATTTGTTTAGCATGGTGACAGTACCACACAACATATTTGATGGTAACCTCAATGTAGATGCATCCTTGTTTCCACTGTGACTGTGCAGAGGCCACTCTCAACAGTACTGTAACAGATGAACGTTTCTGTGTTGGTTTGTCAATTGCCTTTTTGGAGTGCTCGTATGTTATAAAGTGAATAGGGTTGTGTTGCTTTCCAGAGGTAAGGATGCTCTTCACCTCTCAAATTCTATCTGTGACTCTTTCTAGCTTCTGATTCTTTACAATTTGTATAGCTTTCTCCAAAGTTAAGTTGTCCTTGAAGTGTAAGATTCATCAATAATTCTAACAACAATTCTGTCTTTTATGATTTCTGCTTCAAAGCATCATAGTCACAGCTTTCTATAAATCTGTTAAGGTCATTCATGAAATTATTTACAGATTCCCCTGAAAGCTGAACTCTTCTGTTAAATGAGATAACAAGGTGTAGAGCTGGATGAACACAGCAGGCCAAGCAGCATCATAGGAGCAGGAAGGCTGACGTTTCGGGCCTAGACCCTTCAT